>NC_046656.1:18667903-19267903 GCF_900324485.2 Mastacembelus armatus
TATCTTCTGGTGACAGATTCACTCTTGTTCTCTCTCACTCCCTCTGTTTCTCCTTCACTTCCTCTGGTCTCCATCCACCTCTCCTTTCAGAGGCAGTGACACCTGCCCGTTGTACCTCACTAACACCCCATGTAGTCTTTCTTTCTCCCTCTGAGAAGTCACTGGTTAAGTGACAGTGAACAAAGAGCTGTTGATTGGACCTGGGGACCAGTGAAGAAAGAAAAAGTGGGGAGGGCAGGAGGATCAGTGGATTAATGCTAACTTCTGGTCATTTTAGTGTGAATTGCTGCACAGCTCAGTGCAGCTTGACTCAGCACAGCTCTGACCCATGAAGGGAGACCAGAATCTGGATGGGATTAATGCACAGTTGTGGCTCCCCTCTGCAGTGATACTCTTAGCTTCCTGGCTCATATGGAGAGGGGAGGAAAGGGATAAAGGAAGAGGCAGGCACAAAGTTTTCTTTTAAGTGAAGCAGGGAAGATTCACAGGCTCAGACACTGTGTGAGTGAATTCAGTGTAAAACTCATAGTGAAATTAGATGATCTGATCATTGGTCAAATGAGACATAAGATGAAATACCAGTTGCCAATTTTCAAAAGACATTACAGCAAACATTCAATATTCAGTTTTTCTCTTTATTATATTTGTCTATGTATTTACAAATGCTCTGTTTATCAGTTAGAGAGATGCATGTGCTTACAATACATGGACACTATATGTAGATGGATGAAGACGGAGAGTCAGTAGTTGAAATGAACATGGACCATCAGAATGCTCTTTAAGCTGTACACAAGATGTGGACATGTCTGTTGCTTTCCGTGTCTGTCTCAAATGCAGATGAAGTGACCTCCCTACCAGTGTGTTTGTGAAAAAATGTGGAGATGCATGAGAAAAGAAGAAAAACATGGCAGGGAGAAATGTGTGTCACTGTTGAGACACAAGGCGATGAGGGACTTACTAGGTCTGCATTTGTACCAGACAATGAGGTATTTACTGCTGCCAGGACACTGGTCTGTCCCAAACACGCGGCTGTTGACAAGGACTTGACAGCTCCTTCTGTCTTGGCACTCGTCCAGCATTTTCTAAAGAAGGAAGGAGCGACAGTGAGCGGGAGAGGACCAAAAAAACGGTTTAAAGCGAGAACAATAAGCCGACGATGGTGAGACCAGCAGCAGGCAAACCTAAAACCACTTCAAACCGGCTGCTTTTAGCCATGGGAACACAGAGGAGAGGAGTAGGTGAGACAAAAAACAGAACAGGGGAAAGAAAATTCTGGAAAGCTCCCCTCCGCTCATTTCCTGACATCACTCTGCTTCTCTAGTTTCATCATCCTTTAACCCAGGTGAGCACATTTCAACACAGTCCCACTCTCTGAAGGAATGAATGACTAAATGGATCCTGTTCAGAGACTTCCCAGAATTTAAAGAGAAGCATTAGTTACAACACATTATGAAATGCAGCACTATGGAGGAAGTACGGGACGTGACAAAAATATTTCTATCAAACATGACGAGTAATGCAATTCCAGAAAAAGTTGGGACAGTGTGTAAAATCCACATAAAAATAGAATGAAATGATTTGATATTTTATTTACAATAGAACAGAGAAAACATATCTAATGCTTGAACTGAGAAAACGTACCATTTTAGGAAAACAAACAAAGGTCATGGACAGGTGAAGTGGGATTCCTCAGGGTTGTTCTAGTGTGGGTGGCACTGCAGCCAGTCATTCTCTCACTTCAGTACAATGTGCACTCTGTGTCTGTGCATTCATGGCTGTCCTGTCTAATATGGAAACTAAGGGTGTTCAGTGTTAAAAGGGAGGCTAAGAATAAACCAAGCAACTGAATGAACAGGATGTGTTTATGTTGGTGCTGCAAAGCAGGACTTCTAGTCCAGCCACATCCCAATTTAGGAGATGATGCTGCTGAAAATACCTCATGAAACTGCTTTGAGTCATGGGAACATGCAAGCCTGCTTCTTCTTTAGAGAGTGCAAACATCTCACAAAGCATTATATAACCCACGGTCATCTGATATTTAACCCTCAGTCATTTTGACCATTTTACAAAATACCACTGTGCATGTGTGTGAAGAGTGGACTAACAGAGGGAGGCACAAAATAAAAGTCTGGGATACGTTGGAAACAGTAGAGATAATAATTTCTCTATTGAGTTGAACTTTCTGATACCAAACTACCAGGAAAGCGTGAGCTCTGTTAATTACCTGTAATGCAGTGGAAACAGAACAATACTGGTCATTCTCCCGAGTGCTGTAAGATCTTAGAATGGTCTGGTAGGTCTGAGGGCACTGGTGGGGGTCAGAGGTGCCTCTCCGTCCGTAGAAAGCTGATTGGACGGTGATGGTGGTGCGGGGCGGACAGCGAGCGGACAGGAAGTCTCCGTCACAGGCCAGCTCTGTGTAGTTCCTCAGCACCTTGGGCAGGTAACCTACAAGACAGCAGGTGTTACCTTAGATACTGTGACCTTCACTGCATAAAACACCTGCTATACAGGGACGTCTGTACGCAGCACAGGACACAGCATCATTTCATTTTACGGCACAGGAATAAATGAGTCAATGCTACTTTTTTTGCCTCAGCTGGACTAAATTACCATTTCATCCCTCATTTCATTCGTCTTTCATGTATAGAGTAGGTTGTAGCATGCTAACTTTTCTGTTCAATAACATTTGGTAATGCTGAATATCAGCAAGCCAGACGGAGAAATGCTTTCATCTAGAAGCTGCCTGCAGGCCTGAACACTGCAACGGCAAGCTTTAGTTTATGTAGCTGTTAGCGTCAGCCCTCTGGTCATATAGAGCAGCTCCTGTGTTTGATATTGGAAAAATTACCTGCCAAGAAAGATTTTTAAAGCCTGACAATATTACAATTTTAATATAAGAATAAAGAGAATATCTATGAAACCTTCTTATTGAATTTTTCCAGTTTTACAGCAACATTTTCATTTTCTGGCACTGGCTGCAGCTTTTAAAAAAAAATATATATATATTAAATAATATAATTTTAGACACTATTTATATCTACTTTTCTTGCTAGTAACCATGTTTACTTGCACCACACAGCCAACTGAGAAGAATGTGAACAGAAACATTTTCTAAACCATTTCCAGGCACAGAGTGACCTTTTGTTTTGCCTTGGAGGATGCTTCAAATCAAATAAAAGCTCTTTCTTTTAAAACTGTCAAGGCTCCTCGCTAACTCTGCTTTCCCACTGGAGCCTTTGAGAGCTGCCAGTCGGCCTGTCAGTCACTCAGAAGAGCTGAACCCGCCACAAAGCCACCATTAACATTCCAGCCACATAAAGGAGAGAGCTGATCCATGTGATATCTCCTAAACCTATCCTCCCCATGTCTGTGCTGTCTGGTAGAAACACTTTGCTTTAAGATGCAGATTCTCGCTTTTCCTAAACTTTAGTGAACTCGTTAAATTCAACATTGAACTAAATCTGTCGATTTTTATCCACATATATAAGGTTTGTCGCTTCCGAAATGAATCTAATACAGAGACAGTTTGGGCTTTACGGTGGTAAAATGTGTTAATGACTGAAAACAACTTCCAAGATGAGCTCAAGCTCAAGCCTCCCAGCTAAGTGCTCTGTAAACACATTTACAAAGAGTCAACACACACTCACAAAGTAGACACGCTGTGATTCAATTACCTTTATTTGGCCAGTGTCTGATAGGGAAGAGGAAATAGGACTGAAACCGAGTTCTCCAACACACACATCAGCACATATGCACGTATGCGTGGTTAACACACAAAACACACATATTGTCCCCTTATCACCATGGCCACAGGTAAATGAAGGAAAGGAAACAAGAGGCATTCTCCGGCCGTGAAAGGTCAGCCTGTGTCTAAACAGAGACGGTTATTAAACCATCAGTGCTCCTAGTAACAGGCCTCCACCTGTCGGTGGTTGTGAAAATGGAAAACAGGTGCACATGCGATCCTTATTTAAGTTTAATTAGAGACTTTCTGAATGCCAGATACCAAATTATCAGGGTGTGAAATAGAAACCGACCACAGCAATGTTACTGATATGCATTTCAAAAATGTTTTCAAATATTATCACAACCTTTTTCTATCCGTGTTTATTTCTTTGATCCAAACAGGATCATTTGCTATTTGCCAAGCTGTGGGTTTGCTCAAAGTCATACAATATGAAAGCACGACAACCTAATGTGTGTATGACCCAGTTTAACACGAATGAAGGGCATTTTGATGTTGACTGACACAGTATCTCTTATGACATCACTATTGCTATTTTGATTCTTTCTTTTATTTGTGTGGACTTAACCTTGTTCCTTTTCTCTCCACAGTAATCTCCCGCTCACACACAGGGCTGCTTCGCCTGACACATTCCACACAGGGTACGAGGGGACTTGGCATTCCCCCGGTAGTGAGACCACACACACACACACACACACACACACACACACACACACACATGCATACAAAACGTCAACGCAGACAACGTGGTAGGAACAAGCCTCGCAGTTTGGCTCTCGAAGCCTGGGTATGTGGTGTTGGTGTAACAGTATCTCATTATTAAGGCTGCTCCTTGGCAAAGCTCCAGTGCCATGACAGACCACGAGTTTGTGCCGCCTCCAGCTAACTGAGCCTCAGGTATGGCGGCGTAGCCATGGAAACAGCTGAGTGAAATGGAGAGGAGTGAAGATGTATGACTAAACTCACACGGGCCACTTGGAAGGAGGAGTTTCTTCCGAGAGGGATCTTTGAGGAACAGTCTGAGCACAACAACAACGCAGCAATACGCCTCCACCCTATAAAGTGGGACTGTGGGTAAAGATTATCTCACCGAACCCTAAGGTGCTTTCAAAAGAATCCATTTCTCCTTTTGCCATCCCACCCTCCTCCCACTCTGCTGCTTCTTCAGGAACGTTACTATTGTTCCCTTCACGCTACCTGTTGACTGAAGCCTCCTTTCAAGGGCAACAAATCAGGTGCGGTTAAGGCACCTGTGTAAACCGCCCGGCCAATGACAGGTGTCCCTCAGAGGCAGGAGGCTGAACAATGCTGGAGGAACACCCAGGCGTCTCTCCTCCTCCCTTCTCCTCCGTGTTTCTTTTCATGTGGGGCCAGACTCCTTCCTTAACTAGTTCTCTGCCCTTTCCCCTGACAAAAGCACCGCACTATTATGTCTGCTGGTCTGTTTATTCGGTCATTAAAAGACAGGAGGTTGTGGTCATGATGCTTTTCATGTACAAACAGGTCGCTCGTGTTGTGAACAGGATTGAAAGGCAGGCTAGGTCCATCTAATCTCTGCAGCACAAGGATTTGTCATGAACACAGACAGAGATCTGCACCTGCCTTTTCTTTCTATCATCCAACACAGACGGGTTGTTGTCATATGATGGGACTTAACCAATTGTAAAGCTAGAAATCACCGTATTTGGGGTCACATGACCTTAGGTTTGACCCCAGTGGGTCAGGAAAGATGAAGATTAGTGACGGCCCACTGTGTTGTGTCAACATGACAAAGAGGACTAGTGGAGAAAGATTTCTTCCCTGGGAATCATTGACTAGTGTCAAATGGGTGCAGGTCACACACTATATCAATGCAAACTATGGCTAAATGCCTGGAAACATTTATTACCTAAATATAAAGAAGAACTTAAGGGGCTGTTCCCCCAGCTGGAATGTACACTACAATCTTACCTGTCTCTGCTTTCAGGCCAGTTTTGGAGGAAGCTCCAACTAATTCCCCTCCTGTGCCACTAAGCTGAGGTGTTCAGTAGCTGCTAAGAATGAGTACAACAGGTATTTCTGACATGAGGGCAGGTGGGAGGAGGAGGAGAAAGGAGAAAGGAGAGGGTTTGACTCTAGAGGCACTTTAGGTGGAGAGTCTGTTATCCGAGTTCAGGGCTTTCCCCTGCTTTCAAAAGATGCCGCCTCCTCCTGTTGGTTGGGCCTGGAGATTGTACAACGCATTTCACCATGTAGCATTACTGAAGTGTTAAAATACTGCAAGTTTAATGCAGCTTATAATTCTGCTGCTTACTCATTTACTCACTTTTACATTGCTTGTGAAGTAATGTTTGTAAAGCCCCTTGCACTGGGCAGGAATGAATAACACTGTAGAATATTAGAAGATTACAGCTTAGCTTAATGCTAAAAGTGCCTGTTTACGCTATAGTTCAGAGATTATCAACAGGCAGCACTGCATAAACCACAATCTCTTTAAAAAGATTACGTATTTAGAAATAATATTTCAAACACCAACTCAAACTCATTCCACATTAATTAGATAACCAAGATTTTCTTTAAAGCAACAAAATCAAAGGCTGTATGCCGTTTCATCTCGGAACATTAAGTATTTACAGCTTCATGACTTTATTGGTGTTATTTTAAGCAAATTATAGCCATCAAACCATCAAATGTTCAAAGTTGCCAAGCTGCAGGCCTGCTGCTGGAGAAGGAATTCCCTGTAAGTAGTGATTACCGGGAAGAGCAGCGTTTCCCTCCATGAAGCATGCCGTGTTCTGGCAGCAGTCTAGAGGAGGCTGGAGGGGATGAAGAGAGGACGAAGAGGGCGATGAAAAACAAAGAAGATAAGTGACAGAGATGGAAAGTGGCAGATAAAGACACACTGCATCCAAAAAAAACCGTCTGTTAAACATCTGTTAAAAAAATCTGTTGTTGATTAAAACGGACGAGAGGAAAAAGCAGCAGTGTACTGGACATAATAATGAAAGAGCAAAAGGCAAAGCCACTGCTTACGGGATGTGGCAGCATAGGTCCAAAGGCCAGAGCGGGTGGCTTTAGGATCTGTAGTAATTATCTTTCCCACAAACCACAGAGGCGGCACATGGGCCTGCAGCACAGCATGACATGTAGATAAAACAACCACCAGCTCTAAATCACATGCGGTCAAAACTCTGCATTCACCCTGACCTGAGCGGTAGCTGAACATATGATACTCAAGCTGAATGAGACAGGTTAATGAGGTGTGTTGACATGAAATAAAACCTCAAACACGTGAAAAGAAACGTTCACACACACACAAAGGACAAACTGCTACACAATAGACATGATGTCAAAAGAAATTTACGAGTAACTGCTGTTGTAAACATGCCACTTCTCCCTGCTAAGCCAGGTTTGGGGCTAAAAAATGCATTCCTAAAATACACTGCATTCCTCTACGTACAATACATTAGTCTTGCTACTATAGTCAAGTTCAGGATTAGCCTACTTTCCTGCTAATCGCACTGTGGAGCAGAAAAAGAACTGAGATATTTTGGTGTTCGGAGTTAAACTTGACAAATCAGAGCAGAATTACCTTAGTTTAAAGAAACTTCTCTCAAATGCTGCAGTGTTGAATGAATTTAAAGAAACATGCACCAGCTTGTCACTTACAGTAGAGCTTGCAATGTGATAAACCATATAAGATACTCAGAAAAGCACAAATTTTGCTCTGTAATATTTTTTGCATGGTAAAGTGTGTGGAAATGGAGGGCTGCACAGTCCCAGGAGCAGTAACAGCACAAAGTGTTCACACAACTACAGACTGGGTGAGGGTGTCAGCTGAGGGGGCTTACTCACATGAAGTTGGTCGGCCTGGATTTAACCCTAGCTTTGGTTTTGCTCTTTGACTTCGTAATAAAACCCACAGAGGACCTGGACCCGTAAAACACAACTTTAAATCCTATTCCAGGATTCTCCACAGGAGATAACTCAGCATGTGTTTCACACTTTACTCTTTACTTATCAAACATCTAATGAAACTGGGAGGAGTGTTGCAAAAACAAAAACCAGAAAATGGAAAAAAAAAAAAACAGCATCAGGCAGAGTGAAGATTTCAAAGTATGTCATTCATCTCTGTTTTCATCTGTTCTTTCATGTGATAGGGGTGAAACTGACTTGTTATTTTCATTAAACAAGCTGTGAAAGTTCACAGTGGCAAAACCATGCACATAAATATGGGCCATCGGGGTGAACGGAGCATTGAGAAGCTGCGTTTCTCACCTTTTCAGTACGTCATTAGCAGCTAGATGTGAAAAACCAAACAAATTCACGTTTAGATTTGGTTCAGTGGGATCCAGAGGCATCAGATGAGTGCCTACATTTTTCCCAGTTCATTTTAAATAACCACATCTGTTTGTATAGCGTCTGATTTAAACTGTAGCGTTGCTAACCTATCCCCGTTCCTCCCCCAGCACACGGGGACCGGAGCCTGAGCAGCTGAAGCCATTAAAACCAGACACACAAACACAAACACTCTGCTTGTCCGGTCCCTTCCTGCTCTCTGTGACGCCTTATCATAACATAAACATACACACTTGCACCCATACATACACATGAACCTAGACACATATGCAAAGGCACACTAGTTCAACTTGATATCTGATTTACTTGTTCCTACTGACAAGGTGGAGTTTTAGCTGCAAGACAAACAAGACAAGAGAAAGGGATTAAATGAAAGAGCAGGAGCAGGGTCACATGCTACAGTAAGTCAGACACATATCAGGAGGGAAGAGAAATTCATGCTCTGGAGAACTTCAACACAACAGCCTCTCTGGACTGTTCACAACTAGAGAAATAAATCCACACTGAACCGTCTAGCTTAAACGAAACCACAAGTGAAGCTCAGGCTGACAGTCAAAGGTTAACTCAGTCATCACTCAGTCAGCTTATCAGCATTAGCTAACCCCTACAGACAATGGGAAGATGTCCCCCTGCAGGTCTGTTGTCTAAGCTCATCCTGCAGGGGTGACTGGCCATAAAACATCTGCTGCGCCTGTGGACAGCCTCATGGGTGGACAGGGTGGATACTAAGTCTCCCTTAGGGAGTCCCAAAAAACTAAACACTGGTCCCACCCAATTCCTCCCATGACCTCTGTTAGCACGTGCCTCTCCTCCTGACCCTTGGGGGTCAAAGGGCATGAGGATGCTTTTACTCTCAATCTCTGAGCATGTGTGTTGTGCGTTTCTTATCACCGATGAGAGTGGATGAGGGGGTGAAGAGTGAAGGGGTGATGTTAAGAAAGGATCGCCCTGCTGGGTCTTTGCATGCATGCCCAGACACCCACAGCCACACACAGAGAAAGTGTGTGACAGAGAGAAAGACAGAGATGGAGGTGGGGTGAACCAGAGGAAGACAGATCTGTCATTTTAATGGTCACTTTTATGGCCTGGAAGAGGTGGGTGGTGGTCCAGCAGACACCGGACAGATGCATCAGTGTGTGTGTGAGCTTTATTGTCACAAAGTGAATGACAGATGTATCCTTGTTCAGTCATCCTCGCCACCTCAGCGAACTGAATTTAAGTGATTGTTGGGTGGAGAAGTGGTAGCCTGAGGCTCACAGACCTCCGCTTTTGACAGAGAGGTCATTAAGGGAATGCTTTCCTTTCACTCATTTTTCCTGCTGTTGCACACTTCAGTCAGAGACATGTCAAGGGACTGACCATTTGACCGACCGATCAAATGACAACAAACAGTTATAGAATTAGACAAAGTTGTAAGGGTCTTAAAGAATCTGAGTGTGATTCTGCTGGAGAGTGAATGCTCTAATGTGAAAAATACAACACAAAAAAAGAAGCTATGCTGCTAAAATATGACATGAGCGTATCTGCGACGTGGCAAAATACTGTGAAATGTCAGGCTCAGAGTGGCCACGCTCACACTGAGAAAAGCCCTCCAACCAACCAGCAGGCTATGAGTCACGTGATCAAGGTTTTTGATGAAGACGCCATTCTGCAAATGGAGACTGCAACCAATGTTTGCATGCTAGAAATGATTTTGGTTGGGAATGAAAACAAAGGCAAATTCTCTCCCCCTTACCTGAGCTAGCCGGAGGGGCCAGTAAGCAACAGACTGGCTGTGCTTTGGGGAGCGGGCTGCTGTAGCGTGCTGTAATGCAGACTGTCAGCCTGACACAGTTGGGGGGCAACACAATGCCTCCTTGTTCACACAGGCCCTTCTGCACCCCACCTCTCCATCGCTCTCTCTCTCCCTCCAGGGGTTTAATCAAACCATAAAAACCAATGGAGTTTAAAATGCTGAAGAAACATGAGGCGAAGGAGGTGAAAGGGAAGAGAGGAGCGAGGCATGGAGAAGGAATCAAAAAGAACTTGGATCAAGGCGGACATGTCGACTCCTAAACCAAACATAAATCAGCTCCCAGGAAGAAAATGACAGAAAAAGGAGTCGGAGGGGAGGAGGCTGACATTCTCCGAGACGCAAGGGCAGAAAAAGGCGTGTCTGTGTGTGTCCCAGAGTTTGTGGAGAGCATAATTCAACATCCAGCAGTGAGGTGGACACGAGGAGGTAATTGCCGGTGCACACACCCACCAGTCTCTTTCTCAGCACTTGTTTCTGGCTGTAGCTGAGTTTCATCCTTAAACCGTGTGATGTGGTCTGCACACTGTCCGTGCAGGAGCAGGCACCACTACTTTCTGTTCACAAAGAGGACACAACTCTCTCTGGGAAACGACTGCACAGTCTGTGTTCAAAATATGACAAATGTGACTGCAATCTAAATTAATGACACCACTGTTGGATAAACAGTGACTGACTAACTGCAGCTGCATGAACCAACGCTGGGGTGTCACTGAAGAATCCTCTTCATACGTTTCTCTGTTTTCTTTGGGGATGCTTACACCTCCCTCACCTCCCAGAGGGCAAGTGCAAACACACACCTGCAATGTCTACATATACACTGTTGCAGGTAAATGCTTCAGGAATTAGACCCCCTCGTTGCCAAATAACAGTCATTAGGATAAAACTCTCCAGCTCAACTCCTGATTGGGCGGTTGGTTGGTTGTAGAGACTGAAATAAGTCTGTGAAAAATAACAATTATCATATTTAAGGCTCACTGAGCAGTTTTCTGTTGATTATAATCTTTGATTAAGACATTCAGCTCATCTCAGCTGGTAATTAGACCTCCCTCTCAGCCTGTTGGTGATTTAAAATGCAGTCTGGGTTTAATTTAGGAGTTTCACTCCAAAATCAGGAACGAGACAGATACTGTTTAAAAAAGTGACACCTACACTCGGTCAAATTACAGTGATTTTTTTGACAGCAGCCAACATAAGCCCTCAGTCAACAGACTGACTCCCTCCATTACTGTGTGGTGTGTTGCTGAGAGCTCGGTTCATTTAGTCTGACCACATAAAAATAGTTCTGGTTCAGTTCATGGACCAAGAACCTTAGACAACGGACGACTCAATCAAAGAGCTCACAAAGGTGAGCGATTTATTTATGAGCATTATTTGTATTATTAAACTGCAGCACAGCTGTGGTAGGAATAATGACATGAAAAGGTTGTGTGGACAAACAACACATCATCTGCTTGAACTCCTTTTCATGTTCTCCAATCTTTTCCCATCAGTCCCATCTTCTCAGTCTCGGACCGGTTGTTTGGTCTGCCCCACAGTTCTACTGGCAGCGCTCAGACCAGCAAAACAAACGAAACATGCAAATGCATGAGAATTCATTTGAACCAAACCAAGCAGGTCAGGCGTAACAGTATCCTGAATGAGCCACCTCAGGCAGCGTCCTGGCAACTTCTGACACTTGCCCATAACAAAGTGCAACAAAACAGGATCCCAGTGAAAACACAGTGGGACCACACAGTGTCAGCACAGAACACACTGGAAATGGTTAAAGACAAAACCTTCGCTAGTTGAAAAACATTTCACCTGACAAATTGGTTTGTGGTCTTTGTGTGGTTCAGTGATATTACTGTCATACCAAGACTTTAGAGTAATATTTGTGTATTATTTCCCCAACAGCAGCCAAATCATTTAATAAACATTACCTCAGTCAGGATGTGCCGCCTTCCCACACAGTGCAAACAAGACGGGAACTGATTAGTGCACGTTAATATGGCTCATATGCCAGGACTTGACTCAGTTGACACAAAGCTCGACTTTTAAGCTACATCTGCTTTGAACACATTCTCACATTAATCATGTCAATGTGTTTGTATTTAATGCTTTGTCCTTTAATTTGGGAATTTCCTTTGGCGCATTGTGGTTCTAGTAAAAAAAGCAGATTATAAAAAAAAACATGGCTTATTTTTTCAAACTAAAGCTGGAAATACATATGACGTCATGTGAATTTAAAGCTCTTTCTTGCAGGGTTATGTGGGATAATTTAATTTCCTCATGCTGTATTTAAAAAGAGCAGAGAGGAAGAATCTTTTCCTGTTGTAAACAGCCTTCTCTCATCACCAGCACTACACTGTTATTGCCTGACACCACGTCAAGCTCTGCTTTATGTGTGTGTTTATGTACTTATTGTATCCAGGGGGTGGGAGTTACACAGTAGGTCATGTCTTTCAACACTATCATGTTGTGCAAGGCCAGACTTCCACCTTAAATTACACACACTGTCATAAATGCAGGGGCACATGCATCCAAAAGTTATCTGCCTCTCCAAGCTGCCTAATCTTCAGTTTTGCATTGCCCTTTGCAACTGTGGCTGCAGGAGAGCTCTCATTAGTACTAATCTTATATACCAGGATTTACACCTCTCAGTGGCCAGCAATACTCAGCAACAGTATTAATGTCACGCAACACACACAGCCAAAGATTGTTGACTATCAACATCTCAGTGACGAATTCTTAGCAGCATGCACTTGTCTCTAATGTGAAATGCAAACCTCTGTCTCAGTTCCCTCTGGCATTAAATGACCTTCTGTATGTTGGTTTCTGGGGCTGGTTCTATTTTAGATCTAAGACAGTTTTATGTTACACTAATACATTTCCTGTGCAATGTTTTGCGCTCTCTTGTTTACTAGTAAAGAGCAATGTACAACATTTTCAAATGAATATTGAATTAAATAGAGAAAACCACCTTTAGCTCTTTTAATATCAATATCTTTAGTTGTACGTCAAATATTTAGGTATAACTTTTTACTGAAATTCTATAAACATATATCCAAAAGGGATTTGACAGGATTTGATTCAGAACAACATCCATATTTGATAAAGTGATTTCCACTCCCAAATATGTCACTGTCATGTCTTCAGATGGCTTTTAAACTCAACCTCAGTTTAAACCTGAACCTTGTAAACACCCTCCTTGACAAACAGGAGGTCTGTTCTGACACTATCATGCAATGAATCAAAATCCTGCACAATTCACTCCTGTGGGAACCTCATTCACAGAATCTGTTCTTCAAAGAGAAACACCCCCTCTCTATTCTGCTTGAGAAGAAAGCAGCCTTATGCCAGGGCCATGCTGTCCGCCTAGCCGCCTGCCTCCACCGCACTAGACAAAACAAGCGGGAGGCAGGATTTGTTTAGACAGAGCTCACCTGGTGCACACACAGACAGAAACAGTGATCAGGCAAGCCCCAGGGAGGAGCAGAGGGAGCAGGCGGGGAGGAGAAGCAGTGGAGGTGGTGAGTGTGTGAGTGGGGGTAGGAAAGGGGCTGAGATCATTGGGCTCAGTGTCTTTATCCAGGGCCACTCAAAAATCACACCGGACTGAGATTTAATGTGGGGTTAGACACAGATAGGGGGCAGCCGGGTTCAGGACTTGCCCTTGGAGTGCAAGCAGAGGAGATTTGTGTATTTGTGTATGTGTTGGCTATAGTGTCATGCAGCTTAGAGCACTCAAACACATAGAAGCAATCAGCTGATCTGTCTCCAAGCTCTAGGATCACCTTTTTATTTTCATCAACCTTGATCTTTACCGTTATCTGAAATTTCTAACAAAAATATCAACTGTTGTTGAACCAACAGTCTAAAAAATCCAAATGGTCAGTGTGTAATTTGACAGCAAGCACACAATCAAATCCTCACAGCTGAGGCCAGCAGCAATAATCCATCAGTCAGCTGACTGATTTTATTTTGATAAAGTGACAAAAACTAGCTCCGTGCCTAATAACAGGTGGAGCTTTGGAAAACTGACTTATTGTTTTTTAGACCAGACATTTAATTGGTTAATAGAGAAAGTAATGAGCAGATTAAGTGATAATAAAAACAATCATTAGTTGCAGCCCTGATCAAATTGTTTAGCTTCTGTCAACAATGAATTGATGTTTCTCTCTACAGTAGTTGTCTGACACATACTTTTTAATTTAAGGTAATCAGGTGAAGGACTAACTGAGCCACCCAAACATCTTCTGTCCTGAACCGAAATAAAACTCATGCCCTTACGAAAAGCTGTTGACTCTCTTTCTACCTTTCCCGACTGAGGATCGACAGCAGAGAACAAAGAGCAAGATGGATGATAACTCCCCCTAACCACACATTCACAGTTACTGTGGTTGACCTCAGTTGACCCCTTGGCCCCTCCACAGTCTCACATCCTATTGACCTGGGTTAAAGAGGGTTTGTCTGCAGCGTTTTATGACAGAAGAAAGAGAAGCTGCTTCACTGTAGCCCTCTGGCAGCTTTATACAGTATGTGTGGTCACCACCGATTAACAACACAGGGGATCTAAAAGGCTCCGGAGTTAAACGAAACACCACCAACCTGTACGTCTGCTTTGGGGTTTTTTTGTTGTTTTGTTTTGGGTTTTTCTGGGACCCATAAAGTGAGTAACTCACTGTCAAAACAGCTGGTTGCAGGAAGTGGCTGATTCCTGTTATTGTTTTACATTCATCACTTTCCAACTATGTGTTGACACAAAAGATAATCTGTACCCTGTGTCGGCTGACAGCATCCAGGAGGAGACGCACAAGGAGAGAATACTCATTATTTTCATCATTGACTTATCTGCTGTTTATTTTCTTGATTCCTGCTTTGGTCTGGAAAACGTCAGGAAGCATTTTCTGACAGACGCCTGTTTATTTACATTTTCACCAAACGAAAAGCAGCCTCACTTGGAAACATTTGTGCCTTTTGCTAAAAGAAATAACACCAAGTTTTACAGAATATTAAAATAGTGATTTTCTGCTGATCCACACTATTGATCAATACTTGTAACACAAAGGGGATTAATCAGGCAGTTTGCTATTCTCTGTCTGTCTGTTATTCTCAGGGCTCTTATGTGTTGCAGAGTCTCTCCCCCCACATCCAATTAGCCATTCAGGCATCTGCATAACAGAGAATAAAACTACCCACTATCACAGCTTGTTTCCATTTCAGCAGAGAGTTTGAGTAGCTGATTGGAAATATAAAACTGCCATCAATGCAACAGTTGACAAATGATGCAAAGGCCAGAGAGCAAAACCTGCTGAAAACATCTCACTGGCTCAGGCTCATCGATGAGACCACGGTCTACCACCACCAATACAAGCATTTGATTAGTAAAGGTCGGACTGACAGAACCCTCCTGTCACCCTGCAGCCTGACAGCACCTGTCAATCAAAGAGCTCCCCTCAGTCTCCAGTGGGACTCAAGCTGCACAAGAATGTGAAGACTGAAGGATTTCTCTGTGCCTGAAGAATCCTGATCACAATGCTTGGATTTGGATGCACTTCTTTAAAAGCACAGAGCCCCTAATGAGAAACCAAACCGCATTTGGTGACTAAAGATCGCTGTCTCTACAGGGCCTACAGGAACAACACAGCTGGTCTTAGGTCCATATAATGCAAAGGAAGAACTCAACATGACGGACGTGTTTCCACCACAGCCTCTGATCAAACCTGATATTTAAGAAAATCATCATTTGTATAATCATGTCTAAGTCAGGGTACTGTAAACCTGCTCCAAGCAGCAGAAACCTGGAATCAGCTGGAATCACCATTCGATTTACTCATTTGTATTAACTGTGGGAAAACCGATGACTGACATGCACGTCAGCTAGAAATGAAATCTCGTAAATCACCTCCACTACACCACAACCTTTAGCAGCTCATTAGGCAGCAACATGGGCATATGCACTCAGTCATACACAGAGGCCGTGTTACATAAATCTGCTCTTTAGCACCTTCACCCTCAGTGTTAGTCTGCTTGTTTCCAACCATTAGACCCATTAGAGGCCAATTAACACCGACAAAGCTCTCGTCCTGTTTTATGGCGCTGTAAACAAAACTTGCAGGCTTGCTTCAGGCTGAGCACAACTCCACAGCTTCTAATGTAACATATCAAAGTCTACTGACTCCATCAGACCAGGAGGCAGGTCCCAGACACTGGCGTAAACACTGGTATTTGACTTCACCTTTCCAGCTCAATGAATATGAAGTACAGAACATGATAACAGTTCTCTGTGGTCGACATGTGCTTTATGAGCTGAGCCTGCAGTGAAGGACGGGAATATTTACACTGACATGAACCACATGAGCTCATTTATATCAGTTACATCAGTGGGATGTGAGCTGCAGAGCTATGCTGACCTGATAAAGCAAACCCTAAGCTTTGATAAAGGATAACCTGCTGTTTGAAGCACCTTATGTGGGTCCACTAAAACTGTCCAAGAGACAAAGACCAAACTGGTTTGTGGCTCATGTTTAAATCTGCGTAAAGTCTTATCCCACTTCAGTTTCATCTCCTGGGCTGCAAATATCCGGCTACACTTCCCAAGTGTTAAACTGCTTGAGGGGCGACGCAGATGACGCACGCAGAATAAAACTAGTGCTGGTCATCTGAGCGAGTTGTTTTTAAAGCCTAGAAAACAACTACATTCGTCACAGCAATGAACACAACAAGACAGTTCCCAACCTGAAAAGTCGTTAGAGCCCGAGGTGAGATCGCAGAGCACGGTCAGGCACGTTATTCCCAAGAGGAGCAGAAAAGTGACGGCTGAGAGAGTCCCATCTGAGACGCACATCCTTAAAGCCTCGAAGTTTGTAGCATTAGAAAGCCCAACTCTGAGTTTCAGGTTCGGTGTCGCAGGCAGGAGATGTGCGGTTCCATCATGTCTCTAGACGTCCCTCATCCTCGCACCACACTGCTGCTGTGAGACCGGAGCGAGCTTCCTCTGGGACTGGGGCAGCGCACGGCTCTCATTTCCAAATGCGCGTTGTGCTGTGGAGGCAGCCCACCTGGAGGACCGACGCTCCGATGCGTGGTCTCAAAGAACTGGGGTTACATCCAAGAGGACTTTCTGTGCACCTTTATAAAAATATTTATTTAACTCACTGAATCTGATATATTTGTACATGAGTATTTTAATTTTAGCCTATTCTATGAAACTTTATGACCCACTTTATACCTATATTTCACTGGCAAATGAAGAAGATGATGATGATGATGATGATACCTAATTAAAAACATGAGACCATTATGTAAAATAAACTACGCTCTAGAGGTTGAACTACCCAACACTATTAAAACTTAATGATGTTACTAAATAATGTTGATACACCTGATACATACTGTTTTAGCTGTAAGTAAAATTATGAATGCAGGAATTAACAATGTGCACTTTTTATAGCACTGAATTCTTAGTGGACTAAAAGTAAAGACAGTTTTAAAATGAATGGAATGAACCATAAGTGCAGAAAATAAGTATAGACCATCAATACAAGACACAAACACAACAAAGTGCAACAGATACGGACACATGGCTGACAAACTGAACCAGCTGCTGTTTGTCATATTTTTTTTACACTATACATCAAGAGAAAAGAAACTTAATAGGTTTCTAAATTCAGCTTAGCTCCAAATAATTTACATGTATGTCCTGTAGTTTCTATTTAAACTGCGTGTGATCACGATTGAGATGCTTCTAACAACAAAAGAGGTGCGCCATCTAGTGGACAATAGCCCGCACTACAGAGTCGAAGAAACCGCGTATGAAAGATGTTGCCCTACAAGGCTTCCGTACAGGTTCACACGTGACAGTGGAAGGTCAGACATGGCAGCCTGCACCAAAGGGCTCGACAGGTTTGGATTATCTCTGAGGTTTTTACGGACCCAGCAGCTTCAACATGAACGTAAGATAAAACCCAGACTCTCCTTTTCCGGTTTGATTTAATACTTTACGAAAAGGCGCGTCAGGTCCCGTGATCTAACGTGCGTAACGAAGATATGCTAAAGCTAACGATAGCGATTTTCCATCCACATACAGTTACACGCCAACCAGCGATGGATTCAGCTGTAGATAGAATTAATGTGTGTTATTCTCCTGGTATTTCAGGGTTTTTGTCTACGTCTCTTAGTCGCCTGTCCCCTGTGGACACCACCGAGCCACCCAAGTTCACCCCCCCACCCAGACCTGTCATCATAGACAAAACACAGGATGCGGCATCTCAGCGAAGGTTTGATGGGTCTTTGTAAATCAGAATTGGCATCAGTGATACACAGAGAAAAGTTCTTACTTGTCTCGCCCTCCCAGGTTTCTGAGCCCGGAGTTCATCCCCCCCAGACAGAGAACAGAGCCTTTAAAGTTTGCCATTGAGAGGATAGATATGATCCGCAGGAGGAAAGTGCTCAACATCCCTGAATTCTACGTAGGTAAGAAGCTAAAAGTCAGGTCCATTAACCCTGCAAGGTGAGGGCTATAATATGACCAGCACCGTTTGATTTTCTTATATTTCCACCTTTAGTTCCTGCACCATAGTCAGTTGTAGACATGTCCACAACTCATTTTCAGGTTTTAAGACACTTCAGATGGTTTAGGTTCTTAAACAACACCATCAGGTCTCAGATTGATCCCAGGTTCACTGTGCAGGACAACAAGTCCATAAAGAACCAATTAGTTCATGAAGAACTATCTTCAAGGAGAATCAGGAGTCCTGGTTTGACCCCTAAAAGACTCAAGTCTGGGATCATATGAGGAGCCAGAAATACTGGGACAGCCTGAATCTACAGAAGCAGCTTCTCCAAGGTGCAACAAAGTACCAGGAGAAACTATGTGCAGATCAAACCAGAGAGAACTGCTGCTGGTTTAAGGCCAAAGGGGAGACCTTCAAATACTGATTAGATTTAGGTTTGGTTCTATTCCCTGCATTTGGTATGAAGTTCATTTATAAATGAAAACATAATTTATATAATTTATATTAAAAGCATCCCCTGTGAATTATTTGTGCCCCAAACTTTTCCACAGTGCCGTATATTTTAGAATTTATAGTGTTTATAGTGATTTGTCCTTTATCACTGCATATTAAAATTTACAAAACCCCAAGAAATTGGGGTTTCAGAAATACTTCTTTTACAATTTAAATCATGCAAATTATTTTGCTTGTTTCCAGGAAGTATCTTAGCTGTGACCATGGCTGACCCCAATGCCAGTGGGAAAATAAACCGCTTTGTTGGCATCTGTATCCAGAGGGGAGGAAAGGGGCTGGGGGCCACATTTGTCCTGAGAAACATCATTGATAACCAGGGTGAGGTTTTAGTTTCTCAGTGGTCTAATTAAGGTTTATTGAAACTTCATACAGAGGATTTAATTTGGGAGTGAAGGAATATTTAGTTTTAACTCAAGTAATAATTTCTCATGTTGTATATGATAAAATATATTGATTTTAGTGGTTTTCTTCAATAATAATGGGAACTGAGAACATATGTCGACTTTAGTGTTGACCATTGATAACTTGGTTTTTCTCATCCAGATCTTCAGAACTACGATAAGAAGTGAACCAGGTGACACTCAGAAAACACCTGCATCTGCATCTGTTGTGTATTTTCTGTTTGTGTGTCCCAGGTGTGGAGATCTGCTACGAGCTGTACAGCCCACGTATCCAGAAGATTGAGGTGCTGAAGCTGGAGAAGAGGCTGGACGACAACCTGATGTACCTGAGAGATGCTCTACCTGAGTACAGCACCGTGGACCCAGACATGAAGCCTGTGCCCTTACCTACCACTGGAGAGGTGCCTGTCAACAAGGTGAGAGGTCCACAAGACAGACACACAATGCATTTTTTACAAAAGTTGTGGATCTAACGGGGCTTCTCCAAACTCATCCCTTATACCTAATGTTGTTAAAGCTGCTTGTATCAGTATGCAGCATAGTTTGGGTCTAGCAAAAATACAGTATGTTGAAATTTCAGACATTTTTGTCCTTTCAACAGACAAAAGTAAAGATGCGCCCAAAACCGTGGTCTAAGCGCTGGGAACGTCCCAAGTTCAAGATCCAGGGCATTCTCTTTGACCTGTGCCTGACTCCAAGGAGGATGGAGCACGCTCAGAAGTGGGCACAGCCTTGGCTCGAGTACGACATGCTGAAGGAGTACGACACAACCAAACTGGAGGAGGAGATCCTCAGTGAGGTGGAGAGGGAGATGAGCAAGTGAGAAAGAGCCTCCGGAATAAAAATGATCTTCAGTTTTACCATCAACCGAGACTTTTCCAGGAATGGGGAAAAGACTGGAATTTGATGTTTGCATGGACCTGGACCTCTCTCCCAGACCGTGCTGGGTTTAAAGTTCCTCCAGATGGAAAAGGAGGCATGACTAATTTTACAACTGGGGGAGCTGTGCCTCTTTTCGTCTTGTCCATCACTCTGCTGTGCAGTATGAGTTCTGTCACTGGCATTAGGTGCCACATGTGTCCTGTACAGACTAAATGGTTTCTATAATAAAGCTATCGCTTCTATGGAATCGCATGATATTAGTCTTTCTTGTGTTTCTCTCGACTGTTATAGTCTTTGGCTGAAGACTTGACACTAGGTGGTGCTATGTTTCTAACTATGTTGCATCCATCAAAAGTTGTATAACAAAGCCATCGCTGTGTCCCATCTGAATGCGTTTTGAGGGGAACTACTGCTTTGCTAAATAAACAGTGTATTGTTTCAGTTAATCCAATGATGCAACCTGAAAAGTTTTTTTTTTCCTCCATCAGTGTAAGTTCTAGACACAAGGACGTTCTTGGTTTAAGCTATTAAAAAATGTTCAGATCTGCTTTTGTGGAAGGTGTCTCTGGGCCCTGCACTTTGAGAAGAAAAAAACCCAGGCATCCAGCGAGTGAACACCAAGGACACCCGGTAGTGTTTTACTGTTGTGGATGGAAAATTGTGGTGTTAAGATGGTATGTTAGAGCGTCAGTTGGGTAGTATAAAAACACTTGGACTCCTCATGTTATGTCTGCTCTGTGTGTGTGTGTGTGTGTGTGTGTGTGTGTGTAAACATGCAGAATGAGTCCTTGCACTCTAATTTCTCCATATTACAGGATGAGACACAGAGAAAATGGTCTGTAATACAGGAGGAGCAGATGTTTACCCAGCTCATTATGGACCACACAGATTCCCAGTGTGGAGATAGAACGACATAAAGAGAATCATTGTGGCTGTTAGGTTTAGGGTCACAGAGTGGAAGAAGACTTTTAACATCAAGCAATTCACAGGTTATTGGGTTATTGAACAACTCTCAGTCTCAGCATCGCTTCAGTCACATGAAGTGTGTTTTGTCCCAGTGTTGACTCCAACTAATTTACTCTCTGCCCAATCAGACCTGACCTGCAGCAACGAAAACCATCTCCATCTGCTTCTGTGTACAGTAGAGAGAGAGCCTGTCCTGCACATTGTCATTACACTACCCACTGAAGCAGCCGGCCCTTTCACCTTTTCATGGTTCCCTCTCAGTATTTCTCTTCGGGGCTGACTGATGTTCACATGTGGAGGCAGCGACACAAATGTTTATCCTTCAGCACACTGCTGACTCTTTAGAGGCATTCCACTGCGGCACCACTGAACTGGTAAACCAGTTTAAACCCCAAATGTATTCAGTCTGAGTTACCACTTCAATGAAACTTCCTGTCCCTCTCTCTCTCTCTCTCTCTCTCTGCATGTGTGTGTTAGTACTTCATGGTGGTGATCTTAACTACATGTGCCTCCCTGCCCTCAGGTTGACTTCTCTGTACCTGAAGTTAAAGCCCCTTGGCTATGAAAGGACATAAAACACAGTTTCACGCTCACGCTCACACACACAGACAGACACACACACACACACACACACACACACACAGACACACACACACACACACACACACACACAGACACACACACACACACACACACACACACACACACACACACACACACACACACACACACACACACACACACACACAGCAACTTGCAGGCAGTCATATCACAGCCAGACACCTCAAACAGTGCCAACTGTACATGTCTGACAGCCTTGTCGAGCCTCGTGTGAAACTAGATATGCTTCATTCATGGTTCCTGTGGAATCAGGGTGGGTCATGCAGGTTGAGGAGCCCATAATCCCATCCCTCAATAACAACCAACTGTAAAACATAGTGAAATGATGATAGGTACAGTGCCACGGCACTATAAAGGTCAGTACAGGAATGTAGGGGAGGACACACTCCTCTAATCTGTCTTCCTCCCCTTTGCTGGTGCTCCCATGACCTTCATCTTTTTCTTTCTCAAGGGGGGGGGGGGGCACTGGCTTTGAAAAGGAGCCAGGTTGATGAATTGGAGAGGATGTGATACAGTTTGTGCAGCAGCTCCCACAGATTGAGATTTTGGGGGTAATTTCTTCCACTGGGCTGATCCATTAAACACAGTTTCGCTCTTTCTACTTTTAGGAGCGTTGCTCTCTAATGTCTCTGTCACTGTGTGATTTCTTACTCTCTTCTCTGCAGGCCTGGGGAAATTAGTTTCACTCTCTCTGCCTCTGTCATGGAGTCTGAACTGTGTTTGAGCTGTCTGTGTGTATGACAAGTGCAATGGGATATTGGGCCACCCATAGGCCCCAGGTAAATTACACCCTGTCATTGTATGTGTGTATGTGCGTGTACATGTGTATTTGTGCGTGTGTGTATGTGCTACTCAGGGCCACCCGTAGTCCTAGGTAAATTACACACTTGAGTTTCACCATATGTTTCCAGTGAAACAACATGACCGTCTGCTCTGCTCCGACTGTCCCACGGGTCTGACAGGGGCTCCTGCTGCCATCACTCTCTCTTTGTTACACACCCACACAGACAACCTGACATTGCGACAGCTGTTAGGAAACATTGCAAGCAGCTGATGCCTGAAGTTGGACAGGCACATATCACAGTCATTTTAATAATGTGATCCTGTGTGGAGTGGATCTGGCACTGCTGCCAGAGTCACAGGGTTCACTTCCAGTTGGGGCCAAGCATCCTAAAAACATATGGATGAAAGTGTCCATCAAATGGCACAGGTTCAAAGGTGGTTTCAGTAAATTTCCGTTTATGCCACCTGAGTACCGGACAAGACTGGGCTCAACTAAATAAGTATTCCAGAAATGTAAGCTGTCAGTATGTGTCACAGAACTACTTATGAGACGGCTGAGCAGCACTTTAGCATGTTGCTCCAAACCTCTCTGACATCTGTCTAGATGCCTGAACAGAGCCTCAGGCTGTAGCTCAATCTCTGCATTCTCTTTCTTTACAAAACCGTGACCCTTTACATGCAAACAGCTGGGTGCAACACTAAAAATGCCTCCTTCCCAAAAAAAATCACACTGAAAATGAGCACAATTATCCACAGAATTAAAAGCAAGAACATCACCATACAATAAAAAAAAAAAAAAAAAAAAAAAAAAAAAAATCCCACTGGACATGGGGGTGACAGTTTCCCTAAAGTTAAGTACATTTAGAAGTATATATTTTTGTTTCCGACAGGCTGGAGACAGAATACGACATGTGGGTTTTGAGATTTCGACAGGATTTGTTTGTTGCCAGTAACAAAGACTGGTGGTGTCTTTAGTGTCACAGTACGTTGAACATCTGACTGTCTGTATGGTAATCTGTTTAATTTTTAAGCCTTTTGTTTGAAGGTAAATCCAGTTTGATATCAGATCATCATGGAGACAATTTACATTTTAAATTCATCCACACGTCCCACACTGTACACCAGCCTTTACTGAGCTAAACTATTAAAACGGTATAATAAGTGAGCTATATAATGCTGCCAGAACAAATATTTCTTAATTGATTCTACATCCAGAGGCTATAAGCATTGAGATGAAAGGGGAAACCAGTCAAACATCAACAGCAAAAGTGTGTTTCAGAGACACTCGCTCACAGACTTATTATGTATTGACACTGGGACACAAAATACGTCTGCCCAGCCCAGCCAGCATTCCTGCACATACAGTACAGAGGTCACAGCTGTCTGCTTTTTTCCTTTTTACATATGCACTTACTTCAGTCATATTTTGAGTACTTCTTCTTTTAAGATGTCCCTGTCAACATGTTGTCCAAGATAACTGCACCCAAGGCTATTTGATGCATTCTTCACATTTCCTTGGTATCACTGCTTGTTCTTGCCACAGCCTGTGTGTGTGTGTGTGTGTGTGTGTGTGTGTGTGTGTAGTTTATTGTGAATCAGGTCATAACACAGCACATTTTTTGTTATGATAGCTTATTAGTGCTGTTTGGTCATGATGACGACTTTCAAAAACCCGCAGCTGGGAGGTCAGAGAATATGCTTCGGTTGTGGAAATATGAGCAGTTTCACTCTCTTGCCTGCGAGGGGCGCCCTTATCTTTGTCTCCCTGTTAGTACTATTATAGAGCTCCCAGTTTCCCTGCACAGCTGGTCTTCTTCTCTCCTGAGCTGTAATTGCAGTTCTGTCCTGGGAAATAGAGGGAGGAAATCCCAGAGCTTTCGTCCTGCAACAATGACAATAAAAAAGAGGTGAGGAAAAGAGGAAGAAAGCATTTCAGCTGAGATGAAAGAGGGAGGGAGGCTTAGGAGTAGAAGGGAGGTGGAGGAGTGCTGGCTCAGGAGTGCAGTGAGAGGTGGAGGTGGAAAGCGAGAGATGAAGGAGAAAGGGGAGGAGGGATGGTGTTGGTGATGGCAGTAAACGCTTGAGTTTATTAACCTCGTTTAAGCTCAGAGACTGAGAGTGAGGGGAAGGGGAGGAGTGGCATGTTCATACTGTGAACGCAGGGGCTGGAGTTTACTAATGAGGGCTGAGACTGCACACACACTCACACACACTCTCACACACTCACACACTCTCACACACTCTCACACACTCTCACACACTCTCACACACTCTCACACACTCACACACTCACACACTCACACACTCTCACACACTCTCACACACTCTCACACACTCTCACACACTCTCACACACTCTCACACACTCACACACACACTCACACACTCTCACACACTCTCACACACTCTCACACACTCTCACACACTCTCACACACTCTCACACACTCTCACACACTCTCACACACTCACACACTTTCTTTAGCTCATTCTCTCTCTCATAACAGATTCACCTTGATCTGAAGCCAAGTATGCAGGCAGAACACACATTCACAGGACCGGGCACTGCAGGCTTCAGCTTACTGCCCCTTCTCATTTTTTTAACACTAGTATTAAAACAGCTCAGATGCAATTTTACCAAAATGACTACTGATATAAGAAGTGGGCAGAGTGCAGCTGGGACACACAATTTTTTGATTCCTATCTAGAACCACAACGCTTCAGATTGTCAGACAATCAGAACCTTATGATTTCCTGCCAGTGTAAATTACATACAACACACAGACTGAAAGACAGTCACTTTTATGGGAGTTTCAGAGCAACAGTCCTCCTTTCTGCTTGTCTTTAGACTGTGGGAGGAAACGAGAGCTTTTAGATGAAATCCAGGCAAGCTCTGCATCACAGAGCCAGGAGTCACAAAGGTCAACAAACCAATAAGTGAATCATACAAGGCCTTGTGAGGTAAGACTGTTGACCCTGTGTGCTAAGGTTAAGGTGAAGGTGTTTGAAGACATATTTACACTGCCATAAATATTTACAAACGCTAATGGCACAAGTTGTTTCTCTTTTCTTCTGAAATTCCCACCTATTACTTCCGTGTTGTTCAAACATGATCTTGTTTTCTTCTCATTAAAAACACTAAATCTCCGACTATGCTATAGCTGCTCATTTCAACATTTAAATACTAGGACGTCCGCACTAAACTGTTTAGCCTCATATTTTACTTGACTCTTTGGGTCGTCATTGTATTTTAATTAAAGGTAAACTGGCGTTTCAGCACAGTTGTATTTGTCCAATCAGTTTACAGTAAGAGGCCTTCACATCATCCACCCACCCCACTGACCACAGATGACCTGCAATGGACAAAGAAAGCACACTCAATACCAACGTGAGAAGATGCACTCTGAGCTATTGACAAATGGCATGAACACACAAATACTTAGAATTCAAAGTGAAGATGCTCTAAACAGAACTGTAGGTGACAAATGATCAGACGGACTCCCTGCTATGCCTCACCAAGGGTGCGTTATTTTGTTATTTGACAAAGGCTAAGTGACCATTTCTTCACCTCCATTCTCCTGCTGATTGGTAAACCCACAGATAAAGCTTGGAACCCCTGCTGTAAATGTCTGTGTGAAAAAGTCAACAGCAACATATGTTTATCTTTTAATGCTTATTTGATTTTTTAAAAATTAGGCAGAAAAAAGGCAAAATCTGATGAGAGAAGTTGCAAAAGTGACACTTTTATCTATCTGTAACTTTAATGAACAGAAAATTCTGTATTTTAAACGTGACTTTGACATGAATCCATCTGGTTTAAGTCTGTATCTTAAGCATTTATGTCAAACTGAAAATGCTGCTGGATGTTACATAGGACTGTGAAAGTATTTTCAAGTTATTTTAAAATAAAATCTGAAAACAAAAGTATAACATCAGCTTCCAACTCTGTGACCGACAGTCTGATATAAAAACAAATCCTGTAACAGTGAGCACAGTCCACTTAGGTCTCTGGATGCTGGACTCTTTGAATCCAGGTTTTAATGGATGGTACAGAGTCAGATGTTAAAGAGCTGTGACCGGCCATTCAAGGTAGCTCTGAACCATTTGTCCATATGTCACTGCACTGGCCATTCGTTGTGTTTTACACACACACACACACACACACACACACACACACACACACACACACACACACACACACACACACACACACACACACACACACACACACACACACACACACACACACAGTCATTAAACTTTTGACCCTGCTGCATCTGTCACTCCACAAAACTCTTCTAGCTACTTTGACTTTTGTGACTACTGTCAATGATCATCACAGTGAAACTTGTTGTCGTGATCACTCTGTGGACCCACACAGCTGATGATAAGACCCAGCTGTGGCACATTGTGATTGTGTGATAAATCCTCCAACATTCGGTAAATCCTCAAACGCCCTCTGACTGCTCTATCTGAGCTGCCATCTCCAAATCACACACCATTACCCCACAATAGCCCACACCACCGAATTGTTAAGATCTGCTTCACAGCTCATTACCAGACACTAATTTAAAACAGTTTAACTGGTTTATTGGTGACGTTGCATGACCTTCTATAAAACCAAGCAGCATTAAACTTGGGTACTGGAACATCATGCATCCTGACAGAATTTCACTTGGTGGATCAATATCATATGTTGTTATTGCATGTTGGTGTGGAGTCGCTGGTTTCTGTGGTTTTACTACAGCTTAGCCAGCTGATAGCTCTGATAACAACGTAGTATCCATTACTCGATGCTCCATCCAGCCCCCATTACAAATTACCTGGAGGTCTCGACCTCTGAGCCATTCCTTGCCTCTTCCCAGCCAACTGCTGGCCAGTACCACTCAATACCCCAGGTCCAGTTTCCCCATCGGTATCAACCTCCACCCTCCTGTTTCCCAACACAGTCCCCATAGTAATGTCTGGATGGGGAGGGGGGGGTGGGTATTGGCGCCTAACCAGCAGCAGATATGGCTCCGCAGAGAACACCGGCCCTCATTAACTTCAATGGATTTCCTAATGCGACAGCTACTATATTTCATTCACCGCGCACACAGACCCCAGCGGACCTGATGGGGGCCAACTGATACTTCCACTCTCTTACATTGCAGAGAGTGCTGCTGGTGGTGGTGGTGGAGGGATTTGGATAAGAAGTGCACTGAAAGTGAGGGCTGAGCAGATGGGGGTGCATGGCGAGGGAAGAGGTAGGGAGTAAAGGATGCCGGAAACCGGAGCAGAAGACATGACCCCTCTTACTGAGAGGAAATCAATTAATTCAAGCTTTTTATGGTAGTGCCTGCAACAAGAGGCTGCCGCCAAGTCAGCAATCTAAAGCAGCCTGTATCATCACAGTATTTTACTTTATATTAACGGGTGAAAGGAGGAGGGGACAAAGGGTGTTTGGGTGTGGAAGAAAATGATAGAGACAGATAAAAAGGAGAAGCATGGACACTAAGGGAGATGTATGTGGAGGGAGAAAGGGAGTGAGGGAATTTATGGTCCCAGGTCTTATTGTTCCTGTACACGTGAGAGTGCACAGCTGGGGGAAACGGGGGAAATGGGGTACAGATGTACTGTATCAAACACAGAGGCTTGAACATCAATACATTACGATGCGCTCCCCTGCTGGACTCTCCTTTACAACATCAAAACCTCCCTCTACCTTTCTCACCCTTCTAGCTACTGCCCCCTCTCTAACACATATTTACCTTAGTGCCCCTTTCTTGCACTAATATCTGCAGCATGCCCTGTGTTTTTTCTCCCTCTGTGGCTGCATTCATTTGACTTTACTCACTTTATTGTCCCTCCTTTATGGGCACAGCAGGTATCAGGCTGTGCCAGCAAGCTGTGGCCTCCTTTGAACTGTGACGAGCTTGTTTTAAACCCTACCTTAACACATGTACACATACAGATGTTAGCAACGTCCAGCCCTAATGACATAAGTATATTATCATGCCCCAGACGACAATACATCACAGCTGTTCACACTTGCCCCCCCCACCTCTGCTTCCACATCCACATAACACACACATACAGGCTGCTATGAACGGAAGTATGGAAGAAAAAGGGGAAGCAGGGGAGGGTGAGAGAGGTATGTGCCCCTTGAATCTCCAAGATTTGCCCTGTTTTGGTGGAGGGGGGGGGGGTGTATGTAACAGAACAGGGGTATCAGTAAAGGCACTTGAATTGGAACTGGCCATGACCCTTCTCCTCATCTTCTCTACTAACTGAAAAGAGAGAGAGAGAGAAAGGGAGAAAAAGAGAGACGCTCCCCAAGGAGCAGAGAGCTGAGACGCTGGATAATTCCCGGTGCTTTCCCGGTGCCTATAGACGAAGGGGCCCCTCTGGATTTGTCAGTTGTGGCTGCAGCTGTCTCCGGGCAAAATGGACCACAGTGGACTTGACACTTGATCTCTCTTCGCTTTCTTGTCCTTTTATCTCTCTCTCTATACGCTGACTCTCTGTCTGTCTTGCTCCATCATTCTTTTCACCGTCTCACGCTTTTCTGTTTGCTTCACTCCGCCGGCTAAATCTGAAAATGCATCTGTTTTGTGCACCCTTTCCAAAAACAGAGGTTTATAAACAGGGTCTCCAGAATGAATTAAAAAAAATAAAAAGCAAAACAATTCCAGCCTCGTGTTTCAGAGTGGATGGGACAATCCGGATGCAGCAGTGTGTAGCAGTCACATTATGAGGTCCAGCTTTCTGTCGTCCTGTGATCACTCTATTTTAACATCAGTGCAGCTGATCACATGGGGCATTGGTTGCAGTCACCCTGTAGTAAAGTTTATGTTAGATAACTTTACGGTAATAAAATCCAGTGAAACTGTGAAGAAAACACAGGCACCACATTTTTGCTATGAGCTACGATCAAGTCACTTCTTAAGGTCCTTCAGTTGTGGACAACAAACACATCTCACTCACTGAGAGCAGAGGGATTGGTTTAGCAAAACAACAGGCCCTGTGCAGCGCTCTTCACCTGGTGCTGCCTTCACACACTCACTTGTTTCTAACCAAAACAATTTAGCCGTTTTCCTACTGTGTGGAAACAGTTGAGAGTTGACGTGGATCATAACAACAACAACATAAACACACTACTTTGTAGTTTTTGTTATCAAATGTAATCTCAGCTTCTTAGTTTGTCTGTCCCTCTTGTGTTATCTCCCTCCCAGTATCCTTATCCACTTATATCTTTCTAGTTCCACTTCCCCCTCTTTCTCTTTGCCTTTCTCTCTGCCTCTGCTTCTCTTGACCCAGAGAGCCTTTTAACACATTCCTGTCTAGACTGAACAGGTATATGGGTTAAGAGAACCCCTCTTGCTTTATCTGATAGAAGGAAAAGTGATGACGTTATCAGACAATGAGGCTTCTGGTCTGACCAGTTTCTTCTTGTCAACACTGTCTTCACAGCTGTTACCGTTACCACCACACCATCGTGACCAGTTGTCACTGTTATAATCATTATCTGTCACCATCATCCATTACCTGTGTCAGTTATCTCAGTGTCCTCTTAATCCTCCCAAACTAACAAGAAAATCCTGTCAGACTTTGTGTGTAAAACTTTATGTGGAAAGCATGTTTCATGCATACATGCTGCTTAAGTGCCGAACATAAAACGCCTTTAAATGGTTAGTCATGAATTGTTCTTAACGGGATTTACTGGGGGTCTGTGTGTGATATTTCTGGAAAAACCATTTCACAGTTTTTTCACAGTGCATAACAACAAAAGGCAGCTTCTCTATGTGTTTTTAACTGTGTCACTGAACACTTTAGTGCCGGATGTGACCTCAGATAGCAGGGGAGATAGGGAGACCCTCAGCTCTGTATGAAAGAAAGCATTCAGAGCCTAATTCTGCAAAACAGTATTTCATGCATTTACTCTTATTTTGACACGAGTTTAAATGTTTTTAAGAATGTGAATTATACCAGTAATTAGAAAGATCCGAAAAGATAAGTTGTACAACCACATGTTTTGTTAAATTTGCATCTCCTAAAAGTTGCATTGTGTTAATAAACAAAGAAATAGTCAACAAATCTGCACCCTGTTCACTGCCAATGCAAAATGCTCTGATTCACATTTCTGATTCACAATTAACTTGTAAAGTAACTCAAAAAAAATTGTGAAGCTTTAACTTACACTACAAGACTTACACTACAAGACTTTTATCATGTCGACCAAAAGCACAATCTTAAACAGATATAGATTTTTAGTTGCCTAAACCCAATAACATACCAATAACAGCCAGACCTGAGCTTTGCACACCGCCAAATTAACAAATTCCAGTTTTTCACTTTATCGTCTTGAGTGAGGCTTCACTGACACATCAGGGCCTGTACCTGAGCACCTAGGTGCCCCCTCCAACTCAAATAAGTGGCCTATTTTGTCCATATAACACATCTGGCCCCCAGAGCCACACAGTCAGGCCCACAGTCTCTATTAAAGTGAAACACCACCCATAAAATCTCCATTAGAGCAGGGCTGCCTGGAGGTCGCCATGAGGAGAATCAGGGGGTCACTGTTCCACTGTAATCCCTTCACACGTGGGGTTAGAGGTGACTGCTGTTGACATTCCTCCGAAGACTGTCTGATATCAGTGTGATTGATCTGCTGGAGCGAGGCTCTGGGAGGTACACTGCCCACCCGTCTCCTGAACTTAAACATTTATGTTTAGTCCTACATCTTTCAATCTATCTGCTTTTCTCTCTTGTACTCTGCTCGTGTCTCTTTCTCCCTCTCTCACCTCTGGGTCTGGTGGATCTCTAGCAAGACTTCAGTGTCACCCGGGGATTGACCTTGGAGAAACGGTACCAGAGAGTGTTTATCTGGCTTTCCCCTTAGCTAAACCAGATAAAAAGAAGAGAATCGTGATTGATCGCCCACTTTTTGCCTGAGCCTTCATGGGTTTTCTCTTAGCAGCTCCATGTGAGCTACAGTAGAGGGCTGTGAGTTATAGCCTCGTCAAATTCTACACCTTGAGTGCAGTTGGCCTTGGAGGAGAGGTAAAGACTGTGCACAAGGGTATGAGTGGTACATTTCTTTTCCTTTTGATACATTCTATGGTTTTAGTGCTTCTTTGGTCACGGCGTAGACAGGGACAGGAAAAGATGGAAGAGAAGGGATGGGATGCTCCTCCACAGTCAGACCACATGGTAATACAATCTTAGCAAATACCTGCCACTAAACCGGGGTAAGACCTTATGTAATTAACTCTATTGGGTGCCACTCAGCATGAAGGTGGGGCGCCACTGGATTTGTTTGAAAACAAACTTGAAAGACAGGAACATTTTTGCTAAGCCTTCACGCAGATGTTGTAAAATGAGGATACAATTATGAGACACTCGTGATTTACAGTAAGGGGACAATTGAACAAAGCACACCCAGCTTTCCCATAGGCGGGTTAGTCATTAGAGCCCACTCACAGAGCAGCTTATCTCTGCCAGTCAAATACCAGCCCCATAATACCTCAGGATGGACTAAATCACTTGTAATTGGTGGTTCTTTATTTTTTCCAACTCCTTTTGGCCTAAGCTCTGTGAAGATAACTCCCTGCTGCTGCAGTCTCTGGTGTCCTTGAGTAAACAAACAAACAAAGAAAGTCGGAAACAGACAGCGAGTGACCAGGCGGACTGGTCGGTCAGGGTTCAGTCACCAGGGCAACGGGATCTCGGCCCGTTTGTTTTCCCCCTGGGAGGTAAGGCGGTTAGATCCGTTTGGGGTTGGGGGGACTTGTTGTTTATTCCGATAATTTGTGAGAGTGGCTCTGGAGAGATTTCAGGGCTCTTTGAAGCGGAGCTGGATGAAGCCTGGAGCGTGGCATGCTGTGCCGGGCTTTGGGCTCGATTTCCAATTCTCTCACACCCCTGCCTCCACACGACCTACCCTCACAGTGTAATCTGCCACCCGAATCCTGTATCCTAAGCTGCATCATCCTGGAACCTCCAGGATATTAAGGCCCACACAAATGGACCCACGTGTGATCTGAACACTTCCTGTGTTTTTTCTTGTCCTGTTCATGATTTTGCTAAGAGTTTTTACAGTTTGGTCCTTTTCCACTATCAAAACTGGACCCATTAACGAAAAACAGTTAATGCCAACAAGACTAATTTTTTGGTTCCATGGGACCAACATAATCCTGGGCCGTCAATGATGCTACAGTAGAGGTCTACATAAAACCACTAATAACCAATGCTATGAGGGCTTATTAAATATTCCATTATCAGTGTTCACAGGCTCTAAAGGTAAACCACAGAAGCCGACGGTGCCCCCACAATAATGGTCGCCCTCAACCCTCTGTCAGCTGCTGCCACGCCCACCTAGAGGCTTGAAGCTTGGACAGTTTCATTTAAAATGACACTATGGGATCACTCCAGTCAATATTTTCTTACACAGAAAAGAGAATCCAAATTTCAGTATGAATTATGAAGCGTATGAGTTCATGCCTTTAAACTTTATGTCACCTGAAAAAGAAGATGGACAAAAGTTGTCTTGACTATATGTGTGTGTGTGTGTGTGTGTGTGTGTGTGTGTGTGTGTGTGTGTGTGTGTGTGTGCGTGTCTGGGTAGCTGTCCAAATGTGCCAGTGTGTCCATGTGTATATTGTATTCCTAAACAGGAAGTCCTCTCAGCCAGCCCTCAGCCATCATGTGCATGTCTGTCTGTCTGCTGTGTCCTGGGGGGGGCAGTCAGTCCCAGAGCAGGTTTAATTGGTGTCAAGCAGGCCTCTGTGAAAAACCGTCAGAAAGTAGGGATGCTTAGCGAGACAGGAAACCTTTTTATTAGGGGACTTCCTCCAACTGCATGACTGTGTCCCTGCCTGTCCTATTGTCTCTCCCTATAACCCTCCCTCTTAAAATCGCTCATCACCCCTCAGTTTCCATCTGCCCTCTTCCTCTCCCACTCAGCCGGCTTCAAACATTTACTATTTATCACTAGCACTCCCACCCTCGCTGCTCTGTCTCTCTCTCTCTCATGGTATTGTTTTTTAGTCTGCTGTCTGTCCTTGCATGAGTGAGGGAGTTTGTCTCTGGGGGAATCCAGTGACCACAGAGGCACACCAAGGCAGCCAGCCTAATGATGACGGCACTTCGAGACAGCCAGCAGACTCACACACACTCACACACACATCATAGACACACAACCAAACACAGCATAACCAGGGATCCATCCATCCATCATCTATATCGCTTATCAAATAGACTACAGCGCCTCAGGAGCTTTGGCATCTTTGGGTTTGTGACACTTGAAAATATTCATTTATTCACATCATTAAACATAAAACAACCAAAGAGCTCGAATTTCTACATGACACTATTATACTTTAGGCACATTTCCATTCACTTGTCTTATGATCTGTTTCAATATGGAAAAACCATCAGAAATTTGAAAACGACAGTCTAAATAGAGCAAAGATTATTATATGATGACTGAGGAGATGCAATAAAGATTAAAATATATTTTATAGTTAGAAAACAGCTCAGTGGGGGTTTTCTGTCTGTGCAAAACTACAATGCTGCCAGTCCAGACTGGGCCCTTGTTGTATGTCTTTTTTTAGGCAAACTCACACAGAAACCTAAAGATAATGGAGCAGCTGCAGTTCTCACATGCTGCCTCATGTGTTTTGTCAGCAACTTAAACTGTAACTGTAACCGTAATTACCGTTGCACAAGAGCAACCAGACAGAACACACATAACTCCAGTGTAGACGGCTTCTCTTCCTACTCATGCGTTTATCCACAACGGCAGTCATTCAGGCAAACAGACACAGACACACACACACACACACACAGACACACACAGACACACCTGTCTTTCAGGTAACTGAAGATATCTTATAAAACCCTCGCTCACATATGTCTTGTTGGTCTAGGAAGTTATGAAAGCAGTTTTGCCACTTGGTTTGGGTTGACTGCATTTGTATATCAAACAGTTTTTGTGATGGTGTCCCTTTTAAAGTGGAACACTGCCAATTGTGTTATAGGTAAACCTCAGCTGCATGTTATCAGGTCTTATTAAACCAGTGCCAAGAGTGCTCAGACCACACTGGGAGAACATACCATTCTGTGCCCGTTTAGGTACGTCACTGTACGCTTGAGGTGAAAAACCATCTTTGGAACAGGAACCAGGAAACACAGACAAGCAGAGACTCATCCTGACAGCTAAGCTGTAACGGTGGACGCCTAACTGACATTGTTACGAAAGCCTACGCAAGTTTGTTTTTTCTTGTTTCATGACAAGACAAGCTCACACGCTCTTCCAGAGAAACTATCAGGACGATCTCCGTGTACCTGCAGGACAGGAGATGTCTTTTAAAACAGTCCAGCAGGTTTTGGCCTTGTTTCCGTAACAACAGCTGTAAATGCTGGTGAAAAAAGAAAGCATCTCACCATTTATCTTAAAACCAGACACTCTGCAATCAGCCCTCCTGTCAATCTGTCCTTTTTTTTTCCTTTTTTGTGGTCTTTGTTTCCTTTCTCTGCTTTTTATCCTACTCTTTTCTTTCACCCTCTTCTCTTCCTCTCCATCTGAACTCCCCATTTTCTTTTTCTTTCTCTTTCCTTTCATTTATTCCTGAATGCCACCCTTTGCTCTATGCCCCTCTCCTTTTTTTCCCTTTCTGTCCACCCCCCACTTCTTCTCCACCCCTCTCTTGTTCGATCCCTGACTCAACTTTCACATTCCTGAAGCATTCCTGCAGGATTAGCCTTTAGCATTCTCAGGCTATGCAGAGGCCACAGCCCCCCCACCGTGATGGTGCCAGGCACTAACGGACGACAGAGAAAAGTGTGTGTGTGTGTGTGTGTGTGTGTGTTATCCTCTCACTCTCTTTCATCACCACCCTCCTCCTGGTCCCTGCTGCCCGGGTTCCACAATGCTCAGCTTCCATCACAGTCAGCAACCTTTGATCGTCAGCCCCCCCCCCCCCCCCACAACTGTGCGTGTCCCAGCAGATGCACACAGACAGACACACAAGCACTAATTCAAGAAATCATCAAAGCAGGAAGTCCTGATTATTACTTTTTAATTTCTTTTTCTGAGAGCACCACCTCTCACTAGCTACAAATCATGTGACACAGACGCCAAATTATTAGGTTCTGTCTGTTACGCCTAAAGTTTAACTTATAGCAGGAAAAGCTCGGATGCTACAAAAAAAAAACTTTATGATTGATCTGTTCTATTCAAAGTGTCCACAATATATCGTTCAGACCGAAAACTCCACTTGATATATCAGGAGCCTCAGGCAGCAGTGAACTCTCACTCTTAATGAAAAGAATTATTATGAAAAAATACAAAACAGCTGAAGATATTTCTAAATGAAAACCAAAAGCAGTGAATTGGTGAGAAAATGTCTTAAAATATCTCGGGTCTTACAGCAAACTAATTTCATTCATTTCCAATATAGAACTATGATGACCATAAAAGCAAAATGCCACAGTTTTCTGCTTATTTGTAATAAAACCATTAACAACAGATACAAACTACATGGCAGTGGATCCCAGTTCTGAGCTGAAACAGAAGATATGATGCATCTTTTCTCTCTATGAGCCTCTGGGACGTGTATGTCCGACTGCAGCTGCCAGCAGCACCACCAACACGCCGAGAAGATGAATGATTATTTCACTCACTAATGATTCTCTGCACCATGGGTGGCATCTTGTATTGACCCATCACAGTTACTGCCAAACTGACCTACCCAGTAGTTTCAAAAAGCAAGATGGGACTGAGCTAAAGTAAGTCAACTAAACACAAAAACAAAAAAACTTAAATTGTACACAACAATTGGACTAACATGGACTAAAAATACTTCAGGATACACACAGGAATATACGTCTCTGGTCTCTTTTCCTTTTTATATCCGGGCCTGCAAGTTAAAAGTAAAAGACTATGAGGTAACTGTGGCCTTGTCCCTGTTTGCTCTTCTATTTCTATAAGGGGGCTTTGTGTCGAGTCAGTGCTACAAGCCAAACTAGTAGCACTGGTCTACCACATGTGGAAACACTCACATCACCTCTCAGGACAAAAAAAACTTGGCAGGGGCAGACGGGAGGAGGGGTGAGAGGAATAGAGAATGAGTGTGTGTGAGCGAGAGAGGAGAGAGATCCTTCAGTATCACCTTACTGCAGGCAAAATAAAAGCCCATCAGAGCCAAAGACGCACCTCAAAACCTCTCAGCTGTTTCCCCCTTCTCTCCTGCCAACATGAGTCATTTTTATCCACACCTCCCATCTTTCTTCTATTCCACCCCCCTTTTTGTCATACCTGCAGTGTCATGCAGTTGCCTATACAAGAATTTCTGCCAATGATTAAACACAGGATCTCTAGTGCTTGTCCAAATGCATTATTTTCTTTTGTATCCACTACCTTTTATCATTTCTTGGCTCTTTCTTCAATGTGTGTCCCTCTGTTCACTTTCTCTGCTGCTCATTTCCCTCTTTATCTATTCCTATATCTAAATCCCTCTCTCTCGGCTCATATTACAGTTCTTCCTGTGAATATACAGTACAGTGTTCTGTTCCTCCACATCAAGCTGATTACTTTCTGTCTGGCCGTACCACTGTAGGGGCCCCATGGGGCCCCGGTCACATCTAAACATCTGTCCATCCCATTACTGTAGCTGCTACCGAACCTGAGCCCCTTTTACTCATGGTGACAGCAACACTGGCAAGAATGGGAATGATATCCAAGGGAAAGCCGTTGTTCCCGGGTGTCTCCTCAAAGCTCCTGATTATATGAGCCAGCTGGTTGAGAGATGTGGGGACTCACTGGGCTGCGTTCCACAGGGCATCTGATAGGGCCCTGGATGCTTTAGGAGCATGTAGAGGGATCAGTGTGAGTATGGGAATGCATGACCTGCACTGGGCATCAGTCGGCTGGGTCGTTTGGTTGGAATGTGACTCAGGAAACCCATAATGGGACTTTCTATATGTGCTGTCTGGATGACTGTTGTCTTTTAGCACTGTGAGGTACAGAGGAAACGGATATGGCCAGGGTGGTGTTAGGGATGATGATGATGATGAGGAGGAGGAGGAGGAGGAGGATAAAGAAAACAACAATCACCTTTTAACTCCACAAGAAGAAAAGATACATAACTGAGCAACCACATCTTCTATAAATTGTCTTTATATATTATTGCTGTCTAGGCAAAATTTGTGAGAAATGTAATTTACATATCAACCAAAAGACAAAATGCTGGTGTTCACATCTGCAAAACATTCAGCGACAACTACGGTATCAGCTCTTGGAACACAACACCCCTAAGTTAGTAAGTTCTCTCACTAACTCCATAACCTCTGATTTTCATTTTCACAACCGTACAGCACCAACACTGACTCACGTGACACGACTTGAGGCAGTTTATCAGACTTCACACAGCTTCCTCTGGAGCCATGAATGGCTTTAAACAACTTTCTTCACATATGGATTAGTAGTACTCCCCAAGACCTGTCACCAACCTTTTAATATCTCATGCGTCAGTAGAGTTCCCTATTGGGGTTGAAGAAAGACCGCGGTCTTGGTTTGTCAACAAAAATGTCAAAACTAGAGGCAGCAGTCAGTTTTTTGTTACCTAAATATGATGGACTATGGATTACACATCCTCTCCAACTATGGCTAAAAATTCAATAATGTCAAACAGAACAAATACTTGTAACGGAAAGATAAAAGCCAAAGGAAGAAGAGAAAGTCCACGGTGTGAAACCACAGCGGCTCACCAAAGTGTATTGTCAAGTAGCACTGACGGAGGGCAAGCTGCCTCTGGTCTGCAGAGACAGTCGATACCAGTTCCATGGTGAAACTGGAGTTTTGTGGACAAAATAAGTGAGAGAGAGATGAAACTCACATCCATCAACACCAGCCACAGTTACCAAACCAGAACCTTTTCCTGAATAATCACTCATCTTAAAACAGGACTTGTTTCGGCTGTCCGTGCGCTTAATTGTGATTTGTTTGACATATTTTTGTTTTCCCACTTTATCAGTGAGCAGCTAATGGGAGACGCAAGCTGATCCACAGCGATTTGTCCTTCAGATGGACTAAACAGAATCCCCCCCCCCCGAACCCGCTGTTACTTTGACCTCCTCTGTGGTCAGATCAGATAAGAGCTACAGGTAAACACAAACAATCTGAGAGCAAGGAAAACAGAGCTCCGATGATAAATGACGCACACACACACACATAGTCTCAATGCAAAGACAAAAGCCTGCTCTGATGCAGGGATGCTCGTGCTCACGCACACACACACGAGCAGTGGTGACCTATCACCTTTGATTGCGGCACATTGAGTAATGATGGGTCATTTGCTTCAGTTAAATATGTTTAGGTTCTTGGGGGGTTATGACCAGAGGCATTACCACATGTAGACACATACACAAAGAGGCATATCCCCCCACACACACACAGACACACACACACAGATGCTTCATTAAATGAACTAGGCCCATCTACACATGAATGTATTTTACACTCCAACAGAGATAAACACATGTATGCAAAACTACAGATGTACACACACACACTATGCACTTGTCTTGTGTAAGTGAGATGTCTTCAGTTACAACAATGTGTGTAGTGTGTGCTGCCTGCTTTTCCTTCTCTCGGCGGAGTTACCCAATCCTCTGACACGCATTCTGCACGGATGACGGCGAGCTCTTCTCATGACGCCGCCGGAGCCACCCGTTTAGTTCCGCTTTGGCTCTGTACACGCACAGTTCATAGGGTCAGAGGGCCAAGGGGTGCCGCCAGGGTCGGACCGCCTCTGTGTGCAACCAGAAAAACCCAGAATGCAGGGTCTCTTGTGAACATCTTTGATCTGCTCAGCTCATCCCCGTCTAGAGATGTAGCGTCTGCCTGGGCCTCTCGTATACTGGGTCCACTATAGTGCTGTACAGAGTGAACTCAGAGAAATCTAGCTAACCTTGGATGTGACCTGAGGACCAGAACTCAGGAATTCAAACCACAGAAAGCACCAAAGAACCTTGTGTTGACTTTGCTGGAAAGCAGCAGATAGAGTGGGATTGTGTGTTCGAGTATCTGGGTGTTTGCATTTATGTGTGCTCGCCTGTGGCTATGCCCTCACCTCTGCTGACCCCCGAGAAAGAGCTCAAAGGCGCAGAGGTGACGTTCTCTGACCTCTGACAGAATCATGACGTTCCGCGGATAACATGGGAATGTGCTCCAAAATCAACGGCCAGGTCATGACCTGCCTGTTTGTAAGTCAATGATTATCATTCCACATTTATTTGCACATGCTTTATTCTCTCAGCAAGTCTATTTTGTGCAACCACACACAGCAAAAACAATGCATCATATTAGAGAGTGAGTCAGCAAGTTGGGTCGAGTCGACTGTGACATAAACCTCTGCACAAATTCAGTGACCTATTTCATAGAGCTCGAAAGGCTTTGCAGATTGGCATCGTGGGAGAGTGGAGTGAGATAGTTGAACTGAAACATAATGAAATCTCAGCCTTTTGTCCGTAATTGGTTGCTTTTTGCACAAGCTTCTGCATGCAGCTCCTGAGCCAGCAACACCCCGAGCCTCTCCCCAGCTGATTCCCAGAGAAAACAAGTCGTGGGCCTGAGAGACTTTCATTTAAGACACACTAAGCCGGGTTCTGGCATGCAGCTCCCACATTCACTCACATTTTATGATGCTTTCAAATCTATAAACTCACTTATTATATAACCATGTTACAGAGGTCTTAAAACAGAAACTTGCTGTTGGCTTGGTGAAGTGAGCTGGTGTGTGTGTGTGTGTGTGTCTGTGTGTATCTAGCAATGTAATTCAATATTATATGACAGTGTGGAAATAAATAATTGCTTCTGTTTGTCTTTTTATCCCAGAGTAAGCCTGTGTGTGCGTATCTGGGTGTAATCTGCGCACACACAAAAGTGAATGCATACTTGTGTTGTCAGGAACAGGATGTGTGTATGTACTGTGCTGTAGACTGGGGTTTGGCATGGGAGCCTGAGACGCTTGTGAATTGTGGATGAAACTGGCACAAGGTCATGTTGTGATGCTGCATGTTGCGTAAATACGAAGAGCGACACCCTACAAGAGCTGCAGCACACTGAAAGAGAGAAAGAGGGTGCAGCAGCTTTAAGGAGTGAGAAAGACACAAAAGATGCTTTCACACAGTCTGGCTTTTAGTTTGCTGCTAATGCTGATGCAGCCACAGCAGTATATTTTAACAGCTATTTGATCCACACTGCTTCTACTACTGTGTTTTCTCTAGTTTGTGGCATAAAATAAAATGTGTAAAATAATGTCTGTTGTAGGGGGAATAATGAGTGATTGAACAAGGGAGTTATTTTGGGCACATCCTGGAATATAAGAGGTGACAAATGGATGGTTTCAAATATCTAAGTATAAACAATAAGAATATTGAGAGAATCTGTCTGGCCCCTCTGACACATCCTGCCCCCTATAGCATCTCCTATGCTCCTCACGACCTTCACTTCAAGGTCACAGCCCAGACCTTGTCCTTTAACCAGGTGGCTCCTGTCTTGTCACCAGCCCTGCACATTCCACTCTGTCTGGGGCACAAGTCCACCTAACCTTACCATCTATCCAGGCTTCCTCAGACCCTGTGTTTACTGAACCTGTACATGTACATTAGGCCGCTTTGCACCGTTTTTATAGCTTCTGTGTTCTCTTTTGTGTTAAATATTAAAATACATGACATGGAAAATACCTGCAAGTAAGTTTGGTGCACTTTTACAGTCAGTGAAGTGTGACTGACATCCTATCCGACGCTGGTGTCTCCTTGCATTGCACCCTTACAGCACTGTAGGAAATAACACAACACAAATGATTTTGAATCATTCTTGGCCTGGAGTCAGGATGTTTCCATTACATATCCAGCAGCTCTGTCTTCCTGTGTCTGTGTTATCACCTCTGCTCACTTCCATTCTCTTTACAAGCCTGCTGAGTCTGTGTCCCTTTCTGTATTTTTGTACACAAGGAGACAACTGTATTAATATTTGTGTTTTGTTTTATCTCCTCGAGTTTGGCATAATCACAGGTCAGAGCACATTTTTTCTGCTTATCTTGTGTGAGCTATTGTTCGCCTGCGGGTGTATACGTATGTGTATGTGCTCCTGGGCTCAGATGTGTGCACGTGTTATTAAAAAGGAAGACGCCCGGCGGATGTACAATGGGCACTCCTGGCCCAGACACCTCAGTAACAATCAGAGGGTCTCTGCTCAGTTTCCTGTCATCACCGTGGCAACACTGACAGGAAGTGCTGTACCACTACATGATGGACAAATGGACAGGAAGATCAAAAACACGAGGAGAGAATGTGCGGATACACTCCCTAATCTATTTCAGGGTTTGACAATGCACACACAGACATGAACACGTACACACACACACACACACACACACACACACACACACACACACACACACACACACACACACACACACACACACACACACTAAGGATGCTTTGCTTCCTGCCCTTTTCCACTGGTGAGTCAGACATTTTTACTCGTGCTCTGTATTTGTTTTGAATTCCTTTCCATTACTTTTAGACAAATCAAACATCTGGTGTACAACGATAAAAAAATAAATAAATTTTACTTTACTTTCTTGGGCACTGTGGTAGCGTTAAATTCATCTAGTAGTAGAGACGCTTGGCATCCTGCTCCCCATCTTCCATGCCCACTTCCCATCTCCTAGACCTGTTCTCCCAGTGGCATTCCCAGTAATCAGCACTGTTTTGATGAGGAAGTAGTGCAGAGAGAGGCACGAGGGATTATGACTGAAACAGCCGGAGCTTTGGTTACAGCCTCTATGTTTTCTAAGCCAACACAACGGCAATCTGGGAATTTTCCACTGAATCATAGAAAAAGAAATGGCAGGGAACATAGCTTGCACACATAATCACAGAACCACTATACATGACACATATGTGCACTTTTCCATGCCTGTAAATGCAGATACACCACAAGGAGTCCAGCGGCCATTAAAATCTGGCTCAGATAAGTTCGCTTTCTGTTGTCGCTGAATTTGTTTGCTTCAGTAAAAAAAGTGATACTGGGAGAAACTGGGGACATTTGTCTCAACACTCTGCTCAAGACACATTTTTTAACTCTTGACAACAGAAACCAAAGCAAAATAAAAATGATAACATAACATCCAAAATTTGTTTTACTTATTCTGCTTCCCTCCATATTAATTTCTGGATGAGCTAATCACTTTCATTATCTTGAATAAACACAAACATCGTTGTGTTTTCCCTTTCATGTTATTCCATTTTGTTGTTACGTGCTCTTTCTCACTCTTATCGCGAACACTCTTATTAAGAAGCATCCCCACCAGGGATCACTTATAATAGTGCACTTTATTGCATATTCATTTTAAGATCTTTAATTCCCCAGAAGAGTAAATGGCTTGCATTGGAGTAAGCTGGTATTCCATTACATTATGACCTTCTTTCAGGGCCTCATTAGCCTGCTCGTTATCTCATTAGCAAATTGAGTGGACCTTGTTAGCACATGCAAACTCCGCCAGGAGCTGGATAACAATGTTCTGTGTTAATGAGATGGATTTTGGATGGAATTTTAAACTATTTTTGGATGGATTTCTGCTGTCTGAGAAGGGCTGGGCTGGAAAATCATTTTATCACCAAGGACGACATCAGCCAAGGCCAGTGGTGTGTGCATCATCCTACCAGCTTAAAGTCAAATCTTGCAGCTATAAATTCTGACCACATGTTTGAGTCACCCACTGCACACTGCTGTTTAGATGGTTGAGAAGAATGTTGAACTTAATAGATAGCAGTCTCCTCTTCTGTGTTGGCAACAACAAATGCACAAACGAATTTAGAATTGCAGGAAGAGAGGTTTTCCTTTCAAAAGGATAAAAAAAAAAAAAAACAACAAAACAACAGCTCCATGTTTATTTCTAAAGAGCTTGTTTGAATTACTCCTTTATTTGTGTTAAGTGCCTGTGCATTTCTGGAAGTGGCCAGCCTGAGGAAAAGAGGAGGTGGGGGGTGGAGAGCGCAGGGTGTCCTTTGGGTTAATTTGGCCTTATTTTGTTGAAGCTATGTATTGCCCAGAGGGACGTGCTGTTTTGAAGGGTGGGGGTGATTTTTTTTTTTTTCCTTTTTCAGAGGAGACACAAATGCACAGAGGAAACACTGGTAGCACTTAAGAAAAGCCAAATAAACAATTTGAGTCCAAATGATTCACAGGTGCTGGCAGGCAGGACCGCCATCTGCAGCGGGGTCTACGGTGGCACCCCTCCCGCCACACCGGTGGCACGGTCCGCAGTAAGAGCACGATTATGTAATCTCTTCAGCTGTCGATAGACTCAAACCAAACCACAGAGGGAGGCGAGAATGGTGCATTTGACTGTCTCTTTGGTGTTGCTGTTCAGAATGAGCCTTCCAATAGCTCTTCATGAATAACTATGTGTGCATGTATTTGTGGCATTCTGGAGGTCCCTTCTGTTCAGAGTTCTCACATGCCCTGTGTGTTCAGTGATCTGCGGCGAATATGCGGCTCTCGACAACTGGTCAGTGGTTATTTCACCTCTATCTAAGAGTGACTGCAGTGGCTGGTGCAGCCCATTTTTGAACGAATATCCAGGGGTTTTGACATAAAGCAGGGGGTGGATGGAGGTTAACCATATTCAATTATTCCTGCTAGACTGAATACAAAAATTGCATCAGCATATGTGATCTCAATCCACTTATGCAGGTTAAAAACTCACTAGGGGCAAAACAACTCAATAATGTTTGAAACAGACACCCAACACAAAAACACAATGCAGCTTTCGGAACAACTCTCCACAGCGGTCAAAGCCTTAACTTGATTAGCGGGATAAACATCAGCTCAAAAGCTTTAGTGCACTATGGTAAAGCGGTGACCTCACTGATAATGCACACACACACACACACTTAGCAAGCCCTAAAACTAAGCTCGGCATGGGCAGCTGCCAAGGCCAATCAAAGCCCTCGCTATATCCTGGGAGCAGCTGTCTCATCCAATCATAGCTGTATGTGTGTCATCTGCCGTTCAGTTGGACTTGAAGTTCAGAATAGTTCTGTGTGAACCCAACAGCACGACTTCTTTAGTTACATGCGATCTCGTCAGGGGACCCTTAGGATTGCATTAATTAAACCCAAAAGCCTCGTTCAAATTAAAAATAGATTCTAAGAGTAACTGTGGAGAATGCACTTCGTGCTAAAACTGAAGTACAAAGCTTCAGATAATAAAAAGTCTGGCTAAACCAAACGTGTTTTAGGTAAAAGCAAACCCAGCTCCTTTTCACGCCTGCAATATCATCACTAATAACAGGCTGGTCTAATCATCTTCCCAGCAGGCGGTAGAGCCTGGAACTCCCACTATTTTACCCACCATTACATTCCCTAATAAGCCATCAAAGTCCTGTCAGTCCAAAGAAGGTTCCAGGCAGACTCAGGTGACCTTGGATGACCTCTGTGCGGGTCAGTTCCTGTGCCCAGGAGCGCTAGGGGCTCACGACAAGCCAAAGGTCATGACGAGAGGGAAAAAGAGGGGAAAAGAGGGGATGATGGGAAAAAAGTTGGAAAAAAAAAGAAAAAGTTGCCCCCTCCACCATGCACACACATCTCTGTCCGGATTATCTAAGGATAACTAACTGAGGTGTAAGTGTTCTCCAGAGGGGGTGGGATAGAGAGAAGCCCTGTTCCTTCGCTTCAGAGCACAAAGTGTATCTGTGGTGAGGTCAGCTGGTGACAGCTGAACGCTCCCAATCTGTACACCTCAGCCAGCCATTGCTTCTCATGCTTCCTGAAAAGGCTGATTCATGCATTCATCCTGGTAGTAAAATGATTAACAGCTTGCACACACAGACACACAAATGCTACACAAACACATTTGGACCCCAAGAAGGGGCTGAGAGGTCTTAACACAATCACCTTTTCTTCTTTGTTGGAAGGAAGGAAAAACAGTGGTGCGACACGGCGGCTTCTCTGCCCATGTGGAAAGACTCATGGGAGATTATCACAGTGTAGCCTGGGCCGGGACCGAACAAGGGGCCAGCTGTTGAACAGGAAGTCACCTCCGGCACAACCCTGCGCCGCCAGCAGTCCTCATCACTGCCTGGCCAGCAGTTGGCGGAGAGAGGAAAGTCAAAACCGACACGGATACAACAACGTCTGTGGGCTCAAGAAAGCTCCCAGTGTGCTCAGAGTGTGTATAAATCTGAAAACACAGAGATGGAGGATGGAGAGCAGCCGGATACAGAGACGAGAGAGATGAAGAAAAAGAGAGAGACATAGTGGAAGAGTGGAGTCTATGGGGGGGGGTGTTTAAGATTGATTTTGAACATATTTCAGGTGGAGTAAATCTTGTGGAGCTCCTATGACCTTGCACTGGGAGTAGACTCATGACGTTACAAGGAGGTCTTCACTGATGAGCTGAAGCTAAATACTGCTGAAGTTGCAAAACTGAGAAAGTGAAAGAAACTACCCCAGAGGTTCAATCCAATCAAGTGTGAACTGTGCTGCTTTCGTCTGCACGATGGCTCAACCAACGTGGTAAATAATCTTTCAAATGACATTTATTACCAAGACCGTGGCACATTCTGCGCACAGCTGAGCCACACGGCTTCTTTTGACGTCTGGAGCTTTGATGCAGCTTCAGATGTGCCGCCTACATGACTACAGAGCTGAGGAAACAGGGGGAGAGAGATTTGCAGAAAAGAAAAAAAAAATGGAGGAACAGAGATGCACAGAGAAAACACAACCTCTCTCTGCTTGTAGGAGAAACACAGTCACCCAGTCATTAGCATTGCAGATGCTAATGATAGGAAGTGTGAATAGGCCTCATGCAAACAGCCTGAATCCGAGCATTGTCCGAGAAGTGCGCAGCAGTTTTACTGTACGTAGGAGTATGGAGTTAGGACCCAGCGGTCAGAATTCACTGGATATGTGTGGGATTGAAGGCTTTCCTCTTATCACAGCCAAATGTCAAAGTGAGGATGAAGTACTGCGGGAACAGAATAAAGCATAGCAGGAATACTTCTCAGACTGTGTCAGCAGCATAATTTACATTCAGCAGCAGACTCAAGTGAAGCACTCTCTCATTTCAGCTTCCAAACCTCCAGCTGATATGCTGATGTAGCAGAAACATGGCGATATAAACAAACACGTACACTGCTGTGTAACTGATCCCTGCTCAACAGATATTAATTCAACTGCTTTCACAAATCCAGATACTGGTGTCCACAGTCTATTCAGTTACCTACAATTCCTTCCCCTAATAAGCCGCCAATGTCATGTCAGTGCACACAAGGACGCAGGCAGACTCAGGTGACCTTGCATGACCTCTGTGCGGGTCAGTTCCTTTGCCCAGAGGCACCAGGGGGTTCACGATGAGCCAAAGGTCATGACAAGAGGGGAAAAACAGGGAATGATGAAAAAAGAGTTTTTTAAATAGACAGATGCCCTGTTTCCTTCGCTTCTGAGCACAATGTGTGCATGTGGTGAGGTCAGCTGGTGACAGCTGACAACTCCCAGTCTGTACAAATCCAGATACTTCTGTCCACAATCAAATTAGTTGTAGGGTTTACACCAGGCGATTCTGGTAACTGGGTAAAAGGTGAGGAAAACCTCTGAGACCTGTTGACAGCCCAGGTCACCTTTGTACTTTGGAGCTATCTCCTGTAACCTCCCTGATCTCCAATCCAGCATGATCAAATGCATCTTATCAATGTTAGCTCTGCCCTGACTACAACCTGTACTCCCTTATGACCTCCATGAACCAACTGTGTCTGGCCCCCGCATGGTCCATCAGTTCCGTTTGAAGTGTTCATGTGTCACTGTCGCCTCGGGCTCTGTGGCGAGCGACCTGCTCACCTTGTCCTTCAAAGGCCACATGATCAATAATTACAAAGGCTCCTCCTGCTGTCATCAAATCTGTTTGTGCTGTAATGCACAACTGATGTAATTCTGATTCTGTTGACTGAGAATCAATAGAGTTGTGCAGGGGGTTAGCAGATGATTAGCATTAAACATGTCCATTGATTAGGAACACTGGTGCTGAATATTCCCTGCTGCTGGTTAATCTATAGACCCTGAGTAAACACTGGTAAACAAATGACATTTACTATATGACCATTTAGCTGCTGCTTCATTACACAGCAACTTATAAAGAGTCTCACTCCCGTCAATCAAATACACAAGGCCGCACATTCCTGGTCTACACAAACAACATATTTCCACCGTTTATCTGGTGATCGACACAATCGAAGACAACTTACTTGCTGCCTGATCGTTTTCCAGTGTTAAACAGTGTTTCATAGTGTTACTGACTGCTGTCCAGTCTGCACACATGGATCTGTTAAATCATTTCTCTCCCACCTGAGAGCTGATTATGCAGCAAAGTTCCTTGTGTTACTCAGAAATGAATCAAAACCAAATGAAACAAAGAACTATACTACACAGTATAAGCTTATACCATAACTATATTTAGCACTAGACAACCCTCCCAATGTAGGAACCCACTTTTTTTATGCCCTGTAATATATCAAAAAAAAGGGAGGGTAGAAGAAGTGATTACTCACATCTTGTATTTTTCTAAGTTTGAAAAAGAGAACTCTATATTAATGTGTTTGGGAAACACACAGCACTGCAGTGACAGTAACACTGTCATCTCCACCTTTAAGAATGGCTCACTCTAACTTTTTTATTCTTCCATCTGCCGCAAATATGCAGCCTAAATTGGAGAGCTGCAGCAGCTCCCTGGGAGTTTGGTTGAGCTGCATAACTTGAGGTGAAAGCATGTGTATTTTCCATACTTGCACAGCATGGAGGGAGATTCATCTTCACGTCTCACGGCAATCTGTCAGAGAGCCACAAGCAGCAGGCTGGCACACCAAAACAGGGGCTCTATTCTCCTCAAACGTTTTTCAACCTAGATGAGTCACGGGGTAACTGGCATTGCTTGAAACAAGCACGTCGGCCCTTCGCTTCCTTGCGGCTGTGGCTGAGGGGATAATAAGAGAGCTGGTAGGAATCAGGGGCTGTTCTAATCCTAACCTCCACATAGACAGCACTATCATCAGCCTTGTGTTTAAGTCAGATTACATGCTCCTTTATGGGAACCTTACCACTGAGCCAACGGCAAAGGGTTTGGAGAGTTTTGGAGAAAAGTCCTTGTTTGTGGAGCGCAGTAGCTGACAAACTGGCGGAACGATTGAGTCATGAGCGTATGCTAAACATGGGTGGAGATGCATAAACATGGACCGTACACAGGAACATATTATTCATATAGAACAGGGAACATTTTGAAACAAAGTGTTCATACACACTTTATAAATGTTAGAACCTTAGAAACACATACACGTCTTAGTCTGCTGCATGTTTTCTGCAGCCTTTGGATTTTAGGGAAATTAACTGGTTATCAATTATGCTATTATGGGTTATTGGCTAATCAATAGCTGAATAAATTACAGGGTGGAAACAGATTATGGGTAGGAGAAGATCATTATAGCATTCCAGTTACTTTAAGACACACACACGGTACAGCAAACACAAGCACACACACAAAAAAAAGGTCACAGTTCATCCGTTATAAAGCAGATGACAGCTGGATCAAAATGAAGTCAATAGCAAATGAATAAATGAATAAACAAATGTGTAAATGAAGAAGCAAACAGACAAGTGAATGCATAATTGTGAAAAGCCTTCTGTGTGTTCCTTCCTGCTGCACAGAGCAGCGGGTGTGTGTGCTACTGACAACAGGCCAATAGGGAAATCAGTGGAGACGCTTTAAATGCCTTGATGCAGTCAAATTGTTTTCAGATTTCCCATTGATGGACAGTTTCCTTTCAACCATTTAACAACCTCCACACACACACACACATACACACACACACACACACACAGCACCGGTCAGCCTGGACATCGTTACAGCGCTCCGTACTCGACCCCTGCCCTCTGACCTGTGATCCTGAAGTGCTGTTCCACCGTGAGCCACTGAGGTGGGCAGGATGGAGGACTAATCTGGGAGAGGAAGTCATGGCTGAAATATAAGGAGAGGGGCTGGTGGCAGCTGATTGATATATTCCCAAATAAACTAATATAGATCAAAGGGAGACATATGCCTCGGAGAAGCGCTGAAAGCCTTCATATCTGCATCTGCTTTTCTTCCTCTTTCTCTCTCACGGCTCGGCAGAAACAGAAGTCATGAGGTGTGAAGGATATTTGAAACACCAGTGGCATCCGGTTTCTGCCTGGACTTGTGCTTTACACCTGATTAGTTAGAGGAGGTGAACAGATGAATACAGATGAAATGAGACAGAAGACAAATGGGATGAGATAGGAGAAGACAAGCTGGAGAGGTGAGGAGAGGAGAGCTGCCAATTTTAAACAAAGCTAGTTCCCTCTTATCCTCGCAGCTTTTCTAGCCAGGGCTAATCTCCAATCATCTAAATACTTGGGGGATTACTCCATCCACTCAGAAACCCCTCCCCAATCTTTCAATGTGACGCTGGAAAAGAAATAGGAAAACCTTCATAAACGGTCCACACAGAGGCATCACATCAATCAGTCAAATCCACATGAACATGTTGTGATTTGACTCAAGATTTTATTTGATTATTTATGTCTGCAGTTTTCCAACGTGAAAATCTCACAGAGTTTTAGATATTCTCATTCTTGGATGATATGTTTGCACGACTATACATGACATAAATCATTTTGTTGAGAATCGCTTTGAAAATTCTCCATCAAACTATGATTTATCTATTTGTGTTCCTACTCGGAGAATAACCCAAACCCAGCAGAGCTGAGGGGCTGAGGCATGTTCAGGCAAGTATCAGGGCTCAGAGGGACAGGTGAGGGATGGGCAGATGAATGGACAGTGTGGGGGTTGAGGCAGTGGAGGCTGCCAGACTGGATCCTGCTTAAATGAGGGAACAAGTGGCCAGATGCAAATGCAAAAGACACTGCCCTGGTTTAAAGACCCTTGAACTGCAGCTATTGCTTGATCTACTGATGATTTCCTCTCATTAAACATGTCCATCACTGTCCAAAAGTCTTGTGTGAGCTGTGGTGTTGTCAGTGTGCCCTTTAAGGACTTCTTCACCATGCCAGATCAAAAGTACTGGACATTGAAAACACCATATATCAAAATAATTTCACACCATTTCACTTCTGTTCCTTAGTTTTTGATTTTCTAAGATGTGTGGCATGATTTAAATATCTCCTTTGTCCAGATTATATCAGGCATATCAAAAAATGTCTTGTCTGAAGTTTTGGGATATGTTTCATGTGAGAAGCTTCTCCAGGACTTAAATTTTGCATCAAGCCATCTCATATAGTTTTGGACGTGCTGGGTGATCCTACTCAAAATGAGTTTTCTTTTCAAGAAACATGTTTATTCATTTATTTTTTATTTCCTTTGCTCTTTACTTGCTCTCTCACCTTTTTCTCTTGTTCTCGTTGTAAATATTAGACTTCAGGCAACACACATCTCTATCAAGATGGTTTTCCAAGAACAATAACATGCTGTGACCCAGGAAGTACACACACATTTTCCAACCCCTGTAGCACACACACACCCACACACACACAGCAACATCTGCATATGATGAAGCGGTCAGAGCTCCAGTAAAATTGGATGAGGCTTTAAAGACATTCCTCCATTTTACGGCTAAGTGAGAGAGTGATGGCTAAAAGTAATGAGGAGGTGAATGGCCCAAGTGCCATCAACACCAAACAACCTTCCTGATCCCTATCGCAGTTTTCCATCAGGCTAAAGAAACAACAAACAGTAAACAATGCAGAGTTAATTGACATTCCTGATGGGGTGGAACACAACCCCCAGCAGGACTGTATATATGTTTGTGTGTGTTTACACTCTCAAACTAACACCTGAGTGCAGTATGTATATCAGGACATCAGCCATCGTGAGGCTCGCTACATGCTCAGCGTTCAGATTTCAGGATGTTGTTCGCGAGAGCAAGTGGGAAGGAGTTAAGTTAAAGTGTAATTAGTTAGGACAGTTATCTCCTGCTCTCTGACACTTGGCACTAGCCACTTGTGTGAATGTGCGTAGGGTCAGAAGGGTCACTGTGAGGTTACGACTCTCACCTCACTGAAAGGTCACCAAAAAACAAGGTCAAAGTTAAAACTGACTGAGGTGTCACATCCCCACTACGACGGCTTCCTTTAACTGTGGCCACTGCATCAGGTATGAACACTTTTGCCCCCCTCCCCACTGTATTTAGACAACATGCCAGAAACCAGTTTATTTTCCAGCATAACCAGACACTTAGCACAAAACAACTCTGATGCTGAATGCTGAGCATGTGTAGAAAACTTACTGTAAGGTAGAAACACACAAGACTAAAGTATAGTGATGAATTTCTGATGCAATACAATGCATTTAAATGTATTTGTAGTAAAAAGCAAAATACGGCCCCTAAACTGAGGTCTTAAATCATATAATCTGATGGTGCATCCAAAAGATGGATGAACTGCTTAACATTCATGCTTAATCAATACAAACAACAGATGTGAATACTGTTTGATTTGCATACCCACTGGCCTCAGAAGATCAATACCTGATTAAAGCACTCACGTCCAACTGGAATATTCTTGCACAAATGTGTTGCAGCTCGTGCAAAAAACCTTAAAAGAAAAAGGAATGAAAGGACTGACAGACAAGACTGACAGCTCTCTGCAGCGCCACATTCTTCCCATGTTGAGTCATGGCATGCTGCAGATTAGACACAACTTTCTCAGCAGACTCTCAGTGAGTGGGTAATCACGAGTGTCACATACCCTCTCCAATCCCGGGCCAAGCTATCCAAACTGCACTGCCGAGCAGAGGGAGGAAATTGAATTTCCCCCTCTCAAAGACAGGCCTCCAAATCCCCATCAACAGGAGCTTAGAGAGCCTGCAGCCCATCAAGTTTCATCTGCCACGGTGGTCCGGCCAATTACGTTCCTCCTTTACACACACTGCAGTGGCATACATGAGCTCACGTACAAACATGTTAGGAAGCATGCAGAAAAAATGATGCTCACACATACACTCACATGCACAAACAGATAAATACACACACAATCAAACAAATGCAAACATACACAGCCACAGCCCTACCCCTCCACTCACTGCCCCCCCCCCCCCCCCCCCCAGCATCAACAATCTGTGGCATTGTGGAGCCTGTGATCCTGTGACCTTAGACCTCCAGCGTTAACCCCAGAGCAGCCAGTGCTGAGAGGTGAACCAGGCGGCTCATTGAAAGGCGGTGACATTCCCATGAGAATGAAGGGGTTCAGAGATCCAAGACCATGATGAGGATAGTGACAAAAACATAATAAAAGAAGAAGAAGGATTACCTGGGTGTATTTTCACTGTTCACATTCATTTTCTGACATATTACAGATATGCATCTTCCAACTATGTTACGTAGGATCCTCATTTAACCTTAAAACAAAATACAAGCAAAACTGCTTGTGCTACATTTAACCCCTCCTTCATTACTGTGTTGACAGTCTAACACACAACAGCTGCTCTCACCAGCGCCAGCACTATTTCTCCAGAGCACCTTCCCAGCTGCAACACCTCTGTTTGGGCATCCAGGTCAGCGACCCCTGTCCCTCCCCAGGAGTCAAGGGTCTTGAATTTAAAGGGACCAAAATACCCTTTCAATAAATGGAAACAGGTTATGAGGTATTGATGACTGCATTTAGTACCAGAGGACCGCACATTCTGGTCACTACCTATCTAAGAGCTTTGTCATTTTTCTTTTTGACGGTGTGATACAGCTAAAGATTTATAAGGAGCTATACAAGAGATACAACCCCATAAGAAAATGGCTGCACCAAAGAAAAGTTTTTTTGCTGATGTTAAACTAAATTTGGCACATTTAGTGTTTTTTTTACATAATTTTTCCAGCATTGTGAATTAAAAACAAACAAACAAGTAAACATCTTTAAAGCTTCTGTTGAAAGTGGTTGCTTGTTATTTTATATTTTTGTGACTGCAGCATTGCTGTCATTAACTTAACTGTGGCTGGTGAATGTAGTGCAGAATGTAGAGAACTTACTAGTTGCTCAGGTAAATCAGGTAATTCCCTAAAACATTATTCATTATGTGACTAATATGCAGAGTTCTTGCACTGCAGAGTAGTGGTACTACTATATACTACATATTTTAAATTAAAAATCATGAATACAATACTCAGTTTATTGCATTAAACTACTGCTTTAAATGAAAAAAGCTCATCTCGCTAATTAAAAGTATCGACTGTGCTTCAGTGAGCTTCAAGAGCTTACTTTTTATGAAAGTTCTGATTTATGTATTCAGGAAGCATCTTTGGTTGAAGGAGAAAGACACATACGATGCCATATACTGTATGAGCACAGCTGACAATACTTCAGCCAGTGTATGATAGTGTTTATATGAGCTGTTAGTGTTTTTTCACACACATCAACACTGACTTACAGAGACCAGTCCAGCTATAAACTATACGACCACATCAGCACCTCACAGACACATGGGAGTGTACAGATCAGCTAGTATAGCTCAAACAGATGCCTGCGCACGTACTACATAAAAATCAGCCTCACCCTGTTTGATCCCGCGTTATACAGTCATATAGAGCACGCACACAGGCACACTTTCTAACAGCGGTCTACATCCGTGAGGCGGTGCTCCAGAGACCTCTAAACAATGTATTCTTTAGATAAGGATCTGATTACTGTGTGTGTGTGTTGAGTGTGTGTGTGTGTGTGTGTGTGATGCTGGCTATAATCGCCAGTATTCATTCTGCACCGGGCTCCCAGCGTTTCTACAGCTGTCGCTTTTTGTACTCAGTGACCTCCACCAACAGGTCCTGAGGCCATCAGTCCTTATGGCAGACACTCAAGCCCCCTTGCAAGCAGAGCTGCAGAGGCCAGGACAGGCTCTCCGGTGATCCTGAGGACCCTGTGCTACGTGCAAACACCAGTCCTGACCTTACAGAGCCAAGGAAAAACATAGAGATATTTATAGGTGTGCAGGAATGCAGCTAAATAATTAGTAAACTATCAATTTTCATGTTTCATAGTTTGTACAATCGTCATTCCACAAATATTTTTAATATTTTAAATTGAATATATTTGAGTTGTGGACAATTTATCATATAAAAAATGAATTTAAAGATGCCACTTTTACTTGTGATGGGTTCATTTTATTAAATTTAATGATTAAACTGAAAACCTTATGTTTCTTATGTTCTTTAACACTGCATATAAAAATAACTCACACATTCTCAATTTTCTTTCTTCTACTGTTCAATAAAAGCCTATTTATTTCTATTTTTAATGTGTCATGTAATCATATCAGTTTCTACAATCACATGTAATGAACTTACTTAGTTTAAAAACCTTATAATATTTGAGTATTTAGACCACGACAGGTTTACACTTGTTATACACACAAAACAGACTCATCCAGTCAGGTCTTCAGTAAACTAAAGTCTGACTAGTCTTGCACACACAATTCTCCATTCGTTCCATAATGGGGGTCTTCCGGGGGCCTAAGACAGATAGACCCACTCTCTGTGGACCCTCACCCAGTCACATGAGCCTCACATGAGTGTGGACATCTTCCCCCAGAACAAGGCACACACAGACACAGTGTGATATCCATTACTGGTGGCATTCATATCTCCCGGCTTTAAGACCACACTGTGTGTAAATGTTCACTATTGGAATCATGTGCAGAGTGATAAGTGCCCATGCCACACAGCAGAGCGGGAAATGATGGGGTGAAGTCTCTCTTAAGTTCCTCCAGGGTCAGTTTAAGAAGAGGAAAAATTATCTCAGGAAAGGGTCATCAACATCAGCACAGATGCTCTTCTGTTCTCCCTGTCTTTACTTCCCTTCTAGGTCTTTGTCCCATGTACACATGCAGACACACTGCTCTGTCAATCCATGATGGATGTCCACTTTGCAAATATGAGGATATGAAGTCTGGGGATTCCCATTTCCCAGAGGTCTTTGGGTGATTTGGCGGGAGAGAGGACCTTTGTTATGTAAACAAAGCAGGCTGCACTTCCTGCTTGGTCTAAGACAGAGAGGGCAACAAACAGTTTATCTCATTTCTGAGACAAAACACGGATCATGGAGGACGACTGAGTAGGAGCAGGAGGAATGGGGGTGGCAGAGGAAGAGCCCTTTCCCTCTCACTCCTCCGTTTCCTGCGTGAGGAGGAAGTCCCCTGTTGGGCGCACAGTGATCTCATCCTCAGTCGTGAGGTGCTTCCGCCCTGGCGAGCTGCAGAGCTTTGAAGCAGCAGCTATGGGAGGCACAGGGAGGAGTAAGGCGCGCACACATACACACGCCTGTCCTGATTATTGGAGTGGAAAACATACACACCCACACAGCCGGTTCGACAGGAAACAGCGCTGCTTGGAACAAACAAGCACTTCCTGTGTGTACTGGGGCTCATTCACAAAGAGGGTCCAATCAGAATCCATTATGTCCTGTCCACTGCATCATTATCACCATCATTCAAGGGACATTACTGCTCACAAGGCCTTACTTATGCTTACAACCTCCCCCACCCCGACTCCCAACACCGACAGCAATCCCCTCGCTGATGACCCATGTTTGGACATGTTTCTCTTTGCGGAAGTCGCTTTTCCTTTAAAAGTTAGCCACTAATTGAAATACATTAGTCTTAAATTGCCTCTTTTTCCCTTTCACCCATCATGTTGACAGACGATCCAATATTTCAGTTTGCCTCTGTAATTTGCTGTAGAAATACCAAGGCAGCAAGGCATTGTGACTCAAGGGGCTGTTGGTTTACAGTACCATTACACTGAGAGAGGGCAGGAACAGAACAGCCATTATGTTCCCAGTTCATGGTGCGGTCAGCAGTAGATCTGATGATGGTCACGTACTGGGTCCAGCCACGTAGGGGTTTTCTCTTCTAATGGCAATAGTTCCAAGTCTCTACTGAATTACCCTTAGAACACTATATGATGGATATATGACAGAGCACGAGTTGCTTAAGAGAAATCAAACACTGACGCTTGTGCTTGTGTCACACTGCAAAGGCCATTTTAAAGATCGCAGATTGGTTCACATATATAATGTAAACTGATGAGGAAGTGGTGACCCCCTTTAATTTGAGAGAGCACTTAATCATTTTTAGTTTTGTCCTCAAATAGTATGTGTTTTAGATTTTTAGCTTATTCCTGCACTTGTGCACCCAAATTAGTGATTTCCATGACAGTTTTGCCTTTGTTGGATCACATCACAGTACAAGTCAACATAAAAGAATAAAGAATGAATGATCGAATCCTTATCCTCTTCTTTTTCATCTATTTCAGCTGCAGCACAAACAGCACAATGTCCATTAGGCTAATCCCAACACAAACTCACACACAACCGCACTCTTTCAAATTTACCGAGTCGCTTTTCAAACAAATACCTGTGATAACACTTCACTGCCTCCCAACCCATTTTTCTCTCTGGCTTTCTTTTCTCTTTTCTCTCCTTTTTTGCCTTTCTTGTCCCCCTGCATGTGTATGTTTGGCCCAGGAAGCAGCCTTCTTATCTGAACACACAAGCCCAGTGGACAGCCGGGTAGCCTGTGGAAGCTCAACTCCGGGTAAACTTTGCCTCAACTTTGAAGCCGGCTGTGTGAGTGCTTGTCCTCGGGGCTGCCTGGAGCACTCAGCACCGGTGGCTCTCCAAAGAGGAGGTCAATGGGACAGGTAAACAGGAAGTGCCAGCGCGGTGATTGACAGCCTGTTTAGACACAAAGAGATGGATACTCGGAGAACGCTGACAAATCACCACTCACACACCGGATTTAGAATATAGATGCTGCGGGGCACATGGTTGGTTTCTCGTTCACTTACTCCCCTTCAATAATTGCTCTTTAGTTTTTCTTGGTTTTTTTTTTTTATTAGTCACATTCTTTTTTTTAAAAAAATACATTTTCTGCGTCTTTATAACAAAATGGGACATTAATATTTCATTAATGCTCACAGGGGCAGTGATTTGCATAAACAGCTAAATGTTTGTTTGTGACACAGAACTGGTTCATTTTCTGACGCTGCACCAGAGGAAGTTGCTCTTTTTGCCCTCAAACATAATAAATAGTAAATAATTTTTAACCTAAAAACTCATCTCTCCACCTTCTTAGTCATAGTCCTGACTCTTATCAGCTTATTCAACTTTCGGACGGTGGGTTTCAGGATTAGTCTCCTGTACTCTGGCCTCCGTCGTTCCCATGCACCCTGCTCACAGGCCAGCCACAGTCTGGGTGGCAGACTGGGGTCTGGGGCTGCAGCTTGCTCACGCTAATCACGTTGATTATTGCGATTACAGACCATTTCCCCCCCTAGTGTTACTGACCTGGATCTGACAGGAAGTCCTGGTTGCCATAGGCGATCCTTCTTCCTGTTCTCCTCCATCCAAGTCCTAACCACCCAGCCCTCATCCAAAAACACCCCCTCCTTTCTTCTCTGCACTCAAACACAATCGGTCCCCGAGGTAACTTAGGAACGGTTTCCTCATCCCATTGCCAAGCAAGTCATGACCAAGAGGTTTACTAGAAGCTTGTGCATGCACACACAAACAAACACACACACACACACACACTAATTTCGTGTCTACTTTTCCTTTTCAGCCAGCTTCCTCTTTTTCATTAAAGGCTGGCAGTGGGATAAAGTTTTCCCTGCTACCGTGTGGCCAGCAGGCATGCAGATGTTTGAGCCCCGCTCCTTGTGTTTATCAGCTCACTGTGGCATTTCATAATCTACATTACAAGCCCCGAACAGATAAAAAAGCCTTTGATTTGGGCCTGATTTCCCCTTATCCACCATGTTGCATTTAGCACAGTGATTACAGAGTGTGATTATGAGTCTCTGTGGCCTTATGTAAATCATCTGGGACCCCCACACACAGAGGTTCAAGCTCAGATGATGAGAGCTCGCCTGGTCAGGGCAAATGAGAATGAAATGTTCAAGGACATAAGAATGTATTTTACGTTAGCCTACCTTGCACTGAGCAGTACTGAGGCTGACACAGACTGTTGGGATAGTTCTTATCTGCACTCTTTTCCAAGAAACCACTGTCAGACATATTTTTCATTCCTGGCAGCTCTAAGTGTTACTCCCCTGTGTGGTACTGTATATTATAGTCAATTTGACCTCATATCTGTGCAAGTGAGTCACAGAATATTACAGTGTTACTGAGGCACAGCCCTATCAGGTCTCTTTGTTAATGGCTCTTACATAACAGTTCTCTCCTAACACCCTAATTAGGTAAATTTTAAGGTTCCTACTGACAGACAAAACAGCAAACAAAGGGAGTCAGGTAGATCTCCCTAAACTGTATTTACCTAGGGATAGTATGCTGAACATGCATGTTCTTTTTCTGCAATGCCCTGCAGAAAATTTCCCACTTAAGGTCTGTGCTGCATAATGAGTCTCTTCTCCCTGAGCAGATCAATCGATCTTCAGTGATTTGACATGTGACATTTCTATGGCCCCCATCAACATACATGAACACTGATATCAGACAACTGCATTCAACTCAGGAATTATGGGTGAACATCTCATGCCTGTCCACCACCCTTACCTTCTGTTTAGCTACATAAGTGGCACGTTGCTCCTTGCTCTGGTGCTGAGCTCACAGAGAGAGGTGAAAAACAATGAACTGATTAATGTGGCAATGGCATTTTCTCCTCAACTACATCCTTGATGTGGTGCATTAACACCTGCAACACACATGACACCTGAACTATTAGATGCAGTCTCCTCCGTTGACAACACCAGAAGGTTTGGGGCTGGGGGTTTCAAAGGCGAGAGGAAACGTTGGCGTGACCTCACACCGGAGGAATGTACCATGAGCCTTAATTGGTTGGACGATCACATGATGAAGGTTGAGAGTGTACTGGGTGTCTGTTGGGAATTCATCATTGTAGCAGATTGACAGCTAAGCATGATCAATGATGACCATACAGGGTGGACTGTGGGGCCAAATGGGGCTATTAGAACACTATGTCCCATTGTTGGGAGTACTGTCCCCCCCCACTCCTCGCCACATCACAATCTGTTTGTGTCTCTCTTTCCACTACGTGCGCCTTTCTGTGTGTGTTAATCACACATCTTACAGCTACGTGGGCAATGTGAGCTTCAGACTGCTGCAGGTGACATGTCTGTGACTGCCACACACACACACACACACACACACACACACACACACACACACACACGGAACAGATGGAGCAACATGGTCTGTCTGGCAGATTACCTTGTTGGTGGTCAGACCGAACCTGATGCATACTGCTCCTCTCACATACTGCGCCTCTTCAAGATCACCAACTGTCCTTTTTTAGTGAGAACCACAGTCAACAAATACACACAAACACACACAAGTAGATGTGCCACTTTTTTTCCTTTCCCTCATGTACCTCGTATGAGTTATTTATATCCCTGGCTTTTAGTTTTGACCTTCAAAAACATCAAAACGTAACTTCAAAACTAAAGTAGCTAAATTTAAAGTGCTTTGCATAAGTTGTCACAGGAGACATTTGTATTAGTCGAAGTGTGTGATGTTGCTGCAACTTGACATTTTCTTTCTGAGAACAACACTTATCCACCGTGGTTCTTGATGTGGCAGGCTGGACGATTTCTTTGAGCTTGCCGGAAGGAAAGCTCAAGGGAGATCGAAGCGAGTGGGAGGCGGAGAGCAAGGAGGGCTGCCACATGCCTGTCAATACTCCACTCGAAGCCAATTCCACAGAGGCATTCAGGGAGGGGGGGTGGCAAGGGACTATGACAATGGCAACCCCCGTACCCCCAAAATCAGGACTTCAAAGGTGGAGAGGCGTCTTATTGAGTGAGTGGGAGCCCACCTCCTGCAGTCATTTACATTTCATTAGGACATAGCTGCTTTTTAGCAATGAGGCTTTTACACATATACACATTCCATAATGTGAACATGCCAAGTGCTGCTGCACACACTTTATATTAGACACTTATTAATTCAGGTAAACAACTTCCGTTTTTTTCTGATAATCCACATTTAAACGTTTGAGTGGAATATTTCGCAACACAACCTGCTCAACTTTGTGTATAGTGACATTTCACGACACACAGTATGCACTGCATACCTAACCAAATAGCACAATCACACTCCTAATGTGGAGAACAGCAGGTGAGACTTTGCTGACTCACTTCTTGTTCTGTTTAATGTCCTAAATCTGCACAGATTCATCCAAGGTGGGACAATGCAAATAAAAAGTGTGTAGACAAACATGTTGTCTTTAACTACGTTCTACAAACATGGCTGTGTAACTCTGACAAACATTTGGACTTATGTATCATGTAAACATGTATTTACATTTCTGTTTTTATTGTTGTTAATGGAACATAGCAGACAAGATTTTACCGATAATAAAGTCATTGAAATTAGTCCTGCCCTTACCAGCTACAGCATGAAGCTTACAATTATTATCCAATAACAAACTACTGTGATATTGATCTTCTGTATGATGACTGCTTTTATTTTTGGCACTTGAACTATGTAACAGAGGAGTCCTGCACCATGTTGTTACTTTTTCAACTGAAAGTCCCGTTTCCACCACTGCGACTCCACAGCTGTACCTTCTCACATAAATCTACACAGAGTAGACATACGCATGTACACAGAGACAGACACACACACACACACACACACACACACACTGCACAAAGAAATGTGGGACATGCATGTTGTGTCAACAGATGTGGCACATCTTGAGGGGTAAAATTATGAGCGGAACCTGGCGCTCTGAATAGCACAGGAGGGTCCAGCACAGGAGGAAAGAATCACTCATCGCAGAGACAAATGGATCCTTTGCCCACTGATAGCTGAATGCTGTTAGGACAGCTATTCTTCTGGACCTCTGACTTCCTGTTTAGGCCAGGGTTCAGCAAATCACCAGTGATATCATTAAAACGGTGCCAACAAAACCACTTCCTGTCAACACAAACATTCGCCTCAAATTTATGTCCTTGGCTTCCTTCTTTTCACCTCTCAAGCAAATAATTGTCGGTGCTGGACTAAATAACCTTCTCTTCTCCTTTCTTGCCTTCTCCTCTCTTCGACCTCTTCCTAATTCTCGTAAGTCATGCTAATCTGACTGGAGCGGACCGACAGGATGGAGCATGTTGGGAGGAAGTAAAACCAGCGCATTTTCTTTCTCTTCCACACTGCACAACACTGATGATGTCGGGGGTGATATATCGACCAGAAGGCTGGGAGCCCAGCCCTTGGAGGAGGAATGCATTTATACACACACACACACACACATACAAGCACATACGAATGCACACACATCAACACACATGCAAACACACTGGAGGCTTCTCCTGCTCAAGGTGTTGAAATGCTTGTAAGTCTTGAAATGCTGGTTGAGACGCTGAGCTCCTCTTCACACACCGTGCAGTCAGAGACAAGAGAGCTGACAAATGGATGCGTTGAAACATATTAACCAGCTCCCTTTGTGAGCAGACAAACATTTAGTCTGGCTAATGACCCCTGAGGATCAAAACAAATGCAGAGAGATAAAGATGGGTGGAGGGAGGGGTGGGGTGGCGGGGTGGGGGTGCACGAAAAGAGCTCATTGACCTCCAGGAAGGTTTAGCAGGGTTCACTAGGGCCAAGGGCTTGTTTGGTGCTGGGGTTAGGTGTATATGAACATAACACAGATGAAAGCCAAAGGAAGTGAAAGCATCAAATACCTGTTTTTACATGATGGTGGCATTAAGGAATATAGGGAACTTGCATAAGTCCTCATGAGTGTGTATATGTGTGTGGTGAAAACAAATCCAAACGAAGACTTGGGTATCACAGTCTCCATCAGTGTTCATCACAATAAACAAGTCATTTAACACAACACTATCTCGCGCCTTATCTTCCACTCAAACCCACATCAGCTCTCTATCACAAGCCAGTCATCCTGCCGGTAATCTTATGCTCGTACAAAAGGCTTTATCGGTGCTTCTATCACAACTAACCAACAGCTGCGCTAACACATTCATGACAAAACAGACTGTAGTTCATTCACATACATACATGCAGCATATTCACAAAGTGTCTGCTGAGGTGTTTAGAGGCACTAAGTGAGTCTGTTCACTTGTTTGATAGGGAACAGGTTTAACTGTATGATATGCAGTAAAACTTAAAATAATCAAGCTGTTGTATTATACACATGATACCATAACTAAAGTTGTTTTACACACTAACAGACAATATGAATCACTTTCTGAGAAGTGAAACTGCTAGACATTAAACGTAAGAACATCAGAATTCATGGAGTCACGCCACCTGATGAATGCAGATCTCACCCAACACCATTTCCTTTAGCTGTTGTGTGCTGCCCTCTGTTCACCAGCTGGTGGCTAGCTTTATCTGTGTGCTGCACAGGTAGCAGACGTCACACTGAAAACAGCTGTCGCCCTGCCCGGAAATACTGTTTTAGGAGTGAGAATGTTCAAAAACAGGAAAGTTGTGGGTCAAAAAAAAACAAACAATGAGCTGAAAGATGCTAAACCCCCTGCTGTGCTGAGGGGAGTTGCAGATTTGCTGATAATTCTTTGTGGATTGTCTCAAAATCTAGTTCCAATTTAGCAAGCACTCTCACACACACAACAATGTGCAGACGTGCGCATTCCCCATTAAACCTAATATTGCTTTAAATTCAACCAATGTAAGGAAGAAGGTGTTAGAGAAATTTGACAAAAACACGCATTTACCTGACTGTCCTGAAGAAACAGACCAATGCTTGCCAAAAAGACATGCGAAACATGACTTTCCACAGGATGTTACATAAACTGCGAGGCTGTGAGAATGTGTTGATGGACTATTAACAGGGAACTCGCAGAAACATCAGAGAAGAATTTCAGTGACACGACGAAGCACCAGTGAAACATGATAACTAACAGCTATTGAAAAGGAGTCTCTCTACTGGCAGCAACAGAGGAACATGACTGAGTGACGGACAGACAGATATGATCAGTCAAGTCAGTCTTTGCTTATTAGAACAGGGATTATTTATCAGGCTGTGGCTCGCCTGTCTGTGTAACTGACCCCCACATCAACATCAGTCAAAAAAGGCTTCCTTCCCCTGATTCATGACCCTGCAAACGCACCAAAGCCACCATTTCTCTTGCAAAGAGCAACAATAGGCCTGTAAAGCTGTCAAGGCAAAAGTGAATTTACGTGCAACACTTTAAACAGTCGGGCTTAACGTTTCTCCCAGGGCAAGTCAGGAGAGGTTTTTGAAAATGGGTGTGGAAAAAAGCCAAGGGTGCGTATTTCATCACAATACACTGTCCAAATGACTCCGGACAAACCAGCAGGGACGTTTTCACTGGGATCAGCTGGATCGTGTTTCTGGTGTCCATGACATTAATCCATCACTCATATTGATTTCCAGTTGATCATCAGACCTTCTGATAACGGTCCCCTACAGGGCCAAGCTCACTGATCCCCGGTTATGACTTGATCCATAACTCGTAATGAGATCCATGCAACAGCAGAACAATTACCTCTAATTTTACTCTCTTATGGGAACTGCCAAAGGCCGCAACTGATCAATATAATCATTAAATGAATATAAATCATTAATATGAACTCTCCAAAGAGGTCTATGAACAAAACGTCATAATACCCGTTCTGTTACGCCATGCAATTATCAGTTTCTCATCTATACCTCTCACCTAACAGAGTGTGAGATGCTTTCCATCTCTGAAGATGTTCCCACACAGTGTGGATGCCTGGTTATCATCAGCATGACATTTCTTGACGCATTCTTCACCTGTTCCACTGGTAGATAACTGTATTTCTTCTCACTGATGTGTCCGGTATTTCCTCATCAACAGCCTTCAACAGCACCAGTTGCACCAGTTGCAGGAAACCTGTACGATGGCTCAGACTGGGATGTGATATGGCTACGTGAGGATATGATGAGACAATGGCGACGATACTAATTAATAAGATATATGCATGAAATCTGTGTGTCCTGGACAAATGGGATGAGCATTGCTGTAAAATATTCTGCCTCTTTTCTATGCACAAAGAGTTGTTTCCAAAGAGGAATGTGCTTTTTCAACTGTCTCCAAACTCATTTTGCTGCTGTGACAAAGAAAAGATTAACCTGAGTGAAACGGAGTGCACCAGAGATCCCGGCAATAAGATACAGAAGCATTAGTCAAGTGGAAAAACTGATATTTATAGGCTCCATGAATCATCTAATGTGCCTGTTTAATTGTACAGGTAGACTCGGAGGCATGCACGGTTGGAGTTAGAAGGCAAGATCAAACTAGGCCGACTCCATGACCTCGTTCCACAGCCACACTTCTGGCACTCTCAGAATTCTGTATAAAAAGGCCAAAACACTTCCTTGACAAGTTTATTCTTCTCAAAATAGACTTTATGGGAAAATGTGCCCCCAAAATAGAACGTGGGAAAACAAACAAATTTTCCCAAGCATATCTGTCATACCGGTTTATATTCAAAATAACTTTTTAAATCACTGGAAAATGGTTTCGCTGTAACTATAGCAAATTCATCCAGATATTCAAACAGGCACATAAACAGGCAGCTTAGAAATATTTTACAAGGCACAGGTGAGTGGAGGTAATGTGATGACTATATCTATCTACCTTATGTACATCTATACATATTTATATATAAATCTGCCGCTGTCCTGTTTTACACAAATCAATGACACCAGCTCACCTAGAGACACACACACAGATTTCAAATACTGCTATGATGTATGTGCTCTCTGACCCAACAGCCTGTCCCAGTGTCACTGCGGCACATTTCGCTGCTCGTCTCTGCACTATCCACTGGGGTGACTTATGAGGCTTTTATCAAAACTGGCCTAATTGCTTAACCATCCATATCCCAGTTCAGCGGTGAATGGTGGGAGGGAGACTGGACATGCCATAACTAACATAAAAACAACAGGCAAAGACGCCAGCATTGTTCTACTTCTGACGAGTCTGCCTCTCTCTGCGTCTGAACGTCTATTTTTATGGTATTTATCTATCCACAGACAGCCACGCTGACAGCAGGAAGCCTTTAATGAAGGAGACTGCAGGATTTGTCTAAATATGGAGCCATAATTATTAGTGTGAATTAAGAATTGAATATGTTGTGGACAACTAGAGAGTGTGTGTTTTCCGTGCACTGTATTTCCTTGCATCCATGTGGGTCGGGGGTGGGGGGTGTAAGAGCTCGAATGATTTGATTACTAATCAGCTACAATCAGACATAATGATGATCTCAACATCTGGGCAATTTTAGAGCAAATCAGTGAGTTTGTGTGAAAACATTCATCCTTTTGAGTGTTTTTCCTTCTCTGCCCAGACGATCCAAAGCAGCACAGCACCAGCACTGCCCTGTCCATCTGCTTATTGTCTCAAGTGTTTACTCTACCGCTCTATAGAAAACAAGCAGCAGTATATAGCTTCCTGTCTTCGCCTGATCTGCACAGGCCAAAAAACAACTTTCCCTTCTGTTCTCACTCCCACTCTCTGCCCCGTTTCACAGCAGAGGAAGCTGCTCCCGTTGCTGCTGGAGGGTGAGAGCCGAACTGTAGTTTGAGAAAAAGAGAGGATGGAGCCTGTGGGGAGTTTTTGACTCCCAAACCCTCTCCACAGTTTCTGGGAGCTGGCTAGAAAGTCCCAGGGAACTCCGTGGATGAAAACAGCTGCAAATTCTCACTTTTCAATGGATGTTTGTTTGAACTCAACCCCAAAATAAAACAAACCCAATATTTCTAGATGCACCGATTAAACGTCTTCCTGGTTTCAAATAGTATTATTACTAAATTCATAAATCTCAATTTCTTGTGATATCAGTTCTATGTTTTAACTAAATTCAACAATTTGTATTCAAACTGATCAAATATCAATATCAAATAATTGATTTGTTCCGTTTGAAGTGTGGGAATAAGCCTAGAAAGGAATGACATTATTTATGTTTTTCAACAATAACAATAAAATATTGTCATTTTAACATTTTCCATCATGTGTTTGAAAATATCTGCATACTGACATTCTTCTGCGCACAGCTGGAGCGCAACTTGAATCCGTTTTGTAAACGTTTTCATGGACTCTGTGAACGCCTATGACTGTGTACATAATTACAGATGCGCCATTCCTCCTAAGCCGTCATTAGAAAAGGGAATGGGAATGACTCCAGGCTACAACCACCGCTTGTGGTTACGTAACATGCTCTTCTCAGATCCTGTCGTTTCCCGGAGACAGCTGAAAACTGGCCCGTCCTGCACCGCCTATTGTCTGAAAAAACGCTGCTCATTAAAACTAAAGTAATGTTTGTTATTTTTTTCCCTCCAAGTGGCATTTTTTCCTCTCATTTTGGAAAAATCCACTCGGTCTTTGTCTGAATCGCCTGTTCTGCTGATTGTGCCCGTCTCTGCTGCTGTTTTGCCCGGTGTCCGTGTGAGGGCGCAGTGAGGCTTTCAGCCGGGGATGCTGTGGCCCTCAGACAAAAGATATTTCGAGCTCTACAGGAGGAGGGCGATGGGCTTTGATGAGCAGGAGAATATCTCTACACATCATTGTTTACACCGGTGTGTGTGTGTGTGTGTGTGCGCGCGCATAAAAGTGCGTCTGATGTGGAAACACTAAAATAATTGACGGGAAACGGGAGAAATTCTTCAACCTCGAGAGTTTCACAGTATTTGGACTAATGCAGCCCAGACTGTGTCCATTTTTACACGCACTGTTTTAGAAAGATCAATTAACTTTATGAAAATACAGCAACGGAAACTGTCAGAGTTTAATGTCGAGTGTCATGTTGATGGTTTAATAACTGCGCCCTGCACTTATACGGTTCAAGCCCCAGGGTCAACAGCAACACCCAGCCTGCTGCAGTTCCCTTGAGCAACATAAGACATCAAATCAGTGAGAGCCCTGGGTTACTCTGCCTGTTCCACAGCTGATCCGAGGTTTCACAGTAATTGGGAAACAAAAAAGACAGTTTGCCCGAGGAAATTAATAATATATACTCTCTTCTTTCCTCTCTTAATTTCTCCTCCCTTTCTTTTGTTTCCTTCTCGTCTCCTTTCTTCCTTCCTTCCCTTCATAATCTTTCTTCCCCCTTGCCTTTTTTTTTTTTTTTTGCACTGTATAGACTATTTTCTCGATTCACCTTGAAAGAAAGATCCCAGCCAGCCTGTCTCCCGTGCTGCATCAAACCCCAAGCGCGACTGTTCCAACCCCCCCAAGCCCGGGAGGGAGGAGTCTGCTTTGCTCCTGCAGCAGTGAGTGTATAACACTCTGCGACCAGCCACAATGTGTGTCAGAGGACTGTCTGTGCTCCCAAAGTAGATGACTGCCTCAAATCTAGTGTCTGTAATACTGACTGCGAGATAGGAGAAAAACTGGTTTACACATTATCATCCCAAGTCAGGACGAGGTGAGCATCTTATGATTTTGGAAACGTGTTGCTACTTTCCCATTTTCTCCTAAAACACAGTGTCTGTTTGGTTTGATTGTTGTCATTTCATTTATTTTTATGTAGAAGCGCTTTTTGTGTCCTGATCACATTTTCTGGCTTGTTCAGTCAATGGTGAGCCAAAGTGTCGTTTTGCACAGTTTGTGCGTCACGGTCACATTTACGCACATTCTCCTGTGAGAATTGTGTGGCTTTTAAAACCCACATAGGAGTCAGGGTGGAATTTAGTGGGCAGACTGTGTGTCTGTGTGTGGGCTTTGACTTATCCTCTTCCCACACTGCAGTTTTCAGGTGTGATAGAAGGGAGAGCGGACTGGCCTAAAGTATCTTTTGTTCCTTTACAGGTTTTTCGGTTGTGGGATAGAATGCCGGCGATCACAAGTAAAAACTCCGATTTGGAGTTTGACTCTTTGCAACCGTGTTTCTACCCGGATGAGGACGACTTCTACTTCTGTGGTCCCGACTCTGCGCCACCGGGGGAGGACATCTGGAAGAAATTCGAGTTGTTGCCCACTCCGCCCCTCTCCCCTAGCCGAGCCGCGCTACCGGGGGAGCCGGCGATTGCCTCCCCGGAAGTGGACCCTCTGGGGTTCGGCTTAGGAGACCCTCTGGACTGGGCTTCCGAGTTACTACTCCTGCCCGAGGACGATATCTGGGGGGCATCCGACGATGTGGACCTGTTCGGCTCCGCTTTGGATACTAACCCCAACAACATCATTATCCAGGACTGTATGTGGAGCGGCTTCTCCGCCAGGGAAAAGCTTGAACGGGCTGTCACGGAGAAACTCGGCAAGGCTATTTCCACGGCCACAGCCGGCGGCAGGAACGTGTGCGTCAAGGCGCCGGAGGTGGTGAGCCGCAGCTCCGTGTCAGAGTGTGTGGACCCCACGGTAGTGTTCCCCTTCCCCGTCAACAAAAAGAACGGCAACAGGGACTCATCCGGGACAGTTAACACATCCACAACCCACGAGAGCGCTCCCAGTGACTCCGGTAAGAATATGAAGATGCGCTGAAGCCTTTGTTTTCATATTTTAGGATTTATTACAAGAAAACCCCCAACACTTTGTAGTTATTATCATTGTTATTATTGTTGTTGTTTTATTATCATTATTATTATTGTTGTTGTTTATTATCATTATCATCATCATTATTATTATTATCATTATTATAAGCCCAATACTATATTTAATGGTAGCGACTACAGCTTGTTCATATGACTGCTCCATTATCGGATTACCTCGTTACATTCCATGCACACACAACACAAGTGGAGTAGTGACACAGTGAACCAGGTTTATGTAATCACCAGGCTCTTCATCCGGCAGATGGCAGTGAAATGGAGAATTGTGTGCCTTACTGAACTCTTTTGGCCTCTGAGCCAAACAAAAAGACACCCCACACACACACGCACACACAAAAACACACACAGGCTACACACACACTGGCTGCAGCCGGATCAGGTTATAGGAAGAGAGGAAGGAAAATGTTCAATAATGTGACGAGCTGATAAATTGTCGTGAAAGCTTCCATTACGCAGTGATAAACTGACGCTCACTACGGACCGTCTGTACAAACTACCGCCCCTAAAATTAGCCACAGGAAAGAAATTGGGATTAAACTATAATGAAAAAAGGAAGGATACAACAAAAATCACACATTGAAGAATAATATGTGAAGCAGTTGTGTGTTTAAATTGGGGAAATGAGTGCGGTGTGTGTTTAAGACCATCTTCCATCTATTAATGCACATGAGTTCCCTAAACAAACACTCGCGAGTCCTTATCAGCGTGTTTTCGCTGTGAAACAGTAGTACAAAGGCCTCCAGCTTGGCACAGAGGCCAAACTCAGCCGGCCTTGCCAAACACCTCCTCCACCGCGAATAAAGGAGGACGGAGGAGGGCCATGGCTGCTGCTTCTAGGGGGGTGGCAGCTTTGAACAGGCGCTCTATCTCGACAGCTGTCTCCCTGGCGCCGCTCCAGCTCCGAGGCTTAGAAAGGGTGGTGGTCCGATCGCCTGCCGCCCCGTCATCACAGTGGCGCTTCAATGCGCTTCCGCCGCTCGCAGTATTAAGAGGCGTCCTTCTTTATGCTGCACGCGTTTCTTACTTTCTCATCAAAGAGACACAGCCTCTAAAGGTTTCAGTGTAGATTTATCCCTACTGACAGGCCAGTCTTCCTACTTAAGAGTCTTTGTATGGGAACAAGGGACCCCCACCTTTAAAAACAGCAGCTGTACAGATGTGAGGACTTCACAGGAGAAGGAGCTAGAGAGTTGTCCTTCTAAAGAGAACATTTTATTTTTTAACTAATATTTTATCTCCAGAGACAAGATTTTTCTGCTTTGTCTCCTATTTCTAGTCCCCCCAGCTCCAGTAAACACTGAGCAGCTAAATCCCAGCCTCACATGTGGCAGCACCGGCCACGCCCCCACCCAGCTGTGCCCAGCCTCACTGTATGTATGTTGGTGTGTGAGTAGCGATAGCGTCCTGATGCAGCAGTGTCTGAAGTGGGTTACTGTAAGCTGTAAAATGCCACACTCTTCAGATGCTCCTGAGCTGATAATGAGAGTCATTATCACAAAGGCATTTCAACTGGGTCTCATGATTGGCCACTTCCTCTCATCATCAGAGGCGCCAGTGGATAAGTCTCAGCTGCTCAGCTCCATTTCAGCACAGGTATTAGGATGAAAAGCTCAGCCGGGAAAGAAATAAGATTTTAAACTTCATCAGAGGCCAGAGCTAAAAAGTTCTAAATGCCTCTGGTACTATCTCACAGTCAGCCCAGCTGAAGCTGCATCGATAAACCCGTCTCGTCGTCGTCTTGTCTCAGTGGAGAAGATTAAGAGAAGTTTTGAAGAAGTAGAGAGAATGAAAGGCAGAAATCCAGCCTGTCTGCTCAGCGCTGGGACTGAACGTGTCAACACCTGCAGAGTAGATTAGCTGAGGAGTGACTGACACTAAGCATTAAGAGGTTTCTGCTTATGCAAACGGCGTTGAGCAATGCTCTCGCTCCCACGCTTACTCTGTCTTGATCTCACTCACATACTGTTTATAACACTCACCATACACGCCTGTCACCTGCTGCTACACATAGATGACAGAGTGGGAACAATCAAGTCACTCACATTTCTGTTTCTTTCCCCAGAAGAGGAAGATGACGATGAGGAGGAAGAGGAGGAGGAGGAGGAAGAAGAGGAGGAGGAGGAGGAGGAGGAGGAAGAGGAAGAGGAGGAGATTGATGTGGTTACAGTAGAGAAGAGGCGCTCGACAACCAACAAGGCATCACCCATGACATCAGGCACCGTCACCATCTCTGTGCATCCCAAGAGTCAGGATGCAAGAGGAAATGTCTCAGGGTCCGGCGTGGTGAGCCGGTTCGTCAGCCGAGCTCCTCAGGAGCTGATCCTGAAGAGGAGCTCGGTCCACCAGCAGCAACACAACTACGCAGCCCCCTCGCCGTATGCTTCAGATGACGACCCCGCCCCACCTCCAAAAAAGCAAAAGACATCAGACGCCCCACGACCTCCCACCAGAACCATCTCTTCATCTTCCTCATCTTCCTCCACATCCTGCTGCTCGGTCAGCAGCACATCAGGGGCGCGCAGCAAGCGCAGTGCGAGCGGAGACAGCAGCCCACGTGGCTCCGACTCAGAGGACAGTGAGCGCCGGCGTAACCACAACATCCTGGAGCGCCAGCGCCGTAACGACCTGCGCTCCAGCTTCCTGACGCTGCGTGATCACGTGCCAGAGCTGGCGCACAATGAAAAGGCAGCTAAGGTGCTGATTCTGAAGAAGGCCACAGAGTACGTGAGCTCGCTGGAAACAGAAGAGATGAGGCTCCAGCAGGAGAAGGACAGGCTCCACGCCCGCAGGCAGCAGCTAATGCGCAGGCTGGATCAGGCCAGGACTCGCTAACAGACAACCGCTACAACACAGAAACACATATACCCTGGATGACCCCCTCCTGTCCCAGCCCAGTCTGTCTGAAACACAATTAGACACATACTTACAGAGGTCTATACACTTATGCACAGACACATAGGCCTGCATATCTGTACATGGGCACACACAAACAACATCTCAGAGGACGTTACCTTCAGATGCTGACACACACCTGGAGGAGCGGGAGGGTGGTGGGGGAGTTGCTGGAGGGATGCTCGGACTTTCACTGCCGCCACTTTTTTTGCACATTTGTTGACGTTAAGAATGTTTAGGGTTTACTTTTTCAATCCAGTCACATTGAGGAAAGATTAAAAAAAAAAAAAAGGGGAAGGAGAGAGGACTCTTCTTTTTGGTCTTCCCCTCCTCTGGTTTTTATATCATTTCTATTTGTCTCTTGTTTTTGTTTTTGTACTCACTGTGACACCAGCCTGGAATCAGGTGATTCCCACAGGGATGGGTGTTAGAGGGCACTTTGCTTGGAGAGTTCATGTACAAGAAGCAGTGCACACTTATTTTGCCTTCACCACTGCAAAACTGAAGAGACTATGACGACTGAGGCGTTATGGGTCACATAAACAATACCACTACAGGTTCTCTTTCTCTCACTCCTCTCACACTGGTGCTCAAGCCAAGTCAGTGGATATATAACTGTGCACCTTGCTATCTGACACTTTTGTATATAACAATAGAATACAAAATACACTCAGATCTGCCTTGTTTTGTAATACATTTTGTCCTTGGTTTTTTTATACATGTCAGGAAGCTGCCAATAACTAGACTGGAAGTTTATATACCTTTAAAAGTACTGTAAGGCCTCGATTTTTGAGCGTCATGAAACTTTGTAATATAACATTATATTGTTTTCTCTTCTCTCTTTGCATTGTATCATATTACTAATTCTACACACCTTTATGCTTTTAGTGTGAACCTGATACATACTAAATTTGATACTTATATTTTCGTATGAAAATGCGTTCTCAGTAGATATCACTTTATCTCATCATTTTTCTTCTATCTCAAATTCTTTTGTACAGCAAATGTGTTCTATCCTCATGTACCTGGCCCCTTCTCTTTTCTCCTCTTTTGTTTATATTTGTATCTATCGGGTGCATAAAACTGGGTAAAAGGATATGAGATGTTTGTTTTTTCATTTTTAAAATGTACATTTAGTGCTGCAACTCATAGCACTTTGAAATACCTCATTTTGAAAAATAAATAGACACCATAAAATCCACATCTTTGTCTTTGTGGATCTGTTGTTATCACTAAAAACTGCAAACATCACACTGAACCTCTGCCCCCTTTGCCTCTCAGTGTCGTCTTCTGTTTATTTTTCTATTTGCCTCCACATTTCCATATTTGTTTGGTTGATCTCAGAGACTCATCCGGACAAAGAAATAAAGAGTGTGTCTTCTGAATCCTCTCTGTCTGAGCGCCCCGCGGCTATCTCCCCCTCAGTAGCCTCTCACACCCACCCACACACACACACACCTACACACACACTTAAAGTGCACACACAGAAACACACGTATACACACACACGCCTCTCTATTTCCATCTTTCACCAACATGGCTCTTCCTACATTGTTCAGGCTGTTGCCATGGAAACTGGAGCAGCTGCTGAGTGGCAGACACCGAGAGTGAGTCTTTTATTTGTCTGTTAGTAGTCTGTGTATTTCTGCCTGCATGTGTGTGCGTATGAATGCAAATGTCTGTATGTGTGTCTAGCTTTTGTTCCCGTCTGTGTGTGGCCCAGGCGCCTGATATCCCCGACGTTGTGCGCTGCTTGCCACGATGCCAGGACAAGGCTGGATACTGTTTACCAACATCAGCCACATGGCTCTGGCCTCCTCCCCTTTCTCCTCCTTCCCTCTGTGCCGAGCTTTAGCCCAAATATGTGCCACTCAGAAGTCTGGCCAGCCGTTCTCTGGAGATGGCTGAAAGAGAAATCTGTTGCCATGGTCTGAGTAGCTATTCAGCACGACAGTGTGTTCGCAGGGGGAAAGAGAAAGAGACTTGCTGAGAAGGGAATTAACAGGACATAAAAACACACACTGCTGATGACTTTGATTAATCCTTTTTACCTATCAAAGCAATGACTGCATGGCACCATATGACATGATGACACCTCCCTTTTCAGCAAACACTATACAGTATAAATACTACACAGAATACAACACACATTTCATATTTCGTCACATCAAACTCTTCAAGACCCCATGCAACAGATCCAGAAGTATGTGCACTAAGGAGGAGACGGTGCTAAATGAAGACTGATCACTTTGTTTTGGAGCTGAAACAGCCTGACTGAGCCTCTCCGTGGGGTCGGGGAACTGCTGGATTATGTAATGGGTGTGTGTGATGGGCCTGGTGTCTTTGTGCGCACACTGTACATGTGTTTGTACGGGATAAGAGTCTGTCATGTGTGCGTGTCCTCTCGTGGGACTTCCCCTTACCATCTGCCTAATGGCTTATCCTGCTTGGTTATAGGATGACAACAAGTTCATGCACAATAAGATCCCTCAGAAAAAGGATCAAATAAAAAAGCAGAAAACAACTTACCACGAGCAACAGAGGCAGTTTGCTTCAGATGATAAGATTAACTGTGACATTTAATAAAGGATCTAACACACACACACACACACACAGGTTCAATACTGCTTAAACACACAGATAGCAGTGGCAGTGTCCAGTGCCACATTTCACACCCACACTCTAGTTGCTAAACAAACACCACATCGTACACCTCTCAGCTGTGCACACAGGGTGCCTTTCATTCTTCCTTTCAGCACCCAACACACCTCCAGCTCTCACGCTTCAACAGCAGTTAAGGTATCTACTCTGAAACGAGGCTAATTATTTTATAAGGGAGTGGATGTTTGAGGAGTAGCCATCTCCTGCTGCAGGTTAAAAGGGACATATGGCCATGGCTTTTCCCTGATTAATACCCATTATCCTTCTGCCTACTGACTGCCTGACTGGCACAGCCCAGACACACACACACACGACAGCTCTAATGGGCTTACCCTCCGCAGATGTACATAGAGAGAGATAACGCAGCATGTTTGCGTTTTTCATGTGTGTTTATCTGTCAGTCATCTGTCTTGAGGTCTTCATTACCACCGTTATTAATTGATAACACTTGCCACAACATTTCTATTGTCCTGTTGGACACTGGATCTGTATTCAACATGTTAACCTTCCCATATGGAGGAAACAATGGCAGTTGTGTATGTGTGTGTGTGCCTGTACACAAGTGTGTGTGCCTGCAATGTGCCCAGCTTCTGCACAAAGGCATGCCCGTCACCCACGCACTACACTGGGATCTGTGTGTGTGTGTGTGTGTGTGTATGGGGAGGGGTGTCGCCATCTGTTGTGGGGTCCTGCGTGGTCGCAGGTGCTCAGAAATGGTGTGTGTTGGGGTTGTGGAAGGTAGATGAGCCGAGCCTGACGCAGGGAGGGTATCAAGGGGGTATTGGGGCAGAAAACGTGGATGTGTGTGTTGGTGAGAGATGTGGGGCAGTTCCTCGAGGGAACCCATTGCCCTAGCTAAGTAATACGCAGCACTGACAAAGAGCTGCGGAGCTACAGTAATTGCAGAGCACATAGTGGACAGGGAGGCAGGAGAGGGAGGGAGCTAGGGAGGGAGGGAACAGGAAAGAAAAGGAGGCCTGAGTGTTTGATCAAAGTTTACCAAAGTCTGAGGAGATTTGCATACAGATGGTACTGTAGCACGGCCCCCGGAATACCTTTCCCTCTCTTTATTTTGCTTTTTTCATCTCTCTTTCCCTTTCTTACACACACGCACACAAATGTAATAGGGTTTCATTGAAGAAACCATGAATAGCCTTTCAAGGGCATGTTCTGGGGGAAAAACAGCCTTGGCTTCACTACACAGCATCTAGAAAATGAAAGAAAAAGTAGTAAAGAAAAAGAGGTAAAAAGCAATAGAAAGGCAATGATTAAGAGTGGGACTAGAACAAGAGACAATGGTAACTGCATGGAGGAAAGAAGAGGGAAAGCGTCTGTGAAGCACTAATTATAAGAACTTCTTCACCTAGTTTATCTATCTGAAGGTATTAAATACACATATATTCATGTATATTTCTATGCTGACATCCATTTATTTCCTCCATTCATCATTTCCTCTGGCTCAGACTCAGCTCATATTGATTTTAAATGCCCCTGTGCAGTCGCTGATCGCATAAGTGACGTCCTCTCATGAAAGTTACATTTCTTAGAAGCCACTGTTCATAGGCCGGCTCCATGCAATTAGTGTGCAGTGCCAAGTGTCCCCATAATGCATCTGTCAGCACTCGAGCTCCTACATAACATGACATCTAACAGTTAAAACCACAACCAAGCCCAAAACCAGCCTGAACTCGCCATCAGCTGCTGCACTCGAGTGTAACATTAAATTAGGTGATCAGTGTCTACGCTTTAATGTTTTAATCTCAGCCAACTGAATCAACATGCTACACATCTTAGGTTTGCAGACACCTAGCTATTAGTAAATAACATATTTATATACCACTTTTCAAAACTGTACTAAAAAAGTGCTTTACAGAAGGCAGAAGAGAGATATAATATAAATATAATGTAGTAACCATTACCTCATTTTTCTTTTGTGGCACCAAGCTATACGGACAGACTTGGGTTGATGTGACAAACCCTCATAAAAACTGCAAAGCTCATGTTAAAGACACTCCCCATATCAATCTGCAGGTCCTAGATATCACAAATTCCAAGTCTGAAGTGATTCTTTCATGTGTGTCTCCACTGTAAGAAAAAACAGGAGGGGGGGGGGAACACAGAGCCCTAATTCTGGAAAATCCACAGCTGTCACTTTTACTGTGACGAATGAAGAAATTGCTCGTCACCCTGACCCGAAACTATGGCCTTTCAGCCAGATGTTAGCTACAGACTGCTGTAACTGTCTGTTGTGTTGCTGCATTTCATCTCAGCCTTGGTGCATTATGGGTGTTCTGCAAAACACCAAATATATTGTGGTGAATATAAATGAGCTGCCTGTATATACTAGGATTCACACTTTCAGCACAATATATTAATGTAGCAGAAACAGCTTAAAAAAATTAAGTCTTTCCACTCAGTGTGTGTGTGTGTGCATTAAAAGTGGGTTTTATCCAGTTTGTGTGTATGCAAGTACACACTCTCTACCTCCATGCATGTTTATGCATATATGCATGTGCGTGTACTTATGCGATTGTGTGTGTTTATTTGCAGTAATCAGCAGGGCGCTTCTGTGTTTGTACATTTGTACCGAGATTGATTCATGACTGCTGCTCCAGAGGAAACGAATAACAAATGGTTTTCTGGTCCAATAAACACAGTTTCCCTCTAAACTAAATTAGACTAAACCAAACCATCCTCAGCGAGCACCTTCAGCACACAGCTGAATGGATGGCCGGCCGGGAATCTGTCCTGTACTGTGGTAAAACTCAGTGAGAGACATATTGACCGAGGGCTCACTGTGGAGTGGCGGTGTCACCTGAGGCCTAAGCAGACCTTCCAGACTCCCTGGTGGTTCACCTTAGCAATCAGTCGGTTTGTGTTTGAATGGGTCCATGTTCTGCTGCTACATTTTTCAAAACCCAACCCCATGGGGCACCTTTCTCTTCTATCAGTCAATATGTTGTCAAAGCTTGAAGATTAGTGTGTTCATGTGTGTATTTAAGGGGCACTGACAATCTCTGTGCCCCCTTGTCAAACAACAGTTATATACTTTTAGGGGTCTACTGGGGGCTGAATCTGTGTTTGATTGCTGGGAACACTTGACGTTTAAGCCTAAATCTTGGCTTTTGCCATATATGAGATCCAAACTGTACAGATAGTACACACTTTTCAGATGTTTTTGGTACCATTTCAGATGATACATAGAAAATGCTCTTTCATTAATGGGTCTAGTCTTTCTGTTAAGACTAGAGGGAGCAGGTTTTCCAAAGAAAACTAAAATAAATAGAGGTTTGTAAGTTCATAAAATCTTCGTCAACTCCAGCAGTCCAGCCAGTCCATTCATTGACTGACCCTCTCAGGCACTGCTGAAGCCTCATGATGTCTGTGTACACTGCAAATCCCTCTTTGCATGCCCCTGGGGGGTGCACATGGCCTGCATTGGGGGTGAATGCAGGATGCACTGAAGTAGTGGAAGCGGCTGAGGCACATTTTGCATGTTCAGCAAGAGTCTCCCTCAACTGAGAAACAACACTGACTTTAAACAAGCATCTGTTTTTATTCTCTAGCAGAAATTTAGGAAACCATTTCCTGCTCAGTTCAGATGAGTCACATTTGAAACTGCCAAAGAAAAAATATGACATTTTGACTTTTGCTATGAATATTAATGATTTTTGCTTTTTTTTTTTCTTTACCAAAACATGCTTCATGTGAGTACTGATACTGCACTGATAAATCCTGTATTCTTTAACTGCAAATAAAACTACAGCAAAGCAGCAAAAATAATACTGACAAAGCAGTAAATTCTCCTTCAGATGAGCGACACCAAACAACTATCGCTTATTTCAGTTGCACGTTCTGCTGTTTTATAAGAGAGCCACTCAAAACTGATTTTTGTAGCTGGAGTCCACCTTAAATCCTCACTAATAATGCCTCTTAGCTGACACCAAATAAGATGTAATCTTATTACCTCAAGGCGTTTGCTGCAGTCATTTTCTCTCTAAATGAATGCAACACTCAGTTTGAAATCTTAAAGCTTTGAGAGGAGAGGATCAGTCAAATAGCAGGCAGCCCTGAGGCAAAACAGCCTAGAGAGTATGCACAGAAAGGTTATTGACACTTTGGGGATGAACTTGCTCCTCGACAGTTATCTGTCGGTTTGATGGCGAGCTGGAGTGCAACAGGGCAGAGGGGCCAGGCGGGGCGGCAGAATCCTCCGTAGGCGCCTAGCTGACACATGTGGGACAGAGCTCAGTGGAAATCGGGTTAATGAATTGTACAGAGGAAAACGGCAGGGTTGCCCGTCTTTCAATATCCCCTTGTCATTATCAGTTGGACCAGCACTCATCTGCACACCACTGGGAGAGGGAGAGGCAGGGAGGTCAGTAGGTGGCATATCTGGACCTGTGAATAGGCTTTTAAACAATAGACCCTAGACGTGTGTAAGACAAAGCAACTGCTACTGAAATGTCATTTTCAATTTTTAATGGAACTAAAAGATGTCTCTGTCTCTTTGTGATTGTTCATGTATATGATTTACTGTGAATATAACTATTAAGTACCTTTTTTTTTATCTCTCTGTATGCCACCCTAAGCCAACCTGCTGCTGTATTTCTTTGAATCCCTTTTTGTGAGAGTATTCTCTGGTGGGTATTTGGTCCATGACCAGTCTATTACAGGCTTGTCTGCATGGCTGTCACTTCTCTCTGATGGATCAGTGAGCTCCAAACAGAACCACCAGCCTCAATTTTAATAACACCAGCCTGTTTCTGCTCTCAGCCCCAACGCAGATGCACATCACTGCTTTTATTAGATTGGCTTAAACCCCTGAGCTCTACTTGTACTTCCCTTCCCCTGCAGTTGTTACTGTTCTTGAAGGGTGTGTGCTGACAAGTCGAACCTGATGAAATTAAGCTTTTAATTAAAAATGAAAATTTGAAGGGACAACTCACTAACCCGAATCCAGTCTCTTCACACACATAATTCACTACCTAAGAGGATGAAATCTATTAGCATATTTAATTGGTGGCTTATGCCCAGCTCTTGTGTTTGACAGCTGTTGAGTCAGACGATGGCATTGTGCAAATATGAGTCAGTGCACACTAATCTAATCAGGGAAGCCTTGGCTGGGGATTGAGTTAGCAGTTTTGAAATCCGTCAGCAAGCTCTCAGGATTACACACAAAGTTAATTATGGAAGAATTAGATTTGGAGAGGACAACAGGTTTATCGCTTGTAAGGGTTAGGTAATAGTATTCAAATGCCACGAGCTGATGTGAATGAAGACCGAAGAAACAGTCCACAGAGCACGATGCTGTGGTATCTCAGGCGTGACATTGATTACTTTAATTGTTGGGCTGTGAGTGGAGAACATCATTGGATTTGATTTACGCCCCTCCCCCAGATCCAGTCCAGCTCTGCATTGGTCATCATCAGACATCCAAACTACATGGAGCCTTCAACATCTACCAGAGGTTTTATATCAAACAAATGCATTATTTTATCCCTGGGGGCTTGGTGACTAAAAGTCATCATGGATCCATCAGTCAGACACCAGTCAGACCAGTCTAATCGGATCCTGTAAGGACTCTGCCACAGGTCTGCCTTCATCTGCTGAAGGACATATAACGTCCTGTCACACCACATTACAGGTAGAGTCTCCAGTGGAAGCTAAAATGGCAGTTGGAACAGCTGCAGCAGTAAGACCTCACCCACTCAAAGTTCAATCAGACAACAGGAAGGTTTACTACAGGAAGTCTATTCAGCACATATTTCCTCTTTTGTTCCTCTGATTATGTCATTGAAAACATTGATAGTGATTAATTTGCGTCATTGGGATATTCCTGGCACTCCATCAACTTCTCTCTCTATGTCCTTCTCCTGTCTCTGTTGTGCACACACACACACACACACACACACACACAAACATTTAAATAAGACATACACACCACTAAAGCGAGTGAGCAACGGGCTTCATCCATCACTGATAATGGAAGAGGACATGGAAGAGGACAGCTGTGTGTACACTCCCCTCTCTCGCCATCAAACCACGCTTGAGGCGGATGGATAGAGGGGTGCATTTATTCTGCTTCTGCCTCCTAATCACACACACCATCAACCTATAATACTGTCCTGCAACCTCTGCCCCCTCACAACATGCCCACCACCCCCGATTGCAGAGAAAACCCACCCAGGGGCCATGCCCAGGTGGCTGTGGCCTGCACCGGACTGCGCGGTGCCGCTACTGTATATGGCTCTAAATCTACACCGGGGCCGGAAAAGGAACCAGTCACACAAAGCTGTGAGACACACACAGATCCATACACATTCACATCAGAACTAAGACGCCGATGCTTTCATGCAGACTTACACATGCATTTCTATGCATACTATCGTTTTGCATCATCCCTTTTATATACACACACATGAATACATGCAAATGAAACAGAGATGTATTGTTTAGAGCTGAATTAATGAGGAGACAGCAGATGCTGTGATTGGTCTCCAGAAGAATGTGGAGTGTGTCAGGGCTCCATTCTGACTGATGACTATGATTTAACACACAGCATTGAGTACACATAAGTGAAAGTGCATTTGATGCACTGTCCTTGAACTACCATATTTAACATATTTAACCATGTCAGAGTCATGAGAGCATACTGCAATGTAGTAATAGCAGAAAAACCATCTAAAAGCCAGTTAACCTCTGAAGCTCTCTGGTGTGGTTTGAGATCCAGTTCCTTGTGCAAGACCGCTTCAGTTTGACGGGAGCCACAGTTTGCTTTCACCAGCTGCCAGTTAAAAGTGCCTTTCACCCAAATTTACACAATGTAAATTGTTTTCAAAGGAACAATGTCTTGGGTAAAAAGTGGTAAATCAGTCAGCACAACAACCATTGCTACCCTGAATTGAAAAATTACCCAGAGTTCCATGGTTCGTGGTATACATGTTATATATTATGGAAAAAGGTGGTGGTAGTGGGGTGGGAATATGCATTGGTAAATAACTTGAGTTGAGAAAGACACAACAAACAGTATTAAGAGAATAGGTCAGATTAATATGTCAAGTTTTTTAAAAAGAGGTAAAATAAAAGACTCATTTCTATATAGCAGTTTCTGTTTCTAGCGCTATGGGCAAATTAGCCCTTTAAAGCTAACAGTGAAAAGCATGTGCTTCTTTTCTGTGAAGCTTCTGGATGATGATGAAATCGGAGCATCATAATTTGTCATCGCTAATCCACAAACAGTCATGTTTTCGTCATGATCACAGTAACAATGGGCTTTATATATTTAGATGAGTCATTTTCACATATTTATCACTAATCTCTAATCTAAACAGCACACTGAGGTCAGTTCCAATAAATCTCCACAGATGGCAAGCCGATGTTATTCAATTAGCAGGTGATGGGTAAGGGTGGAACCCGATACCCAACAAAACACCAGTCCAGCACACTCCCTCCTATAAAAGACACCTGTCAGAAACAAGAGCCTCCTTTACCCCGGCTGTTAAAGAAAAGCACTCTCCTTGTCTCATCATCATTTAAGACTTAGGCACTTCAAAGCTGGCCAGGTACAATAGCAGTGAGCAGGCTGCCTTCAAAAGAACAGCACAAGTTATGGTGGGGTGGCAGAGTAGAAGAATAGCTCTGTAAATCATAATGGAGAGGAAAATATAAAAGACGAGGCGGAGAGACGCAGTTCACCTGTTCTCTGTAACACAATCACTTAACGATCCTCAGGGCGCATTGTAAGGGAGAGCGCTCCTGTAGCTCGCGCCCTTGCTTTGTGCCCCGCTGGAGCACAGAGATCATCTTCCCCCTCTCCGCAGACCCCCTGACCTTCTCTCTGTTCCACTTACACACACACACCCATCAAAATTACCCTTACTCCTCACAGATTAAGATCAATGTCATTCATCGGGTTTAGAGTATCAGCCTTTGATTTGGACTAGAGAAAGGGGAAGGGAGGGCACATGGGGCACCTGGGAAAAAAATGTCTTCCATTAGATGTGGATGAATGTGGCCTCTTTGCCTTCCTCTTGAACTTATGTGTCCTTTACATGAAGGGCAGTTGGTCTTTGTCAACCTACTGCAGGTTAACACAAAACCAATTTACCGATGTAAGCAGGAAGAGGAAACTTCAACAGTGGCCAATAGGGCAGCAGACAGTAAACAGGAAAACAAAGGGCAACATATAAAGGTTGTGTTTTCCTAAAAGATGCTGCAGTTGGTACATGATTTAGAAAATCAACAGCAGAACAATGTTGAGATCACCTCTTACAATTTTAAACCATGAAGACTTTAGGACTGTAAAAGTTATCTAGACACTGGAAAAGGTATTTTTGAGTTAGAGAGTCCTGTACATCCACAGACACAGCTCTGAACAACAGTTTATAAACCCCTGAGGTGTGATTTGTTTTGTACTGTAACTGGAAGGTTATCACAGCTGCAGTGTGCTGTTCCTCTGTCTCAATGCCTGTGAGGTAAACGGCCAAAGTAACACTACACTGCACCACAGGGACTACAGGGTATTCTATCCAGACTTTATTTGATTTAGGATCAACTTTTTGCCAGATGACCATGTTGTTTTTTTGCCCCCACTGTGCCAACGCAATGGTCTCATTCAAACAAACAGGAGGCGGCGATTGTTGATGCAGTCTTAGATCCATGCTGCCTGTTCTCTAGGTGATTAAACTGAAGCCCCACTACTGCTGCTTCTCTCAGCGTTACCACAGGGATTCCTCTGTGTGTCTAGTGCCTGACCTCTGACCTGGCCCATAGGTAAGCTTAACTTTTGGACAGCACTGACCCTTTCTATAGACAGCTTTTTTTTTCTTCTTTTTTTTTTTAAACCACTGATGTTACAAACTCTCCTGTCTCCACTCTCTCTCCCCATCCCCACCCTTGGAGCCACCAGGGTATGTGATGATGTAAATGCCCCCTATTGTTGGCAGAATGGACCTTTTGTCCCCACCCTCTGCATGTGCTGACTAAGGGACATCCAGTGAGCCCACTTTTGAGTCCACCCAGGGGTATGAGAGGGATGGATATAGAGGGTCAGCTAAGCCTTGCCATGTCCCCTCCCCCTCCAAAAGTGTTTGAGGAATTTCCTGATTCAATAACATTTTAAATAGCTGGTCCCCTTCCCTTTATACACCTCCAGTGGCAGCAACGCTCACATCCTCACACCTAGCAGACGGACTAAAGATATTATTTTGGCAAAAGACTGAGATGCAGAAAAAAAATCTAAACATTGTATCATATGAGATAATTTTTTAAATGCACACACAGCAGTTTGTGGGCCAGTCATTAATCTCCCTAACATCCCTTTTAATAGACTTCCATTAACATGCTTTTAAAAGTCGTGCTGTTAAACGATACTTAATTCACTGCATACATGAGAGCACCTATAAGTGCTGAATAGTATTTACTGGCCATCCTTTAAAATCTAATCCGCTAATGTATCCATAACACACTTCTGTCCCAGACCATATATCTTTAATTGTCCATTGGTCCACTTTAACAGGAGTCGGACATCTGCTAAAAACTCCTCCACATCAAAAAGCTGCCACGCAAGGACCCAATATCCTCTGCCATCACAATGCTGCTGTTTCACCACCCATGTTCATAAAACACAGTCCTCTCCAACCCCCTCCCCTTCTTTCACTTTGATTGGGCTAATTGTGTTTCCTGCTGAATGCTGTAAACTTAAGGGAAGCTAGGAAGCTCATATGCCGTACCCTGGAGCAGGCATACAAACTCAAATTCACACTGTAGGCAGCTTTTCTAACAAGAGGCCATTAGAGACAACAGGCAGGCTCGTTCACTGTCTGAGGGTCCAATTTGCATGGCAGTGTCAGGTACTAAAGGGGCCTAAGATCTTTGGAGTTTGGACTCTTCCTCTGACACCTCTCCCTTGGCCTTGTGTTGGAAATAGACCATTAGCTTAAGTAAAAACTGTAGATTAATCCCGCTAATAAACTGTCCCTGAGCAGAAAGAGGCACCTGTGCTGTAACTGATGCTGACCTCTGACCTGATGTTAGAGGAAGACAGGACCCGCCAGATAAAAGTTTTTAAACCATGCAGATACGGCTGCTCTATCACTCGCATCGTTTCTCATTTCACGAAACGTTGGATTTTTACACAAGTGCAAAAACAAAACATCTGGCTAGGTCAGATCTGACAACTCATCGGTTTTCAGCGGGAGAGCCATAATGAAACCACACTGTGGTCGCCTTTGTTATCACAGCCCGTCACTCTTTCACTCTTCAGCCCTCCCTTTGTCTTTGTCATTCTGGGTGAGCTTCTGTTGACCCGAGGGCCCCTGTGGTGGGAGTGGGCCACACTGGACCACTTCAGAGCCCATCCTAAAACCACACCAAGCTTCCTGTGGCATCAAGGGGTATATTTCTCTTTCGCTACTCTCTGTCTCTCTTTATCTGAAACCTCATCCCTTTCGTGCTGGTGACCTTGTTCGTGTGTGTGTTGTGGCCTTGGCAGAGGCAGACTGTGTGTTAGTGAATGGGAGGGAAGTCATATGTTAGCAGTTTGAACCTACAGCCCCAATTAGAGGCAGCTGTTGCTGTGCTATCGCACCACAGCAGAGGGGAGAGGGGCTGAATTTATGGTCTGCGTCTCCGTGGCGACCCCTGTTTGATGTGCAGATAATTAGGAAGTGAATGACTTCCTGTGGGTTGCTGCTGGAAGGGGCAGCACCATACAATAATAAAAACCAGAGAGAAAGGGAGAACCAGGGGAGGAACAGCTGAGAGGTAGATGGCTATTGAAGTGGTAACAGGGTCAGGTGCTGTGCCAACAGAAGCTGAAAATCGCCTGCTCTTTATAGGCAATGCCACCATGCACCTATTCCCCCTAATATAAACGAGTGGGGTGCACCTCATGACGCATGACTTTGCACACTGACACACTTGACCTCTGGTTGTGTGTGTGTCTGAATTCAGTGGTATTCAAAGACTAAATCAGTCAATGCATCACAAGAATTGCTTTAAGCTCCTGTTCTTTTGACATACCGGCCTTTGACTCCCACAGGAACACGCCTGTGCAGGTTAGCAGCTTAGAACATATTTACAAACTTGCCAAGATGAGTTAACAGTCCAAGTGGTAGACAGAGACAGATAATAGATCAAAGACCAAAATGCATGTCCCCATAGATTAAGCAAAAATCCACTCACATCTGTCTGGACATGAAACATCTTGAATAATTCCCTGTCAAGTTTCTGTTCAGAGCCTTTAAAGCTTTTCTCAAAAGCTAGGCCCTGATACAAATACCATTTGCTTCTTCCATAGCAACCCTTTGATTTTCCACTTGCTTCATCACCACCTTGCATGTCATTTCAACTTTGACCTTTTCAACCAGAAGTCACGACCCACAGTCATTGTCCTCTCAACTTCCCTGACGAGGATCAGAATCCAGAAATCCAATCTGAAAAAAGCCTCTTGAGCAAAAATAAATAATTGCTTCTCAAGATTTCTCACAGATTAAGAGTTAAATCCGTAAATAAAAGTTTTCCAACAGACTCTGCTGGTCACTGTATGAGGTTCAACAACAGAGCCATATTGTGATCCTCAGTCCCTTTGTTTCTCTCTAGCTTTTCCAGTAAATGAAACACAATAGGAAGAAATACACTGAGTGCTAAACCCAATCAGGATGATAACAATGTGCTTTAGACAACTAAGTGAGTCTTTAAGTATCCTCCATAGCATCAGATTAGCCTGTTACAATCTACCCCCCCATGGCAGGCTATTCATGTGCAATGCAAGGCCAACACTAAACAACATGCATAAATGCACTCAAACACATATAAACACAAAGCCTCCTTCACGTCTGCAATGTGCTCATACATTTATGCAGCTGATGACCTGATTACAAATCAATGGATGCACCATGTGGGTGCATTAAGACATTAATCCTAATGTACATGAGGATCCTGAGTGGCCTACCACAACATTAGAAGACTTTACCAGAGGACATGGATCAAACTTTAGCTTGTCATGAATAAAGATGGGTACCACACCTCAGTAAACTGAGCAATTTCTAAAATCTATTGAAAAGTATTGAAAGTTACTATGCACTTACATATATGAGCAGATTTCTAATTGGATTTTTAATCATCTAAATGAGAAAATTTTAGACAATGTCTTGCAAGCAAAGTAGGCAAAGTTTATTTATTTAATATTATTCTACATATGAATTGGTTTGACGACGAAGGTTTCTGTATGTATATTTAGTTGCAGTACTTCTCGTCATAATACTATGGTCAGAATCATCAATATTAATATAAACACTTAAAAAAAACACAGCTGCTAATGTAATATGATATAGGTAAGAATAATATGACATGATTAATGAACTGAATGCACCATTGATAAGCTTAATCACATGCAAGTTAAAAACACGGGAGTTTTAATGGTAAATCTCAAACAACGCATGACAAGCTTTCCAACCAAGGACGTGCACAGCTCCGTTCACAGGAATGTAGCGAAAAGGGAAAATATCCGTCACGATAAGACGCTGTTTTCCTTTGGGCGACTAGGAGGGGCCACTGATATCTGTCATGCTTAGCATTTGTTTTACTCTATGAGAACATGTGTCTGAGCTGGTATCTGTATTCCCATTACGACATGTGCCTTGGTGCCATGAGAAAAGTATTTCTGCCTATTGCTCAAAGAAAAAAAAAAATCCAGGGCTTTCATGAAGATGTGATGAGGCACAGAGGCTAAATGAAAGGGTAGGGGAGCATCTGTATTGTGCCAAGGGCCCTGAATTAATATATTGCCACTCCATGTAATTAAAAAAGAACATCAACAACAAACCCCATTTTTCACCTCCTTTTTCATTCCTCTTCCCCTTTTCTCATTTCGTTTTCCGTCTTTTTTCCTTTTTATTATTGAAAAACCATTGGCCTCTCCCCCCTCCTCTGTTCTCCTGCTTTTCTGTGCTGAGGATCGCTGACAAAAGGAATTGTGCAAACGAGCCTTTAAAACCCCTAAATGGTTGTGGTCTGCGCACAATGGGCCAAAGAATGCAGCACTGGACAAAGGCCGGCCCTTGCCCCGTCACTCCGCCCTGCAGTGATGGATCCGAACGGACGCATGAACGTGGGCTGGATTTGGGACTGCTGAGGCACCACCTCGCCCCCCACTGGGCCATCCAAAAGGGACAGGCCTCGGGGATATGCTGGAACCCCAGCCAAGGGCCTCAAAACAATCACGAGCTGCTAACTAGCCTCACTATCTATAGGCCTTGATTGATATGGGAAACACATGCTTGCTTTTCCATACAGCTTCCTCCATCACTCTTTATCATCCTCAAAGCCTGAAATTATTCCTCTTTTCAAAGCTAACGCTACAGATTAGATGTGGGCAGCCATTAAATGCCGATTTTATGTATGTAACAGGTTTATATTAGCCCTAAAATGGTTTATGAGCGTCCAATATGCCTCACAGGGATGTAGGCTGTAACGAATGGCAGCGAAATATGAAAGAGCAACGGTGAAACCAGAGAATGAAGGTATGGAGAAATTATAATCAGTGTTTTATTAATTGGGACTGCCCCCTCTGGGCTTATAGTACTATAGGAAAACGTTCATTTCCACGGTTCAACACGTATGAAAAATGTGCTCTGACAACCACGATTAAACCTCGAGTACAGGATGATGCTAAAAATCTTACATGCAATTAGAGAACAGAATGGTTGGGTTGTGGCAGATACTACACAGCTATCTGTACGTTCAGTTTCTAACAGATCTGCTGATGGAAAACGTGCCAGTTTGGAGGATTCAGTTCACCCTAACACAATCTGTCTTTAAACTATGGCAGCCAAACACAGCAACTTTAGGAAACCCACAGAAGCATGAATAGATATTGTGTTAGGCACTGACCCCGCTGTTACTCCAAGCAAACAAGGTGAGGAAAACAACACATTACAATACCTGAATAATCCTGTTATATAATCCATATCCTGGATGCAGCTGCAGAGTGTGAACATCCTTCAGGAGTCAGACTGGCAGCTGGTTTCCTCCCTCTCTTTGTTGCCTGAAACAACCAGCAACAAGCCTGTTAGTAAACATGATCACTAAGTGACACAGCCACTGTAGCGGTTCTGCATGTATGAAATCCACCGATCTACTAAAAGCCTTAACCCCTGCTGATAAATACACAACCATTTAAATACACAGGTCCTGCTTATTGTGCTTGGGGTGATGTTTTGAAACACTAATGCCAAATGAAATCTATTTGGGTATATGTGCCTGTTTTACTAGCCTGGCTTCACACAGATGGCTGAGCGTTGGTTTTGTGTGTTATTGTTGTGGAGGGCTGCGGTTGAATGTGAACCGAAGGAAGTCATAACATCACAACAGTTTCTGGCTGCACGTTTGTATCCATTTCTCCTGTTTCTTCACCTGATCCCAGACTGTTCAGGACTTTCTAATCCGAGTTATCAAGTTGCATCTCTCACCAGGAAGTTACACTTAATTCAATATGTAATTTTCCCATCTGTGACTATTAAAAAAGAAGCCTCAGGGTAAATTTTGGCATTACGTTTTAATAAGAACCCAATCAACCTGTCAGTGACTTCCTATAAACCAGCCGGTCAAACTGACCTGGTGACGCACACACTCAGGAATCACAACGTTCTTTAACTGTACTGCTCTTTTTTCTCACCACCGTCTCACTGATCTATGACATTCTTTATCTGATACACAGATTCTTGGACACACACTCATTCCTGTTTCTCTTTCGCTTTCTTGATGTTGTCCAGATAACAAGCTGTAAAGGTTACATTAAAATTATTGCTTTGTTGGAGCCTGCTGTGATTAGATACGGCAACAACAAAAGAAAGCGGCTACAGTACGGATCTTTTGAAGCTCCTTGTTGTTTTTTGTAAGGTGTGGGCATTTACTGTAAATGATACTTGGATGGAGATGTAACAGTAGCTGCTTTATTCTTTGTCAATACTGGGTATTACTTAGGCTATATAGCACTGACCTAATCACAGTGAAAGGCTTCCCACATCTATGTGTATCCAGTGAGAGCCTAAGGCCCGTATTACTCACAGTGGTGGTATTTGCAAGTGCTGACTTCATTTCCTGACCTTGTATTTGTCTTATTTATCTGGGGCCCCCAACCCTGCAGGAGCATACACACCAATCTATGTAAATCCCATGTACACACTTGGAAGTACATGAATCAAATAATGAGAACAAATGTGGAGAGGCTGAGTAGAACCATCGTAACAATCGTTACAAACAAAGACATGTAAATGAAACTGATAAGTAAAACTAGCTCTGTTAATTTTTTATTTCTGGACACTTTCATTCTTTCATAAAACAAGGCAGTGGTGGCACAAAGGTGGGAGGAGTCAGCTTGTGAATGTACCAGGACAAGTGAATGAGCAGGGCTCGGCCCTCCCACATCAAACCCAGTGTGGTGCTCCAGTGAAGCTGCTCCATGACCAGCAGGTCAGACTGTGGTTGTCCTGAGCAGCATTCAGGTGCCAATGAGTGTAAATGTGGTCACAGTGTACTGTAAAGAGGGAGGTTGCCTCTCCAAAAATGGTTGTCTCCTTCACAACTTTCCTCTCACTTCTTGTAAGAAACACACACACACACACACACACACACACACACACACACACACACACACCCCTTGCTGCACTTGTTTTATTGCTTTTGAGTAGGCGGTGTTAGCGATACCACTCTGATTCATACGGCTGTTTGAAGTAGGATCATTTTTCCAGCTGTGCACATGCCATTCACCCAGGTATCCACCCACAGACACAGTAATGCCGCCTTTTCCCCACCTTATTCTTTGACTGTTCATGGGTTTTGGAATGTGGTAGGAGTTGAAAAAACTTCCACTAGCATCAACAAAAGTGAGCTACCAAAGAGAAAGAGACTGTACACATAAGACAAAACAGCACAGAGAGAAATATGATCATTTGGTCATACTTTGAGCTCTTATTTCTAATCCAGTCAGTTGAATAAATATGAGCAGACCAGGTATCAGGTGTCCAGCATCAGCTAAGCCTGACAACCAGTCAGCCATCCCACACGCTCGCGGCCTCACAGCTTCACCAGGTTTCAAAACTCTAGGCAAAAATCTGTCACGATTGCAAAAACACCTAAGATTGAAAATGCCTTTCTTTCTCTCTGCCCTTGCCTCCCGGGTCAGTAAGCATCAAACTGAGTGCTTGTCAACTCATCACACACCGACTCAATCCTCTTTCCAACAAACGTCTCCTGTTTATAGGGAGGGTACCAGAGAACTTTCCACAAGCAACAAACAGACACTTATGCCTGGCCAGATGTGCAGAGAGAAGATGTTTGAACACGTTTTTTAAGCTTATTTCATTCTTCACCCAACTATTTCTGTCACCGTGCATACAACAAGTGCAGCACCATAAGTGCCTTTAATGAGAAACTGTTGTGCATATTATCACATCTTGCCTCCTTTGCCATATTTCATAGCTCTTTAAAAAAAAAAAAAAAAAGCTCCCCGGTGTGGATAGATCTGAAAATTCCTCCTTACATTCTAGTAAGACAGGCCTTTTGGAAGAGCATGACACAGGCCTGCTCAGACACAAGGCAGTGCTGTACAGTGAAGAACCTTCTTGTCAGTATAACAGAATACACAAATCAAAGAGAACACTGAGTTTGGCTTCAGTCTAACACAGTATAGGTGATGATGGAGAAGGGACAAAACAACTCTGCAAAGTACCAGGACTGTGCATGTTCTAGTTCTTAGCAGATTTTGGCTGTGGTGCACATGTTTACTCTTTCAATCGAAAAAAAGTGGAAGAAGATATTTAAGCTTGGCAGTTTAAACTTATTTAAAATGCCAACTGGCCTTACGGAAAAAGATGGAGACAAAAATGATTTAAATGTGAGGATAATGGCACACACTTTCAGGCAGCCTCACCTGGAATTTACTCTACTCATTTGCACTGTTGGAACAAGGCGGTTTCAGATGCTATTCATCCATCTGACTACTAAGTACCACTAAGTATTTGTGTGAGTATAAAAACACCTTAACTGGAAGTATCTGTCGCACCTTTTATCAAATTAATCCCTTTTCCTACTGTTTAGGTTTTGTAGTGTAGCTGGAGATCTGTATGAAAATGATGTGATAATGCCATTGTGAATGGACATGTATTCAAATGTCACGCATGCACCAGGTGCTCTGTTTTTTAAGTGCAGGTCTGAGTCCGTAGCAGGGACTTTCCTCCAGCCAACTCTCACTGCCCCTGCAGGCCTCTGTAAAGATGGACTATAGCTACACGCTATTAATGTTAGCCACACTCCCCAACAAAATAAGGAACAAAAAGCTACACAACACCCTTTAACTAAAGTCACGCCAGCAAGGGTGCAGTGCAATAAATTAATGTCCGATTAAAAATGGCCGTCTCGCCCGCCAAATTGTCATCAAGTGGCACCATTGATACGGGCAACAAAACCGGGCTCATCACCAATCACTCGCTCAATGAGAAAAGGAAAGAACTAAGAACATTCTTGAGCAGGTTGGTCTTTCATGAGCTAAACCGGGGGGGAGGTAGATGCTAAGGTTCTGGGGTATGTAAAGCGGGGTACACAGGACCCCACAAAGGGGGGAGAGAAGGAAGAAGGAAGGGCCACCCTGACAGCCTTGGTGGTGCAGGTTTTTTTTTTTTTTTTTGAAGGGTGTGGGGGTACCACAGGGATGGAAGGCAGAAGCTGGGAGGGGGTGTTCCCCTTCTTCAAAGCCTTTCCGCTGGTTATGGGGCCCTGTGGATGGAGAATGTATGTGGGGGGTGTGGTGAAGGGGTAAGGGTGTGTGAGGGTAAAGGAGAGAAAGGGAGCATTAGGGAGTCCTCTCTTTGTCTGCTGGCATCAGGGGGGTCGGTTAGACACTGAACGCTTCAGGAAGATTAACCGGCCAGGCCCGGTCGGAAGCTGAAGGGTAGAGTGGGTGGGTTGGAGGAGGGGATAATGGGAGCCTGCTTTGTTTCTGGTCCACGATGGGATGCTGGAGAGGAGAGATGGAATGTAAAAAATGGAGATTGATTGGTACAGCGGATTGCAGTGCAGGGAGGGGAGGGAAGATGTCAGCGCTAAGCTGCGAGTTGCCCTGATTCTCATGCAGTGAGAAAAAGGGATCACCAGTTGGCAGTTTGAATTTCTCAAATATGGAGGAAATAAGGTGCACAGGAGTTGAATGGTGGGAGTGTACAAGAGTGAAAACTGACAGAAGTTAAGAAAAAAAAGAACCAGGGAGGCTGTTAAGGTGGAGGGGGGGGGGGGCTTCCTCAATACGGATTAGTGCAGCTCCTCAGTAGGGAGAGGGAGGATGGGATGAGAAGGAAAGGAGGTAAGAGAGGATGAAAGTTGGGGTGGGAGGGGAGGGTGAGAATGAAGAATTGCCTTTCGCTTCACTCACTTCACTACACAGGAACAAAGCATGATGGGAGGTACTTGACATAACACTCTTCCAGGCCATGTTGGTGTGTGTGTGTGTATGTGTGTGTGTGTGTGTGAGAGAGAGGTGAAAGAGAGTAAGTGAGTGTGTGAGGTGTCCAGCATTTCAAGTATGAACATGAAAAATTTTGCATCTGTGCATTATTCTTTTGACCAGTGTCGACACAGAAAGTATTTAAGGACTCAGAGATACACAGTCATGCAGGACGTCTTAGATTTCTGCCAAGCTAAACCATTTATGAGTAACAAGTAGTTACTATTTCATTTAAACTAAACTTAAAGGCTTATTCTGTAACATTTTCCCATCACAACTAAGCATCGTGCGCCGCAATCAAACTGGACTCTGCCAATTAGAAATGAGCTAATCAACTCTGAAAATAGTGGATTGGAAACAAACCCTTCATTTCTCTCTGTTCTCTCACAGCATGTCTTTGAAATTCCAAGCCATACTTCACGGTATGCAACAGATGAGAACAAGGTAGCACTTAGTGGAAGCAGCAGCGTCTCTGCCTGTGGCTAATGACTCGAGGCAGAGATTCAGAGCTTTCATTACGACTTTAATTACAGGAATGATAAAGATTATCTCCACAGGTGATAGCCCACCAGGGATACAGTTTCCACTTCCCAGCAGAGTCTGCTGCAGGTAAGACTTAGTTCTATTCTTTTAAGTTATTTAGATCTTAAAGACTGAGGATAAAAATATCAGCCAACATCAGTATCTGATTCAGAGCCACGTTTGAGACAGACACAGGTATCTGAGTGTGTGTGCAGAAATGTGAGTCAACATGTGCTGGAAAAGTGGTGCGTCTTTATTGATGGTGTATAATCAGGTGTGTGACGGCCTCTTTCTAACTCTGCTTAGCTACAAACAAACTAACTAAACATATTTTTAAGGCAACATCTTGTCAATTTCTGCTCGAACTTATTAAAAAAACTGTCCCAGTGAGCAGCAGATTTGCTGGACACCTCAGAGTCACTGTAAACAAATGTAATTTAAGCTGAAGAGAACCCATGTGTTCTGCTTGGATATCTACTCAAAATACACACTTTCATTACTCTCTCTTTTCCTCTTTCATTCATACCTGTCTATATATTTACTCCATAATATATGTGTGTGTGTGTGTGTGAGAGAGAGAAGACGCTGAAAGCTTTGTTTGGGACCTGACACACTGAAGGCTGAAGGTGGAGTGGGAAGGGGGGATAGAACAGAGGCAGGGCATTGTGGATGGATTATACCAGAACCAAAGGTGGACCCTGTACACACACACACACACACACACACACACACACACACACACACACACACACACACACCCTCACACACACACACACACACACAGGCTCCCTGCAGGTACAGTACTCCGCCCCTTCTCCTCCCTCTCACCCCTCCCCTCTGATCACCAGAGCTGAAACAAGGAGGCCAGGAGGGGCCTCTGGTTCCCACATCAGAGCCCACTAAAACTATTCTCTCCTCAGCACCGTCCTCCCCCTTACTGTACCCCAAACCTGTTATCTAACAACCACATGCTACATGATAACGACTCCTTATCAAAGGGGCTTCACAGTAACATGGAAACATGCAAATGACACGTGTGACTGGAGGCAAATCAAAACGGTAAGTATGGGGAGTTATCTTACCCAGCCAACATTTGGATATTGACAAAGTGATGACACATAAGCATGGAGGTCTGTTTTACATTCATGTAAATAGATATGTGTGGATACACTTCTAATAGTTTCATATAATTAAAAAACTAAATTTCTATTTTCTTCATGTATATTTCACACAATGTAACATAGGCCATAAATTAGTCTCAAGTTATTTATCAAGCAGATAATAAAACCTATTTGACATTTGTACATCTGGTCAAATGAATGTTTTTCTGTTTTTCTAGTATCAACTCATTGAATTGAATTTAAATAATTATATGTTGGAAGTACAGGAGCAAAGCATGCTCACACATGGATCTGTAGACACATGAAGACATGAAGACAGTTGGAGATTCTGCCCACTATGGACAACCCCCAGCAGTGGCAAGTAATTAAGCAGGCATCCGAAAGGCACAATAATGGGTCCACCTTCAGTCATTAACAGACAGACAGAGTGGGGGGAAGAAAAGCAGGAAAAAGAGACACTTGCACTAAAAGAGAAGCCCTTTGAACTTTTGCAACAAGCCCTTTCCCCTAAACAAAAACACAAAATCTTCCCCTTATCACCTTTCTCCCTCTCCTGGTCTTTTTTTCTCCCTCCTGCTCTCTTGTTTCTTTTCTCTGTCAAGTCAGTGGTCCAACTCTCTCAAAGGCACCCAGAGCCCCCAGCCTGCTCCTATTGGTTCCTCCTTGCTCTCCCACACTGAGTGCCCATGGCTCCTGAAGTGATGCTCTTTGTGTGGGGTTCAGGGGTCGTGCCTATTAGCGTGAAGAAAACCCTGCTGGGTCTTATCCCGACCCGGAGGAGGACGCAGGGCTCTTCACCCCAACCTCGGCCCGGCCAGCCCCCTCCTCTGGATGGGACACTTTCATCCTTTGTCAGGAGGGACCCCCAAAGGGGAAGGAGGGCCCCCACCAATAATGATATGCATGACAGTCATTGTATGACCCCCATGGGGGAGTCATGGTTGGTTGAGGTGGGTGGGACGAGGGAGAGGACTAGCTGTGTAACTAAGTATGGTTATCTTATCCAGAAGTAACGAGTTACAGGGTGATGGTGCAGAGAGTGAGATATCTCTGTTGCTGGGTTGGGATGAACTTCATTCATGACGCCTTAAATAGCTGCAGCATTTTTACCTAATCTGCATTAAATAATATAAAAAATATTTCTGCTCTGTATGCTTTTCTACTCTGAGAAAGTGTTCATCTTTGAGATGTTTGAAAAGAGTGATGTCACATATCTGTATATAAATAAATGCATACATACACACACAGGTGTGTACAGTACATACTTTGGGGGGTAATATCCACATATAGCATCAGTATGTTTTACTGCATCACATTGGGGTGGGGTCATCTGTGTCAAATACAGTGCAGCTGTGGTGTAGTTGGTCAACGTAACGCTGAGGGAGATGTAATGAATAAAATAAGATGCAGGAAATCAGTAGTGAGCACATTGTGAGGCTGAAACATGTGCGTGATGTCCCTCATTGATTCAGGAATAAGTCATCACATCATGTTCAGAAGGTATCTGGCAGCTATCAAGACCCAGACCGAGCTAATCTATTATTAATGTCCTGAGGAGTCCTTTATGGTCGGCTCATTAAACATAAAAACTCTAGCACAGAGAAGGTGCACTCCAGAGCACACATCATCCCTCTGCCATGAGTTAGCCTTCATCCAGGAAATACCACATTAACACTGAGGAAAGCTTCAAAATAAATGCTAATGATTTGATGAAAAACTCACAGGTTTATATAAAAAGGGTGTGAAGTATTTGAAGCACATGCAATTTGTAATTAATTTAAGATGTGTGAGATAACCGTCTGTGACTAGATTTATTTCAATGACAAACTTAACTGTAATTAGAGAATTGTAATTTTATTAGAAAATGACATTTAAACCACTGAAATACATTTTAAGATCCTCTGCTTGGATCTGACCTGGCTTCTAGCATGGCACCTAAACTATCATACCAGGAAAATAAAGCTCAAAAAGGAAGGAATGTTTTAGAAATTTGAAGAAAACCACTGTGTTGACTTAAACATCAAGAGTCATTTAATTTAACATGTCACAGCTTTGTCTTAGACTAGGTTTTCCTTCACATTTTTCACCATATAAATGAACCAACACAGCAGTCTGAGCACATCTGTGGAAGTGTCTATGTTGAGCTCCATGCAGCCAGACTGCATCTCACCAGCTCATGTTTCACCACCAGCTTTAAGTCTGGAAAACATCTTCTGACAATTGATTCAGCCGGGTCAGATATATAACAGATTAATCACCAAACTAAGCGGAGTACTCAGATGGTGACAGGACCCACTGCCGCTGGAGATTCCTGGGTGAAAACTAGACATTTTAAATTTATTTCAAGACTGTTTTTGAGGAAAGCTTAAGAGAAATTTGACACATTCTGAGAATATGTTCTTCCAGACAGAAAATATGACGCAAAGGCCAACAATAGTTCAGTGAGTGGCAAGTTGATCCTGTCATGGCCAAGTGAAAAAAAAAAGAATAGTTTGTCCAGTTAACTGGCAATGGCATTTTGTGGCACACAGACAAAAAGCAGTAGGGAAGGATGCAAAATGAACTGACTGCTATATTTTCAACAGGTCACATTTGCAGCAGAAGTGCAGTCACTTCTTGAAAGGCCTGGATTCAGCAGTGCATTCTTCTACATTTGTTTGTCATGGCTGTCAAAATCATCCATGGCCTTGTTAGGATGCAATAGATAAAAGCTAAATTTCATGTTGCTCAGTTTGGTGCCCTAATGCCAAAAGAGAAGTATAAAAAATATAAACCCAAACATCAAGTTTCTGAGAGACAACAGTGTGGTATACTGTCTATATTGCTGAGTGAACCTATATAATAATATATGCAACATATACGTACTGTGTCACTGCGTTCAATCTGAAAATACCTACATGTGGTGTCAAAAGCGAACTCACACTCCCACTTCCTGTAAACACACTCATACACGTGCTGTCACACACTCAACAACCGTTATCTGTTTCCCGCCAAACACACTCTTGGCTGTGTGACTGTGTTAATTAGGTGAGCTGCACACAGAGGCGGCGAGAGACCGACAGACAGGAGGAGGCAGAAAAATAAACGCGGTCGACCCCGACAGCCGCTTGACTACACCTTCTGCCAGCCAAATGATTTTCTTTCAGCGTCCCAGCGACCACACTGTCCCCTCTGCCTGTCCGCTTGCTGCGTGTCACCATGTCAAGACAGATCCAGCACCAGAGGCTGTGTGTGTGTGAGGAGGATGAAGAGTATTAGCCAGTTCCCTGCTGCTAGAGCTGTGAGTGTGATCTGCCAGAGGAGAGGGGGTAATTATGGGACCTGTTGTGTTGAAGGGAAGCCAGGCCACCAAGGAGGGATTAGGACCGTCAATCTCCTCTCTCCTTTCCTTCTGTCCTCTCGGTTCACCTCTGTCTTCCTTAAATCTCTGGACTAATTATAGACTGTGTATATTTTTTTTAAAAAGCATATTTGCCCATTTATGCCAAAGTATAATGAACTTTAGCTTTTAAAAATTGAAAATGCAGTTTTTCTTATTTAGATATTCTTGTCCCTAAGTGCTGTAGAAGGAAATGGGATAAGGTCAAAAGATTCAGGAAATACTGAGTAAGTGAACCTTGAGTTTTGAAAAGACAACATGGCGTCGGTCATATAACAAGCCCACATCCCAATATTGCAGATTTTTTAAGGCACAAGCCAAATGGTCTTAATAGTTGCCAACTTCTACTTTTCTTTCCTCTTTTGTTCTCAGTGTTTCAGACTAAAAGTCCCCAGAGACATGTACAGACCCTGATGCGGACCTTAGTCTCCTTAGTTAAAAACCCACCTCTCCACATGCATGAATGCAGCCACTGACACACACACACACACCTACACACACACACACACACACACACACACACACACACACACACACAGGGGAACCCTTTGACAGCTCAATTTTTAAACCCACACTGGCCAATTATCTATTTTAAGGTGATTGTCCGGCCTCCTCTACCCACAGACCGCCTTTGATCCCCCTCATTCCTCCTTGTGTTACTCTAGATCTGTGCGCAGGTATAACATTTCCACCTGGGAGTCTGAATGCGCCCAAGTTCCACTTGAATCGTTTTTGCTGCTTTAAAGACTTTAAAGAAAAAAAAGAGCACTTCCTCTTTCTCTTTACCTCCTGATGAATCACGGCTCATTTCTCCTCTCGTCATCTTTTGCTCTTTATCTTACTGACCCGCTGCCTGACACTGGAAAATGTGGGTATCTGACTAACAGTGACTGCAAGTGGCAGATGGCGACAGAAGTAAAGGAGAGCTATGATGTGAAGGTGTGGGGGGGGGGGGGGGGGGGCAGAAAGTAAAAGGAAAGACTCAAAAATGGAAAAGAGAGAAGAGGTATAACAAAAACAAGCAGAGAGAAGAAAAGAAAGATAACGATAGAGCATGACAGAGGTCTCTGCTGGTGGTTCGTTTGATCAGGGAAGAGCAGTAGTTTTCTGGGTGAGCCCCGTCTCTCTGCACAGTTCAGTCATCACTGCTGATTCATCCAAATGGATACCAGAACACCTCAGTAGCTCATAGTACAGTAACCGCCTTATATCCCCCGACAGAGCCCTAATGCAAAGCAGACTCATATAATCACTCACACACTGCACCTCACTGCACAATCAATCTGTCGGCTCACCCATAATTTCCCAAACTATTGTGATTAGGCCATCATAAAAGCAACTGAGTAGGGCCAGTTGCCAGACATTACTGAGAACCTCAGCTTGTAGTGTAATCTGAGTGTGTGTTTGTGCCTGTTCTGTAGCATCAAAGGAAAGCAGTACTGACACCAAAGCAGTGTGGGAGACTTCTCTCTCTCTGCTCATGCCAGTATGTGTAATGTGTGTGTATACATCAAACTTTGTGTGTGTCGATCATCAAAGGGCAGCGGTGAAGACACCAGAGCGGCAGGGATCGGAGCATCCCCACAGCGGTATAGCGACACACAACCAGAGAGCATCGCACACAAAACAACACACACCCACACAAGACAGTGAGAGACTATCATGCCTCTTTCTTCTGCCTGTAACCTGGGCAACCCTGGCACCGAGCAGTACCCCATTCCCCACGCTGCACCCGCCTCACCCTTCTCCCCCACCCGCAGGATCCTTTAGACCACGTCCAGCGGCACATCAAGTTCATTCCCCCACACGCTGCTTCCCAGCAGGCTCTTGACTCGGACTGGCGCGCCCTGGAGGCTAAAGGGGGAGTTTGCACCACAGATACACCCTGAAGCTTTGCCTGTGTGGGGTACATCTCAATCAGCAGGGGCACGGAGAGAGGCCTCCAGAGAGGCCCCTCTTTCCATTCCTGCACCACCTCATCAACACCTCTCACTGGCATGGAAGCTTTCATACCCTCCCACTGACTGGTGTGTATGAAACAGGGGGTGCCTGCTTGTCCTACCACCCCCTCCCCCCGAAACGTCTTTTCTTTTTCGGTTGCTGCCACTGTCCCCATGTGAATGCACCGAGTCACACTCTGCTCTCTGAGTTTCACTCTGGAAATGAGAGAAGAGCAAACAATGAGTCTCTGAATAAACACTTGGATAACTAGACAGAGGGCGAGGAGGACAGACAGCAGAGGGAATGGCAGGGTTTAACAGGGACACTGATGGCTTTATACAACAGACTGGAAGAGACTGTTCCTTCACTCACACATTTCTCTCAATGTCTCTCACCCTTCCGGCTGCTTCTCCCCTGCTGTCGATTACAGAAACAGCAGAAGTTGAATCAGAGAGAAGCTCAGGCATGGTACAGGAGGGTGGGGTCGGAGAGGTCGGAGAGACGGGGAGGATGAGACCAGACAAGGCGGGACATTATCACAGCGGGGAGCGAGGAGGAGAGTAGAGAGGGAGATGATCAGTAGTGGTCTGCACTTGCCCATCTCCTCTCATTACTATTTAATTCCTCCCTCTGTCTGCACCTCTCATCCTCACTTCCCTTTCTGTTTGCTTTGCTCTACCACTTTTTGTCACTTCTGCTCAGAGACAAGTCAAGCATGGGCTAAGACATGAAAGTAACTGAAGGGCAGGGATGCAGAATGAACTTTAAAAAGAATAATGAATTCTTACAGTAAGGCATGACAGAAGGATCAGAATGAACTACATGAAATGCAGTTTAAACAGTAGATTTCCTTAAATTAAGAGTAAAATATGTTCAGTGGCACTAAAAGATAACATGATAAAAAACAGCCCTACATTCACAGCTATAGTGATTTTAGAGCAACACTGGGGGGTTCATGGGTTTGGGTTTCTTGCATGAATTAACAGGCCGCGTCCTCCTGAGTCTCCCCGATTCCTTTCTCTACTTTAGACTCATCCCACTTTTCCCTCACTGACTCAAAAACATGCAAACACACATTTCTGTAGCCCACCCTGCATCCCTCCTCTACTTCCCCAGGGTGTTTCAGACTGACCCACTTTCCGCTCCTCGACCCAAACAACTCAAGAGCAAAAAAGGCTGATGTCTGACTTCCAGTCTACAAACTCAAAAGGTGTGTCAGCAATAAAATGCTGCCATGCCCATGTCAGAGCCTAAAAAGTGCATATTCTGTTTTGTATTTCAATATTTTATGTAAAAATATCTGCCACAGAGGAGGAATAAAACAAAACATATGCAGAAATTTAAAAGTAAAAATATGTGATGTACCATGTTAAACTGGCATTTTTATGTATTGTATCTTCATGTACAGACAAGCCATCTTTTCTGTGAATAATTAGATTTTCCTATCCTGGTTATATCTATAACCCACTGCCTGTAAGGGCAGGTCTGTCCTGTGGTCACCCTCGGCTGAGGACCGTCATTGACATTGTCACTGTTACAGCTGAAGCGCCCAGCAGCATTACAGACTGAGCGCCGCCCGGTCGAAGCAGAAGTGTCAGCAGATTTCCAGGGCCGAAGTGCTGCTGTATGTTTGTGTGCATGTGCCCTCAGCGGCCTCTGTGCTTTCTGTCTGCAATGCACAGAAAAGAAAAACGCTGTGTCAGGACATTCTGAGGGGCTGTGTTGTTTGTGAGTGACCCGTTTAGCATGCGACACCAGTGCCTTCCTTCAATGTCGTGCCTCTGCTCAGAGGTCACAGAAACGCATAAACACACATTTTTGTTTATCTCCATTAGTCCTCTGACCCCATCTCTTATGTGGTTTTCTTTGGAGCAATTCCTGTGTCCTTATCCACCTTGAGCACAAATTCTGAATACTTAATATCCTGATGACAAGTGCTAGGAGCAGTTCAAGAAGCTGCAGTAATAACTGCAGGCAGCTGGGGTACCATTAGCAGTAGAAGTGTGTAGTGGTAGTATAGGAGCTGTAGTGGTGATAAAACCATTAATGCAGCAGTCAGAGAATGGGGAACATATCACATGACAAGGTGCTGACACACTAAAAAAACTATAAATGAGGTAAACATAATGTGCAAGTCCATTATCAGGCAATTTAAGATTATATGCTTAAAACATAGCCAGTTGAAAAAAAAAAAACCCTTTTCAATCAAAGTTTTAATCATCTGCATTGAGGCTATACAGCAAAAGCAACATCAACTGTCATGAACTTATCTTTTCTTTTAATCACAAGCCTGTTTATTGTAACTGTGTCCTCAGGCTAACCAGCATAACTGTCCTTAAAACTGGAGCCTAGTTTGTCTGGTCCAACTGCTTTCACCTGAAGTACATCCTGCACCGCTCTGGTCTGCAGCATGGCTGAATGTGCCAGCTCCAATAAGCTGGTTTGACAACTCTGATAGCAACAGTCAATTAAAGCTACTGTGACAATTATCTGTCTATACAATTAGTAGTTTTCCTAAAAAAGACATCTGCAAACGTTGTGTTCTGCCGTGGAAAAGAGATTGTGGTGTTCACCAGTAAAGAAGCACGTTAGGTGTGCTCCAGGTACCAAAGCTCACTGGTAACATAACATCAAGCACAAGCCTCATGCAACGTTTAAAAAAAATCTCTAATAAAACTAACGAAACCAAATTCAAACAGTGACTAATTTCCCTAGGCCCTATCTCACTGCACAGCCTGTTAACAGCCCCTTGGGCAATGTGCATGTGTGTTGTTTGTTTGCGTGTACATACAGTCATTGTGTGTTAGGGCGCATTCTGTTCAGCTATAGTACTGGGCCTCTCCGGAGGAACGAGGCTTGGCGTTCACAGCAACGTTTCACAGCCAAACACAGAGAATGTTCTGCCAGCTTTATCTAATATCTTTTCAAACACTTTGCATTCCTTCTTAACTCGTACAACAACTTCTGCTTGTTCCTCTCGGTGCCTCTTACCCCTGCTGCTTTGCAAGTTGTTCACAAACACTCTATTGTTCCTTCAGGTTTTCACGTATGTGTAATTATTTTACAGTGCACCTTTTTGCATCCTCGGGGTAGAGCAGCACCATGAGCTACACTTCCATGTGATTTCTACATACGGTGGCTTCGTGGGTTATTGCCAACAGTCTTTAACATTGTGCTGCCACACAAAATGCTGAACAATTTGTAGATAGTTATAGTATCCTAGTGTAATGCACCCATACTGATGTCCTAAAAATAGTTCACTGTCCAAACATATTTGTTCTGTGTGAAGTACTTTGTGAAATATCTGAGTATTTGCTAGTTTATTGTATTTTTTAAAATAGAAAGGGATAAAGAAATCTTCTACGCTGTGATGCAACACATGAGAAAAGTACTGGAAGTTCAGCCCAAGCTACCCCAGAGGATTCAAACTGTCAAATCAATCAACCCTTACCACCTTCAAAAAACAGCTCTGGACCCAGATCCGCCCCCATCATCATTCTGTCACCCCCACCCACCACCTAGGAATACATACATAGCAATCTCACGTTTAGCCATCTCTCCTTTCCCACAGTTTCACTCTCTATCATCTCTTCACTCTCTTTCCATCCTTCTTGAGTCTGTTGAGCCTCGATCCCAGAGGCTGGTGATCCTTATCGAGGGATCAGACTTCCACCCAGTCGAGTGTGACGCCTGGAAGTTTCAAACTCCAGGTGTGACGAGGTCTTGGAGAGAGTCTGTGTGGGCCTCCTCATCCCTCATCACTCACAGGATAGAGTTTATACATGAAACTAAACAGATTAGAGGGAATTATGACACCAGCAGATCACAGCTTCTTCTGTTTGTGGAACACAGACGTTTTCACTCAAAACATGATTCTTGTTCATACACGAGTCCAACATATACAGCCCACACCGTGCTCACACACACTCAGGTACACGTGTGTGTAGAGACCTGGACGTGGATTTAGGTATGCAAAGTGGAACATGAAAAGCAGCTCCACCCCTCCACCGCCCTCTCCCCTCAGCTCATTGTGCTTACATGACATCTGTCATGTGAATGTCACCTCCCTCAGATTTTAACTGCTGTGAGACAAAGCTGTTGAGCAACAGCATGGTAATCCACAGGAACAATTGAGGTCCTTTTGCAGAACGCACCGCCCAAACTGGCAACCCCTATCTCCATGTGATTTACACCTGGCTGCAGGTTAATGGGGTCTCTGTCGCTGATCCTTCTCCTTTTGAGTCGTCTGACCTTCTCTTCCTCTTGATGTCAGTTTCTTTAGTCTCGTTTTTCCACTTTTTTCATGTCTCCTTCAAGCCTCTTTCCATCTGTCATCTCTCTCTTGAAAGAAAAAAAACTAACCCCCCCCCCCCCCCTTGTTCTCCCTATTAAACAAGCTCTCATCTTCACTTTTTTCTCACACACCCACATACCATCCTCAGCGTTGGCAAGCACTGGCCCATCCAGCCTGTTGCTTTCTCTCCTCTGAGCAGTGCTGGGTGATCAATCACATGATTTAATGGTTCTTATTACAGGCCTGCCTTTCCGGGTCAGGAGGCAAGAATCTTTATAGCAGAAGATATGGGCAGCTCCAAGACTCCACATCCTGTCAAAGAGGAATACAACCTCACACAGGTGTGATTTATTATCATTTGTCTTTCCTTGTAGGGAAATGTCAAATATGTTTGTTCTCACCTGCCCTAATCACTTGCTGGAGTGCATTTGTGTGGAATGTAAACAAATACCTCATTTTATTCAGAAAAGCGACTGGTCTGTGTCAGAATCTGACAAAACCCGTCTTCAGCCCTGCAAACACAAAACTACAGAAAACCGAGAGCAAATAAAACATCAGAGTCAAGACTGTGCCACAACACACACATTTGTGCATTTACAGCATCATAAAAGGCACAGAAAACAAAAACTGATTCTTGCCAAATCACCGACTGTGGCTGTTACTTTACTCGGCTACTACGACTTTATGTTTCAACGCAGATAAGAGCTTTTAAAGGAATCCCTCCCAAAGGATATGGAGGGAATCTTAAGCATGCACAGCAAGACTCACACAGTAAACAATGTCCTCTTAGCGTCCAGGTAATTATGGATACCTGCATACACAGCACAGTGCACCATTTGTCTTTTGCATGTCAGTTAATGAGGTTCCATTAACTGTCACTTCTCCTATTCACAAGAGTCTTAAGAAGCATGCTCATGTTGCAGCTCCTTGGAGTGAGACATATATCTCAGAGTGTGGGTGTAAGAGTGCGTGCTGACAGAGGAAGAGAGATTCTTGTTAAGGCGTAACACTGCCACTGCCACCGCAGCACAGGTGGGACACTGTTTGGGAATGCAGCCCATGATGCAGGCCCATTCAGCTCCTGCAGACTGTGGTAGCAGGGATGTGATTGATTTATGCTGCACTGCTAACAGAGCATCTTTAATTTACATTGCAGTGTTAGTACCGTGGCTGATGCCTGTGTCTGTGCCAGCAAGCTTCTGTCAGCAAGGCCTGAGCCAGAGCCCAGCTAAAGTCAACCTCAAGGATTTTACCAGCATTTTAACAGCCTGGCCACCTCTCCTCCCAGTCATTGTCACTGGATTCCTGAGGGCCAGTTTAAAGAACTGTTTTCTTCTAGTTAGTTTACTTTTTGTGCTGTGAACAATGAACTTGGTGTTTGGGTCAAACAACATCTATACATTTGTTTTGTGACTATACAGTGGCACTTTCTCTAATGTATGTGTGTGGGTATAAAGCTGGTTAATGACATGGACACATAACTCACCACGCTGCTGGACCACAACTTCCAGCTATTCTGCACTGAAAATTACATGGCATCTATTTTAGGTGCCCGTCTGATTGACAGCATAACCTCTAAACCCTGACCTTTACACAGCGTGACCTCCACAGTTCTATAATAGAGACAGGAAGGTATTAGGGGTGGGGAAGTGAGCACAGGGGTGCAAGAGGTCAAGCCCAAAATGATTCATATGGCCAAACAACAGAGAAGAAGGCCGCTGTGTTCCCCTTCAAACAATAAGGCCTCAGTTATTGGTCTATAATTTGGCCAATTGATCATCCCAATAATTGTTACCATAATGAGGTGGTGTGGATAGCTGGCTGTTAGGAGTGTTTGCAACTATGCCTGATCGACTCTGAGAAGCATCACAACTGTGTATGCTGAAATAGCAGTAAAGTGAATATGCACTTGTGCTTCCTCTGCATGTATATGAGGGGACCTCATGCCATGGCTTGAAAAAATAAAATAGTTGTCTCCAGGTAAGGAAATCTTCCTTCAGACCTCTCTACCCTTTCACACATACAGCTGTTCTATCACAGAGATGTGCTACGATCGAAACGGTTCATCAACAAATAATCTACATCAGCAGTTTCTATGTTGTTTACATCTTTTACCAAGCAAAATGCAAAATATTCTCTGGTTCTAATTAGATTATTCTATAGCCTAATGAAAACATTCGCAGCCCCACTGTGATCCATCTAAAGGCAGAATAGTGTATGAGGCATACGAGCTGTATGTCATTTTAAATGTTTCAGGTGGTCATTTATAAAAAGACATTTAAAAAAAAAAAAAGGCCTGGCCTCACAGCCACATTTTCTCTGAATGGGGCTCTGTCCATGAAAAAATATTTGATTCACATACCCTGGAAACTTAAGTTTATGTCAGTGATTTTTGGCTGTGGTGCTCATACATCCCATAAATGAAACAAGTGCCTGGGAGCCCTGGGGAGAAGCTCATCTCAGGGTCAATGGGAACACTGGGGGTCGGGTGCTCTGATGGGCACATACAGAACCAGAGGGCAGCCAAGGCACACACTGAGGATCAGATCAGAGCATATCAGACGACACAAATGAAATCAAGGCCAGTTAGCACGGAAGGGGCAGACCAATTATGCATGTGTGTATGTGTGTGCTGATAGACTAGGTCAGTGAATATGTCAACATCAATAGTAGAGGGTTGTACATAGTTCACTGGTTTGCCCTGAGGGGTGCACGGGGCTGGCTGAAGAGGGCCTGGTCTCTGACTTTTCCAAACAGGTTTTTTATCACTGATCTATGAGAGGCTTATTTTAACAAAACTCTCTCTGTAGTTTGGATGAAAACATAAAAAACATATACTTCCATTTTGACAAAGTGTGAGACAGCAGTCTGTGCAGTGTCAAATCACATCTCATCTGTGACTGTGGACCTCTTTGTCTGTTGTTCGACTTGTCCGAGGTTCCTTTAGGGGGCAGGAATGCTGTCTCATTTCCAGATTTCCTGCTGATAAATCCAGGTGAGTGACGGGGATGACACAGCCTTATCCCACAATTACGGGAAGCTCCTGGAATTCTGACTCCATCAAACTTCCCAGACTGAAGTTACACTGTTCACTGATCCCTACCAACACCTCCTAGAATGTGAAATCCCAATCTTCCCATCCACAGCACACTGATAAGAACTTGCACAAGAGTTTAGTACCACATTTGAACTATATATTCATCCAGCTCACAATTAAATAGCAGTTAACTGGAAAATACCATTCATGCACTATGTTACATTGGCATTAAAATCCAGGTGAGAATAGTAGAATGTTAAATATTATAGTAATAATATTAAATATATATATATAGTCATTAAATTCTGACTCCACTATGAATGCACTGCAAGTCACGATAATTATTATGCAACAGCAGGTCAATAGCTAATGTATTGAACTTAGCATCACATCCATTCATAACAGTCCAGTGCAGTTTGGGGCCCTCGTTTCAAACTCGCTTCCTGAGAACACAGGAGCTTCTGTTATATACAATCATCCAAACTTTCCAAGTCAAAAGAGGTGTACATCATCGAGTCTGGACTTTTTCCCCTGATCTGAGATTCTCAGGTAAATCAAGAAATTCATCATCAACAACAACAACCACTTCATTGAATTAGCACAAATACACTTCACTTCTGCTGTTGTCGAGTATGTTGCTTCAGGCGCAGGTGAGACAAAGCTCAGCTATTATTGTATCTTTCACCTTGACAGTTGTGAAGCAAACAGCAGAACCATAACATTTGCCTTACAAAGTAATGGACTAAGTTTGTTTCTTTTCTACACCCTAACCCCCTATACTGACACTACCAGTATACACAACAACATGTGCCCAGGTGGAGAACTAGAGATATATTTTCCAATCCGGGGTGCACTCATTAGTAACCATGGAAACAGATGTAATCTGGCTCTTGTTATTACGGTATGATGGTCCCATGTTCCCATGGTTTCCCTAACAGATGAATGTTGTGTGATGTTTGTGTGTAAGCATATCCATTTTGCGTTTGTCCATATGTTTAAAATTGGAGGCTTTAGCCACACACACACATCCGCGGGTGAGGAAGTGCTAAATGCTCTACTTCCTGCGTGTCTGCAGCTGTGGCGAGACACAGAGCAGGCCAGCAAACAGCGCTGAGGTGCATGGCTCTCCTGAAAGGCCATGGAAGAATGGTTTATTGTCTTCTACGCTTAAATCTCCACTCCTCTACCTCTCAAAAAAATACATTTCTCCCCTCCACTAATTCTCTATTCGTGTCCCCTCTTTAAGGCTCTCCTGCTACCTACAGAAGAGGGTCCATACCGCTGCAGGTTGAGTGCCTCACTGACCTCCAGGACTAATGGAGAAAAAAAAAAAAACACTCAAATTCTTCCCCATTCTCACTGCACCCCATTACTTATAGAAAGGGCTTATACCTCACTCCCCTCCTGCCCCCTCATCTTCCTCCTCCTCCTCTTCGTCTTTACTACCCTCCTCCTCCTTCAGTAGCCCTCCCGCTGCGATGCGGTTGGCTCCTTTGATCTGGTCCAGGACTCTAATTAGAAGGAAGTGAAGTGTAGGCCAGTGAGGTCACCATTACCCACGACCCCTCTCATCGACCACTCCAAATGCCATTAGGCAGCAAGACGTTCTCACGGCGTTGACCTGCTGGCCACGATGGCAGAGGGATCTGGATTGCGTTAGGGACCCATCGTAAAAATCAGGCACAATTTACATCTAATTTGAGCTGCTGCACAGGTCAGTGTGCAGCGTCTCGTTAGTGTCCAACTGGGGAGGGCAGGGGGAACTATATTACTGCCGGACCGAGCTACCAAGACCCTCGTTAAGACCGCACGGCTGGCTTAAAGTTAAGAGTTCATCATAAACAGAACTACCGGGCACGAGGTTGACAGTTTGTAATAAAAGAACAAATACTGTGAATTAAAGTTCCAGGTTTGTCGTGAAAGCACAGACTAGAGAAAGTAAATGGAAGCCTGTGTGGACATAGCTGAGGCATTTATCATATGAGCAATAACTTGGATTTGAAGGGAGATATTTGTAAGAAAAGCAATGACTGGGCTCAGTTAGTGGATAAGGAGATGAAATAATATGTATGCGTACTTCTTTTGATCATGGCTGTAAAGTAGCGGGGGCTTACTGTCTGTGGTGAAGGATAACGTGTCATGACTTGAGGGATGTGAGTCACTAGAGCAGGCCAGCACACACAAACTAACAGACCTGAGAAAAAAAAAAAAAGAAAGAACACTAATCACACTTTGACTCTGCTTGTTAAGGGTATTTCCTCTTGCTCACTCAAACTCCCAGAGCGATTAAATCTCGCCCAAAGCCCATCAAATCCCTGTTGTACTGTGGCTAGGAGAAAGGCATCCTGGCAGGCAGCACAACCTACATGGCTGCATGTACACAAACACCTTCACATATGCACATCAGGACACACACCACACACACACACACACCCTTTGCTGCTCATGCTGTATACCCAAACAAATTCCAAGCGTGTGCATGCGTGCACGGTCGTTTCCCGCAAAGGAACTAAGGAGCAAGAGGGGGGAGGGTTTTAAGGTAACACATCAAAGCTAAAGGTATATTTTACTTTGGATGGGGTGAAAACGCATCAAACATCAGAGCCCCCACCCCTCTGTCGTACTAAAATTAAGGGGGTTGGGAAAAAAAAAAAAAAAAAAAAATCCATATATCTGGGTAGAAAATGTCTGCTCCATGACAGTTCAAAGACACTGTCATTGTGAGAGCACAATGATTTAATATGCCATGAAAATATACACCGTGGGTACATCTACACGTGCAGTCATTATATACTCAATATCCTCAATTGCAGCATTATCACCAAATTGCTGGGTGTGCTCCTGCACACTGTGCTCGGCCAGGGTGATGAGAGATGTTCAGGTGTGTGTTCAAGTGTGTTCTGTTAAAAGAGCGACAAAGATTTTTAGTAATTGTTAGTAAGCTCGAGTGAGTGAGAACACACTTCATGCAATTATCATGTCAAAGATTCCTTGGATGAACTGAAAAGAGGGCGTGTAGAGGAAGAATATGTGTAGGATTCCTGCATGCAGACCCCGTTCAGTGTCTGGCTGTCATTCACACAGTTGATTTAGGTGGATTACATTAATCCATACCTGCTATGTGTCTGTCTCTCAATGATCTCTGAGCCAACTCAGGTCTAGAGCAGGGGCCACCCTCACTCACTGAGGGCGGAAGTCCTCTGAAACTGAGGAACAACTGGGCGACTTGACTAACACATCCGTTACACCACCACAGAAGGTTTGGAAATTTTTAATTAAAGATGTTTCGACCTGTACCTGAACTTTACTAATCTGCAAAGGGGGAATCCAAGTTTGCTTTCCAAGATTGTAACAGCCCTTCCTTTGTAGGTGCTGGCACAGTCCAACACACACCCTGAAAAGACAGCTTCCTTTAGAGAGAGAACAAACATAATCATCAGGAAAGATTTGCTGGGAGTCGTTTAGGAACAACTGTGCCTCCGTCTATTCACTACAGTGATGCAGAGCGGAAAATCACTAGAGGTTAGGGAAGCGTAAGAGGCGGCGGTATCCTAATGGAAAGAAAGTTTGGGACTGGAAGGCGACTTCAACTCCCAGATGGGGAAATCTTTGACAGACAGCTTCTCTGTTTTCCAGTGACGGCTGCTGAGTTTCTCGCGAGCAAAGGAAGAAGACAGACTGCTCCACTTGTTTTGGTTTTTTTTTTACGTTTTGAATGTGTTGCGTGAGACGTGTGTAGGTGAATTCCCTTCACCAAATCCCCTGCCTTAGCAGTCTTTCCTTGAACAGTCTACCTCTGTTGCTCCTGCTTTCTGCATGAACAGAATTATTATCCCTGCCGGTGCAGATAAAAGAGCAGAGTCCTCTGCAGCTAATGCCCAAGCTGCTGTTTGATCCTGATAAAGTACCTGAGCTAGATAACAAACACACTCAGACACCCTCTCTTTCTTTGAGCAGCAGGAAGTTATTCACTCACCCATAATCTGAGCAATAGCACGGCGCCCTGCTTCTCCCTTTCTGTGCTACACAGAGAAAAGAGAAGGAGCAGGACACTCAAATGACAGTTTACAAACCAGTGCACCTAAAAATGAAAAGCTGCAGATATACTTTCTATTTCTTTAGGTAGGATTTGTGTACAGAGACCAAATATGATTTTTACTTTTTCATCTCTTGTTTTCCTTTATTGTGTTTGTATTCACAAGCATCTTTGTTATTAATAGCTGATCATATTGTCTTTTTATTTTTAATTTAACAAGATCTCAGATTATTAAGTTTGGCCTCAGATCAAACAGTAGAAGAAACAAAAACAGAAAGAAGAAAAGTTATTCTCAGCTCATAGATTTACATCCCCCTGGTACAAGCCAAGACGTACTGGCTATTATTACGAGATATTAATGCTCAAGCAGAAAGTTTTTCTTTATAAGAAAAGTGATCAGATCGTATCTTTAGTGATTGCAGTTGTCACTATGACTTTAAAAAGGCAACCACATGTCCCGTTGCATTTTCCAAAAAAAAAAAAAAAAAAAATGGCCAGTATTTCTCAATTTATGCAAGAGGTTTGTAAATTTATGAGCACATCTGTGTATGACATTTTTAGAAATGTTGAGTTATTGTTGTATGAAAAACTATGTGCAAGGGGTTTATTTAGATTTAAACTAATGATTGAAAATTGCCAGGTGACATTTCTTTGTTTAGGGAGTCCAAAATCCAAACACTGATTACTGATGTATATGGTTTATATCAGAAGCTGGAGCCATAAAATGTTTGGCATTTATGCTTCAAAACCATCAAAACTGTTTAGCGATTTTCAGATGAGTTGCCAATTCATTTTCTGTTGATTGATTGATTGATTGATTGGTCTCTCCTGCAGGTGTTTGGGAAGATGTGACTGTTTAAAATCAAAGCGGTTCAGATCATCGGGGTTGTTGAAGTCTTCCGTTCTGCCCACCAGGCTCTGAACTGCGACCCCCGCCTGTCCCCTCAGGGCCTGAGCATCAGATCCCCCCTGAGGTGGATCATTGCTGAGGACCCCAGTCACCTGACAGAGGTGAAGCCAATCACTGCTGGAACTCTCTCCCCCACACACACACCCTCTCACCTCTGATCAGGACGTATACACACCTGAACACCTGATACTGTTGAGTCAGGCCTTCGCTCGCCTTTCATCTCTTCACCTGCTCCGCTTTCTTTTTTCTTGCCCTTTCTCTTTCTGTCTCACTCTCTTTTAATCAATAGCCTTAAGGGGCCGGAGGAAAAAAAAAAAAAATCAGAGTGAGATTTCTGACGGCCTCTTTTGTGTCCTTCTACTTTTATGGGATATAAACACAGACAGGGGGCTGGGTTTGTGCAGATTCCTGGAAACACACACTACACAGATCAAACACTTGTTGTTGTATCATAAAAACTACAGCACCTTTGCAACCAACGTCTGCTAGTTTCCTTTTTTTAATAGATAAGCACACCTATTCAAACATCCGTCCTTAAGTACACAAGCAGAGATGGAGACTGCGGCCGACTGCAAATATCTCGTGCTGCTAAATTTAAACCTGAGCTCTAAGTGGGTCTCAGCTTTTTATGTCTATCACAGCTTTGTTTCAAACACAACACACAAGGACACACTCACAAACACAAGAACATGGTCCATTTGTGTGTTAATGATTAGAAGGAGCCATTTGCTGGCGACGGGAATGTGGGCAGTGGTTTCCTGAGTGGTGCTATCTGGGTCACAGGGCCAAGGCTGCCGGGTTTCTATCTTATGAGTCGGACTCTGGCATCTGCTTATGTGGAAAAGATGCTAATGCTGCAAAGGTTCTCTTGACTATTACTGTTTGGCCAACACTTGAACACAAAAAAACTACAGCATAAAAAGAAAACTGCATCTAATTCCAAATGAAGAGCTGTAGGATGTATCTTTTTTATCTCACAAAGAAATACACTCAGCTATTTGTTTATCAGATAACTGTAAAAACCCCTGTTTCACAACAAAAAAGACCCCCTGCCTTTCAGTAAAAAGAAGAAACAGCAAATGTGGAAGTGACTGACGAGTGTTAACTGCTTGCAAATCTTAGTTTTAAGCTTGTAGTTTATTTTTGGCACACACATTTAAGTATGTTTGTTGTGGAGCTGCCTATTCCAGTCCAAATCAGTCCAAGACCGCTTGAACAACCATATCAAGGTAAAGTAAACTAAACATAATGAAATGAGCTCCCTGATCTTTTGGTCCAACTATGTGTGTGGCAGATATTCAGTAACATGACCAATAAAACCTAATGTTAAATTTAAGGACAATTCACATAAGTTTCTCTGTTTTTTTAGACATCGACCGGTGATAGTGGGTTACTGTGCTTGAAAAAGAAAACCCAGACACACTGTTGGAGGTGTTTGAGTATTATCTCAAGTGCATCTCCTGTGAGGAGCTGCCAGTGATAAAGGTTTGCATCTGCCCGCGAGCGCAGCTCTGCATATTCACATGCATGTGAGTGACAGCTGTGTCGGGGCCGAGTGGCAGGGATCGGTGTGAGTGGTGAATCATAGTGACAGTGCATTGGGGAGAAGAAGCGTGATGGCTCCTGTGAACGAGTGACCTCTGACCTCTGGTGTCAGAACTGAGGCATCCTTTAACAATAGCATGAAGAGAGGGAAGAGGAAAGAAGATAAAAAACAAAACGGCTTGGGGTCCTCTGCAGCTTCCCTGATCCAGCTGTGGAGCCATATCACCGTGTGCATCTTTGACACTAATGCTGTCCTAATGAGCGTGCTGATAATGGCGGCTTAACCACGGGGATGTGCCAGGAAGGGCAAGGTGTCAGGGGTTAACAGGGAGGAGGAAAAAAGGATTTAAGGAACATCGAAAAGACAGTGGAAGTATCGGAAGAACATAAGAGACGTATGCAACAGCGCACGTTTGTGTTTTGTGTGTTCGCTGCAGTTTTATTAAATGTGACTCCAGCACTGAACTTACTTATCAAAACCAACAATTTTCAACAAATTTGCAAATACCTGAAGTTACCTAAGACACAAAGATTCACCTGAAATTTGGAATCACACTTTGTTGACCAATGTTTAATAAAAACTTCACAGTAGCTGATAATTTTCTCAAGCTGAAAATGAGATTAACCGAATAAAATCTGAAATCCTGCTCGTCTGTCTGGACTTACACTGAATCTGACGTGCCACAACAAGCTAGCTGGTTTCCCTGCAAGTGATTCACCCTGTTGCTGAACAAAAACACAGTCAACTCATGATTCTGTCACTATCAAACAATGTTTGGCTGAGTACAGACAGCAGCTTGTATAGAGCATATTAATCAGACCACATTTCATTTTGATCTATGGTCAAGTGAGTTTGGAAACACTGCAGTACAGCTGATATTATCTCATTCGGACCGGAGAAAGCAGCAGTCAGCACCAGTTGAAAATAACAGGTCGACTACACTGGATAAATGTTTAAGAGCAAAGAGTTAAAGTTTCATGAACAGATATTTTTGTCACAAGTATACGTCCATAAACACAAACCAAGGCTGAACTAAAGCAAGCTGCCCTGTAAACTTTAACGCTGCAACATGACGTGCAGTGACATTGTGTAGAGGGCCTTTTACACCTGTCTATCTTGGCCTCTGTGTGCCTAAAGCAAACTCATCGCTCAGCCTGGAATCTGCTCTGTCCACACAGCACCTCTTAAAGCAGGGAGAGGCTCGTGAAGACAGACCCAAGGCTGCAATATCGACTCAGCGGCGGGTACCTTATCACAGTGAGAACCTACACACATGACGAATGGGTCTATGGTGCAGAAGATAAGAGGCAGGTAAGAGGAAGGGTCATGGGTACAGAGGGTAGACTGCCACGCTATTACTGCAACATATAGGCTAAGCATACATATCTGCTTTGTCTCACTTTGGTTTAGACAGAGGTCAGATATGAGAGACTGGAGGAGAAAGACACAGAGAGGAAGCCAAAATGGGTAATCCGCCTTTTAAGAGTCTGTTAACCAGATACGGGCTGTCAAAAACACGTCCGGGCACTCTGTACACCAACATGTGCGAGAGTGGAGAAAAGACATAAGTATGTGTATGCACATACATATACACACACATTGAGTCGAAGGGGCCACTGAGTGCAGGGCAGTAGGTGTTAGATTACAAGAGCGGGGCTATTCAAAGCACCGCCTGCTCCTATCTTTATTTAACCTCTGATTAGAGCGACTCTTTGAAGGCTCCTTTAATTGCCGCAGTGATGGGGCTCTTAAATCCAAGAGGCTTTTTCACCTCTTTTATTGATTTCTGCACTCATGACACCAATAAAAACGCCTACGCTCCCGTCTCCACAGCCTCCTCTTTCTCTGGCGTTCGCTTTTTTTCCTTCCTGTCACTCCCTCTGCTGCTTGTTTTCTTGTTCACTCGCTCTCCACATTTCATCACTCACGGTTGGGTCTGGTCTTGCTTCTCTTTCTCCCCATCCTGTTGTGTTTCTCTTTCAGGTTTGACTGTCAAGGATCAATTTGTGCCTTAAGCTAAAAAAGCAATGTAGTGAAGGCTCATGGCAAAAACTCATTTAGTTTCGAGCCATGCTGTTGATTTTCAATGTCACATTTCATTAACTGTGTTTGAGATGAGACGTGTTCAAAGAGAAGTGAGAAGAAAGGGAACTAAAGGATAGATTAGATAGACAGAGAGTGAGAACGGGCTCTGTATTGACAGTGTATAGTCTCAGTGCTGAGCAGGTATTCAGGTGTTTGATTTAATTAGTGTCATCAGCGCAGATCATATGTTTCCCACACACCAGTCGGTCTTTTCTCCAAGCAGCTTAGAATAAGTCCTCTGCTTATTTACTGCCAAACAAGATTTCTGAGCGAACACTGCCTTCCATCTGTTTGATTATTTACAGATTATTTATCAGATGAAGTTGGGTCATTCGTTTTTAAAACCATTTGGTACATTACACAATATCTTACACAGCAAGAAATACTCCTAAAGAGAGAACAGGCTCTTCACGCACGCACTGTGGCTTCAAATGTGGCACAACCCTTCAAAAAAACAACACAAAAACACTTTCATCCAGGGCTGCAACCATTACATCGTTTCATTACAATACAGGGGTTTATTCCTCAGTTCAACAGTCTAAATTAAAAGATTAAAGATAAATTATTTGATACTATATTTTCTGTCGACTAACCAGATGATTCCTTTACCCCCTGAGAAACATCTGAGACTATGACATTGACATCCCTTTGCTGATTGTCACTGCCAGAATAGGTCAGTCAGTCTGTGCTAAGGAAGGGCACAGTTTATGGCTGTCTGTAGAGAACAGGGCTGCTGGACGAGGCCTTAATCCTTGACCCCCCTTCCCATCCTCCTGATCGTAACCTTGCTCATTCAGCTGGCCTCTACTGCCCGGTCACTAGGTCATTTACCCATGACCTCTGTCACGGCTCAATTCCACGGCCATGGACCTCTTCATGTCCCTCCTCTGATCAAACAGTGTGACACTAGACCTCTTTTCTTCTCATTGATTACTGAATGTGATATTACCACCAGTCCAGTAAAGTTGTGTGTTTAATGCATCACTAACCGACTGGATGAATTGACGTCATACTGCATCAACAGGTTTGAGTTTTAATTCCCTTTGCTGTTTTTATTTAATACCATATCCCTCAAAGTACAACAGAGAGTCGTTTATTGGGTGTTTGAGTCTCCGCACCTCCTGAAATACTTAGCCTGCCTGACAGCCACGATGGAGCATTTCTAAAACAAGCCGATTTGGTCAGATCGCACCAGTGCGTGAGAGCTGTAACCCTGGAGGCCCTGTAGCAACAGCTAGTTCTGATCCCATTACACACTCATTGATCCTTGACTGGCTCCTGTTCTGCGGTGTCAGCCCTAGGATTGTACTGACTGGAGGTGGAATCAACAGAAACGCTGACCAGCCATCATTGACTGTCGATGAGGATAAACACTGGGCTGCTGTGATCCCATCAGGCAGAGAAAAGTATAATAGGGAGGATAGTTTTGCATATTTGAGTCATTGTGAGGGAATCAACAATATCACTCCAATAACTCAGCAAACCATAAGTTTAATCTGTATTTAATCCACATCATTAAAACAGGTTACAACTATTTTGTTGATAGACATTTTTCTACTTCAGCCTTGGACCTTTACGTCTCTGCTCATTCTCTCCCACGCTCAAGGCAGCTGGTGAAACAACTCAGCTAGAGACTGGCACCCAGAGACAGATTAGAGACATGTAATTAGGGATTTCCAATCAACTAATTTAAAGTGCAATCCCTTGCACGCAGCAACACCACTGACCTGGCCTAGAAAGCCTCAACGTATTCTTTGACCTTGGGCAGACAAGGGTGCCTAACTGTGGCGGCAGTCATATGAAGGGGGCCAGGGGCAAAGATTGAGCATGTGAGGGGGGGAGGCATTAAAGAGCAGAGAAGGAAATCAAGCAGCCTGGGAGGATGTAAAGATGTGAGGGTGAAGACAAGAGCAACCGCTAGAACTAGGCTGATCGATGGGCAGGAAGGCATTAGATGCTAATGAATTAAGAATTAAAAGAGGAGTGGTAATTATGTAGAGGTGTAGGCAGCTGAGGTGGGGGCGGCTGACAATGCTTGCTTTAGTAATCCTACCACTGACCTTATTTAGTTTTACAAGGTCAACTAATGAGGTTACGCTGGCTGACTGATTCAGCCAACACACCAACACCCCCCCCCCCCCCCACACCCTCCCCATTCCTAACCACATGAGCCGACGTGACCAGCCAACCCCTCTATTAAATCAGCTGATGGAGCTGCCACATCACCCCTCTGTGGCCCCCGACAGCTGAGTGTCTAGCCCCCCCAAACCCCCACCCCAAAATGAGTCATGCAGTGTGCTGGCCCTGGCACACCGAGTGAGGTCTGTTGATATTTCATATGTTTTATTCGGAGTACAGCTCGTGATGGCAGCTCGGTTGTTAACATCAACAGAACACCCCCTTAACTGCATTCCATCCAATATATGACCCAAATGTGCTCCAGGGTGAGACACAGCACTCACTCAGCACTCACCTTTTTATCCCCAGCTCAGCCAGGTCCAAATCCGAGTGGTCATTTGGCCTGTCAGGCCAGCGTGCAGTACAGACATTCTTGCAGTGAAGACGGGATTAGAGAGGTGGAATCTGGGTTAAAGACACTCCACAGTCCATCTGTTGTTTTGGTTTTTCCCCCCCAGTGAGCACAAGCAACCGTACCCTCCCCCTGCCTTAAATCATTCTTCATGTCACTGGATTAAACAGGCAGTGTAAATACTGCAGCAGAGACAGAGAAAGAGGCATGTGAGCTTATTATAGCAGCGGGAGAGCAAAACACAGGGTTCATAGTGACGTAGTAACATTACAGTATCACGTAAACCCTCAAGTTCTAAGATTTTATCTTTATAAATACACCAGCAACTGAAAAACAATATATTTCCTTCATGCCCCATTGTTTTCTCCTATTCTGTATACCTTTGTCTTTATCTGTCCTCTGTGTATCTCAGTCTGTTCCAGTTTCCCAGGCTCCTAAAGCTGATAACCCAGCTTAGCGCCTTCCACACAGACACATTCAGCCCTGGACACACACTTTTTTTACCAAGTCACATGCATCAAACACACACCTCAGCCCTGATTCTGTCGCTCTTCACACACACTGACCTAATAACTACAAACACAGGGACCCCTCTATAGAGAAGGCGGAGGCTCTTCATAGGTGTGTGTGTTTCCTTCACCACTTCCCAACAACATTTCCACTAAACACACAACATTTAATTACAATCATCTTAAGATAATAATCTCACTACAGAATTCTTTGTTTGAGCAGCCTCGTCTAATCGTTCTAATCACATTAACTAACAACTGATGTAAACAGAACCTCGTTAACACATTCAGACGTTTGGATTTGTCAACACCATCTGAATTTGGTCAGTGCTTTAAATTGGAAAGTGGTATTTCCACTTTAACCACAACATTAGACAATTCGAGCCAATTAATGTATTATATCAGAAAATCAAGGAAACACTAACGTGAAGTATCTTCTGAAAGTTTTTGAGAACAACGTCAATGCAATACCTGTAAATAATACTTTTCAAAACAACATTTAAAAAAAAACATTTTTTCATTCTGCAAAGTTATAAATAAATTTAAATTCTGCTCTAAAATGAGAAAACTCATCACTCAAAATTTGGAACTGTGTTAATGCCAAAGTTACACAACTTGTAGACAAATTAACCAATACAAAAACCATGAGCACTGTAAAGTAGTTGCTTCACTTTGAGGCATAAATCAGCTTTGACAGCGGGGATTTGAGTCTAATCTATGGTGAAGAAACTATTTTCACAATATTCAATTTTTTCCAACTAATGTGTACATCAAACAGCCTGTTTTCATTTGGGTAAAAGGTACAAATTCCTATGGAAGCTATGTTTCATCTTTTAACTATGTCATTCACCAAGTGAATTGCGGGAAAGTATGTTAGAGGACTTGGCATATAATGTAAAAATTGCTTGCATCTGTGTGTTGGAAGCATAAAAATGGACGTTTGTGTGTGTGTGTGTGTGTGTGTGACGTGCGTATGGTCACATATAGCAGAGCTCTGTGGCCCTTCAGTAACGTGGCCCTCCCAGTTGTCTGTTCGGGGACTGTGGTCCTAACACAGAGGCCATCCTATACCACTGACAAAAAAGAGGGAGTTAGAGAAAGGAAGAAAGAATAAATCAAGCCAGAAGAAAGACAAAGACAACTGGCCTGGGGGGCCCGGAGTGTCATCTTGCCTCCACTTGGGGTGAGGGCAAGGGAGGGGAAAAAGAAAAAAGGAAGTCTAGAATTTACCAGAGGAAAGTTTTCTTTCTTTTCCTGGACAGCTGAGTGTCTTATTATGGGATTAGATTTAACCAGTTCCCCCCTTGGAATGTAGAACAGAGGACTGCTGGTGATGGGTGGAAGTTTTGGGGGATGATGTGGGTCAGGAACTGCGGTGTAGGGGTGGGTGTGGGCGTGGGGTGCCATTCGGTAGTGGCAGGATGGGTTAGGGAAGCAGTATGCGGGAGGGCTTGGCAGCGTGCCCAGGGCGGGGGGAAGCCACAGCACCGGGGCCCATGTGGACCCTTGCCAACAGCGCAATTACTCCTCATTGTGAACAGCTGGCACATAATGGGTATTCAGGCACTTGTGGTCCTTCGATAGGACATGGAGATCCCAGGTCGTACCCCCTCGCGTGCCTCAGTACAACATGGCAACCAGAGATCACACCACCAAGGTTCTGCTGAGGATGCCAGCACTGCTGATACACACTCAGTGCCACTGTGAGGACTAACACCAGGTAAAAACAAAAAAAATTACTTCTTATGCTATTTTGGAAGTGATGAACACAAGTAGGCACAAATCACAGAAACAAACACAAATGCATCGCAGTGTGTGGACAGGCTTCGTCTGTGTTTAATCCACGGTAATATGCTAGCAGGCTGGGACCCGCGAGTTGAGTGTGGGGGAATTCTGTGTTTATAAATTCAGTCTGTTTGAAATTCAGTCCAAGTTTATAATCCACCCACTGTGTGGCGGCTTTGTGCTTTCCCTCAAAGCGCTCACACAATGTAAACACAGCATTTAAAAGGGAGAACTTTTTTAATCTATGGTCTAAAACAAAGGGAGCACAGGAAATGGACTTTGTCTCGGGGAGGAAAACAAACAGACCGCCTGTCAGTCAAGTTTATATGGAGCTGTGATGTCACGGAGGACGGGATGTGGGACCAGGGAGTTTGTCCTGTCTGTTCCTGCTACCAGTACCAGTAGCCAGGAACACATGGCGAGTGCATGTGCGGCCGTAACACACGCCGCATCCGTAAGCAATACAGCTGACTTCCTTTGTGCGAATTCCTCCTTTTGTCAGGTGATGATGATGATGATGATGATTGATGCCGTGTGTGCGGTGACGGAGCGGTGAATCAACCTCCTCGCCACAATGACTCCAGGAGTCTTTGTGACTGAAGAAAGCTTCAGAGATCAAACAGGATGTGTAGGTTAAGATGACGATATCAATATTATTGTGTGTGCGCGCATGTGTGTACACACACACACACACACACACACACACACGACGCCTATGCAAGTGTGTGGGGTATAAAACAGATGAGAGCCTTATGCAGAACATTAAAAAATACTCCAGCCATCTGACAGAGTTTAACTGGTGTGTTCCACTTTACTGAGGGTGCAGAAAACAAGAGGATCTCTATGTGCTGCTCAGTCCACACACAGCTTCCTCTTCTGTATGAATAAAGATTTGTCTGAGGTTTATCTATCTGCTCTATAACCTCTTTATCATTAGTCTAACAAACCTCCCACAGTTCTCAAACACGTTAATCATTTTTCCTTTACAAATGTTCCTCCAGGAAAGAGTTTGTTTGACAGCAGCTGAGGAACACCTGGCTTACTGAAAGTTACTCAAAGTCATTGACAAGTACAGTGGGAAGGAACTCAGCTTTGGTTCCCCTGATTAGAGTTTCTCAGATAGACCAAGTATTCAAGTACACCACCTACATCATATAACCTTTTCTATGGACTTGGAACTAAAGGCCATAAAAAAACAAAAACACAGAGCTCAATAGGGAAGTTAAAGGTCCTTTTGTGCTTTTATGTTCCCATTCCCTTCCTTCATTTGCATTTCAAGAACCATGAACAAAGATTAGGCAAATTGGACCAATAACACATTGTTTGAGATGTAATTGTGAATCGTCGTTTTATGTTTGGAGGTGGCTGTTGTCTGGTTTATTTGATTCAGTCAGTGCTGGAAAGGAGACACACAGATATACTGTCCGGTTTGAGAACGTCACAGTGCCCCTCTCTGCAGAAAACAAGAATGTTCTCAGGGCTTTACTAGGCATCCTTGCACCCTCCTTATCCAGGTCAGGGTGTAAGGACACGGGGTGTAAATTGTGGGTTTTTATACTGGGCTATATAAATAAAATCTGACCTCACACTAACAACCTGAACATCAAGGCCCCATTTTATTTCTCTCACTCTCTTGCTTGCTTCTCCTGTTTAAGTCTGTATTTGTTCACTGCATCTCCGCCTCTTTGGCATCTTTGCATTCAGAATCTTTGCAGCAGTGGTTCTCGGGCCATTGGAAAGTCCTATCCATGAGCAGAAAGTACTGTGAATTAACTGGGGCCCAGGGACATAAGCTGGGGATAAGTTCATTCGACTGAAATGAGATCCTGAGTGTCTGAGTGGCAATTCTTTCTGCTGATTGAAGCTAACTGCAGATAAACCAGGACCAGTCTGGCTGAGTCATCCTCCATGCCCCCTTCAATAACTAGATGTAAAGGATTTTGGTTTCTATGCTTCTGTTAAACATATAAAAACATAACATACAACAGTCCAGGATCACTCTGCCTCCAAATGAAACAGAGGAGAAGAGAGTTGAAGGAAAAAGTACCAGCAGCTTTGAAGCTGATGCTGCTTTGTAACAGACTGAATCAGTGTTTTTCCTCAGAACTGACTCAGTAACATCAGTGTTACAGTGTGTTTTTCATCAGCTGTGAAAAGCTGCCAGCTCTGACTCGGCTGCAACACTTCTGACCATGTCAGTCAATTATGTTATTGATTAAAAGCCTGTAAGTACAGATTAATACAGTGTAAGATAATGGTTTGTGTAATGGAATCATTAATAACAGCACTTTTTATCGCAACAGCTGTTCAAATCATCGTTCCATCATTCCATGTCGTGTCTGGCAGCACAGCGCTGAGGGTTCAGCATAACACGCGTATCACCAGGGACCATGACGAGAACATCAGCTTAGTGCCGACTGCAATATGATTAGAGACACACAACAGAAGTCACCACCTCCCTGGGAGCACAACCATGACTTCCTTGCTCATGGGTAGGATTATGCTAATGTGAGGCAGTTTGTTTGCGTCTGCGATCAAGGAGCAGAGTAAAGGGGAGAAAGAAATGCGAGCACCAGTGTGAAAATGAACGCAGTGCTTGTTTTGTTGACGTCTTTCTTGTCTGAACACTATTGTTTTCCACCGCTCTTATTCTCCATTATCTTCTCTCCTCTCTTCCCCTTTTTGCTTTTCAGAATTTTCCTTCCATATCAGGTGGCCAGGCCCGAGCATCTGCCCTGTTGGCACAAACCCCGTCTGTAGCTGCCAGCCGAGGCTCAACAGCCTGCTGATGTCAAAAAGAACCTCTTTCATCTAAACCAGTTTCATTCAGCAATTCCAGTCTCTGGTCCCTCATCTGTGTGTGTGTGTGTGTGTGGGTCTGTGTGTGCATGCCTTGTTCATGCCTTTTCCCCATAGGACACTCTTCAGTTGAGGCACACCTGTTGTTAGTGGTAGTGGAGCACAGACATCTTGTCTGGGGCAGTTGCAGTCAGGATAACAAAAACGTGCTTCGGAATAGCAGCAGGAGCTGGAGCGATAACGTAAATATTTGTGAAATGCACACAACTCTAACTCTTCACCAAGCTTCTTCTTCTTCTTCTTCTGGTCCGGTCCGGTCCGGTCCGGTCCGGTCCGGTCCGGTCCGGTCCGTCCGTCAGTCAACAGGCCTTGTGCCATAATAGGCATCGTTCAATGATCTGAATTTGATGGCAGTCCAGATGTGGGATTGCTGCCACTATACAAGCAGTGTTTAACCATAGTTACAAAAACACAAAATAAATAGTGAAACAAATGTTAATATCAAGAGAGAAAAAGAAAAAAAAAAAAAAGACTTGAACCAACATCCACAGGGATGATGCTAACAAAGTCAAGAATCCATTTAGCCTTGGTTGTTAGGAATGATTTCTCTACTCAGAACTGGCAGAGGTTTGCAGTGTTCAAGTGTCTCTTAATATTATGATCTACAGAAGTGTTCACAGTGGAGACACCGGATACCCAGATACAGCCCAAGAACCCTGTAATTACATGGGATTAGTGCTAGATTTGTCTGAGCTATCAGGATGCTTCAGTTAGGTCAATACTCACATAAATCAATGAGCCTGCAGAAGAAAATGCACTTAATGACTTATTTCCAGCAGAGATGATTATAGTACTCAAGGACATCTCTGCTCTTTAAGGTCATGGGGATTCGGAGACATGATAAGCCCATGGGTCCATTCACCTCCTACCACACACCAAACAGCTGCTCCAATTCACACAGCTCCTCCTTGGCCCTGGAGTCAGAAATCAGCATCTAAAACATAAGCCCAGTGCTCTTTAAACGCTCAATGTGACACAAACAAAGACAAACCTCAGGAGTCGGATAACCTAAAATCTAACCACCCAGAGACATCCACTCAGGGGTCAGCAAGGCCAAGCCCAACATCAGCTCTCAGCGTCTGGGGACGTTTATGACGTCTGGGTCCCTGAGCAGGGGTGGCTGCCATGACTTACGGCACTAATCTCGGGTTATTCAACCCCTTGGAACTTACAACCGTACAGGCTTTGATGTCGTATATTGTTATGGCATCTGACCGCATTCCATGGCTTGGAGACGTGATTGGATTGTGCTGTTCACTGCACATCTGTGTGTTTGCCAGGCAGGATTAATGGTTTGTTGACCACACTTAAATCTGTGTGTTTTCTATTTCCGCCCCTTGTGGATTTCATATTAAGAGAATCCGTCAGTCAGACAGGCAGTAATCTACACTGAATTTGATTCAGTATTCAGGAAGTCCAGTCTGATAACTAAAATGTACCTGCTCACAGTTAAGTCGGTTTTCTTTCTGGGGTGCTTCATCATGTCGGCTTTCATATTTCCACTGATCACATCATTTTCAACCTTAACGCACAAGGCAGACATTTTTCTCTCAATGCTGCAGTTACAGTATGTCTGTCTGAACCAAGAATAGTAAAAGTATATCTGCATATCAATATATTACCAGCTTTAAAATAGCCAACACCGATCCATTAAAACAGAAACGTCTGGATTGACATCTCTAGTGTTCAGTAAGTATTCAGTTCTACCCTCCACATTCACAGACATGCAGGCCTGTGTTTGAAGTTGGGAGCAAAGAATCTTCACATCACGATTAAGTCAGTGCAGACAAACTGAAGTGTAAGAGACCTTGTCAGGGCTGTCACGGGAGACAGGGCGCTTTCATTACACGTTCAATGTCAACTCTGCTGTTTAATGCCTCAGCTGTCATGACGATAGCGGGCGTTTCCAGCGGTGCCTGGAGAGACTCTTCACTTTGCTGCTGTGGTGTGCTGCTCTCTGCCTGGCACAGAAACACAGGGACTCATTTCCATACAGCTCCCTAAGGAATTGTAATTAAATTTCATAATTACTTTGGAGAGCTCGACTCAGCCGCTTCGGACAAAACAATGGGAAAGTAGGCTACTGTGTGTATGTGCATAAAGGATACAGTAAGGGCTGTGTCCTCATGTGTCAGTACATGATTTTCTTTTTGTGTTTCAGCACCACCTAAGCTCCTACTTCCTTTTCCTCTCATGTTTTTTTTTTTTTGGCCTTTTCTCTGTTTTCACCCCTAATTCTTTATTTGGGCCATAAAGTCATTGACATCAGGTTGTTCCACAGCTTTACCATATCCCTAGTGTTTCATTGCACCCCACTGTGCGTACACTCGGAGTCAAAGATCACGACTCGAGGTCACGGCACAGTGAACGTGTCCAGGCAGCTCACTTTAATGCTTTTTTATTGGCGATCCTTGAGTCTTTACGAGCTAATGTCTGAAAATGAGAGCTATCATTTTGGGATCAAATGGTTTTATTGCCATTTCAGCTCTGGGGAAATTACTGGGCACTTCCATAACATAAAAACGACACACGAACACTGAACAAAAGTTTAACAACAGCAAGTTAAAACTATGAAATAGGAGCTCAGATGTGTGAAATAACACTCTCCTTATTAACAGACGGACATGTACTTGAGCAGGGCACTTAAGCCTCCAAGTACCTAAGTGCTGCTGCCCAGTGACCTACAGTTGAAGCTCCTACAGGCACTTCAGGGATGCAGAACATGACGGTGATGAAAATGAGCATGTGTGCACAACACTCTCTGGGATGTAAAGATATTCTATTGTTGCAGATGGGATTTGCTGTTGGATTAAGCCTGTGTAAATTACTAACCAGCCCGAATCCCCAGTTGATGTGCAGCTGGCAGTGCAGAGGTGTCAGGCAGGCGAGAGGATGAAGCACTGGCACATTTGGGGCTGCACTAGATTTCCCTGCATTGTAAGCATCAGAAAGCAACAGGGAAGTGATATAATCCTCCTCTGGACATCCGCCAACATGCTCCATCCTGCGCACAATACCTCCGACACCTTTCCACACCACGTACATGTGCATGCTGTGTGTGTCTGTTGGGATCTTTCTTCTGTGTGTCTGTAATAGGTTTGGGGATCACAGCGTTATATAAGAGGGATGAGGAATGATTTGGGGGATGGTGGGTGACATTGGAGGGGGGTAACCTCAGGGGATTGGGCTGCATTCCAGCACTTTTTCCTCCCACACTTCCCCCTCCTTCCTTTAAGCCTCCGCACCACACACACAAAACCACGTCCCCCGGGCCAGCACGCGACAGGTGCTGACTTAAGAGCCCCTTCTCCTTCCTCCACTTATGCCCCCTTTACGCCCATTACAACAGGCACTGCCACCCTCCCGCCCCTGCCCACACCAGTCTGCCATTTCCTCTCAACACACACGCTCAAATACACACACCTGGCCATGGAGTTATATTTTTATAACACTAAAATACACAATACACTCATACACACCATACGCTCCTACCCATAGCCAGCTGTTGTCAGACTGACAGGCTGGTGTGCTCTGCATTGCAAATGATTTTTGTACAGACACATAAAAACAAAACAGTCAATTTCAGGCTTTGTAGGTGCCTCCACATTGTCTCCTGCCTTTCCTCTTCTCTGGTTCCTGTTGTGGTCACATCTCATTTTTCTTTAATCAGCCTATTGTTTGTGTTTTTCTATATTTGCCTTACTGCTTTTCTCAAATCCTTTCTTTAAACTCCACAACATCCTATTGTCTCTCTCTCCATCCTTTCTCATTTAACTTCAACTGTCTATACATTACCTCCTCGTTCTCTGTGCATTAAATTTTCCCTCCCTCCTTTCTCTTTGTCCTCCTTTTCCCGCAATCTCTCTCCTTTCCCTCCCTCCTTCTTTCTCTCTCTCCCCCTTGTGTGTATTGGTGTTAGCCAGTGCCAGACGGTTGTAGAGAGAGAGCGAGAGCATTGCAGACTCCAGGCGGTTGATGTTCCTGCCAGCCGTTAGACACACACACACACACACACACACACACACACACACACACACACACACACACACACACACACACACACACACACACACACACACACACACACACACACACACACAGAGTCAACAAGGACAATGTGTCTGGGCTCAGGGAGGGGGGTAAAAAAACATGGCTGCACTGCCACCCTGAGGCGACTAGAGGTACAGCTGCAGGGTCATTGAGGGGAGGCAGAGAGGATGATGAAATACTGGCAGCTTTTCAGTAATGGCTGAGCCCAGTCGGGGTCGGGTGGGCGGAGTGAGCTGCTGTGAGCTCATTGCTGCTACTAACAGATCATGGCCACAGCAGCTATTATGCAAGAGAATGGAGGGAAAGGGAGGGAGAGAGAGGAGCAAAGTGAACAACATGAGGTTCAATGAGGACAGTGCACTGGGTGAGATGATGTACAAAATGTCATCAGCGTCTGTGCCTTAAATCCCTCCAAACATATGCATGCAGGATTGGTTTTTCAAAAGATGGAGACTCCTTTTTTTTTTTTTAGAAGACATTGCAGTGAAGGTTTCCCTTCTCCTTTCCTTTCTGCCCCGAAGTGCAGTCATAACAAAGACAAATGGGGATGTCCTTAAACACAGCAGGAACCTTTTGCAGATAAATGACTTTAATTAATCTCAAACACAGCTCCCACATATGCTGATTGATGAAATATGAGCATCCTTAGTTAAATAGATAGGCAAATAGTCAACTGCAAGGCAAATTCATTCAAATTTATACCGTTTCTCCACATTGAGTGCAATCTCAAGAGCAAAATATTTTTTGCGTGTGAAGAATTTCTCAGGAAAACAGAATCTGACCCAGCTCACACAATTTATAGGCTCTGTGGAAATGACAGGATTAACACGTTTTTTTTGTTGCAGCTTCACACTCTTTCCAGTTTTGAGGAGTGATGGAGATTATGAGAGGGACAGTCAAGGACAAGCCAGCAAGAGTGTTATACAATAGGGAAGAAGAGACTGACTGAGGGCGAATGTTCTGCTGAGGGGTACGTGAAGGACGACTGTGACACTCAAGAATATGTGCATACTCCACATTAGTTAGTGGTGTTCTTCCAAATTCAGATAGTGGACATTCATTTTAATTCCTCATCAAAGCAAAGCCCTAGTTTCATCAGATGAACTGCAATTTCTGAATATGATGCATGGAAAATTAATTTGTCCTGACCCTGCAGCTCATGCACTCCCTGTCTTGTTGACCTTTATTTATTGCTCTCTATTCCTGTCTCTCCCCTGCTCCCACACCTGCTCTCAAGATTACACTAAATGATGAGGTGCACTTCAGAAAACAGTAACACACTTTTCATTCTTTTTAGCTTCTTAAAGACACAAGCGATGCAAGTGAGACTTAACCTAATAAAAAGCTACTCTATTCACAGTGCATGGATTTCTGATTTTGAGTCTTGTTGCTTTTTACACAGATGTCAAGTCAGCTTTGTGTTTGTTTGTGTCAGCCCTGTCCATCTAATCAGGCCTCGGTCCATCAGGAGCATGGGAAAAATCGGTGATGAATATGAACCTCAAAGCACCATCAATTAAAACACAATCAAGTGCTGCGAGGACAAAAGGGTAAAGACAAAAAGGAGAAACATTTTTCTTTTCACAGCCATCTAAAGGACAGTTTAGATGTGTAAAGTTTAATGGGATTGAGGCCGACAGGCTTCTTCAAACCCAGTGGGGTACCTATAATTTGTTGGGGGAGTAAGGGAGGGAGGGAGCTGGAGAACAATGGCATTGGCCCTGTTGCACTAGAAGCCCAGGCTGATGCCGCTGCCTACCTGCCTGCAGACTGTTGGTAGTAATCTTTTTAATGTTGAGTGGAAGCAGGATCAGGGATAAAGTGAAGCGTGTTTTAATTCCTCTGTTGGGATAACACGCCCTTATCAGTCTCCAATCACAACTCCATCAGCATGGGATGCATAACCCTTGGTACACTCTCACAGTGACCACCCATGGCTGCTCTGCACCTCTGCCCAGTTAGTGCAATTACAAGCAACTGCCAGAAGCAACACAGGATCGATATGTTGTGTAGGCGCAGACAGGCCCAGACTTCTACCCGGTCAGTTCTCCTGATATCCTCGAATTACTTATTCGTCTTTACTGCAGCACTATGACTGCAAGGATTGATTACACCTGGTTGTGATCAATAGCAGAATAATAGCTGTATCAGTGTGCCGTTAGCATAGAAAAACCTTAATCCAACATCCAGTTAGAAGGAGCTCACATAAAATGAATTCACACGAGATCAATAATTGACAGTGGCCACATATGCCCATTTAACCGTCACTCCTCAGCCTTATTCAGCATGACAAGAATAATGACAGCAGTGAGGAGAAAGAGACCAAAGAGAGGAAGAGAGCAAGCAAAATAAAAGTTAGACACAGCTAATGCAGCAGGACAGCAGCTTTGTACTAGTCATTGTGCTGTCCGCTGTGTGATAGCTTCCCTCGGGCCTCTGTGCCCTTCGTTGGCGGTAATTTGCTGTTGTCACATTCGGTTCATATCAAGATTGTTCTACAGGCCACATCATACGAAAAGACTTCTACACTTTTCCTATGCTTCCTGGTAGTGGCTCCTGGTCAGAGGCCCAGCAGACGGGGCTCAATAGTTGTGACAGCTCTACATTTGTTAAGGGGGGCAGCTTGGTGGAGTCCTGGAGTCTCAAGGTTCTCAAGCCAGGGCCCCGTGGTACAGACAGCTGTGAGAGGGCCCTGGGACAAGAGGTGGAGGGCCACTGGAGAGGAAGCGCATTTTTTGTTGAAGGGTGTATTGTCACCACCTATCATCTCTCATTGCCCCGTTGAGAGTTGAGGGGCTCACCTCACATTTTTCTTTTCAATGGCTTTCTCTACTTTTGCTACATCTCAAGAAAAATTCACAGAGAATCTGTGCTGTCCTGAAAATACCAGAACCACATAGCCACTCCCATACAGCAGCCACACTACTGTTCTCTACAGCTGTGTCTCTTAACGTCATATTCGAGAAATCAGGGCCCCACAAGACTCTTTCTGTTCACCATCGATACTGCAGGCCAGACACATGCATACACACCGGTCCATCCTCCTTTATCTCACTCGCTTTGATCTTCCATTTTCTCTAGTGATTGATACTTACATTGCATTACCAGTAAAACACACATGCATGAGGGACCATATGTGCATCACTAAGTGGTACTGACACCTCCCGGAGGGGTCTTAGCGGTGGAAGACATCCTGCACATCGGACCACAGGGTCATCGTTATTAGTGCACTAGATGGGTCCATCACTAACACTCAACTAACTGCCATAACAGGAAGGAGAGATGTGTCTGGGATTAAGAGACTACGGTGTTGGGCTGGGAGGAAAAGAGGGTGATGATGAGGAAAAATAGATGAAGAGCAGAAGAAGTGTGACAGTAAAAACAAAAGAAATGCCGACAGCAGTAGAAACAAGGCAATAAAGTGCAGTGGGCTGCAAGACAAAGGCACAAAGAGAGTTAGGGATGAGAGACAGAGAGACAGACAAAGGGAGATGATCCACTACCTATGCAGACTACAGCAGAATAATCCATTTGGCCTCCCCCTCCTCAAGCACTACGTGTTAGGCTACAGTAATGAGTGCAACCACCAGAGTGACGTCATGCATCTTTAACATTAATGCATGCACTGATGTATAGGACAAAGAGGGTGAGGGAGATAAAGGAAGGAAAGGCGGGCAGGGGATAAAGACAGACAGGGCTGAGTGAAATTTGATGGTTGGAGGAAGTGCAGTATATATTAATGAGAAATACAAGGGGTTAAAGACAAAGAAAACAGCAATGGGAAATTAATTTCCATAGGCCCCTCCCTTATTGGACTCCGGTGGCTTTGTTACATCTGCAGGTGGAAAATCAGTTTGAACACATATTAGATAACAGCACCCACCTCCTCCCGCACAGTTACCCCCCTTTCCCTCATCGCACATTCAACTCCCCTCCACAGTCCAGTTCACAAAAACAATAAAACACTTATTGCACACATATGCACGTTGGTGGCTCATCCACCCGCCATGATTAGGCTAATGAACGCAGCGACAAAAGAGACCACCAATTATCTGCTTCTTCAATCCTAATTGGCTGGAGATCCCTGTCGCTTGCTAATCTGATGCACAATGCTTCAGAACCAGAGCACACGGCTACAGGGAAATCTTGTACTTCTGGAACCTTGGGTTGAAATTATCTCACAGTCAAGCTTATCCTGTATTCATGTAAAGAATGTCAATGGAGCTCTGTGCACATTCCCACAGTTCTACGCACTAACAATTGGGAGCTGCCCAGAATAACCACTCTTCAATTATTGCCCAGTGAGCAGCTCTGAGCAGCTGGTGGTTAAGCACCTTGTTCAAGGGCACATTGGTCGTGTTCCACTGCAAAAATACCCTTAAAAAATAATGTCTTTTTTGCAACGTGTAAGGATTTGCTAGCATCAGACAAAAATGATTAAACAAAAATGCACAATATAAATCACCATAGTCGGATATTAGGTTTTATCTTAACAGACTTCTAGGTTTGCAGGATATACTTGTGTGAGCATTCCAGCAGCAAGCATGATAAAGACCAATGATCAATGTCAGTGTTGGCAGCTGAAACACAAGTTACTTGGCTGAAGTATTCCATTGATGTCTCCAGAGCACAAAGACAGAGGCTATTTATTTTAAGCAGGCATGGCAGGGGGCGACCTGAAGAGCAATGAAACAGGGGCCCTCTTGAGCGCGACCACCCCAAAGACCGTGCTGACACTGTGAGCTGCACAGGAATTTACCGTGACAGCGGAAACAGCCTCTCCTTAGGTGGACATTCACAAAGACAAAGTCAGGACGGACACACACACAGACACACACACAGACACACACACAGACACACACACACACACACACACACACACACACACAGACACACACACACAAATGTCCAGACCTTGGCAGTGAACCCTGCCAAAGCTCAGCTCCTTATGACCGAGGTGGTGGAACTCTAGGAAGATGTGAGACTTTCCTCACCTCTTTATCCTCAAAATGTTCTCTGCCTCCCTTGTACAGGGCAACACTGTCAACACAGTGTCAGATTCACGCTGCTGTTATCAGATTCCTCAAGAACCAAGATACACATCAACTAGTCTGTCTTCCTGCAACTTTCAACATCTAAAAACATTTCTGAATTAAGTTGTATGTTTATGTACGGCTGCAACTAGTTAGTTCCTACCAACCTTATTTCCCAGGGGCATCATTAAAGAGGGAGAAACACTTCCTGTTAGCAGTGGCATTGGGTCCTTGGTACATACCAAAGTCAGAGCTTTTTATATCATGGTATCTTCCCTTTATTAGCAGTCTGAGAAAAAACCTCATGTGGCAAAAACGAAACCAAGGCAGACATAACATCCAGTTGCTGTCATCAAACTAAAGGCTGGGTTAGAAGTCAGGGCTGGCCTGTGCTTGATCAGCAGGGGCCCTTCTGCAGGTATCTAACCAGAGCCAACCTGGTTGTGCATTAGTAACTGACTCAATCTCCTGTACCTGGAGGTAGAGCTATTTCTTGGTTCCGATCCAAATCAGTCAGAGAGGTATGCTTGTGAAGAAAGTCTGAACTCTGCTGACCTGGCAGCACAGGATAAAACAACATGTATCCTGGCTCTACTTCCAGGTATTTCCGGAGTGCACCTTGGGCTGATTTTACAATGAACCCGTATATCAACTTTCAAACTGCACATAAGAGAACATGCCTCTGTGTGTGTGTGTGTGTGTGTGTGTGTGTGTGTGTGTGTGTGTGTGTGTGTGTGTGTGTGTACACCATCCACACATACACACGTGTGTCGCTAACATGTGTTTCTGATGAGTCAATATACTGTTGATCTGCATTTCAAATAAAGATAATGGGAAGCAGAGCAAGAGTGAATGAAAGGAAAGGCGGGTGAGGGGGTTGAGTATGGTATCTATAGGTCGGGAGGGGGGACATTCCTGAGGCCTGATGTCGGAGGTAAATTAAAAATATCCCTGGTTGGGGGAAGGAGAGGGGAGGCTGACACACACCACTCAGTCAGGAAGCTCGCTGCTGATCCAGTAAGCACTCACTCACGGCCAATTATGCTTCCTGTGATGTGTGTTCAACCCCCCCACCCAAGCCTCCCTGCCTCTACCCCTCTAGCAACAGCAGCCAGAAAGAGAAAGCTGTCAAAGAGCCGGGATCAAACCTCCAATCAAACGCTTGCTGTCACACACCCAGGTGATGATTAATGGCTTATATTCTCTGACCCAGAGAAGAAAGGAGAACAGAGAGCAAGCTACAGATGGGAGTTTTCAACTCATTACTAAAGCACAGTAACATGTGTTGAGAAGACCAGGCATCCTCCCTGTGTTCATGCAGCCCAGCAACTGCCCTGGCAGGCAATTACAGCGTGGAGAGATGAAAGCTCAGTTTAGAAAGCAAGGTTGTCGAGGCTTTCTTCGCTTTCAGGGAAATTAACAAATTAGATACAAGGGCCTTGCTATTCACCTGTGTCTCACTCTTGTACAGGAGACCAGAGGCTCTCACTTCTTTTCTCTCTCTCGCACACACACACTCACTGTAAGGGTCTCGCCACTGGCGTCCAACCGTTTTCTGCGGTGGAAACCAAACACTGGCCTGTTTTGACTGGACGTGATCCTTGTTTCCGGGCGAAATGCTGCCAGAGGCGGATTGATGGCTCTCACCCAGAGGAGGACATTTACAGGAAAATCCTCCTTGCTGGAATTCTCCTGCTTTTCATATTGGACTCGAAACACAGGGTCACAGTCACGGCTGCAACCGAGCAAAGTCTTCCCCAAGTGAAAATGAAGAGACTGTTGCTGTGCACATCGCCACACACATTTGAACGCCTGCACTTCTATGTGTCATTGCATTATTACAAACATGACTAATGGCCAAAAATTCCACAATAAGACTTTGACCCTGAAACCAACATTCAAAAAGCTTTTAAAAACGAAGAGCAGCCAAACTGTCCTCAATCTTCAAAACAGAAAACTAACACTGGTCCTGACTACTCCAGTGTACATAAGCACACAGATATCTCAAGTAAACACACACAAACACAGACTATAGAAAGCCACACATACACACGTCAGCAACAATATTACAGACACACATAAATATATACATGCATGATCTACATCTGAATCCATCTGAATGAAAATGCTTCTCAGTCCAGTTGCTTTCGCAGTCGATCGATACGCGAGAAAGACGAACAGTGACATTAACGTAGAAAAGGAGGAGATAAAGAGACGAGAAAAGATGGAGGATGGAAGGAGGTGGTGGGGCAGGGTTGAGAGAGAGAAACGGTAACTACACATTTGTCTACAGATACAAATACAAACTGGGAAATCAAATTTGTTACATCACTATCCGCGTCATTTGTTAATGTATTTTTGACTTGTGCTGTCTACTCAGAGTTGAATGAAAAAGAGACTAGAAGGAAAAAGGAAGAGAGAAGAAATGAGTGGAGATGAGATAAGAGAAGAGTCTGAAAAAGCAGAGAGGACGGAAGAGCGAGAGACGGGGAGTAGTGACAGTGATGGAGAGCGAGCGGACTCCTGGGACAGCAGCAGAAGCGAGTCCATCGATCCAGGACAGTGAGCTGGCTCACATTTCACCTCCTCAGCATTAACACCGGCACTTTGCCATGGAAGTGAGCCCTATATCCCGTCTGGACAGGGTCACCTCCACTCTGTGTGTGTGTGTGTGTGTGTGTGTGTGTGTGTGTGTGTGGAGACAGAAAAACAAATGTGGAAAACTGGGAAATTTAGGCTTCAAATCAATAAATAGGTGACTATTATTCAGTGTACGTCAGATTCTTTGACATATTTTAGGGTCAAGATCTGCAGTAATCAAGTTAGGAAAACAAAACTACTCAACCAAATGTTATTTTCAATATGATCGGCCATGACGCTATCCGCTGCTACTTCACAAAACAAGAGTAATGAGTATCTCAGCCAAGGAACATTATGAACAGTTGTGTTATGCTGGGCATCTGAACACTTCGCCCACTTCGGATCATCCCTCAGTCACATGCCGGCCTCACTCCAAAGGAAACTGATAGCCTGAATGAATCACGCCTGTGCGTAAAGGTACCAGGCTTCGCTCTCAATGCCGCCCAGTGTCATCTGAGAAGCGAAGCCGCGTGACAGACGACTGAGCATTTGGCATCTTTCTGACCCCTGACCCAGAAACCTTTCCCTTATCTGCCCCTGCTGTGACTAACGGATGGCTCGGCAGCTCGTTGACCACTGGCCACTGGGACTCTATTGTGAGTGGTCAAGCACAGCAGGGAGGGGTTGGATCAGAAAAAAGCTGAACTTTGACCCTCTAGTCCAGGCCGTAGGTTGGGGTATTTCAATAGTGTGGGTGGGAGCATTGATAAGGCTGAGAGCAGATGACATAAGACTGACAACAGTGTAATGTAAATATATGAAAACAAATCCCAGTGGCATTAATAAAGAGAAAAGACATGATAAAACTGATAAAACACCTGATTGGATGGATTTTCTCATAAACAACATGCCAACAGAATCATTCAGACATCCTAATGAGGTTTTATTAAGTTCTACATTCAAGTCCAGACTCAGATGCATTTTAGTTTGGTCCAACAAACTCCTGGGTCCCTGTTCCAGGCTGAATGTTTGACTTTATTCATTACCTACATGTTTGTTTTGGCTTTCTACCATTTCCACCAGCTCAGGTAGCATCCAGCTTTCCTCCACTAAGATGCTCAAAGCTCAGTGTGATTTGTAGAACAAGCATCTCTTTTCAGATTTTAAAACTTGCAAAGGTATTTTAATACCACAAACTGTATAATATGTCAGTGCCGCAGTCATAAAAGACATACTTAAGACTTTGCCTTAGCTATGCTAAAACTGAAATCAGTGTCTTTTAAGACCTGCAGGTACCTTTAATCTTAGCTTTGGCTTAATTTCCCCACTGCTGACTGTTGGACACGTTGAAGAAGCTGCAATGAAATGAAAAGTGACAGTATCAGAAAGACAAATACTACTACACAACAGACTTTAAGAAAAATCAGGTTACAACCGTAAAGTAAAAGAAATGCTACAGTTTCTCTGGCCAATCTCTTCATATCTTGGCTGGCTAAAAACTTTTCTGGCCCTGACCCAAAACCTTTTCAGCACCAGTTGGGTTTATACCCCACATGACAAACATGACCACCCAGCAGGCCAGTGACATTTACAGTGAGCCGTTTCAGCCCATTAGTCAGCATCAGATCCTCATGCTGCGGCACCTCGTGACCGACATGACCAGCGGGTCCGGGATTTAACTGAACCCCAATACCGCCATCACCACGACCTCTGCCTGGGGTGGAACAATAAAGGCTTGCTGCTGTAACAGGAAGAGGAAATATGATTCCCCATGGATTCTTTCCTGTTGTAATTCCTGCTTCTACTTCACATAAATTCACACCCGAAATAAATGCTGATGAAATTACAAAGGGAAGCTGGGAAGTGTTCACATCCTGTGTGTGTGTGTGTGTGTGTGTGTGTGTGTGTGTGTGTGTGTGTGAGAGACCCAGATGTCCCAGCAGGAAGAGACAAATTTAGAGCTCATCCCATGTATATTTGGATTTGAATAGCCGATTAAAGTATGAGAATAAGTCAAAGACAAATCATCCTTCAAGTTCAAAGAAATAAAACTTTAGTGGACGCTGACTCTGTTTTTTGATACTCCACAGCCTGAACTTCTGAACTCAGACTGATCCGAGGCAAGACTTAAAAACCACAAAGGACTCGTCACAGAGAATCCCTTAAAACTCACAGTGCTCTCGTCCCATGTCGGCTGCAGAGCTCGAGGGACAGATGTGCGGCACTGCTAAACAAACATCTCCCTGGTCTCGGGTCAGAAATGAAACACAAGGGAAAAGAGAGTGGCTACAGTACGAGTTAGACTGGTGGCAGATGCTTTTCATTGGAAGTTTATTTTTCTTTAGAGCCATACGACTCACATGCAATCAAAACATCCTTGTACACCGCTGCACATGCACACTTTCAAGCATAAACAGACACATTAGTGATTAACAAGGAAATACCTCTGACAGCCTTTCACTACAGGGGGCAATCTCTAATGTTGTTGTAGCCGACAAAAACCCTCACTACGATGATTTGTACATCACTTTTTTTCTTACGGCCTCCACAACATGTCTGACCTGAAGTTTAAAACGGTTTAGAATATGTTTTCGGGGGTTTTTCATGGTCCCTCTCTGACCATCTGGCTGCTCAAACGAACAGCAGCCTCAAAGGTCAAGGCAGTTACAGTCCCTGTCAATATCACTGCTGCACTCATCTGTAATGGAAGACACTTTAGGAGGTGGACGGTCAAGTTGGTGTGAGGTGGAGGGGGGGGGGGGGGGGGGGGGGGGGGGGGGGGGGGGCTGGTGATATGTGTGAGTATGTGCATGTATATTCCTCATATGTGCGAGTGGTGACTGTGCTCAGATGACTGAAGCGTGACATGTGAGGATCACAGCCAGGATTGTGCCCTTGAAATGCTCCTCGTTCACGGGTTCATGTGCCAACTGTGTGCTGGAGCAAGTCTGAGCACACGGAGAAAAGCTAAGTAAGTGTGCCACCTAGCTCTGAGAACTGTCACACCCCGAGTCCTTGACATGATGATTAAGTCACACACTGTATGCGGGAGTAGCAGAGCCTATAAGAAGCTGTGCTGGAATGAAAGCGAGGCTCTCCTCCCTATAGCTGGCTGTGATAACGCAGACGTTGTTGCACTGGAGCCAGATAATAATGAAATGCTGGTGTCAGACTAGAGACAGGGGAAGGAATCAGGCCTGTGGTACAGAGGACTAATAATAGCTGCTGAAACTATGCTATTCCCACCACTGGCTGAGGAACCATCATCACACTTACACACACACACAGAAACACACACACAGACACACACACACACACACACAGACACACACTTGGCACAGAGTTTGAACAGTAACCTGATCAAGCCACCGCAGAAACCAAAGCAATCAGAAATCAAAGCAGATCCAGCATGCGTACGGTGCGCGCATGTGTGTGCATGTGCCGTACAAATGTGAGCGTGTGCAGATGTGCGTGTGCGCAGGGAGCAGGTCGAGCGAGCCAAAAATAAATGGAAGCAGAGTTTGCCGGAAACCACTTTTCTCTCCATAAAGCGAAGGAGCACATGCCACTGATGTGCCCTACCAGAGAGGAAAGAGGGTCTTTCATTCAGCATAAGGAGAACTGTCTTTTCTCCCCTAGACCCTCATTTCCCCCCTTGTCCTCGCTCCTACAGAGCATCTGAAGCCCATTCTCTCCCCCTCCTCCCCTCTGCATCACCCACAAATATAACGTCTCTCTCTCTCTCTCAACGACAAGACGAAAGGCTTTTTGCTCCTAATTGTACCCAGCCGTCACAGAGACGAAAGAGGTGAAGAGACTGGGAGAGAGGAGAAAGGAGTAGGGCAGGGAAGAGGAGTCAAAAGGAGGAGACAAGAAAGGAAGAAATGAAAGATGTGTTTGTTCAGTACCACAGGCTGACACATCTCTCTTATCTGTTGCCCAGTCAAACCATACGCCCATAGGCCACAGAGCCAGGGGAGAAAGATGAGGTGTGTGAGGGAGGAGGCTGGGGATTCGATTAAAATACATCTTCGCAGGATGTCGCAAAATCATAAAAGAGGCACATGCCACGCATACATGCCGAGGTACAGTAAGACTCATTCAAGGTCAGCCAGAGACGGAGACAGAAGCTTAAAGATGAACAGAAATCAAAGCATAAGTGGACATTAAAAAGACACAGCGAGGCACTGACTTGAACCAAAGGGGCTTCTGCCTTGACCCGCAGCCGTCTCGCTCCCCTGCAGCTTCCCAGTCGCCCGCTGACCACACACGTCGCTTGGCACCGCGCGGACACCGACGCCACACGCCACAGAGCCGCCGTCAAAGCCTCAGACACCCCAGCAGCAGGAGCCATCGGGCCTGGCTGCAGAAAAGAAGAAGAAAAAGAAAAAATGAAAAGCGATTCGATTATACGCAGCCATTCGCTCTCTGGAATCAAAAGCGAACACAAATTGTGAATGTCAAACACCAATCTGAGCGCTACTGTTGGAAAAAGTTGTGTTTGGTTAGTTTTATGTTACCAGCCGGTACCTGAAGCCTGCCAAGACATTTACATACAGCTAGAAGTTTGATTTGTTAAGTTGAATAGTGAGTTTAATGTACACAGTAGTGTGCTGCCTGAGTGACCGGGGCACGTGTGCGACTGGTCCCACATGTTCAACTCCCACTGAACCATGCATCCGATTCCCCTGTTTACAGCCTGGAAACTGATACCTTTAAGGGTTTCATTCATGCCACATTACAGGAGCTGAATTCATGGTTTGGGTCATTCACCTTGTTGCCCTGGGTGATTTTTACATGTTAGATGTCCCCCTCTCTCTGTTTTCCTTCAAGAAGCCATTGTGTTTCCCAGCACCCTGGTACACGGCCTCATGTCTGAACAGCACCTCCACCTCAGGCTGCTCTACGTGCCCCGAGGGCTCGAGAGGTTGACTTTATTTAATTCAGTGTGCGTTTTATGTGCTTTTAATAGTGGCAGGAATTTATGCGAATGGGGATTTTATCCGCTAGATTCCAACATGTGACTCCACACGACTGGAGCGCCATTAAATATAAACTCCTGGAAAGTACACTGTTTCGAGGAAGTGCGCGCACATGTGTGTGAGCGGCTATCATCTGCAGCTCACGGCGTGGATTTACAGCGTGCCTCCTGAGCATACGTCCAGGCCATCTCACACAACATGCACACACACACACACACACACACACACACACACACACACACACACACACACACACACACACACACACACTCCTGGGTGCAGAAGGTGCACTCTTTATCACTGTGACATTTCCATTTAACACGCAGCCCAAGTGCTCTTACATTCACATCCATGTTTCCTGTGCCCCATGCTGAGGCACAATACCAACCACTTAACATTTAGCGACGGCAGATCAGCTCCAAATTCTTCCACTTCCCAACACTTCCATGGGAAAGCTCATTATTTATCTTTGATTTAGAGCGACAAGAGTTATGAAGGGACCGCAGCCTGCTACCAAGACACAAAGGAAGCGTGGGCTTACTGCTGGTTTATGGTGCACATTAAGAAACAGTTGTATCTGCTCTGAACTTCACTGCTGAGCTGCAGTGAATGAAACTTGGAAGCCAAAAGGCACATGTGCAGAGAGCAGCTCTCGGCTCCCCCCAAAAAGCTTCCAGAGGCAAATCTAAGAGGTTTAAAAGAAATAATGAAGACAAAAACATTTGTGCTACACAGAAATACTGAAGTATTCTTCATCTTTGGGCCCCCTAATCCTTCAAATTAAACAATCTAGGAGATTCACTCATGTTTTAAGTAATGACCACACTATGGCCTTTGACCTTTGACCTGCCTTTTTATGTAATTAAATACTGAAACATGCAAACACAGTTCCACAGAGCCAAACATTGTATCTTTAAATATGTTGTTTTGTCCCAACAACAGACAGGACAGACTGAGGGGGGACATCTTTACATTTGAGAGGCTGGAGTCCAGGATCTTTTGGCGCTCTTGATTAAAAAATAACCAAATATCAAAATTGCTGTAGATGAATTTTCCTTTAATCAACTAACCAACTTACTGGCTTGAGGTGCACTGAGGGAGCAAAAGCCAAAAAGACTTGGGAAACACTGGACTAAGATGCAGTTTTAAATGAACGAGTCGAACGATTCTGCAGAGAAAAATACTCAAACAAACACAAAGAATTCAGACTCTGGCCCTGGTCACAGGAGGTGGGATGTTGAGTCCTCCAGCATGAGGACTCTCTGTTCAAACAGGCCTGTCTGAGGCTGCATGCACAGCTTTAGGATATATCGATTATTAGTTTTCAGTCGGGACTGTTCAGGTCAATGCATCTGTCAGCCAACAACTGAGCAGCAGACCTGAAAAGAGAGCTCATGAGAAGTACCGTGGATCTCACCTCCTTAATGTAAACCAGATGCGACGGATGATGACTTTTCCCCACTCTTTCATTTGCTACCGACCGGAGCTGACCCGGGGCCCGGGGTCCCTGTCGGCCTGCAGGCCTCTCTCCGCCTCAGGGACGCTGAGCTGCAGCGTTTAACGCGGTGATTAATCACACACGGCGGCGGACGTGCTGTGCTCAACACGGCCAATCAGGCCCATTAAAGCGGGGGAGCTGAGCGGACACAGAGAGCACTTTGTGCCGGGGAAACACGGGTCATTGTCTGCCCCGACGCCCGGCCCGGTGGGGGGGACATGAAGGTGGACTTTGTGCGGGTGTTTTGACAACCTCGACTGGGTTTTCCGAAAACCGCATGTGTGCCACATTTCCTATTTCATATCCTGGCCTGGTTACCAGGATTACACGGGATTAAAATAACACATCACTGTTGTGTCTTTTGACTCCCAGTCTGAGCAGCCAGGATCCTCCTCACACTCCAGCAGGCACCACAACCAAATGTGCCCAAACTGGAACGTTTAAATCCAGCAAAGCCCAAAACGCATGACCTGTCCACTTGTTCACACGGATCTTCTGCAGATCCGTGTCCACAAGTGGTCTCTACCGCCCCCTACAGGTCGCCACTGTGTGACCTACTGCACAACACACGATGCCAAAATCCATTTTACTATGTGCATCGAACAAGTTGTCAAAATAACAGAAAAGTAATAGAGTTTGAGAATAACATGCAGGAAAAAACGTGTGTTTGTTTATTGTTTTAGCCAAATGTGAGTTACAGTAAAATATGTGTCTGACATTAAACAGCAAACTGATAAATACCACAAAATAACATGAAACACAGTCAAATGTTCGAGTGTGAGGTTGTTTGTCTCTATGTGGCCCTGTGATGGACTGGTGACCTGTCCAGGGTGGACCCCTGCCTTTCACCCAAAGAGAGCTGGGACAGGTTCCAGCAGATCCCTGGGACCCTGGTCAGGACTAAGTGCTTATAGACAATGGATGTTCAAGTTCAAATATTCTGAATCCCAGGGTTTAAAAAGTGTAATTTCTTTCAGCCTGTGGTGAGGAGCTTTCTGCAAACATCTCTCCAGACAGAAGAGGCACTTTTTGTTTTGCCATCACCAGATGACTTTCAGCAGTGTCCTAGTACAGTGCAGAATGAGCACTGGGGTTTTTAATGTGACCTGCTTCAGCTTTCTGAAATCCATTCTTTGGTGGATTCTTCCTGCCATTTTGTCCGACTTCAAGGAGCAGGTGGAGAAGGAATAGTGGAGCTGTTTTGCCGTAATCCATCCACCTCCACCTGAAGTCTGCAATTCCTCTCTGATCAGTGTCACCACAGTCGCACAAACTTGACAGTGTGCTTAGCACGGGGTTTGGCAGAACAGTCATGCATTATAAGTGTGAACAGCAGGGGGCTCAGCAGGATTTGATGTAGCTCTGGACCAACTGCTGAAAACTGTTTCATGATGACAGGGGGTCATTTAAGCACCAGTGGCTTCTTCAGGACAGGGATCACGAAGCAGGTGGGAACAGCAGCCTGCTGCGGGGAAGATGCTACAGTCCTCAGCAAACCAGCCAGGGATGCTGATCCTCCAAAGATTCACATGCACTTCCAGCATGCAAACACCAGCAACAGCCCCCCAAGAGAAGGGGGTTCTGCCGGTTTCTTCAAAATAGAAGTTATTCACCTGGTTGGGAAAGGCGGTCCCAGTTGTCATCAATACGTTTCAGTTTTATAGCCAGTATTGGTCAGTACGCTCTGCTTGGTATCACAGAACTGTGGGTGTTTTTCTGTTTTTCTGAGACTCATTTTGCCCTAATGCCCTGGGAGAGATGAGGCCTGGCAGACCTAAGGAGAGCGACCTCGCTGCAAACAAAGATGACAGCAACCAAGACTGCAGACTGCAGACTGCGTGCTGAGGTTTCCAACTCCAGGCTAACATTAACAACTTCATGCCAAAGCCAGTAGGCTGCCATCTTGTTCACAACCAGGTTGTCCTGGACCTAAGGGGTTTCCCTGTCCCCAGTTCTGAAGGCAACATCCCAGGTTTGGAGCAGACTACAGACATGTGTCCTTCTGTTTTCTAATTTGCTGTGTGATGACGAGGTTTTCATGGTGGTGACGCCCCTATAGAGCTGGTCACGGTCTCTGCATACTTCCTACACCAGTGTTGTGCTTATGTTTTTGTCAAACACCGTTGAAGGAATAAAAACAGAAGTTTACACGTTTTAAACAAAAGACAACATCTCACGGTGCTGTCAGTGCAGCACCTACAAAACCTCTGAAGGTGTGTGGCTCAAACTGATGGGGTTTAGGGGTCGGGTCGGCAGGATAATTCCTAGTTCCACCCTTGCTTGCAATATGCACTCACGGCTGTTTTCACAACAATATGCATGTACCTACTGATGTGAATAATCCAGAGAAAGCCGATAATTGACAGACTGGATGCTTAGGGAGCCGAGCCAATCAAGAGAGCTGTCAAAGAGGCTTTTCATCAGCCCAGCAGGAAGCTGGACAGCAGCGTCCCCAATGGGTCCTCTTCAGCCTGGCAGACTTACAGGCGGGCAGAGCCGGGTGAGCGCCTTGGCACTGGAAGTGGAGCCAGCATTCTGGTGGAGCAGTGGCTGGCACCAGGATCAGGCTGGCTTCTCCAGTGGCAAAGAGGGAGATCACACACACACTCTGCCCCACTCCTGCTGAGGAGCAAACGGAGGCAGGCAGGGAGGGCTGCTCTTGAAAAGCTGCTGTTGTCTGGAGATGGCTTTCATGTGAAAGGGAGACTTAATAGGCGTTGTGTGACGACCCTTGTTGCACGCTGAGCACCAAGTGATTCTCTTCTGTTGGGTTTTAATTAATAAGCAATGTTTGAAGCCCACAATACACTTGGAGGGACAACACAGTGACTCCTTGGTGGCCCTGATGCTGTTTGTTTTTGAGTCAGACTCAAACTCCCACTGAGGTGACCACATAAGCCGGGCACTGCTGACATGTTTCAAACCATTTTCACCAGAGTGCTGCGGCTCTAAGTTACAATGTAAAGCTGAACAATGTCAGCAGGTAAAAATAAATTGCAAATCACCAAACAAATAAGCAAAAACTGCTTCTAAGTAAAACCCACTTTAGTTATTTATCCTCCAGGATATGAAGTTGTTTGGCCAAACTGTTAAACATTTCATCTTAAAATGATATTTGACTTTATGTGGCAACCAGTTCCTGGTGACACTTTATCACCAAGACATCTCAAGAGGATTTCTGCCTGCAAACTACACACTGATCCAAAAACACCTTCCTGTCTTCGCTGAAGCTGCAGAGATTGAAGCCACGTCTTAGCACTGGACCAGTATCATTAGATCCATCAGCTGCTCATTGAATATTTTCAGTGTTAACTAGGTTGTTGGTAAAATGACGTCATCTGAATATTATCACACAGTTAAAGTGACAACATGATCTATGGGGGGGGGCTGTTTATAATTCTTTTATAGTCTGAGGCTGCCACCTGGTGGTTTGGGAAGACATTAGCATCTAAGAGCTAAATGAAATACAGTGACATTAGTCTGACTAAAGAAATGTTTCTCCCACAACTGCAACAGCTGAGTTTGACCCAATGACTGTAAACCCTATACACAGTCTAAGTCCTATAGAAAACCTGACATTGATCTAAATGTTGATATCTGAAGAAGCAACATTTCAAAAACCACAGTATTTTTTTTTTTTATTTCCTCCACAGATGTTTGCTGTTGTGAAATGGGATTTGTTGTAGTTTTCATGTTATGATGGGTTGTGGCACCCCTGCTGTGTGTGCGCTCTAATTTCTAGAGTCAACATTTTGTGTTGGCAAAAACACGAGTTATCAGGACAAAGGGTAGTAGGACAACTTACAGCAAAGATCATTTTAATGGTCCCAAATATTCTGAACAACTAAGTGTACACTCATGTAAAAGGGAAAAAAAATGAGAAGATATGACAAAATTCATCACATCTAGAACTCCACTCAATCTTTAATCAAGACGGGATTACAAATTCTCCAAAAAATCTGCAGTTTCAAAGGGCAAAAAGGGTAAAACTAGCTCACCTACTGAGGTCTTTTAAAAACCTGTTCAAGTGTGACTGAAAATGTCCTGAACATTTAAAGGCAGGTCTTTTTTGTTGTCATTTACAAAAAAACAGGAGAAGGATTGAAAGACAAACAGAACAAAAAAGGAAATAATGAAGAAACTGCTGGCTTTTTTTTCTCTTGAGAGAAATAATGTCTGCTGAGGAACGACGACACTGATGACATCATCAAACGACAACAAGGACAGCTCTTTGCCACACGCTGCCTCCCGTCTGGTCCTATATACTAACTTAAAAAACAGAGGACAAAAAGCAACAGACAAAGACAGGGAGAAGAGAAGAAAAGAAGGAGAAAGGAAGAGGGAGGAAGTGGATTCTGAGGTGGGGATGCGAGTGGTGTTTCTGGGTCTGAATTGGCCGGCCCTTTTGGGCCGCTGCGATGTCCTTCCCTGAGATGGGGGGTGGGGGGCAGTGGGTTATGGTCCGAGCCCTCGAGCTCTCCGGGACTTCAGTCTGCGTATTACGTGTGGTTTTTTTATGTGGTCTTTTCCTCCAGTTGCTAAATTATCAAACTCCAATGTTTCGCGCATCATATGAGTCCACTGCTGATCTTTTGAGTGATCTTTTCCCCCAACTTTCACTTGACTATTTCACTTTTCAGACAGTTTTTCACTCCTGGTCACCTGATTGGCACTTGTATGGATTGGGCTAGTCTGAGGAGGCTTTGAATCAATTCAGTCTGCTCCTCTCTGAGCCACCTGCTGATGGCGAGCAGTGGCTTTCATTCATTCAATTTGTAAGTTTGATCATTCCTTTGCAAAGTCTATGCAGTGAAACTGAGCAGAGCACACGCTGAGACAGTGGTGCTGCTTTAGGAGCTCAGTTTGGATTTCTTGGAAGGTGGCAGAGGGTCCTCTTTACTCTCCCCGTCCTCCTCCTCTTCCTCCTCCTCCTCATCATCATCATCAGGATAGTCCACCAGTCCCACTAAACCTCCCTAAAGAAGAAAGTCACAATTAGAAACTCCAGCCATCCTGGTCAATTAGACCACAAACATTATTTGCCTGGTATAATACTATAAGCTACCCCAGTTTGTATTTGGCTAGCTTCACATTTAGGAGATGAGAAATTATGATTTAGCAGCCCTCATTTAAAGATTAGCTTCAGTGTCTCTTCTCTAGTAGATGTAAACCATGGGTCTCTCTCTCTCTCTCTCTCTCTCTCTCTCACAAGCACAAAATCAACAGTCCAAAGGCACATGAGTGGTAATGATCGTTCTGTCTAATAAACAACAAGGATTGTGGGAGTTGCGTGAAAAACTGACAGTTTAAGTGTGAAGTTAATACTCTAAGCTCAATTTTCACCTAATTTTTTCACTTGAGTAGTGTTGAAAACAGACCAGACATTGTGCAAATATATTCTGTCTTTTTCTCTGGACTTTTCCTCTCAATAAACATCACTAACACTGCTGCTGTGAGCCGATTTAACAGACCTACACCTTTAAAATAAACTAGCTGACATGTACCTTTATGGTTACAGTTGTAGTGGAGGGTGAGCTCCGTGCCCCTGAGCCAGGAGACCCTGGTGATCCTGGAGAACCTGGGTTCAATGAGGCAGATGAAGGGGGACTGGACAGACTGGATTTAGTGGAGCCAGAAAAGGAGAGTTTGAAGCTGGGGTTTTGTCTGCCTGACAAGCTCGACTTCCCCAGTACTTCTTTATCCTCTGTGTCTTTCACTGGAGATAAGAAAGAGAGAGAGGTGGACAAGAAATGGTCACTCTCCCTATGTATGTTCTTTACCACTCAAACATTCACATTCTGTAAACAGACTATGTTTTTACAAGACACATTTTCCTTCAGTGTTGATGATACCATATGATGTTCTCTGACTTCCATTTATCCCATAATATATCAATGCAAACAGAAAACGCTTTCCCATACGTACATTTCTTTCTCTCCATGAACTTGCTTATAGGTTCCATGAGGTCTTCTTCACTCTTCATCTTATCAGATGGTGGAACCACTGCCTCTCCATCCTCGAGGTCATCCTCATCTGTGTTGAACCACATCTCCTCCTCATCTTCCAGCGTTCGTGCGTCACGACGGAAGCGGTGGTTCCTCAGGATGGAGCGCATGCTGAAGAGGACGATACAAAGCTGTGGCTGAAATCCACTTTCCCCATATAATCTCACAAACAGGTGAATTACAACTCTTAACTCATAACTCATACAGAAATCACATCCTTTGATAACACCGAATCAATAGTTTTAACATGCAGGGAAGCAAATGTGACAAGGTGGGTAACAGGCACTGAACTGCTACTTATTCTGTCATACGCTCAGATAAACTGGGCTTCACTTGTAGTGTTGAGCCCAGTTCATCCTGAAAAAACAGCTGTTAATGTCACAAAATGTAAGCTGTCGAATGATCAGTCAAGCCATTGGACTCTAAGAAACTCATGCATTGAGTAAATTACAGGCATAGTCAGAGGATGATTTGCATTTTTGTACATGTACAATATATAATTAACATACATTAAGTGAAAATTGTATCCAGAGTCATGTTAGAATAGAGATGTGGTAAATCCACTACAGACTATATATTTGTATGAAAAGATGCTATACAATAAAGAGAAACTCCAACTATTCCTAAGAATTAAGAAAATATAAAGAAAACAGTTATCAACATAAAGGTTTAAAAAAAGAAAACACTTGGCATCGTTGACATGCTGAGTTTAAGTTGCACCAACATAACAACAGTCTTTAGCAGCATATGCTCCAGTTTCACTTTCTGATTTGACTTGTCTACTCTAGCCAGAGTAACAGATGAGTAAGTGATTCATTGCACAATCTCAGCCGTTAGTAGTTATACTTCCTTAGTTTACTGATTAGCTAAGAAACCTGCAGCACAACACTTTTACACAGGTCAGTGCAGTACAGTGTACACACTAAATTTGATGGTACAGACGGAAAAGACAACTTATCATTTGACTAAAGGGCACAAGAAGACGTGACTCACAAAAACATATAGTGCACAGAACATAATTTTAAACAGGGTATTGGTCATTAGTGACAGTGTAATGGTAACAATACTGCGGTCTTGATTTTCTCACCTATCCAGTTTGGGATTGTCTTGCCTCTCTCGCTGCTGTTCATATCGCAACTTCAGACCCTTGAATGTCTGAACATAGTCCACATCCTCCAGAGCCTTCCAGTAGTTCTCCACTATGTGAGCTGTGAGAGACTTCACATCCTCCTGAGGGCAATGGAAGGAGAGAGAGAGAGAAGTGTAGAGGAGACCCAGTAGAGGAAGGAAATAAGGGATAAAGTATGGTAAGGAAGGAGCATGGGTAGTATAGAGTTTGGAGCACAATAAAGTAAAGAGAAAGGGAGCAAGGTAGAGAAATAGAGAGGAGATCACACCAAACACGTTAAAATAGAATGAAAAAAACATTTGATTGTACCATAATTTTTCAGTTCTGCAGGCACAGTTTGATAATCCATTAACCTTTTTTTGTTTTTACATCAATTAAATACATATAAATGATTTTGGTACTTCTGATCAAATGTAACATAGTATGAAAACAACAGCCCAAAACACTTTAGTATGAAAACAACTGACTGTATGAATATGTCCTTTGTTGGTGTGTGGATGGCTCTGTGGTTTAACTGACATTTATGCTGATAACCATGACATTGTATCTTCACCGCCAGACTTTTTTTGTTTTGTTTTTTTAAATGGGCGACATATTTTCCTATATTTTGTTGATCTATTCAGATTGAAACAAACACAAAAACCATGTTGATTTTTGACAATGCTGAGAACAAAATGCTGCTGAAAAAGTGAAAATCTTTATCGCAATCACAGGTATACGTTAAGCTGTCGAATGAAAGTGACAAGGAAGCACAAGCAGCAAGATGCAAGCTGTACTCACCACACGGACATATTCAAACATCTCAATGATGGCCGAGTTCATGAGATTGTAGCGGGAGCCATTGTTGAGGAAGGCCTTGACGACAGGCTCAAAGAGAAAGTTTCTCATGATGTAGCGATTGTAGAATTCATCCTTCAGGCCAATTATTCTTCGCATGAACCGCAGGGCGCCTGGGCATGCAGACATCAACTTCATAATTAATGTTATAAACAGGAAGTTTAAGGTTGCAAAACTTGTTGTTGGAGATGACAGTTACTAAAGTTAGAGACTTAGCTGTTCTTATGTTGGACTCACATAGTGCTAGGAAGGCGTGCTGAGAGGCAGTGAGCACCAGTACCCTCCTGAGAATGTCCTTGTTGATGATGTAGTTCTTGATGTGATAGGTGTGGTGCTCAACACAAAATGTCAGCAGCTCCAGAATCAAAGCCAGCAACTGGGATGTTTGGAAATCATCTACAATGAGAGGGAAGGTGGTAAGCAACACGCAATATTTGTTGACAAGATTAGATTTAGAAAATAACACACAATGTAGTCATCCATTACCTTTGCTAGGTTTTTCTTCTGTTGTGTTAGCAAGTAGTGGAGCTGAGAGGACATGCATACAGTGCTTGTAGAAGAAGCTTAGGAACTCTGTCTTTTCAGTCTTCTGCAAGTAAGAAGTACTTTTGCTGAAAAACACAACTGTGACGTGTACTGCAATGAATTTGATCACGGTTCATTCCCAACACTCACAACCAGCAGTCAGATGCAGATCGACAGCCTAACCTGTTACACTGGTGGCACTGGTGTTACTAACATTTTCAGTTAATGGAGAGTAACTTGACTGGCAGAAAAATGCAGCTATCCACTCTGGTTATTTGTTTTTTTCTGATACTACTACTGCATCTGTACTTAAGAGTCAATGGCAAGATTGACTTTGCTCTTGCATCTTTCATCATTAAGAAACTACAGGCTTTTCTGCATGAAACCACTTGAGTAAACAGGACTCATCAAGCAGGGCCTCAGCATTCACAACACCTCCTGGACAGGCTGGATCTGCAGTTAAGTATTACATACTCTCTTCAGGTTTACTGTCAAAACTGATGGCTACAGCATTCAAACTCACATTTGCAGTAGCCAGCATATTCTCTGGGTCCACCAAAGTCCTTAGCAAGCCCATCAGCTGCACAGCCCCCCCTAATTCAGGGTCCGTGTCACAGATCATATGTTCTATGATCAGGTTGATCAGAAGGATGTCCTGGAGAACCAATAAATCATTATTAGTAAAACAGCACTCATTTATATCCACCTGTGTGCCATATGAATGACATTCACTTATATTCCTGGTTGATTTTAATCATATACTCACATCATCATTCTGCTGAGACTCCTGCATAACAAACTCTCGTACCATTGAAGGGTTGTACTCCACCAGATAAGAGAAAATATCTGTGGCTGCCCCACGCACCTGAACATCATCCATTCCCTGTTTCACAAACACACATTATATTTGTCAATGCTTTATGAATTTCCCTCTACGATCAACAAAGTGTCGCATGAAAAATAAAAGCAAAAGTGCTAATAAAAAGGGACCTGATCACATCTTATTGTCACTGATTTGTTCCCCTTACTTGTGTTTACTTCTAAGGGTTTGTGTCAAAAGGAAAGGCAGGGGAAGAAGGTATTACTCCCACAAAAGGTTTATGTCATATGTTACATTTAACATATACACATAACTCAACATATTGTCCTGTGTAAGCAAGCATATTATTCTGTGTTATACATTGCAAAGTAAATTTAATCCAGCTGGATATTGAGATGTACAGTAGAGCACAAAAAAAAAAAAAAAAAAAAGCAATTGCATGCTCAAAGGCTGGCTGAAAGCAGGAGAACCTGTCTGGGAACAAAGTGTACTTGGCTGTCTTCTTGAATCAGACCCTTTCTTGTAAAAGAAATAAAAGCATAATTGTCCAACTATGCAGAAAAACTAGGACTGGAGACATTTTAAAAACTGTTCAAGATGCATATTATTGACAGGTGCAGTGCAAGTAATGTGCTTTTTTTTAAAAAAAAAAATCAGTTCTATAAATCAAAACTGGATATGCTGTAAATCAAGGGAACACTGTGCTCACCATATGGCACAATCTGTCTACACTTTTGACACATTTTAGGATGAATTCTGCCCATCTGGGAAGGGAATGTAACCACAGTACAACACCAAGCTAACAAATGTTCCTTTCTACACACTTTTAAAATAAATAATACACGTAACACTGCAGCAGCCAATCTGATAACTGCTTTTCATTCCTGTGTGTACTCTATATATTCTTAGTGACAAGTCTCAAGGTTTAAGACTATACACACAAAATTAACAGTTGGTTTGTTGCACTAGGGTTCGTTTTACTTGTTTAGCAAAAAAATGCTGTGTCACAGCCTGTATCAGGGGCTAAGCAAGAGCAGGCATTGAAATAACCCTATAAGCCAGTGATTTTCTGTTTTTTTTATTATTGTGCATAAATCCCATACAGAGACAAAAATCAACAATAAAATTAATGTACCCACCATGATGTTTGAGCCCCACTCTTGCCTGAAAACTATTAAAAACTCACTAGTGAACCATATCACCGCACTGGTTGACATGTTTCTTCTTACAAAAGCCCAAGAAGACTTATTTTAAAAGGCAGAGTAACTTCTGCTCTATTTGCACTTCATCATACCCACTGCAGCAGTGTGACTCAGTGGGGTGTTTTTAACAGTTTAGAGGTCTACCACACAGAAAAACAAATTAAACTGGGTTCTGGGTTCACAGACATTGTGGTGGATACACAAAATTCATTGCTGGTTTTAGTCTCTGTGTGTGAACTAAAAAAAAAAAGAAAGAAAATCATCTTATCCTTTAAGCAAGAGACTAAAATGTTTTTTTGTGAGAAAAAATACAAATCATGGCATTGCTTCCCCAACCACAACACAGCGTTATATAATCCCACAGGGAGTCTGATCATCTGGTGCTCAGTACAACAGAATAAATATGCAGATTTACCAAATTACTCCTACTATCTAATATCATTCACAAAAATTCACAGACTGGCAATAGACAACTTGATTGCAGAGCAAACACTCCAAACAAACGCAGTACTGGTTATATATTAGTGTAATCGTACTCACCAGTATGACCTCTAGTGCAGGTAGAATACCCATGTTTGACAATGTCTTGAAGAATGCGTCCCTGTTCTGAGGTTGTAACGTTTGTGAGAATGCACAAAATTCCTTTAGGAAGTTTACCTGTAAGGCAGAAATAAAAATGGTTCCATGAAGCAAGGGAATAAAAAAAAAATGAGAAGAGTATTCCATTAAAAAAATAAAAATAAAAAAAATAAAAATCCATGAATGTCTGGCCTACCAGCTCGTGCCTTTTGTCGTCATCAGTAGCCTCATCTGTTAGCTGTGCAAAGAGGTCTGTCAGGAACTTCTCATCGTCCTGACATCAAAAGGGAAGGGGAGATGAGAGAGGGTGAATGCCACAAACGTTAATAAATAAGACTATGGAAAAAAAGGTCACCTTCAACCCACACACTTCTAGGGTCAATTTTGCACTCACCCAGATACATCAAAACAAAGCCGTTACAAATTTACAACATCAATCCAATGAAGTTCACCACAAAACAGTTACCAGTTATTTACCAGTAATTGAATTTGAAGGACCTTTAGTATGACATAATGTGTCAATATAAATACATCTGTATGTAAAACTTGTGCAGTTTCCATTATGAAAATCTGCAATATATAAACAGTTTGATGGATTACAAACATAAGGACAATTTACTTTGAAAACCCCATTTCATTTAGGGATCTGCAATCCAGTATATCAAGTCCAAGTTTAAATAATAAACGTTTTTAATAAAACACCTGGTTTGCTTATTGCAGACTCACAAAACTGCCTCATAGTACACAAGGAAGAGAAGGTCTGGATCAGTCTTTGACTTCACATAGCACAGTATACCAGAGACAACAGTGTACCGGTTTTGGTTTGGTTCCTCTAGCACACCACAACTGACTTACACAACACTTGTCGATCACTATGGAGACTACCATACATAAACACTGCTGAGCTGACACAGTACAAAAACACAAAGGTCACATGACCATAAACTAGCAGATAAACTCAGACTGAGTAAAGTACATTCAGCCAAAAATAAAACATTTGTACAGTCCTATAATTATTTCAATTAGAATTTCCAGTCCTTCCTGCACACAGTTTTAAAAAAATATTCTTGTGTGCATTTTGATGACGGTTGTTCACATGTATAGCTTGGTTATGTTAAGCTTGTATACCTTTATATCATTTCCTTTTGCTTTGAGCAAAACTTGTGACAATGGTGTAGACACCGATTTGATCTTAAAAAAACAAAACAAACAAAAAACAAAAAGAGCAACTAAAAAAATACCTTTCGTTGGCTACAGATATAATGAATGTCTGCCTATCTCACCTGTAGCATGCCCACAATCTCCACCTTGTTGAAGAAGATGAAGGAGTGCAAGGTGGAAAGCATGTTTTCTTCAAAAACAGAGGGCGTGGGCAGCACCATGTCCTGAATGTACTGCACCCGATACGTCTGGTGTATTTTCTGACGCAGTTCAGGATCAGAGATGGGGATCACCTCCTTAAAACGGGCTGTCTTAGTGAGAAACTCCCGATGCCGCCGTGGCTGTGGGAGGGCTGGGTCAAACTCCAGACAACCAATGACGTCCATGATGCACTCATCAGAGAACATAACCTCAAAGAGTGCAGTACGATTGAGCAAGAAGATGCCCTTAATGATTTCGTACAGGTGATGCAGTCCCTCTCTGTTTTCCAAATCCTCACACACACGGAAGAGTTCCAGAAGCTTGCGAATGTAGCCCTCGTTCTCCACGGCCAGTGCCAGTTTCTCACGCCGCAGTGGTGATGGGAGTGAGGAGGCCACCAGCTCAGCAAGATCCTCCAAGCGGCTCAGTTCACATGGTGGCAACTCCAAACCTGGTGATGACATGTCATCAAATCGCTCCTCCTCAGACTCGTCCACCACATCCTGAGTGATGTCCACTGATGGATCCTTTCCCTGCACCTTAAAAATGACATAATTATGAGTGACGTAGAATGTAATCAGTTACAAGAACTATCACTAGGAATACCCAAGCACACTTGAAATCAAATGCACACACAGATGGAGCAGACAAACATACACCCACGCAAAGAGAAGTGCAGTTACCTGGCATATTTTCTCCCAGATTTCATCACAGCCAGCCTTCTCTTGAAAGCTGAGTGCCAGATCATAATTTTCAGCCTCTGACCATACTATTAATGTATCCTTTTGAAAAGAATAAAACAATTTACAATTAGTACACAGCGAAAAGGGCGATTATTCTTTAATATTAGTGTACTGCACCATGCTGTACACTAACCTGTTGTTTCTGGTAGGCTGTGTTTGGGTTGATTTTGGACTCCAGTAATAGGGAACCTGTCACGTTAAAAAGAAAGGTAGCTTATAAGTGGTTAGGGTATTGGCTACATACAAATGAGAGTACCATGCATAGTTCAATCTGGACTGCTGTAAAAATCTGTGTTGAAGGTATTGTTGACATTTAATAATCGTGGAGCCACTCTATGGGTGACAGATGCACTACAGATAATCTCTAAACTAACATTTATCATTCCTCTGGCCATAGATTGTTAACTTACCATCACTCTCTGCTCGCACCAGTAGAGACGTGCCTTTCAATCGCTCCACATACCCCGAGGAGACGTGCCCGGTCCCACGGTCATCCCACTGTCTGTCCTCATTGAGGGTATAGACTTTGACTCGTCGACGAGTGTCCGTCATCGTGGCAGGTGGCTGTAACCAGTTCCCCCTCCTGGACCCTTCTTGGCTTTCACAAGGTGTCTGCTTCACCTGCTCACGCCACAACTTCAATGCGCCTGTTACACTTGTTCACTTCTACAATGCAGAGCTGACTTACAGTATGTCAGAGGTCAACCAGGCTAACAGCAACTTAAAAGTGAACACCTGGACGAATGCACACGAAGACTCTCTGATCGATTTTTTCATTCACAACAATATCTGATTATTTTCAGTCTAGCTGCCTGAAGACTTATCTCGTCAGAGTTAGAGGCAACGCGCCACACAAAACCAGCTTACAGACCATTGTAGCAAGCTAACGACATTTCTAATTTACAGTGCGGATGCCAATGACGTTAGCTAAAGTATTAATCGACAAAACAAGCCCTGACACACATTACAAACCCCTGGGTTCGAGTTAAACTGGGAGTTTTCAGAATAAGCCTGGCTGTTAAGATCACTGGCTCCCACAGCACTACCTGCTTATTAGCAGTTTGAAACGTTAGCCAGTTACGTTAGCTAACGAGTTAACTAACGCTAGCTGGGAAGTACGCTAACTGCCTACGCTATACGTGTTCACAAATAAAACAGCAGTTTGAAGTTAAATGTGCACCGATAACATTATTTCACATTTGCGGACCGCAGACACCGTGTTTACCTTGGACCAGTGTGTCTAATTCTGTCGGAATAATACACCAGCTAGCTAGCGTTAGCCGCTATTTCTTGCCCAAGTATTCCGCCATGTTCTGGCTCGGGGCCGCGGAGAGACCACTCTCTCCTTACTGGTATTCATGCATCCCAAAAACTATGCAAACCAATAACTTGTAATCGTATAATTACTTAAAGGCTGCGCTTTACATTATAGTATTATTTGCCATTCATTCCCGACGTCTTGCTCAGATAATTGCTAACTGCCCCCCCCGTGAGTACTCAGCCATCTTGGGTCCCTTCAGAGTCAGTACGGGGTTTCCAGCCCAGTAAGGAAGGGGCAGCCCGCCACATTTAAAGGTACAGTACCTCAAAAACTCCAGCAGCCTCCGGCACGTCTGCGTCATGTTCAACTGGTACTCTGATCATTTTATACATGCACAGACTTAAATGACTAGTAATTTCTATCCTAAGACCAAATTTAAATGTATTCCTGACTGTACTAAAAGTTGTACATCCAGTGGAGACCAGTCATAAAACATTTTTTTATTTTTATTTTTTTAATCAAACAAAACAGTAAGAGGGACAGTTGAACAGACATGCAAAACAAAATGTTAACAAAAATCACAGTTTTACAGCATGATGTTAGCGTATAGTACAACAGATGAAATCTTTTGGGGATAATGGGTAGGTCAGCCTGCAGCAATTTATTATCTAATAATAAATCACTGGCATTCAAAATCCCACTACCCAGTAAAGGTATAAAAAAGTCACATAATATTTAGGGAGACTGAAATGGTTAAACTGGTAAAAATTGAGAAAAAATATATATAGCCTCTGGAGCATTTCTCCAAGCAGTGGTGCTTTTTCCATCAATAGGTTTTCCATTTCTAATCCCACCTTCATAATAGTGTAACAACACACGACCCCAAGCCTCAATCCATTTTCTCACAGACAGCCCAAAATGTTTGACTTCACCTCATTTTTCAAACCCCTTCCTTTCACAAAGTTTAGTATAAAATAAAAACCCCACCCTTGTCAAACTGACAGTGTTGTCTTAAAACACAGATCTGTAATACACTGAAAATATTATGTAGAGTGAACTCTTTTCAGGTGTGTGTAATAGGACAACCTGTCACTGATGTGGTTACTTTGCTGCCTGCTGAGCCTGGCGCCGCAGCAGGACATATATCTTCTCTTTGATCCAGTCTTTGTTGTAAGGTTGATATGTTTGGGTGTCAGCTCTGTACCTGCACAAAAAGTAAACAGATATTTTTACTGCAAGTGATCACCAAGGTTAATTTTCATTCAAATTGATTGGCATTTGCAGGCCAAATCATACTTACACAAGACAGCTCAGATCGGCCAAGTCATCAATAAAGTCAAACAACTGACTAATGTCATATGTAATGGAGGGACTATTCGGATTCATCCTCTTAAGGTGTTCTTCATACATTTTGCAAACACCTGGAGGAAAGATGCAGGACATGCTGAACAAAAGCAAAACCACATGCAAGCTTTTCAAATATCTTAAAAAGGTTGATTAGGGAGACTGTAAAATGAGAAGAATAAAATTCTAAAACTGAAATGACATATCTCATAAACCAACCATTTGATTTGAGGCTTTGGGCACCTATGGCAGTGGTGACTTCATTGGCATTTTGTAGTTAAATAAAGTAGCCAAAAATTACAACTTAAGCTGCAGCTCACATTTTGTGTATAAAATATGTTGCTTACAACATAACAACTTACAATTTATTAAATTTAAAAAAAAACCACAAAATAAACATATGAATGGGTCTACATAAACTCATTTTTATTTGAGATATAAATACGATACTGACACGGAGTTTCACCTCAGTGATGACAAGGAGCCATTACTCCAAGCTAAGGACTACTGTTTAAATACAAATGTTCATATGCTACTAACAAAATGTGGTTTTAGCCTACACTAATAATTAAATAGAGCAAAGAAAAAGCTTGAGACTCACCTTCCATACATTCATTAACTGACTCATAGTCAGCATATGTGCGGCCTTCAGGTCTCTTAGTCGGCTGCACAAGCAAAATTGTGTGAGACTGTAAAATGATTAATAATGTTTAATACACAGAATAATGAATATTCCTTCTATCACAAGCCGCCTGAATTATGCAGACGATGAGATTAAAGTTATTTTGTGCCTTTTGTGTTTGACACAGTAACGTTACCTACCAAGACCCTATCAACCAAGATAGGGCTAACGTTAGCATAATAGGTTTCTTTCATAAAATACGCCGTATATTTCATTTATTTTGGGAACAACAGACAGAGACGAGATAATTAGTTACTGAAGAGTTAACGAAAAGAGTAGGCGTTTTGAGCAACAGAAGAAATGGAACAAAATTCACGTCTCAAATTTTACTTAGTAAATGTTAGCCTCGAAGCTTGTTAGCTTAGCTGTGAGAGACGAATAGAAGCTAATATAGCTTCTACGACGACTATTTACTTTTCAAAACATAAAACCAGACACACTTACCATGTTTGACTTGATCACAGACCTCTTCTATTTAATATGGATGCAGAACTGAAAAAAAACGTTGTTTTTGGCGTTATAAGCCCCGTGCAATGGAGCTGTGTGACCAAAAATATACAGTGGAAATGAAGTAAGTCCGTTTCCGGTTGTAAAGTGGACTTCAAACTAAAATTCAGCTTCAAAATAAAAGTCTGTTTTTTTTAAACGCCACAAGGTCATACTAGTAAATTGCATGGAAACATATCGTTAATTGTGAAAATAGTGTATACTTATGCAAAGTAACAAATACAGCTGTTAAGAAACTGCAGCGAAGTGCATAAAATGTAAATACCTACTCAAAACTGTTTTTAAGCACACTGATTCAAGTGAATGCATTTTAGGGGAACTATGCAAGTAACAAGAGAGACAAAGATAAACCACACCCATTTTTTTCAAGATTACTAGTAATTGAAAATTTATTGATCAGTTTAATGTTTTAACTTGGGTAATCACACTGACATATATATTTTTTTACCCCAATGCAAAATACTCAAATGAGTAAACTGACTATAACGAACAAAATGTCAGCTTTTCTAGATCATTTTTAATGAAAGGTCAGGTGTTTGAATTGAATGTTGGTTGTGATAAGTTTTAAAATATATCTGTACAAATATCATCTGAGTAACTTCATAGTGAGGAGACTCTGATTGTACTGGAGGTATTAGTAGTGAGCGTAGTGCGTTATGCCCTTGCTCTCAGAGTTCCTCTGCCCCCACACTCTCTCTCGCATGCCTCCAGGGACACAAAGTTATTGGCATTGCCCTGGCAGCTTCCATACCAGAACTCAGTACATTTGCGTGTGCCGGAGTCATAGTAGAACCGGACCTTCCAGGTATCACAGGAGCCCTCATCGCGAGGCAGGGAGCACACATTTTCAACAGATAGAACAACAGTGGGTGGGGGACTCTGCTGGACAAAAAAGAGAGAAAGATAGACAAAGTAAATCTTCCAGTATACTGTAGTTGGTAACTCTACCTGTCATCAAGCCTTGATTGCATAAAGATATTTCGATTTTCAGGTCTATCTAAAATAAATGGGTTATTCCAGTGATTTCTTTGCTTCATTATGGATGTAGAAGCTGCACATTACAGGCTAATTAATTAATAAATAATTAATAAATCTGAATTGTGTTAGCAGCTTTAACAGTTTTGCAGAAACAACATGAGAAACGTATGTGATTCCTACTATTGTGGTCTGTTGCTCAGGACATCCTGCTCTCCCAAATCCTTGAGCTGGACTCACCCCATCCAAACAACAACCATACCTAAGGAAGATTTTTATTTCAGTGTGACAATCACTTGATTGTGTCATTAAGCCATGCACCAATTTCAGTTATGTCATTTATTTGTTACAAAGATGGGGTCCAGGAAAACAGTATTACCTGGTGCGAACACAGTCATCTTGGAAGCAGCCCTCATGACTGGGCCCAGTTGCAGTGGTGCGACCATCAGGACAGCAGCCATACATTGACAGCAAACAGTGAAGACCAGACACAGGAGGATAAGGATCGTAGGCAATGTTTGTGTCTGGCCTGGAAGCTACATAGAAACACACACACATAGAAAATAGTTGCATGTTCAAACTTACAAAGAAAGAGAATATAGTTATATGCTCCACATACCTGAAGGGTCTACTGGAACATGAGGCACAAATCCTGTTATGATGTTTTCATGTGCCAGTGGATCCTGTACGCTTGGAACCACTAAAAAGAAATCAAAGTGATTAGTAAAAAACAAGGCAAATAAACACATAATCATAAACTGGCTCAGATTGGGCTCACTCTGTCTCCCTGGGCAGGGCTGTGAGTTGCATGCTTCCACAGTGGCAGGTTTGCTTGCTAATCCACATCTGGTCTCTGGGTAGGGGTTCAAATCTGTATCAAAACAGCCAACTATCCTGTCCCTCACACCACCACCACAGCTTTTCGTGCACTGCAGAGAAAACAGAGGACAGGCAGAGTAGCAATGTGGAGATAAAAGCAATATGAGCCTCTTCATTGTGGTCCAAAGCAATTTTCTTCTCTTCACTTACCAGACTGTAATCAGTCACATGCCAGGTTATGTGTGTGAAACAGGCAGGTCTGCGGCAGGCCCTGACAGAGGCAGGCCGTGTCAGTCCCCTGCAGGCATGGTCAGCCAGATGTTCACCTCCTGGTCCCACACAGATCACCTCCCTTCTCTGCTGGCCTTCTCCACAGGTCACAGAACACTGCTCGTCACGCAACAAGAGTTAAACAAATCTTTCAAATCATGTCACAAAAATACTATTAAATATTATTAATGTATTACTACCAAATAAATTTTGATAACTAATTCTTGATCACAAATACATGAGTCAAGATTATTTGTTAGGCTCAAGTTAATGTATCATTTTCAAAATGTTACAAAATTTACTATGAATCTCATTTCATGTGACTAAGACTTTGCTGTGCGTCTTTCTATCCCACTTAGTGTAAACTACAGCAGAATTGGACATTGCTTGGTATTATTTTACAAAGATCTTTAAGTATTTCCTTGCCAGTGTGCCATTGCCTCTCTGTTTGATTGTGTAAGAGTTAAGACCTCTGTTGTCAGGTACAAACCACGCTGTAACTGGAGACACTGTACTCAGCAGTACATCGATGCACGTTGCAGGCCTGCTGACCCAGGGGCCTCTGCAGGCGCTGGTTAATGCAGTAAGACTCATCCACCACACGGGGGTTCACTGGGTCCTGCTCCCAACACTCGACGCTGCGATATTGCATGCCTCCATTGCAAGTGGCTGAGCACTCGTTGTAAACCCCAGTTTTGTACATATATGTGCGTGTATCCCTTGGGTGAGGAGCAACAGTGACAGAAGCAGTGGACAGTACAGAATTAGTGTCATCATCCAGGCCCATAAATTCTCCATGGATCAGTATCTGAAGAGAGACAAACAAGTATTATTCTGTCAACAGCACTGATGAATTATGGCAATGGAGAGGTGGAGGTCTTGAGGTCAGAGGAGTCGGCTTTTGATTAATATATAGTTGATTAATAAAATCAATAGCATATCATGCCCAACTTCTTAATGTCCAGGACTAATTACACTAGGTAGGTGACAATGTCTGGATATGACTGTGCGTTGCCATGTGGATATGAGGCAGTGTTGTACTCATTAACTGTTTTTATTTCACTAAAACCAAATAAAACTTTATAAAGAAAAAATATAGTTTCAAATGTTATTTACAGAGTCATCTCAGCTTTGCTCTCACCCTGCAGATGCCATTCACACAGATATTTGTACGGCCAACATAGCAAGGTGTCCCATCCACCACTGCAGATCTGTGCCGATAGAAGAAGTTCTCCCCCCTCAGGACACAGTACAGCTCACATGGATTGGATGCTAAAATGTTAAAGGTAAGGCAATGAAAACCCAGGTCAAATGGTATCTTCACATAAGTGTTAGTATGGACCAGGATATCCCTTACAAAGCTACACAAATTACTTAAACATGCCATTTCACCTAGATTCAAATGATGTGTTTATACAGTAGCATATCAGTCTTATACCTCCATAGTAAGGAACCCATGTGTGACGTTTGCCCTGAAAGTCCAGTCTGTCAAACTGGGAGCACTGCTCCTCCCTGAAATCCTTGGCTCCAACTGGACATTCCTGTGACAACATAAAATATTCACTCATTGGCAAACTTTTCACAATACACAAGTGCAGGTTGTGGAAGGATGCAGTTTATAAAAAGGCTAAAAGGACATTTACATGTGTATTGCAAGTTCTGAAAGACTTAGGGGATCCTCTGCAATTATGTCCTCCATCAGTCCTGCAGGAGAGAGAAAAGAGTGCGTCCAAGAAAAAATATTTTTCTTTCTTGTTGAATACATTTGGCTTTATTGATCATGTCTCAATTTTTGTAATATGTGTTAAATAAAATGACATTTTTAAATGCAAATCACAACAATTATTAAGCATAATTCTCTTCTGTATGTCCTACCTTGATGTGATACATTTCCTGGTTCTCATTGCCACTCCTGTGCCACAGGTGCGGCTGCAGGGCCCATAGGCTCCAAACTCTCCCCAGTAGTCATGAGTCAGCCGTGGCAGCTAAAAAAAAAACACCTACTTGCTCAACTGCTGGAATCTCATATCCACTATGAATCACTAACACACACTAAGAGCTACAGAGGCCCTACTAAAATAGAAGCTATAAACAGTCCCCTACATTTTGCAAAATGTGTTTAACACCCACTTAGTGACGTGCAAACAGCATCATTGTTGTCATATGTCATATTCAATGTTTTTTTTTTTTTAGATTTTGGACATCCTGTGCGCAGCAGTCTTTGTGATTTCCAGCTACTGACATGTGCATGAAAATGGTGCAAAATTATTCATACTGTGACGCGTGTGCACTCACAGCAAAGGCTGGTACAACCAGCAGCTGTAGAAGAACCAGGGCTTGCAGGATGCTCATACTGACCCCAAGTTATTCCAGAACTAATGAAAAAGACAACAAAACTAAATAACTCCACTTTAAGTGCATGCTCTATTACTTATTGTGGATGATGTAAAGTATCTACAATCAGTGAGTTCAATGATTCATGCATTAAATGTGCAAAATGCTCCAGTGGAATAGTTGAAACATGCTAACATGCTCTTTATCCTGTCTTACCTTTAGAAGTAGCCCAGAAGGACGTGTGCCTAAGTAATGAAAACCAACAGCCTTTGTATCTTCTCAGCCTCTGTGCTCATCAACACAAGCACATAAAGTGTCAGGTTTCAGCCACAAAGAGAAACATGTTATTTCCCAGAGGATTTTAAATTATTTCATGATATAAATTCTTTTTCTTCTCTGGGACACAGGGTTTTGCAATTAAGACTCTCAGATTGTGAAACTATGTCAGTAAACTCTTTAAGGGTGTAGCCACTTATTATTTCTGCACTGTGCATAAACTGTAATGTAATATTTCAGTCCATTGCAGTATTTGGAAAAATAAAACAAAATGAAAAAGATCATATTTGAGCACCTATAATTTGATGGTATCATGTGTTAATTTCAAACATTGAAGCATTAATATTCTAAAAGTAATTACAGAAAAACACCAATAAAATGGGATCTAGGGTGAGAGAAGTCTTAAAGTTTCCCCTTTCTGGCCACTGATTGTCCTTTCTTACGTCCCACAACCACTAAATACAACGGAGGTGCTGGTCAGAGGCACCCAAAGGCTCTATTTAGGTTTATTTTAGGGAAAAACCACAGTGGAGCATGGTCTGAATGGGAAGAGAGTATGGAAGATGAACCACTAGTGCCAGAACTTCTCCAAGCTGTAGGAGCCATTCAGACTGACAAGAATGAAATATGTACTTTAGCTTACCTATCAACACAGAATGCCTGAAGGATGGAAAGATGAGAAAGGTGAGGAAAAAGTGATGATAATGATAGTAAATCATTTGTTGATATGTACAACAGCTTGGACCTGTGTATGGTCTTGTGTCTTTAAGGCAGCAGTGTAAACAGGGTAACTGAGAATAAAAGCCCTGTGACAAATTATACCATTGTTAAGCTTGTGATATTCCAGTTTTATTAAAACTATGCCAGAAAGATGAAGCTGTCATTTGTGATATTGGCATAATGTGTTTTATTATTATTACTGGACTTATATTGAACATTTTACAAATTCCATTTTAGGTTATTAAATATAGACCAAAAAATTACAATTTGCACAGCAAAAAGTTTATGTAATGGGATTGAAGAATATTATATAAATATTATTTCAAAGCTATGAAAACCGCTGCATAACACACTGCACTAAGTCCATCACTTCCCAGTTTTCACTCACACATCCCAGTCCAAAGCCACTCCCCCCACAGTCTTGTTTTTCTCCACAGTGAAAAACAAAGTCTGTCATTTTCTGCCCTTCAGAGCTGCCGGTTCAGTTTCTGTGCTTGCTTCTCCTTTGCCTCAAAGGCACCCTTGGTGCTGAACAGGTCATCCACTGTGTCCATGATCTCCTGCATTTCTCGGGACAGCTCTGCATAACTCTCCTTCAGCTCGTCTTGTTGCTGTCTGAGGTCCGCCGCAGCACGCATCAGCTCACTGGCCTGGTGGCTGCAATGGCCCCGCAGCTCCTCCACGTCCAGCAGCAGCACCTCCATGCTCTTGATCAGCTGCTCCATGTGGTCGGCAGTGGTCTCAAACCCGGATGGGCTCAGGCTCTCAGCCTGGGTGTTGTCTGGAAGCTGGGCTTCAGACTCTGAATCTGCCTTTGGGTCTTTCTCCATTCCCCTGTTGTAGCAGCTCTCAGCCCCCTGAGTGTGAAGGCAGACTTCAGTAAAACAGATATCTGGAAGACAAAGGAACGATATAATTGGTATCCAATTACTGTAAAATTCACATTCAAATATTTTTGAGAAAAAGGCCGAGAATTATCAAAGATGTAGCGCTGATCTAACTCCTTTAGCCCCTCTCAGCTGGTCAGGAGTTTAAGCTCTGTGCAGGGGGTGAAAACGTCACTTCTGAGTAATCTCTTTGTGTGTGTGTGTACGTAGGTACATGTATGTGTGTGTCAGGTGCCCTTTCACTGACATGCTGTCCTGTAATCCAGTTAGGACAGCTATCCTGAGTAACACCGTCTTGAGTCCAGACCATTACTGGCTTGGGTGAGGGGCAGGCGGGACCCAAACCTATTCAGTGCCATGGATGTCTGAGTCTGTGGATGTCTGAGTCCACAGATTAACCGTGTCCTCATGAACTCATCTGTGGATGGCCTTGACACGCACACACCCGTAAATACCATATAATTTCGCTTCTATTCCCTTTTATCCACCTGTTGCTCTGATAATGCATGTTTCACTGTGGGTTTGGGCCCCACGCTTGTGTCTGTGTTATGTAACTTTAGTAACTCCAGTCAGTTTAAGACTTGACTATTTTGAGGCCCCAACACAAATAAAGCTGGAGTGAAACAAGTCAGAAAGAGCAGCTGAATGCCAGGACTTTAAAATGACTATCCCACATTCCTCTAATGTCCGATATTTTACAATCATTCTCATTTTTTCCTGCTATTTTATGTTAGTAGCTTAATACCTAATCAAAGAGGTTTTCATGTTGAATATGAAATATGTCGTGTAGTTGTTAGAATGAAACTGCAATGCCCTCTAATGGCTCATTTGGTGAAGGATGCTCTGCTGAGAATCATTTATCAAAACATGAGAAAAGGCTTAAATTCGGGCTATAAAATCAGAAATGTGATGAAACGAAGACCAAAAAACAACATGTGAGAGAATGACTTGCTAATGAAATATGTCTGTGTTTGAGTGAGAAATGTGAAATTTGAATATTGAGATTTTAGTTTTAGTGAAATATAATTGAAGTTTGAGAGGTATGAGGCAATCTTTTATTTCATTTTGATATTTTCATGTTGATAAATGTGTGGCAATTAAACTGCATTTGTATTCTTATAATACATATTTATTATATACTTAAAAGTGTTTTAGCCAAGGTACTTAAATGACCTACTGCACTAATGTTCCTGCTGTAAACACATCAAAATCATATTCCATCATTTTTCCTTTAGTTACCTCACAGAATTAAACTGTAACTTGGTAAATATACCAAAGTGATACTGAAAGTCCACGTGTTTAAAACATATTAAAGGGCTAGCAAAGGCACCTACCCTTTAAATGGCTGTGAAGATAAGGAGTCTAACTGGTGACCTCACCAACCCCAGCCTCTTATCTAAACAAGACAACATGGTCTGGGGAGGCCAGTGTCAAGGGAAAACTAGCGTAAACCTTAGCTGTATAGAAGCAATGTGTCAGTAATAGTGAAACTCCAGGCAGATTAATTAACTGTGTATTTTATTTTGCTATTAAAGAAATGAAATGTTGAGTCAAGCAGTAAAGCCAACTGTTATTCCAAAAGTAATGAGTCGGCAAGAATATTGTTGTATTGGTCCAATTTATGCAAAGACACTGGACACAGCTGCAAAGGCTGCAGCTTATATTTGTTTCAGATATACTACAGGAAGTAACAACACCAATGAAATCTCCCAGACATTCACACTAAAAGCATCGATTTGGCAAAATAGAAACAATCAGTAAAACTGGTAAAAGGAAGACAAAGCATGATGGTATTTTTGGGGCAAATATGAACCAAACACAAAGACTAGCTCACATTAAAAAACTTACTTGAGTCTGTGGTTATTTCAGATGGTTCAGCCTGCAGGTTGCTGGGCTGTGTGTGACGCATGGATCCTGTTCAGAGCACAGCAACTACATTGGCTTTCTGTGATCAGGATGTTGATGTTTTACACTGAAAGCTGCTTATTGCTTATCAGCAGTTCACACAGAAACTTTAGATGCTGCGACCAGTGACGACAACGTTTGTGTTTTTTCTCAACGTCTCCACATGGAGGCAGTGTTGTAATTCTAAGATCTCTGGTTCTGAGAAGTCCTCTTACAGAGGACATTTGTGCGTTAGTGCTCCTACATGTGTTACCTGTATTGTCTGACTCCACTCACGTTTATTTGCTTAAACGTGAGTATAACACATAGGTGTTTGCCCGTAGGCTTAAAGTTGCAGACGTGTTCTTGTGTGTGACAGCAAGCTTCAGAATGTGTGAACATTTAAGATCTGACATGTGTATTCATGTGTGTGCTTCTATACGTGTGAGTGCTGTGTGGGGGTTCAGTGGTATGGATTATTTCGCCCTAGGTCGTATTCAGAGAGGCCAGCCAAGCGTGAGGCGGAGAGGAGAAAGGGGGCATTGTTGTGGTCCAGATGAGTGTCAGAGGTGCCTCAGAAAATAGATTCACTCATGGGGGTTTAACAGAAACACACTTGCAAGAACCACCTGACCCCTTTGAACTGTACGTTTGAACCCTTTTTACAGTAGTAAATGGATTATATATATATCACTTCACCCAGTCCTGTATTTGTATGTGGCTCATCACTCTGTAACTACTTGGTGAGGAGGAGAACAGACATGAAAATGTTTCAAAAGGACATTTAGCTTGATCTGAATAAAAATAACATGACTTAGGGGGAAATTCCTTATAGTTGCTTTTGTTTAGCAACAAAGACGTACAGATAATATCAGGTCAGTTATCAGTTCAGATTTCTAAGCCATAGCACTGTCTGCTATTTAGTTTATGCTACTGTGACAAAACATTTGGTATGACATGACAACAGTCTCATGAATTACATGGAAATAACACCTTCTGTGTGCTTATCGCTCTCCTTCGTGTCTCAAACAGCACTATCTCCACCCAGACATCTGGTTTGTCTCCTCGAAATTCTTTCAGGCAGCCCACCATCGTCACTGGTTGTAGCTGAAGGAAAAGTTCCTGGCAGCGTTTCCCCTCTATGATTTACTCAAAAGTAAATGAGAGCGTAAAAAAGCTCTCTGTGACAGAATGAATGGGAGAGTTATGGAAGAGTGGCTCAAATGCTGCCCCTGCCCTCAGGACCCTTGGGGGACCATGGGTTTGCAGTGGCGTCTTTACCCTCAGAAATGCTACACTATTTATGGGCTCTCCTGTGTGTGCAATGGCCTGTGATTTATGGTTTTCCATCTGGTGCGATGGGGCCATTGTTTTCAATGCTCAGGCCACAGAATTAAAGATGGAGTCGCTGTGCTGGAATGATGACTGGTGGAATCCATGGAATTGAGGTGTGGTTGGTTGGTTTGTGGCAGGTAGGTGGGACGCACACTGGTTGTTTGACTAATAAAGTGGGTGTTTATAGATGTTAAGTGGTAAAGTAGTTGAAGAAAAACACAGAAATTTATAAGGAAATTCAGACACACGTGAAATTTGTCTGTGTAGGACGGCAGCAAAAATGCTTTTACAACAAAATATTACAAAACAAATACAAATACAAGGATGTTTCATAAATAAAGGAACATTCTTTACATATTGCAATAAAAACATTCAATCTGCACTAATTAAAACAATTATATCAAAATTAAATTAAAATTTAAAGAATTTTAAAAGAAATGAAAAACGAAAAAGACAAAAACAGAGAAGTGCCTTCGAGTCCAAGGACCATCTGTTGCTGATATTCTCCCTTTATCTGAGGACTGATTAATAAACAGTGTGAAGGAATTTGAGATGTGGATAAAAGTGATGCATCAAAATCAAGTTGTCCATCAGACTGGGACTGATTTGGTCTTGAAGATACTTCGATTTAAACCGTCATTTACAGTTTCTTTCAGTGTGGGTCACTCTGCACAGAAGTCTCAGCTAAGCCCTTAAAAGATGTGAGATACTGTCGTTTTAGAAATGATCTAGTTTTTTTTTTAAAAAAAAAGTGAAAGACACACGGTTAAGACTCGCTCCACCCCAGTCTCTCAGATCTGGATCAGTTTCCTTCAGACTTTGCCTTTTTCTGGTAAATGGGTGGAATTCCTGATCCCGTCCCTCCAGGGGAATACAAGTGCATGAATAGCTAATGTTCCAACAAACCCTCTTTCATTTGATGCCAGAGAATTTCTTCTCCACTGTCAGAGAAACAACAATGTGAAGTCCCTGTTGTGTATTGCCCAGAAACTCTGGTAACACTTTGTAAGACAGCCCAAGATTTACAGTGTGATTTTGCCATCTGAACTGGGTAACAATAAATTACTTACCACGCTGCTACAGTGGAAGAAAACAGGACTATGTGGATCAACAGGGCATTTTATAGGAAAGAAGAAATGAATGATTATTTTTCATAGTTAAATATCACAAATATTAATAGTAACAAAACAAAACAATATTTTTTCTAAATAAAGTGGTAATTACAGTCCACATACCTTTTCTTTTTTCAACATTTTAGCTCAGCCATGTGTTATCCACTTACATTTGTGTTATATTATTACATGATTTTATTGGGTTACAGTGTTTTCCTCCTTGGATTACAATAGGAATCTTACATCCCTGTGCACTTGACAAATGCACCTTTTCATAGGAACAGACTAATTTCTTAAACTGTTTGTTAAAGTAGAAAACCCAGATAATGAATCACCCAAAATGCAGTGTGGGTGTAACTGAGCTCCCTTCTTTCCTAATGGATTTATGCCTACACGCCACAATAACGTGCTAAGGAGTGAAACTGCTCATGTTCATTTACATGACAAGGTAAGAATGAAGTATGTGGGCTGTAAATGACAGGGTTATTATAAAGTGTTACCAAAGCTGATTCTTGTGAAACTGCAGTTGTCTGAGTCAGATGGGAAGTTTAAATATTTGCCTCCAGCTGCCTGGAAGATCAGGCCCAGATTGTGGAAAAATGTGATGTGTTTTCCTATTGGCAGCTGCTGAAGGACATTAAAAATAACTCATCTTACTGCTATGGTATCAGTGTATTGGTCGGTGGCTCAGTTGGGTCTCTGTTGCATCTGAGTTCCTGCAACATCTAGCTACAGCCCATCATCAGGTCCAAATGCTGGTGGGCCATGAGCACTTCAGAACAATTTTCTTTCTTTGTTTTGCTTTTTAAAAAAATCATGAAACATTATTCAGTCACAAGGAAACATTAAAGAAAACAGTGAATGATTTGTTTTCTATGATTTTCATACATTTCATTACCACTGATCAGACAATGTGAAATATTTCTTCTTACCACACAGAAGAGTTAAAAATCTCCTTCATATTTCCCCACATCTAAACCCCACTTACATCAACAGTTTGATAAACCGTTTTGCATCATAGAAGCTGTCATGTTTTTCTTCTGATTTGTGGATATTTCCTGCTGCTACTGCCAGGACCTCATTTTTTTTCTTTTTCAGGCTGGGAAACGGGTTTTAGCCACGAGGGAAATCTGGTGCGCCTCTGCTCCTCTCACAGCTAATTAGTGTGTGAACTAATTGCATAGCTAACTTTAGCAAAGCGACAGCCTACTTTCAGCTGTCCGTTACCTATAAAGTATGGAGGGAGATGGATTAGAGCCTAGCAGTGACACTGGATCCTTTTAGAACATTCTAGCAAGAACTTTACTGCATGAGCCTGTAAGATTCTCCCGTCTGGTTCTAGGTATTTTCTGTCAGTTTGGCAATGCATCAAAGGACAGAAAGACTTTATACAACTGGCCGCAATAATGCATCTGGTTTACTGAGACTCATCGAGTTTCCCAACATGGTATTTTGTCTTGGAATATACAAAAACTCTTTGCAACACTATTGTGGTTGTTCTGTGCATCCATCAGACTGTCAGCTCTGCAATCTACTAAGGAAGAGGTTGAAATAATAAATATTTGCTTTTTGGCTGAAGATCTTAGATGTGAAGAGTAATACAACTCTCATATCTGTCATTAAATATAAGTTAGCATGGCATAGTACAAGGGCTGAAACAGCCTGCCCCGGTCCAAGGGTAGCAGAACCTCTAAAGTGAACTAATGAACACAATCTCTCTAAATGTAGAGCTAAAGCCAGTTTAATACGCAGGTATACATTTGACATGCATAAGAATCTGTATCGCATATTGTCAAGAGCAAATCCGACACGTTTGGAGCTTGACAATAATGGCCCTTGTTGTTAGCGCTAAACACAGCTCTCCTTGTGGTAGAAGGTTTGTCTCAGGTCAGCCAGAGGCTTTTGAGGTTTGATGACCTAGACTTCCCCTGATCATACTCTCAAGGTTGTGTCTGATGAAAAACAGGCTTCTATTTCCAGCAGACCCGCTCCCTCATCTACCACTCACCTTCCTGCGACTGAGAGGGTCCTGACAGGCAGAGTATACGTGTGGAGGTTGCGTGGGTGGATCCAAGCACTCGTCTGTGACTCAAATATGATATGTAACGCAAGAAATGACAGCAGAGAGAAAGATGAAGAAGGATTATAAGGGATGGATTTAAAGTAAAGGTTTGTAGGTAGCAGTAGATCAGGTGTCTGGGAACCTGAGCGGCTCATCAAACTGGGTTAGGAGATGATCAAAGTTTAACTCACCTATTAAAATGAAGGTAGTGGGTTAGCTGGGTTAGCTGCTGTACACTGAGCTGACAGAAGAAGGAGAGAAATGTCAATCCTGTTGTTGTTCTCAGTCCATTAGAGACCCAGGTCCAAGTTAACAGCTTGAAAACATACAAAACATCGTTATCAGTACAACACTTGATGACTTTTCCTAACTTTATTTGAACTGCCTCCAGTATAAGCATCGATTTGTAGATAACCCCAGTGGTAAACACAGCTGAATGCTCTCTCTCTGTGCTTGGTGTTGACAGTAGTTTTTACACAGCACTACCCATCCAACGTCACAGACTGTGAATGGTCTCTGTGGGTTTTTCCTTTTAGGGTTTTATAAGTGTTGGCATACAATTAACCCTGCCCCTCACTGCAGGATAACATACTGCACACCTTGTTATTTGTGTGACCTTTGGCAAACAAAAGGAATGAACAGCACATAAATCACATAGATTAAAACATGAAATATATAGTAATTTAGTGCAATAACAAGGCTTTGTGGTAATTTCTGTATTTGATGACAGTCATCAACGTGTGTGTAGCTAAGATAAGCTTTCCACTGCAATGACTTTCTGTATATATTAGGTTTTATTAAGGCCAGAAAAGTCTCAATCATTAATATTAATTACTTTATTCATTACTAATTTCATATATAGCGCTGTCTTTGACAAAGTCACTGTCAACAATGTACAGGAGCTAAATGAAGGCAAACACAAGTGACATGAGAAAGGAAATGAAATCAGAAACTCCTCTTGTTTGCTGCAAGCAACTCTGAGAAAAAAAAAATGTTGTTGATTGTACATGAAGTAGATATATATAATGAAAATAAGGGCCCCATGTAGAAGGATAAAACATGTTTTAAACATTATCTGATGAACTTCCCAATACCACAACATGCACTTTATCATGAGCTGCAGTATCTGTTATCACCTGCCACCCACCTGCTTCTATGTCCAGCTTCATAATTTTGGGCCTTACACAACTAATGAGCCAAAAACTGGAGTTTCACTGTCGATCCATGGACTCAGTTGTACAACAACATGTAAAGTTAGAGATTTCCCATAACTTTGTATGGGGCCACTGACAGCGTTGGCTGACCCATGGTAGTTTCTTCCTGTAGCGACTACCTGTCTCTGTGCTTCACTGAGTGTGAAATATACACAAAGTGGGCAAGACACCTGGGAGATAAAAAAAACCATCTTGAATTCCATAGGTTTTATAAAGACAATAACTACATAAGGTCCTAATAATTAAATGTCCAGTTATGAGAAGATTTTCATCAGTGCTGAAAATCTAATCAATTCATTTAATTTGTCCTTTACCCAAAACAATGAGGTCTCTGCTTCTGTTTAGCTGAAACTGGTTTGGCTGTGTGAACCTTTCTGTGCCTTGTGCACACCCCAACTCCCTGGTTTTATGTCTGATATGTCCCTCCACGAGTCACGTGACTTTTATCGCTGCTTTCACCAGAATACTCGCACACCTTGGTGTCTCGTTCCAGCAATGATTCCATCGCTTTTTTCTAAAATAGCTCATATTTCTTGTTATTCAGAATATCACTTGTTTGACAAATGTACAAAGGGTTCCACTATTTCCCCACCACATCGGCATACATAATGGGGGTGCCACATGGCGATCAGAGATGGCATTACACACCCTCTTAGGCATTTCCTGTGGTGTTTCCCTCTTTCTTCACAACTTCTTGCTAATGTCCATTAATCCTGGCAGGCACTTTCTCTCGCAGGGTCTGATATCACAAAGGCTGCCTCTCTCTCACACAGTCGCTGCTCTGAGCTGGAAACTGCAGACTGGAGCTCGCAGTATTTCACAGCTGATGGTAGAGATAAGCGTGTGAGTAGGTATACATCCACACGAAGAAAAACAGCTCAGCCCAAGGGAAAAACTGCCTGGGAAATTGTGAAACTGATGCCATGCTTTGGTAAGTTGGTGTCAGAGTTGGAGTGCTAGTCCAAATGGATGTGCTGAAGTCAAAGACGTACAGCTAGGTCAAGGCTCAGCACGATGTTTGGACCTGTAATGAATTATTGCTGCATTATTGTGTCTGCAAGGTTTAATGAAGAGTTTCTTTCAAACCAACATGGTGTGTCATGTAATCACAGCTAACTCCAATATAAAGGGATTTTATTATGGCTGCCCTCATCTTCCTTTCAGTTATAGTTTTTGTCTGTGGGAGACAAAAGTCACTGAACCTATTTTTGGCATCTCATCTGTCATATTGCCCTTTGACCCTATAAACACCAGAGACCATTTATTTCCTAGCGTGACTCAATTCAACAACAGTTCTTACCATGTCTCCTTCACAGTCTGCCACAGATAAGCTTTCCCTTAACTCCCTCCCCGCAGTCTGCTGAGTCACACAGCAATATAGCGATCGAAACTCCAAAGACCATCGAAACGCATCCTCTCTCTCACAGAAACCCAGCAGTAATTGGTAATATGAACAGCATGGATTCAGATTCTGAAAACATATCAGAAAACGTATCTGCGTCATTGTCTTCACTAACAGATAAGATCATAATAGCTTTGCACCAGCACTTGCACATTCCTCTGTTGGTAATGAAAAAAAGAAAAAAACAAATACTCAGAGAAAGTATTTCACCTGCAGCTGCTTCTTCTGGTGCTAACCTGCTACTTCATTATCCCAGAGAAATGCCCCAGTTTAGCAACATGACGTAATGTGTGTTATGGTGTATTCATGTAACTGCAGCAGGCGAAGAACACTTCCCATTAAGGACAACAAGGAGGTTTATGGCAAAACCAGTACAGTAACCAGGAAACTGGATTACAGAAGCATGTTAGTTGCATGACTCTCATGCAGGAAGAAACAACCTAGTTAACAATCAGCGTTGGGCCCCCATGGGAAAAGCTGCACAGTAATTATTGTTGTACAAATGCACATACAGTCCACAGGGTAAGAGCCAAATAACTAAAACAATTAGCCAAATAGTACATGAACTGAAGCTGCCAACAACAAATTAATATAATCTGGGGTAAGACAAAGCTTGTCTGTATTTGTTTGGTCCCAGATTGTACAACGAGGTGGATGTAGCAGTGTGAGTTATAAATACAAATATCCAGTAACAGTTACAAAATGTTTAACCAACTAGTTTCAGAACAAAAAAACACTGAAAGGATCACAACAAATAAATAATAATCATGAAAAGACAGCAGGCACAAAAGTGACTGGAGCTGATTTGAAAGCAAAAATAGCACAACTGATGTACACACATTATCAGACGCACATAAACATTGTTAAATGCAGGAAATCTTTATCTGGAGGCCAGGAAGTCATTTTCTGTGTCCCACAGCCCAAGTCATCAGAGATAAACGCCTGTTTTGACCAACACAGAATCTCCTTGTGTTGCACATGGTCCCATAATACAACAGTGTACATTACAAGGTGGCAACAGAATGAAACCAATTTCATCAGCTTCCTTTATTGTTTTATGGAAAAGCACAACTAAGCCACATCAAGAGAAAATACAAGATGCTCAAATAATAAAATCACCAAAGAGTATGACTCCATTAGCAACACAATCGTTATATACAGTACGTTTCTAGGAGCTCACAACTGTGTGTATTTCAATGACACTCATTTTAATGGTTGTAATTGTTTTCGGGATTCCCTGGAGGTCAGGTTCATGACCACATCTATCTTACTTGAACTCAAAACTATTTGGGCTATGGGACTTTGACTTAACAGAAAATCACCAGACATGTCTATACGCGTGTAGGGAAAAACTGTTATTAGCAAACTATAATTTCTTTCAGTGGAAGACTAGACGCTGACATGTTGAGAGGGCAGCAATGTTAACAGACGCTGTTTGTCTGTTCAGCTGTGACCTGAGGGGAAATTCATATCACTTTCAGGATTTCAGTGGTTTCAGTTGACAATGAAGTCATCTTGCTGTGAGAAAGATGATAACTCTTTAGAAAGGCTCCAAGGCCAAGTCTATTGTCTGTGGGGCAATTTAACCTGCAACCTAAAGGCTCAACTCACCATGTAGTTCTAAACAAACCGCGACCAATAGGCCTTTTATGTCAGCAGCAAGAAAACAAGAATCCCGGAAACTGTGGAAACAAACTCAATAGCGAGGAAGGGTGGAGGAAGAGGTATAGGGCTGCTCTGCTCCATCCTCATGGGTTCCTCAGTATGACCCACTTTCTATTCAGTGATCACAGACATGTCCTGTTCCTACACTTTGGTTTGGGGTTTACTTCATCTGCCTGTTCCCAACCTTTAAACTGACTCAAACAACTGCAAATTGCCTTAAATCATCACATGCTGTGGTGAATATAGAGAGAATAGTGACAGTAATGTGACTAATACTACAATAAAACTCAAATCTGCATGTGGGTTAAATGACTAGGTGTTGTTTTGAATCCCACTCACACTTTAGTTAGGTACAACACAGAATTTATGAATATTAGATATTTAACATTAGAGACCTAGACCTTGATATTTATGATTTTCCTGTAAATAAGTGTGAGTTTGCTGATCAAAGCATTTTATGTCGCACCAGTGTCATACGAATAAAGTTTGAATCGCTCTTTATTTATGGGGTTAGTCCATGCAATCATCTAAAACTTCAGAGGTTACTGCGCCTTTGAGGGCGGATTTGTGGCAGCAGCACTTTACAGAGGAAGTTCAGGTGTCCCCCTTTGACCAGGTGAGCTGATCGTCCGTGTAATGATGACGCAGCAGGGACCCGTGCAGAGTCATCGCCACCGGACAAACGAGGACACGAGCAGTTTTTCACAAGAGTAAAGGAGAACTGTAAAGCCCTTTCAACGAAGAACGACATGTCCCCAGCGGCTGCAGGGAGCCGGAGGTTCGCTCAGGTGCTCTCACCAAAAACCAGTGAGTCAAACTGTCAGACATCGAGTCTGTTTTCATGCAGAAATAGGCGTCCCCTTGTTTTCGGTGAGGTCCCAGGAGCAGGTGTGCTTGTTGTGCAGCGCAGGTAGAGCTGAACATTGATAGACTGTAACCACGTGATGATGGAGCAGGTTGCATAAGAGGAAGAAACTATTAAGACCAGGCAGTGAAATTCATTCGGGACTTCGCGATGTTTGGCGAAAAGCATCGTCTTACTAAACCACCGCCCAGCTGAAGACTGATGACAGCTGTGTGTCAGAACTGACAGTCTGGACTCAACAGGCCTCTTGTTGCATTACTTACAGGCTCTTATGCAACAGCAGCAGCTGGTAGGAAGGGTAGAAGTGTGTATAAGTGTGTTTGGACATTCACCGGTGACTGTCGCACTGAATCACTGTTGTCTTCATAAGTGATGATTCATGCTGAACATCACCATAATCCACCAATTAGGTTTTGCCCTTATGATTGACAGGTGAAGGCCACAGGAGAGTTTTTGCCTCCACTCCTGGGAGAGACTTTAGAAAAGGGACAGCTTGGCATTTTGGGAATGGAAATGTGTTGTTATTATTATTATTGTTCATTTTCTCATTTTTATCTCCTTTTACCATATTGAATGGTACGCTGGGTGTCTTAAAGAGGGGCCAAAAGGTGATGTGAGGCTTAAATAAATCTAAATGTTAATCTGCTTTAGAGGGTAAGCAGATTTTTATTCAGTCTATGCTAAGCGACACTAAAAGGCTGCTGGTTGTAGCTTTATATATTTCGCACAGTATTTTCAGTTATTTCATCTAAATTTATGTAAGAAAGCGAAGGAACCGTCACTGCTGGTTGGATGGAGGTTTTCTCCCTCACAGTTACAGGAGGAGGCAGGTGTGGTTCTAAATCTCGTGAGAATGTAATGTGAGATTGGGCGACCTTAGCACCTTTGCCCTGCAGCGTGCCACCGTGTGAACCTAAACAGACCAGACCCTCTTCTCTCATGTCGTGTTAGTGACTTGGCAGTTAGTGATTTACTGCCTTCATCTTGTCTACTAATGTCATTGTGACCCTGGTTTAAATAGCATGTGGCTGTGAGGGTTTCTTTTTAGTCCTGTTAGCTGCATCGCTCTAGGAATTGCAATGTCAGTCTGTAGTATCAATAACTATTGAATGACATATTGTATTGATGTTCATGGTCTCACCACAATGGAACCAAAGGCTTTTGGTGGTCTCCTGTCTTTTCATGTAGTCTAGACATGAGGTTTAACTTTGTGGTTTTGAATATGATGTTTTAAATAATTGTGGGTCAGATTGCAGTGATAGTTTATACAAACATTCACGTAACATTTAAAATAACCACCAGTTCTTTAACTTGTTTATGACCAAATGCATTAGAGTCAAATATATTCATATATTTTCTGGCAAGATCGTTGTAAATAATGAGGATATCTATTCTGTGGAAACAGGGATGTGAGATGTGCTCTGTAGCCGATGACTGGCCGGGTTTATGATGGGCTGCAGCTGTCAGGTAGCTCTCTCTCCACGGCTCATGATTGATGTTTTTACTGGAGGACTTTCAGACGGATGGCTCCACAGGAAGCCTTTGGTGCTGTGCTGTATCGCGTTGCTCTCTCTTGAAGATTATCTTAAATCACTCCACAACCTGCCCCTTTTATATTGAGGTCCAGGTGGTGTGTGTGTGTGTGTGTGTGTGTGTGTGTGCACATGCCTGTGCACATGCCTGTGTTTCATAATCTTATACCTGCCATGCTGATGTCCAGTGTAATTCAACACTTTTATCTCTGCTCTGCCTGAAGCAGTTCCCGATTGCATGTGGAGTTCAAACACACTGCAGGAGGAAGAGACCCAACTGTGCTTCCATGATGCGTATCTGGACTCTTTTTGATGCCAAGAGCAGTTATAGTACTTTATGGAAGATTGATACTACAGTAACAATAAAATGGATGGATTGATGAAAAAAATAGTAGATGTATTTTAATAGACAAACTGGAAGAACCTTTCTGGTTTCTCTTCATTTTACAGCCTGAATAGCAGAAATAATATCAGACCTTTTTCATAACGGGATTTGCTAAATCTCAGTTTTTTGCTGATGGGTTACCTTTGTTAGATTTTTGAAACCTTCCCGATAAATAGTTGGTGTTGAAAGGTGTTTTCTTAAACTTCGCCTGAGGCTGGAGCTGAGCTATCTGTGCCTGCAGGAGGAGGGCAGTGAGTCTTTGTGTGGGGGGTCATGATCTTTCATCTGCTGCTGGCAGCCTACCCTGCTGGGAGGTCACATGTAGGAGCTGAGGCGTGAAGGAGTCGACAAGAGAGGGGGAGCAAAGGAGGATGGGTAGAGAAGGGGCAGTGGGGGAAAACTGATGGGAAAAGTATTCATCTGCTGTTTTACCTTTCAACACTTTGGGAACCTGAGCTGTTTATATTTTAGTACCTAAATAGTTTCCAGCCAACTCATATTTCATACAGTGAAACTAAAAACAAAATTGACTGAAAATCAACAACAGCGTAATAGTAGAGAGACAAGCAGAAATGATGTTGCAACAATGAGAAGCCGCCACATTATTGCACATCTATCATCACCTGGCTTTGTCTCAATCAGACACAGCTGCACAGCTGAATGGCTTTTCCTGCTCTTCATGCAGGAAAAGGAAGTGAACTGTGCTAAGTAGTCGGTCACTGAGCTTTAAATTTAGCTGCTTCATACACACATAATGCCCAAAGTCTGCTGCTCCCTGCTTTGTGTGAGGCATCGCGACTTTATAGGGAATGTAGTTGACCTTTAGCGAATGATGTGTGAGAGTTTTTAACAGCACCTAACTATTAACAGCTTTGCAGATGTGGTGGGTGTGTTATGACAGGTAGCACTCCCTCTGTCAGAGACTGTAACTTCACTTCCTCACTACCTGCCGTGAGTAGCGATGCAAACAATAGAACCGATAGGGACTGACATGCAAAATATGCCCTTTCCCATGCAAAGCTGTGGGGCAGCCACATTAGGTGCAGCCTGCCATTATGGGTAGACATGCAGGAGCTTCGGCATCACACTGGTTCATTAACCTCAGTCACATGGTGCAAATACACCAGTCAGCCATAACATTTTGACCACCCGCCTAATACTGTGTAAACAGGAGTCAGGGTAGCAGTTGGCTGGCACTCTTGTCGCCCTGCAGGTCACTGCATCTTCTGTGAATCTGTTTGCTTCCATGGTTAAACTTCCAGGAGGGGCAAATGTTTGTCTACCATTCAGTCAAAAACAGATGTAACTTATAGATTTTTTTTTTTTTTTTGACAAATTCAACAGCTAGTTGTGATATTTCCACTATAACCACTGAATGTTTCTCATCATAAAGACCAGTGTACATTTGTCATTTTCAACCATTTTAACAAAGAGTCAAACAAAATGAATCCTTTAAAAAGGATGAATGAAATTTAAGAGTTTAATTGACCTCGTCATCCCTGAGCCTTTGAGTCTGTTCACTGATTGTCTTTCCTTAGACAACTTCTGGTCAGGACTAACCACTGCAGACTGGGAACACCCAACAAGACCTGCAGTTTGGGAGACACTCTGACCCAGTTATCACATTTTGACCCTTGACAGAGTCTCTCATATCCTTACACCTGCCAACGTTTCATGCTACCAACTCCTCAGTGTTCACCTGCTGCCTAATATACCCCCAGACACTGACAGATGGCATTGTAGCAAGATAACCACTGTTATTCACTTTACCTGTCAGTGGTCATAATGTTAGGACTGGTCTGTGTATATTTTAATGAGAAAGGTTTCTACTTGAACACATGTATTTTTGTCAGCATGCAGGATGGTTGATTTGGGAAGGTTCAGATTGTGTGTATCTTTGTGTTTAATAACGTCGTCATCCAGCCTTGATCGATGAGCTGGTGCAGCTGTGACTTCTGCTTCCTGCTGTAATTTTCTAAAATCACAGTTTATCATCACTGTATGCGTGCGAGTCAGGGGACAAAAGGTTGATGGATATCGCCATGTGTTTCCTGTTATACTCAGGTGTTTTTGTGGATGTGTACACACTGGTGGTTACTCGTGTATATTCAGGTCCAGCCCATATTTCCGTGGCCCAGACTGGAGCAGTAAGACTGACAAGCAGAGACCTGCTCTGTGCTGCACAGGGATATTTTTGGACTGTTGTGTTACTATGAGACAGACTACAGGAAAACTTCCTTTACAAAACCAAATTTTTTTTTTTTTTTTTTTTTGGTCTCTGGTCTGGGTGGTGGGACTGTTTGCGTAGTAACAGGCTGTAGAAGTGCATATATAGTTTTAGTGAAGTGCACGCTGCCTGTGACAGAATGACCACACAGTTAAACCCAGTACCTGCAGGAAATGAGTTCACTGCAGATGTTGAAATGAGAAGATCAAAGCTTCTCTGCCCTCTGTCAAGACAAGCACTAGATATAAATGCTGACCTGACCTCCTTACCTTGGGGCTAAATACAGACAACCTACATAGGAGACCTTGACCCAATCTGTATGGGGATGGACTCACATATCCACACACAGAGACACACACACAGTCATGAAATAAATGGCAAACATGTTCAGTAGTCTAGAGTTGAGTCTAAAGCATTCATCTCCTTTGGATTATTTATTCTGGTGGCAGAACACTGGTGTGCATGTACCGTGGGATTTCTAGATGCAAGGATTTTTTTTTTTGAGACAACCAGGGAGGGGATGTTGAGTGGAATGAGGTTTTAGTTTCAGTCTTGACTAGTCTGCTGTGCTCTTAATATGCACATAACTGAAGACGACAAAAAGGCAGCCATTCTCTATTCCAGGCTGTCTAAGACACAGAGGAAGAGTTGTCTGTAGACACAGTTCCACAGTTTCCGCAAAGTCTTCGAGCAGTTTCTTAAAAGAGTCTTTTCATTTTGAAGCTCGCATTTATTTGCGCCCTGCACCATGTTCTGATACATCAGTTGCAGTTGCCTTTGATTTTTTTTTGATGACTGCAAGATTTGCTCCATTTGTCACTGAAGTTTCTTTCATAAAAGTCTTTAAAGTTGATAATGACGGAGGTTTTTAGGTCTTTGCTGGTAACACAGGAGCACATGTGTGAGTATGTGTGACATTTGGATAATAGAGTGCACAGTGGACTGGAGCTGTCAGAGGAGCACACACTAATGTGCTGATTTGACGCATGCCTGTTCGGCACACCCATGCACATATCATGCATCTACTTTCAGATGTTAAATGAAGTGTGTGAGGGGATATTTGTGCATATGTACTGTATGTCACAACCCATTCTATGCATCCCATAGCACAAGAGCGGCTCTATTTGTTCAGCAGGGAACTACATTCCAGCAGGCATACCTATAGTCTGTGATTTTAGTGCATGCATGCTCTCAAGCTTTTTCTATACTTGAAGTACTTTAGAGATCTGCTGTAAAAACATGTTTCACCTAATTACAAGGTTCGTGAACAGGAGAGGGAAAGTTTGGCCTGCTGCCTTTAACACTTAGAAAGTATTTTAATGTGTAGTTTCGAGACAGCTTTAATACCCACCTGACCGAACAAGAGCTGTTCTTAAGAGACAGATTACAAAGATTGTGTCGTTACTTACAGTTAGATTAGTTTAGCTGTTGTTCAGCATGATTTATATTTGTTTGAACTACATTGCTCAGAGGGAAGCTATTGCTAACCGTTAATGCATATAATAAAGAGTTGGAGGTGTGTTGTATTTGTGATGATTTCATATTGGCGTTTTTTCTTTTTAAGTCGTCGTTTTCTAAAGTTAGAATTAATAGTTTTAGGCGGTCTATGGGCATGTTTTCATCTTCAGCCATAAAAAGCCATTTATTATTCTTGAAAGAGCAAGGTGCTACATCTGGAAACATCACTGTTCTGTCAGATTCTGAACAGTTTGAGCCAAAAAACACAGTTTTCGACTAACAGCAGTATTATGACCACGCACTTGCCTGCTCCCTGCAGGTTGTGGCTGTCTAAACTAAGGGCTGAAAGGTCACAGGTCAGGGGCAGGGTGAGACTGAAATACTCCTGCCCTGAATGCTGCAGGCTAGTTCCAAATAGCACTGAAGGATCCTGTAGGTAGTTACAGAGACAACAAAAGCAAAATCCTGCTTCATATAATGTGAAGTAAGTTCTTGAAAGAAACTGTGTGTTGTTTTGTGACACAGTGTTTGTTAATGATGAAGCTACTGGCTAACGTGTTAGTACTGATGCTTTTTTTTTATGCACTTTATCATGCTGATCAGTGAAATTAACTTGTGACAGTCCATCATATGTTTCCAAGTTGGTGGAAAAGAAGAAGAGGAGAAAGAGGGAAAGTGCCAGTAGGGGTCAGGGGTCACCAGCTTACCATAACCAGAGAACGTCCCATGATGACCAGTGGCATTTTTATTCCTGTCGAGCAGATTCCTTGCTAAGTTTATCAGGTTGGTGAACTCTGAAGTGGGAAAGTATGTGGAGTTGAATGTTGTGGTGGGAATTAAATTCCTCTAGTTTTATTTAAATACCCCCTCAGTCCTCAATTAGCAGTGGGAATCTGTTGCTGCGAGCCCATACATATACATAATGCATTGCCTGGTTTGTTTTTAGCATCTCGGATTTCAGATTCGAGATGTATTTATTTGCAGAACTGGAGCATTAGATGCCGTTTAACAGATTATCAGGAACCGTCATTAGGGTTCAACTGAAAAGAAATGTGACTCCTTACCCCGTGGACCAATAAGTAGTTAATGTCGATTTGAAATGGGTAAAAATTGTAGGACTGGCTACAGGATACATTCCATTTCACTAGAAACAGAGGATGGTTTGAGGGATCAAACTTGTATGAATCCAAACAATTAGTCACCCATCTGTTGTTTATGGATGAACTGATGATACAGTTCATACTGCTCCTTAGCTTCTGGCTATGGTTTGGGAGTGTTTCACATTTACAGCACTTTTAACAATCTGAATACCAGATTTGATTTCCTAGACCAAGTGCTGTTCCACTTACATCTATGAAATAATGAGGCCACCAGAAACTTGTAGGTTGACACCAGAATGTGAATGTGTGCCATTGTTGGCCTCCGTGCCTCCCTCCTCGTCAGTGTACTCCCCAAGGCCCAGTATTTGTGGCTGGCTTCTTTCCTCCCTTGATTTTTTGTTATGTCTACACGCCCCCCAACCCCACACTACACTGCACTATTTCTGGCATCCATTCTTTTTAATGTATATGTGAAAAGTACAACCAAGTGAAAGAAGAAGAGTGAAGGAGGGCAGGAGCAGATGAGAGTCAGTGCTGCCTGTTGAAACATGAATAAAAATAAAAACTCACAGTGAGGAAGTTGGAAAATTGCAACTAACAAACTCGTTTTAGCTTCTGTATTAAATTAGAGAGCGAGCAGCTCGCCTGATGTGTCCAGAAATATCCCAAACAAATCTTGTTTCATGCTTCAGTTGCAAATCTGTTTCTAGTCTTTTTATTTGCTGACTGGTGTTTTCCTACTGGCAGGCTGAGTGGGGTGAGCAGCTGTTTTTGAGAGCTGTACCAATGTGTGACATGCGAGTCAAACCAACTGTTCACTCAACAGTGTTGTATGAAGTGTGTCTCGCTGTGTCCCACCTAGCTCACGTAGTCTGACCTCATTGGTTTGTTTCTCAGAGACAGGTAACAATAACAGGCTGTCAAGAGCATTGTAAAATTTATTAGGGCACTAGGATGAGGATGTATTGTTTTATTACTTGTCAATATCCAAAGCAGTAAAACAATAATGATAACAAATGGATGAGGTAAGCTGCCCTCGGGTACTGACGTGTTTTTTTTGCTGATGTGAGGGGTAAAGGACAAACAAGAAAACATATTTACAGCTTCTCATTATGACGTGCACAAATTAACACTGGAAAAGCACAAAATTATAGGCACAAATTCATATGCATTTGTATGTAGACAATAATAAAAAAAAAAACAAGGACCCAGTTATAAGAACATTGGCCCATAACATCACTAGTGGTCAAAATCTCTCAGGGTACCTTTAATAAGTAGCTCCAGATATGTAGTCTGGATATAAAACGCAGGTTAAGGTCTGATCAGTAGGACACACACACCTGGCCAGCCTCTAGCTGACTTAGCAGCAACTCACAGTTGTCATCTCCGTCGCTGTGTTTAGTAAATCTGTCAGCTCTCTGAATGTTCAGCCACTGAGTGACACACTGGTTCTAATAAGCAGAATTCCTCAGAGACAGAGGGACCGAGGAGGAACCTCAGCCTGACTGTCGACTGTGAGTCTGTGTCTGAGTCTGTGTTCGCTTTGTCACATAGTTCTGCTGGACTGTCCAGACTCATGCAATGATCTGGAAATAATGGTGTAGCTATAAGCACAGTCTTTGTGCACTGGTTAATTTGTCTTTGCCGAAAAAAGAATTGTGGGGCGGGGGGGGCTCACTCGAATGATAGCATAGCCTGAACAGGCTGCAAACATAAAAGTAATTTATTTCAATGACAGAGAAAAAAGAAAACTCCCCCTCCTTCCTCCAGCTTTCTTTTTCTCCCATGTCTCCCCCCCACCCTTCATCCAGCTCTCCCACTCAGCAGCTGTTCCTCTCACTTTCCGCCCACCCTGCACCCCTGCATGATCACCCTCCTCCCCCACCAGCCCCAGTGTGATGGCTTTGTTTTATTGTTGGGCAGCGTTTGGCAGGGAAACCCCCGTCTGGAGTGGGGCAGGGGTCCGAGTCGTTGTCGAACACTGGGGTGTAGCAGTGTGGATACCCACATAAGCGGAGGATTAGTGGAGGAGGTTGGACTGATTTCTAAATGGGCATTATGATGTTTTTGAGCTGTTAGTTTTGGCTCTCAACACCCAAACACAGTGTTACCACCTGCTTCAAATGTGGAGATGAAGTGAAAACACTTTTCTTTGCTGAGGTTGCAGCTACGGAAGATATTCCACAATTCTGTGCTTATTGAAATGATTCACTTTAAGCATAAGATGACTGTTTTTTACACCTATTAGTACCAGTTTGTGTTCGTGTTCATGGAGAAGAATAGTGGAAGCTTAAATAGAAGCCACTGCAGCTGACTCGCCGAAGTGATAGGTGTGTTTTAGGCTTTCTGTAAATATCAGCTCTAACTCATCTTTTATGGTTTGCTTGGTTTAGGAAAACATGTATCACATATCAGCTCCACACTGGAGTTTAACATCTGTCATTTTGCTTCCAAATGGACCCAAAAATCCCCAGTCAAGGGCAGGAAACAAACAACATTTATTTGTGGTGTTGACAAGCGTGTTTCTTCCTCCACGGGGGAAGAAAACATGTGGCGTGAGTGAAAAATCAGGAGCAGCCTCAGTGTTTACAGTGCCAGACAAAAAATATAGAACCTTTATGAAAACACAGACTTATCTCAACATTTTTAGAAAAAGTCTGCAAGTAAAATTTCACTACTTCAGTCTGAGTATTGAAACTTGCAGAAGGCGTGAACTACCTTAAATTGTCTTCTTCTACATGTATCTGTAGTGGGATGTTGTGCTAGAGATTGCACCCCTTCTCTGTCCCACTGTACCCATGTGGCTTGCTGGTGGAGAGTTGGGAAGATAATGATCTGGACTGTTTACCCTGTAGGGGCCATTTAGGGCAACTCCTGTCCTCATAGGAAATAACTCAAGACCAAATGCCTCAAAGGGACAGCAGTGTTTTTGGAATCACAGGATTCAGGGGTTATTGCACATGTGTATATTTTGTTTAAGAGCCTCTGTCTCACTCTTGGGCTAAATCCTGCAAGATTTATGTAGCTAACAGACTGGTCTTTGTGTATATGTGGCTGTGAGGGAGTGGGTCACTCTGCTCGACTGTTCAGCTGCTGTTCTGAGCCAATAGCCTCTGGGCCATGAAGGTTATGAGCTGTCCAGAGGCTTTTTAAAAGCCCCCGACTGACTTCCTGCTGCATTAAAGCTGACATGAAACAGACGAGCTATAATGAGCTGCTGTCTTCTCCAGAACAGAACCAAATGTCCAACTGTGCCCAGTAGAACTAACCTGCTGCAGGTTTGTGTGCAGGCTGGTAATGTGTGTGTTGTGTGTGTGTGTGAGAGAGACAGAGACAGGGTGTGCATCAATGGGAGTGGAAGAATGTCAGTCTGTGTAACAGGTGGCATCAGCCTTTGGAGTTGTCACTCGGACCCTGAACAAAAGCTGTGGATATTTCTGAATGCTGGCTGGTGTCTGGCTTCTGTGCCACCACATTGTGTGTGTGTGTGTGTGTGTGTGTGTGTGTGTGTGTGTGTGTGTGTGTGTGTGTGTGTGTGTGTGTGTGTGTGTGTGTGTGTGTGTGTGTGTGTGTGTGTGTGTGTGTGTGTGTGTGTGTGTGTGTGTGTGTGTGTGTGTGTGGTCAGCTATATGGACTGGCCATTCTGCCCTTGGACCTCAGCAGATGTGGTCTGAACAATGAGCTGGGTAAATAAAAGGAAGTGTTGTATAAATAGTCTCAAACGTCTGCATGAGTGGAGTTCTTCTGTGTGTGTGTGTGTGTGTGTGTGTGTGTGTGTGACTGTGAGTAAGATCCTGTTTGATATGAATGGATTGTACTTTAGGAAGTTGCACTGTATTGAGCTCTCCACAGGTGCAGTTTGCTATCGAACACTTGTAAATTCCCCAGCCAGCAATATTTAGCTCAGCTGAGTTTTTGTAAGTGTTTTCCTTTTTTCCAAAGTTTTTTTTTTTTTTCTTTTGTTGTAAGTTATTTTTATCTGAGTATGCCAGCACGCCAAAGCAATTTTAGATTTTTTTTTGCAGCTTGATTTGTCATCAGTGCAATGTGAAAATTTCTCTGCTTTTTAAACACTGTGACAGGACGTTATAAGCTGTGAAGCTCAGTTAGAAACTTGCCTCTAAATCACATCCTGGTGATAAGTGCGCTGGGGAACAATGCTAAAAATAAAGGAGAGCCTCCTCCCGCTTCCATCCAGCTCTCCCCTTGGCTCTCTTGTATCCAGGACACTTATAGACCAGTGCTATATTATCTTACACGTGTTCATACAACCTTTGTTTTGGTAATTGATTGTTTTCAAATCAGCTGCCAAGCAAAAATAACTTAATTAATTAGATACTTTTGCATATCACTGTAAATTACATATCTGTTGGTTTTGGATTAGTGGGCAGGTAAAAGAAGTGATTTGGAGACATGACCTTCATCTGTGGGAAATTGTGATTTTATGGGCTCAATAATCAACAGTTATGGAAATAACAAGAATATTCCATAATGTTGATAATGATAATGCAGTGCATTAGACAGTGTGCGCTTTTATTTTGTAAAAATCAATGTAAGTATTTTTTTTGGGGACTTGATGTGATAGTTTTCCTTTTAAGCCATTTTCTCTCTCTCTTTTGTCCTAGATCTGGACTTCTGTTACAGCTCCTTTGGGGTGTGCGTGTGTGCGTGCATGTGTGTGTGTGTGTGTGTGGTCATTGAAGTCTATATTAGCAGCACACGTCAGCTGAAACACAGTACAAGCAGCGATCATTGCAATGAACCTAAGGACAGATGCCAGCGTGAAGAGAGAGGGAGGTGATAGGAGGTGGAGTTACGGTGGAGAACTGGAACAAAATGCTACGAAAAAGACAAAATCTCAGGCTTAATTTTTAATGGCGGTCTTTGGTCTTGATGTCACTGTGTGACCATTGCACAGATATTTTCATATGCGGAGTAATGACACAGATCAGCTTTAGGTTTTGACGCAGCCGAAACACATCAATTCAATTGTGTCAGCACATGCAGACGAGTTCTTTAAATTAGTTTCAGCTGGTAAATGATTCTCAACTCAATATATCACCATCATGATTTAGTGCACTGTAATGTCATTCAGCATATGCTCCACTATTTAAATGCACAAAGCCCCAGATAAAAGATGCAAGATTTTCATGTGAAAATACCTCATTGGTTTTTACCTCAACATTTTCAGCATTTAAAGTGACAGACTGTGAATGTATTCCATATTTCCTTCCTCTTTGTTTCTATAGAGTGTAGGAAGTGCTGTGTCAGGATGTCTATGCCTGATGAAGTGTTTATGAGGCTCATCTTCCTCTTGGTCACATCTGACTCCAGTTAAGAGCTGTCTCTAACATCTGGATTTACTGTAACCATGAGGTGACAGACCTTTTTCCAGTTGCAGATCCTTTTTAACAACTTTCTTTAGATGGACCATAAACATATTTCTAGTCCTGGTGTTGAGCTGTTACTGTCCATCAGCTGGACACATCTGGGCTGCTGTTTTTACCGTAGCTTCCAATCAGCAGCAGGAGATGGCCACTGAGAGACAGACACTAAAAGATGTTACGCTAATATGTGAAATGAATATCACTCTGTGGTCTAATCTTTCCAGGCTCATACGTCATCTGACAACATTTACTTCAGTGGAGTCTTATGTGCAGATACGCTAATGACATTATGCCAGGACTAAAACATATGTGATCAGTTGCTGTCTTTCAGTTTTGATTCATGAATAAAACGTATTCACCACAGAAAGTTCAAAGTGTGCTGGTAAGAAGCAGGGAAAAGCAACATTTGCTTCAGTTTAAACAGGATAAGGAATCTAAGACGTGCTGTTTACTAAAGTCACTATTTACCTCATAATGGTGGGGGAAAGAAAGGACTGGAGGAACCTGAAGGCAGAGGAAGGAGTTGGAAGAGAAAGGTACTGGAAAAGGGCAAAACAAGAGAAGCATTAGAAGGAGACAGACGGCTGACGCTTGGGTGCGGGTGGAGGGGTTACTGTTCTGGAGAAGAGTGATTTTTCTTTTGCTACTGTAAATAATAGCCCCTGCTTGAGTTGGACGGCTTTCCCGGCTCCTTTTGTGTGCAGTGACATCTTAGGTTCCCTAAAGAGAGGAGAGTGCTCGGCTTCCAGGGTTTTCACTGGCATGGGAAAGGCACAGTATTAGCCTCATATGAATATGGGGGGAAATAAAGCCTCACAGGTCAAAGGGAACCTGCCAACATGCACTCCTGGCTCTTTATCCCACTTGAACCCACATAAGCAGTAATGCAGGCGTACACACAAACACATATAGAGCGTGGGGCCTACACACACATCAGCACTTCAAATGGATTCAGCTTTATCTGTGTAATAATGTGTTTTGGCTTCTGCTTCTGATGAGAGCAGCCCTGTGGTTCAGTTGTGGCCTCTCCTCTTTTTCTAACTATAACATAAACCTTTTCATCTTAGTGCCCAACACATGCATTCACTGCAAAATGTCCCATTTATATTTATAGCAGGGGAGGTAGTATCGGTTACACTTTTTAAACCACACCCAGAAATATTATTTTAATCTACGTGTGTGTTTCAGAGCTGCCGGCACGAACTTTTGACTTGTTCAGTCACTTTCATGCCGATGAACAACAATCTGTTCACATCTGTTCACGTCTGTTCAGCAGCTTTAGTTTGGACACTGTTTGTTACTTTTGCTTAAACAAAGGTTTTGAGTCCTTAGGTCAGAAGTCAGGTATCAGGAATTGTTGCCCACCTCCAAACATGATCCAGTAAAATATTAAAGATGCTTTCATTCCTGATAGACTTCAGCAGAAGATGAGCAATGTCATTAATACCATTAAAGTTTTCTTTGTTACCCTGAATTCGGAGGTCGGCCTGTTTTTGCAGTTTTGTGGGTCACTGTCCAGGTGACAGACTGCTGCTGCAGGGTGTGTTAGTTTGGTGCAGGAGCTGACGTGTTGCCTTATTATTGTTGTCTTATTAAGTGTTATCATACCTCGTGGTCATTTAAAGAAAAAATGACATGTGGGTGCGGAGGCTTTGGTTACATCTGAAGGAGCTGGGCTGAGTAATGAAGTAGTGAGTCATCAGTACAGTCATGCCGTTGCTTCTATAAGTCAGATTTTATGATGAAATGATAACATTTCAGGCTACTGGCTGAACATTTCTAAGAGATCTGTTAATGTTGTCTCTTAAGAGGATGAAGTTGTATTCGGGAGCATTTGCTGTGCTGTCAGTTTGATGGCCCCAGGGAAATCACTGGATGGAGGCGATAAAAGAATCATTTTTAGTGACGCTGAAATGACAAAGCCATCACATGAGTGTGATTCACCTGCTTAATGATGTCAAATCCGGTTTCCCTTCTTGATCTGTAAACAAGCTGATGACGGAAACAAACGACAGGCGGGAAGTGTTGGGGGGTGAGGTACTTCCTGTTATTAGTCGGGAGCTGCTGTCCACTTTTCCAGTTCCACTTTTATTCTGTCTCTTCTGTTCTCCTGTTGGAGAAAACATCTGTCCATGAACATCTGAGTGATCCCTTAGTATTCACCAGTCGCTACAGACAGAAATATACTGACCTCCTGATCTTTGCACTGCATACAGCTTTTTTTATTCTGAATTTCAGGCTGTGTGGGCTGTTCATTCGAAGTGCGAGATGACTGGTTTCCTCTTAATCCTCACACAGTTTAATTTAGCTCATTACATCTGCACAGGCTGGATGTCACTTCTTTCTAAGCATTTTATTTTTTTAGGAATTTTAACTATTATTGATCTTCAGATTAGTTTCCTTATTCATATTTTGGTCTAAGTCAGGAAACAATGAGAAATGGCAGCATGTTTAAAATCAAAATATTCAGTTCACTAGCCAAGAAAATGATCAAACATGGAAATCAAAGAATATTTGTTTAAATTATTCTGATTAATTATCTAAATTTCTGCCAATTAATTTTTCAATGAACGACAAACCATTTCAGCTTTACTCATGATTATTGAATTCTTATGAATATCAACAAATTGAATTATTGGCCTCAAATTGTGCTGCTGTTACATCTGATGGTCTTTCATTAAATAAACTTATTTATCTGTTGTTTATATCTGTGCTATGTAGATTCACAATATAAACAGTATGTTAAGGAACACCTCAGCAAGTGCTGTCTAATATACTGTCAGAGTTTAGATATGTCAAACAATCACAGGAAAGCATTGAAAAGTCAGTTGATTTTGGGTTTGCTGAATAAAAGCAGCGATAAGACTGAGCAGTTTGCTGAAGGTTATCAGCCTGTGTTGGTGCCATCGTTCGTCATTGTCTGTGTGTTGTGAATTGCAAGTTGTGGTGTTCGGTTTCAAAGGCTCAGCCCGACGTTCGTGGGTTTGTTCAGGTTAACGTGAGAGCAGCCATGTTCGCATGGTCACCGGTCGCTGCCACAGCAGGTCGCCGACTGCAGGGGTTAGAAAAGGTCCTCATGTTGATTGATGTGCACGGTCACTGCCCAGTTACTGTCTGCACACAAATCATTTCCAAGCAGATTATAGTTGGTTGCTTATCACAGGTCAGTGTTAGCCACCGTCTGCGATTGCTTGCTGGACCACGTGTGTTTCTGTTTTCCCTGGAAAAACTTGAGACCGGTGAAAACATGGAAGCGAGAAAGTGTGTGTGCTGACAGGGCCAGGAGCTGTTTTATCAATCCCAGGAAGCCTTGCTACCAGGAGGCAGGAACAACAGCCACTGGCTCTGAGAGAGGGGATTTTCCTCCATCCTGCTCAGTTAGGATGCAGAACAATGACCAAGTTACTCACACACACACACAGTGACCACTGGCTTGTGTATTCTCTGTGTGCTCATATGGACTGACTCACAGCAGGTTGCACTTTGAGCTCTGAGTCCTGTGATCTCTGCTCCTTTAGCTGTTTTCGGGTGGTCCGACCTTTTACCCCAACCTGTTGCATCCAAAAGACTTTGCCACTGGAGAGTCAAGAGCAAGAACAAGAATAAGAATAAGAACAGGGCAGAGAAAGAGGCTCTGATCTGTTGCTGTGTCTGATGTGACCCACTTGTCATGTGTTTTGTTTGTTTGTTTGTTTCTCGGGGGTTAGACCTCGTCCCTGTGCTGCCCTGGTTTTCTTCGCTCCTTTGCATCAGCTCGTCTCTTCTGTTACTCACCATCCTCATATTATCTCTCTCACATTAACTCTGGTTTAGTCAGTCTCTCACCGTGCTGTCACATTTTCAGTGACGGCTCCTTTTGCTTTTTCCAGTGTCATTTCTGTCACTTGTGTCGCCTGCAGTGCTGGCTGCTCTCCAGTTCTTGTGCCAATCCCACACCGCAAAGTGAGAGAGGAGCGAGCAAGGTCCCAGTTGGAAAGCGAGAGAGCGACTAGTGTTGCAGCAGTAATTGGTCAGGAAGTGGGCTGCCTGGATGTGCAAGCTCCTCTCCCCCCGTCTCTCTCGCCCTCCCCTCCCAGTGGGCTGTCAGTTCCGTTGCGTTTTGCTTCCATCTGTTCCCCCCACCACCACCACTCTCTCTCTCTTTTTTCCCTCAGTGTTTGTCTTTCTCTCTCAACTGACCTCATACAGTAGAGGTGTGGACCACGGACAGGGCCGCCTTGACACGAGCCCTACCTACCCCTCCAAGTCCGTCAGAGTTGCTAAGAAACTTTTCAAATGCCCGGACATGGATGTAACCTGTGAGAGGATACTGGGATACGAGCAGCTGAGGGAAGGGTAATGATGGGAATGTCTCTCTGAGGTGAGTGACAGGTTGTCATGGTCTTTGTGTGTCGCCGTAAACTGCCGGGACACAGAGCGTGGCTTCAGTTTGTTGATGTGCAAGCTGCTTTACTTTACTGTGAGTGGTTCTGCTTTCTATCAGACGTACTGTACAGGAGCTTTCCCCTCCTTAAAAGCCCAGGTCTTTATTTAATCATAATTATAGAGGTCTGTTCCACCAAACCCAGACTGACCTCCAATTACTCAGCTCAAACTTTCAATTTAGTGTAACTGTAATGGCACCTTTGTCCACTTGTCCAACTAGACACCCTGGCAGACAGCTGCAATCAGGCAGCAAGCTTCTGTTTAAGCTCGGGAGTCGCTGACTGCTGCATCTGTGGTAAGGCTGAACGGTGGACATGACAATAATGATGCTTTCACTTTGATAGGACGACCAGCAGAGTGTTTTCACTGGAGCTGTTTGTTGGCCTATAAACCCAGTGTCTGGGAACAATGTTGTCACAGCAGTTGGGACTTTTTTGGTTAGAAAACTATTATTAGAGACTTAGCTTAGCTTTAAGGTTGATATAACAGTGAGACATTGTGTAGCTTCAGTACATTGACCTCTTATTTTTACCTTAGTGCACAAATATGTTGTGTGTGTTCTCCTTTGTGGTGTGTCCTCATTTTGGGAGCTTTAACTAGAACACCGACTTGTGAAGGGCACAGACTTGCTGACAAAATAGGATGGACTCATTAAATGTCCTGTGTGACTTCATAACTTCCATTGCTGGCATGAATCTTTAAGCTGTGATTGCTGGTTGATTATGTTATTGATTTATTTTGGCCCTGGTCTGTTTCCCTCTGTGCTCTTTGGTTCTAATTCACGTTCTAATTCATCGTTTTATGTCTCAGATCTCTCTCGGAGAAAACATCTTGATCTTGGAAAGAAACATCCTGAAAGTTACCAACATTTAGTTTCACATGTTTGGCCTGTATGGGATCATCTTTAAGTGTATTCAAATATCAGTTTTAAGAAATATGCAAATGTACACGTAAAACATATGACTCACCCAATCAAAATGTAGTATTTTAATTGTATTTTGAATTAAACATGAGTACTGTATTGACATTATTTAAGAACCTGTCACGTGTTTCCTTAATGGGAGAAAAGTCCCCCTGTCTCCACTCTGTTGGTCTCCTTTCCTGGAGCGGGACCCTCGTCCTGCATTTTAATCTGAGGCTAAACACAGCTTCCTCCGTATATCCGCCACACATGCTCACGTACTCACTCAACACACACACACACACACACACACACACACACACACACACACACACACACACACACACACACACACACACACACATAAAGCCTTCCACACTTTTGGCTCCTCAACTCAGAGTTAGACTGTACAAATGTAAAATGTGCATAAAAATGAGGCATTTCCCCCCCAGAAAGGAAAAAAAAAACACTGTAGGTATTTTCCAGTGCACTGAAGCCCCCATAGACAAATGATATTCAGTTATTGGAAATGAATGTTAGAATTCCTACAAACCAGCTGCTTTTCTGCTCCTTCGCCCCCTCTGTCCTCATTTCTGCCTCCTATTGATCGACTTGTCCTTTATCTGCATCTCTTAATGTGAAAACCAACTCTCTGCGTAGTTGAATACTGACATTATCTCCTGTCGTAAATAGTTTTCATGGCCACGGTGCCACCCTGCTGTATCATTAGCAGCGGCTGTCGCTGCTGACCTTGTTGTTGTGGATGCAGCAGCTGTAGTTATTTCTGTGTCGCTGTTGTTGTTTAGTCTGCTGGGATGGCGAAGACGCTCCTTTTCCTGGTCACTCCTCTTGGCCCCTATGGCCAATTCTGGGGGATTCCTGTTCTTATATACAGTAAGCTGTGCCTGGGTTAGATTTCTGCCCCGCAACACTCGGAAATTCCTGGACTTGTCCTGGCACTGCGAGTAAACCTCTGAGGCCTGGGGGGGATACTAGCTGAGAATCTGGAATCCCCATTAAAAGTGGGAAAACTATATCACAGAGTTCATCAGGATTGCAGATTTCACTTTGACAAAGTTGGCATTTACTTACTTTCTTGTTATTAATGGCCAAAGATGTCCTCGTGATTTATATTCTCCGATTCTCCAAGTGGCGTGCTGTGCTGCATCACTTACTGGACAACAAAAGACCACTTGAAGTGAAAGCTGAAGTACATGCGTCATTAAAAAGAGGGAATCAACTCCTTCAGTCTCACTGACCTGCTGATGGGTCATTGATTGCAAAGTCACACTGTGCAGCCAAACATTGTTCATATCCAGTAAACGTTGAAATCTTGCAGAGATCCTGAACACCAGACATGCCAAGATCACTTTAGAAGCACTGTGTATAAAATAATATCTGTATTCAGAGATAAGCACAGATCTCCATCCTGTCAAGTCCACAATACCAGGATGCTGAAACTGAAGCATCTAAATGAGTCTTTCATAATTCATTTTATTCACACCTGTGCCTTTGTCAAACTGTATGTATGAACTGAAGACTCATAGCTGTTTTATCAGGTGAACTGAATAAGGAACAACCTGAAACAGAGAATATGTCAGTGCCAGACAGTGAAAAAAGGTTTTTCCCACCTTAAAGTAACCTAAGCGGGCAAAAGGACAAAGCTGTGTGTGAAGGTTATAATGAAGAGCTCAAACAGCAAGAACAAAAGCTTTAAAGGGTCGGCAACACTTAAAGAATCTGTGTGAGGAAACATAAAGAGAGTGTGTGTCTGCAGATGATCCATCTTGCCAATGACAAAGACAGACGGGGTCACAGAGGGAGGGGGAAACTGTATATGAATGACCCCTCCACCCACAGGCTCCTGTCATTAGTCACAGTCGCACTGAGTCTCTGAATCTGTTTCTCTGTATGCTCTCAGTTTAGTCGCCATGTGCTGGACACGTTACCACAGAAACGCAGTCCTCACGTTAAAATGTGGACAGCTGAGAAAATGAAGAATCTGTCAGGCTGTCTGAGCTGGAGATTGGACCTGATTTCACACACACCAACACACAGCCCACTGCAATAACAACCATCAAATTAGTGCTCCACCTCTCCCCGCCTGCGGCCCTCCTCCCCAACAGGACATGCTTAAGTGGTTGAGGACAGTTTTTATTACACACACACACTAAAACTTCTTCAAAAGGCTTTTTATTTCAGACTTTACAATGCTGTTGGAAAACAAATGATTGTGTGAGTACCAGTAAAAGTAGCATAGAGAGTGTATGAACCCTGTGCCCTGCCTCTCTGTTTGCACTTCCTGAGTGTTATGAGGAATGGAGTGGTTTATTGGCAATAAGGATTTTCTTTCCTCTCTCCCTCCGTCCCTCTTTCCATCTCCCTCACTGTCTTTCCACATGCGACCCTTCCTTGGAGATGAATGCCTTACTGTCGTCATAGTGACAACCGCAGCGCTGCGGCCCTGATCATCTTGGCAACCTCGCAAACTCTCAAACCATCAGTTTCAACTGTGGATGCATGGAGGGAGTTTCTCTGTGTAGGGTCTCAAACTCCTGCTGCCTTATTATTGCCCTGAAAAGGAGCAAGGTCTGTTGGGAAATCTTCCTCTTATGGTTTATGGTGATGACATGCTTTGTGGAGCATGGGCGGCATTGTAAAAGTATTGAAATCACATTGTTGGCTTCTGTAGTGCAGAAATGATTAGTCAATTTATCAGGAGTGAAAGATAAATCATTTTGATAATCGATTAACAAAGACCTCCATCAATTTATTAATGTGAGAAGTTTAAAAAAAACCACAAAAAAAAAGCCAAGTATCTCCTGACTCATAGTCTCTAATATGAGTCCGGTGTTTGTAGTAAACAAACTATATAGCACTTGAGTCATAATGCTAAGCTAAACTGAGCTAAATGCCTTCTGGCTCTAGCTCCATAGTAAGAGTAGGGGGGTCACTTGAATGATTTTCTAATGCTTGACTTGCTTTACAGCGACAGATGACAAGTGCTTTCACATTAATCACATTAATCACTGGGTTAATCAATAATGAAAATAATTAGTTGGAGAAATCTCCACGAGCTGCTGTGATTTTCTTCCAGTGCGAGACATTTTGGCTGAAAGAGGTTTTTTTTTTTTTTTTTTTTGTTTTTTCCCAGATGAAACTGCAGCCAAAACTCTGAGCTAATCTTTGATCTTATCAATACCCCCAGTCTTGTCGTCACCCTTGCATCTCTCTGTGAAAGTACTCTGCCTGCATGTGTTGCAGCTCATACAGCAACTGACATATCCATTAAAAGAAGAGGAATATTTACATCTCTGTTTGCTCTCCTGCAGGGCGTGGGGGCCGTTCATGCGTACAGGGGCCATCAGATAAGCTGGACTGCTGCTGTAGGTTTCTGTCATCAACACTTTGTGCTTGGCTGAACTGAGGAGTTTATAAGTTGCGCGTGTGTGTTTGCAAAGCCAGAGGTGCTCATTATGGACCGGGTGTGTGAGAGTGAGTTCAGGGTGCAGGGGCAGGGGGACGGTGTTTGTATTCGGAGTATAGAGTTTTGAGGGCTTCGTGGGTCACTGGACCCTCAGGCCATTAGAGAGAGAGGTCGTGCTTCCTGGGCTCTGGTCTGTGTCTGTGTGTGTCTGTGTGTGTCTGTGTGTGGGGTTCAGGGGGTTTCTATTCTTATATTGGCAGGGAGCGGGGGGTGGTGTTAGTGAGACCCCATGCTGCTGGGACCAGTGCCTGTCTTTAAAGTCGAAACGACAAATCGTTGACACATTTGCTTTAGTGCTTGAGAATGAGGACCTATTGTCTCACATGTGTCTTCCTGTTGGGTCCTATGGACTGAGCTATAACTGACCTCTGAAATTACACACAGAACATCTGTGGATCCCCACCTACTGGTTCACCAAGATGGTGTCAAGGTAAATTTGACATAAAGAACCTATTTCCTTCCGATATTAACTTTTTTTTTTCAAATTAAATATGGATTGAACTGGTCACTGATTAATATATTTTGGCAGCAGGGAGCAACAAACCTCAACACGTGGAAAACCAACTGAAATAGGTTTGTGGAGCTGAATATCTATCAAACACCAAAAGTTGGCATCAGATTCATACACATATTTCTTCTTTGTCCAAATGTATTAGCACAACATCTAATGCAGACAGGGCTCAAAGGTTTGCATGTTTTGTTAAATTAAAAAGACAAACATGTTTACAGCTTATTCCACGAAACAATTCAAAGATGTGTCATTTTGCTGAAGCCATTTGCATCAGTATCAGTAGAGACACAGGCCACAAGGGTTGGAAACTAGTGCCTTAGATTACTGTTTATCTGTGTCCATTCCCTCTGATGTTCACGTTCATTTTCAATCTGGTGAAAAAAGTTCCTACGCTCTCTCACTCCACTGAGTTTTGTGCACCCATGCTGCCCTGCCTTTCTCTGATCTGGGACACAATGAGCAGCACAGTGTTTTGCAGTGGACGAGGAGCTTTTGTTTGAGCTCTATTGACACACACACACACACAAGTGTTGCCCACCCTGTAATAAACCAAGGTAAAAGTTTGAATCTTTGGAGCAAAAGAAGAAGACAGAGAAATATAACGGGGAAAAGATAAAAAAGAAAAACGAGGGAAAGACTGAGGAAAGAGAGGAGGCACTTAATGTGGAACTCCCAGCTCCTTGTAATTTGCTGTGGGAGAGAGGGAGGAGGAGTCAGGGGGAGGGGAATACCCAGCAGGGAGGGAACAGGAGAGAGCAGAGGCCGTTCATTCTGACACACACACACACACACACATACACACGCACATACCAACACACATACATGCAGCCACTCATACGCTCACATGCAAACACACAGGAACAGTTTTGGACACACATGTATGCAGTGGATGTGTTGCCACAGGAATAGAAGCGTTGAGAAAAAGGAGCAGACAGAGGAGATCCTCAGAAAACTCAAGTTTCTGTGTGTGTGTGTGTGTGTGTGTTCAGGAGAAAACACAGTCTCACTCAGAGTGTATGGTCCTGTTTATATCTTTGAGGAGCGGACTGCACGTTTGGCCCCAGGAGGAAGGATCAGCAATGACTGAGACAATTTGGGAAATGTAAAGGAGTTTTTAAGGCCTTGCTGTGAATACTGTTTGGAATACTCTGGATATGTAAGATGCTCAGGAAATCTGGTTTTCATTCAGATCTGCGCTTTAAAATCTAACTTCTGTTAAAGGAACGCCGAGCCAGCTGCAATGCCTACTGGTAAGCACGAGCTGTTTAACTCAAAACTTAACTCCAACTCTGTTTTTTAGACATACTAAGTAAAGTTTCCAGGCATATTGAAATTATTGACAGTCCCACAACCTTTCCCAGAGGTGAAGTCTGTGATGTGGTGGGACTGGATTTTGCTGTCAGAGGTGCTGTATGTCTACAAACCTCATCAAAGGGGCTCAAACCATATTGATGTAGAACGATACCCTGATTTTTTTTTTTTTTTCTGTGTATGTGTGTAGTCAGCAACATGAAGCCTGTCGCTCTGGATATTTCTTAGAGTGGTCAGTAAAAGATGAATTTGTCTGGCATCACAAATATCAGACAGTACCTTTTGAAATACCAGGTCTGCTTACTAGTCTGTGGTAGTTTGGCTTCTTGGTCTTGGGGGCTCTTTTGTGCAGTGGGTGAGATATTTTTCCTCAGCTGACAGTGCTGAGTGAAGTGTCTCTGCAGTGCCCGTCTCTCAGCAGTGCAGTTGTATGGACAGTGTCTCCTGGTTGTTTTCTCACTCCTGGTGTTGAATGGAGCCTGTTTGCTTTCCCGCAGATGTAGCAGGTTAAAAAATGACACTGAGACAATGGTGAACACAGCTTTTTCCTGTTTGCTCATACTGGTGGTTATAAATTTTACTTTTACTCATTTAGTTTGGTGTTAAATGCAGGCATTGCAAAAAACTACTAAACTGTTTTGCATGTTTTGTGTTTATTAAAAACCTGCTGATACTTATCCAACATCTTTTGTCTTTAAGGTTGATTTAAACACAATTGCTGGAAAATAAATTTAAGGAACTGAAAACTTTCTGCTTGGCTTTTGTTTTGATACAGGATCTCTGAAAGCTAACACGTGTGTCAGTCTCCTCTTGCTGGATGAAGGTTTGACTGAGTGTTGAAATGCCTTTCTGCAGCCTGTGACCCAAATTAGAGCCTTGAGGGCAGCAGTTGGGGGGGGTGGCTGAAATGGGGAGAGAGGAGAGAAAAGAGGAGGGGGGAATAATTACTGTTCAGAGCAAAGTCTTTGGTTTAGAGGTGCCAGAGACAATGGACTCCTCCGTCCTCCTCCTCCTCCTCCCACTCTGCTGGCTCTCCCAGTCCTCGGGGAGGACATATGGCCCCATCCTGAGCACTCGTGTGCAAAGAACTGCAGCCTAGTGGGGGCAGGTGCCTTTGGAGTAATCTAAACAAATCAGTAGTTTTCTAATCTCAATGTCATGGTCCAGTGTGCATCAAAGTGTGTGTGTGTGTGTGTGTGTGTTGTGTTTAGGAGCTGTAGGACACACCCCTTTGCAGGCTGAGGTGGATGCAAAGAGTGTGGTGGCAAAACTTTTTTTTTCTGGGCTGAAATCCAATCATGTCAGAGAATGAGGCTAGTGTGTCACTCTCAGAGGGAGGACAAGGGTATGTGCAGCAGGGGCTGCATGGCTGCACAGGTGTGTGTGAGAGTGTGTGTTTGTGTCTTAAAATAGGGGGCAGATCTTTTTTTTTTTCACTAAGAGGCTAAACTCTGGTTCAGTCAATTAAAACTATGCTGCACATTCCTCACTGATGAATCTCACAGTCCATACCAAGCAGAGAAGCTCTCCACTGTAACTTTAGTTCACATCTCATTAACCCAACCTAAAGAGAAGAGCCTGTAAATCTCTAAAGAAAATGTGTGAATGCACCTGCACATGTTAAACGGTTAATGATTGAAATGGCTCTGACATGAGAAAAAGCCATTTGCTGCTAATTAGCCTCCCAGCTGTGCACGTGTTTACCTTCACCGTGTTTTGTGAGGCTGTGAAAGCCACAGGAGTCATTAAGTCTCACATCATGTTTAAACTTCGGTCTTTACCAGTCATGACGTGTGTTGGGATGTTTGAAATACTGTCTTAAGATTGTTGGAGCTTGTGCAGCTTGTTCTGTGCCAACACATTAAAGGAGGAATGCTTATTGTGTCTTTTACCTCTTTTCCCGTCTTTCTCCACATTATAATATATGTCCTGGTCAGCGCAGCTCTTTGTTGCTCCAGTGATAAGTTCCTCAGCAGAAAACCCACCGTCTGCTTTCAGTCCCTTCCTCCTCTCTCCGCAGCTGTTGCAGTGTGAAATCTTGAGTGACACTTTAAGATCCTTAGCGTCAGTTGAGATCAAGCTTGCGTCTTTATCAGAAAACAGAAACTGACCTTAAGTGGACGCTGCGGAAGATGCGAGACCGTAACTAAGCAGACAGCAGCAACAGACGGGATTTCAGTCGCTTCATTGTGCTGTTGAGTCTCAGCCTACAGGGAACAAAAACCTTCCCTACACTGGCTGTGCCACTTTAAAAGATGAAGGTGTAGGTACTGAGGGTCTGGTAGATTGGTTTGACATAGAGGGAGCTTGTCTCAAAATGAGACAGTGAGTGGGAAATGGAAAAGAGAGAAAGCAAGAGGGGGCAGTGGGTGACCTTTGACCTTCCCACTCATCTCTTGTTCCTACTTTCATTCCTTTGGGTCTTCTCCTCCTCATTTCTCACTCTCCCGCAGTGACATGTCCTCTTCTCACCATGTCTCCCCATTTTTTAAAGTATCACCAAGATGCTTCCAAAGTGAAGGCAGTGTCACTGGACCGTAACACCCAGAGTGCTTTATCTTACATCGTGTACAAGCATTAAAAACTAATCCATCCTGATCGTTGTCATCATCACCCTCTGGGTTCAGCCATATCTCCGGTGCTGTTGGGTGTCACAGGGCTGCAAACTCAGCAATAAGCTGTGTGGGGCTGAACTCAGTTGCCATCTGGTTTCAGCAAAAACAAGATGTCCACAGACTGACAAGGCAGATTAAAGGATCCATGACTTGTACAGTGTGTGGTCAGGTCCCGTGTGGTTAACTCACTCCTCTCTGTTCCCTCGAATTTTAGTGATGATAAATATTACAACCGTTTCATTTCCAAGTAGTTTCCAAGTAGTGCTTTGAGATGTTTTTCAGCCTCAGACCGGCTGTTTAGTGGACAACATCTGGATGGATGTTACTGGGCAGTTGTTGATATTTAAAAATATAATAAAAGTCTTTAAGTGGTCCACAGATAGACTATTGCAGGTATAAGTCCAGCCCTCATGAACCAGATTTGTATGTTTTTTTTCATTCCTAGTTGTGCTTTGCAGGATTTTGAATGTCTTTGCTTTAGGCTTTGGGTTTATTTCTTATTCTGCCTATTCCATTTTTTATTTTAATGTAATTTCTATTTAAAATGGTCTTAGGATCTAACTGAAAGATGCTTAGAAAGGCTCATTGTAGGTGACAATTAAAGCAATTGAAAAGATTTAGTTCCAGTTTTTATGTATATGATAGAAAAGTAATGATATAGAACAATGGTTGTTATATACTATTATTATATTGCACAAACACAACCATGCATTCAGATGGGACTCAGTAATTCGAGTGTGAAATTGGAGTGTTATGAGCACATGTGCTCCAAATGCAAATATGAGCCTTGGCGGTCTGTAGTGATATACACAGACCGGTCCATGTATATTTTTACATTGTAAAGTATATCCTTGGAGAGGGATGGTCTGAGCCCATAGGAATGTCATGTGCAGATTTTATGGACACAGCAAACAAACATGGTGGAATTAGTTTATGAGCTGCTGAACATATTCTCAATCTGAATGTGGAATAAGATGTGGAAAGGAAGGAATGTCAGGAGTCTGTTATTGACATTATTGATAAGAAAGTGAGATATAAAGCAAGAAATAATCTGAATAAAAGAAAGAACCATAGATGGTTTGCTGTTTTTAATAATCCAGAAAAGCCTTTTTAATGAAATACTCACCACCTGAGCAGTTAACCCGTAGACCCAGAGCTAATTTATACTTTATACCTCCACACTGCCTCAAGAGTCAACTTGAGATGTGTATTTTGTCAGCTACCCATGTCTATAATGGTCTATGTGGTCTTTATTGGCCACTATAATTATTTCTTCTCTCCATCCTGGACAAATTTAATGTGAGCCTTTAGACTTCACCAGACTAAGTGGGTATTTTCCAAAGCTACAGCCTTTTCAGTAGAAAATCCCCTCTGACATTCTCAAAGCTGTTTTTCTTACTCAGGGATCCTCCCTGGAAGTGGCATTTAGGTTTTGTTGTTGAAACCAACACACTGTACATTGTCACTTTATTACACTTTTAAAACAATGATTATGGAGACCACAAACCTTAAGTTAAACACGGGTATTCTTCCAGATGTTCTATATCTGAAATCTGCATGTGAAATAATATGAACTTTTTCATGGTGTAAATTCCCACGTCAGACATTCACACATCAATTACAGAGCAGTGACAGGACTGTTTGTGCTGTTGGAGCTACCGCTGACGATTAACAGGGCAGTAAAGAGACGAGGCTGTTCACAGCTGTTTGCTGACCACTCCAGGATAAAGAGCCCTTCAGGTGACCATAAAGACCGAAGTGTAAGGGTTAAGTGTAGCGTGAGTCGTCAGACCTGGCTGGACTGGTACTGAGGTCTGACTGCACCAGTAGGAGGAAGTTATCAGGTTTCTGTTGACGCAGCAAAAGCAAAGTTTAATGTGTGAAGAATTTATCATTATTTATTTTTTACCCTCAGCCCAAAGCATTTTATAAAAACATGGTGGCATCTGTGTCTCATAACGCTCACATCAGACTCCTGTCATGGATTAAAGGGTCTAATTCCAGATTAATGAGTAAATAAAGAAGCGATTCTGTTGAAACTAGTGCAACACTTGAACAGACACAGTCACTTTGATCCAGTTTGACAGCCAGAGGTTTTTAGTAGCTGTTTGGAAAATTGAACATGAGCACTGCTGATACAGCTGAGAGCTGCAGGACGTCTACTGACCTTGTGGTGAGATTGTTTGGTGACCGTTCACTTTCAGTTTCATTTTATGCTCCTGTGTATTGTTATATCAAGGTTACTGCAGGTCACGATAAATGAGTGAGTCCAGTTATCGAAAGTGAAAAGAAAAATCTAGATATGATCCAGATGAGCTGCTGAATATGAATCAGAGGTCCTGGAAGTATTTGACGATCAGTGTGTTCTGTGGAAAGTGCTTTTAAAACCAGTTTCTACCCCAAATTATTGTAATAAATAATTTTCATTTATTTTCAGATAATCTGAATAACTATATAAATCCATGCTACAAACACGACACTGTCCTAACCAGTAACCCCCTATGTGACTCATAGTATTGTACCCTTTGTGTTTTTGTCTGCTCAGTCCTCTGTCTGGCTCCTCCTGGTTCTCGTTGTTTGCCTTCCAGACAGGCCTGATGTTCAACATATTAAAGTTGGCTGAATAGTAAAGCAGTCCCGGCTCTTTGTTTCTTTCAAGTGAAATGAAAGCCTGAGATTGAAGCCAGATTGTTCAGCCGCTCTAGTCTGGCAGTCTCACAGCGCTTACACACTATCCTAATCCTCACACACACACACACACACAGACACACACACACACACACAGACACACACAGACACACACACACAGAGGAGAAACAGTCCCAACCTGCATGCTGAGGGCCATAATTAGAGATCATTTACAAGGATCAGGTTGAACATAATCTGGACAGGAGGTAACTAAAGCCTGGCCATCTTTTCTCTATCTATGTGTGCGTTGGGAATGGTGTGGAGGTTATCTGTGTGTGCGTGTGTGTGTGTGTGTGTGTGTGTGTATGTGTACAAGGGCCCGTTCACCCAGGAAATGACCAGGGTGTGTCCCAAACATGAGGCTGGAAGGTGCGAAGGAGGGGCTGGGTAAACACAAGATGGAGCAATCTCTCTCTGTGATGTTTGGGTTTCACTGCAAACGGAAACACGTGATTCCTCTGTGTTTGCTCTCCATGTATTTGTGTGTATATGTGTGTGTGCAGGTTGCACATGTGCACGCAGCCTCACCGTATCTAGTTTTAATAGCTGCTGTGAAGACCATTAAGTTATTAGCTTGGTTAGTGTTATCTTTGGAGTGATAAACCTAATGCATTTTCTGTGAAACACACACCCCATAGATTTACATACATCACCTACTGTGATAAGGGAGGATATATCAAAGATTCGTTAAAGGACAAAGAAAATGGTCAGTTACCTATTAATGCCATGGTTTGCAGAATAATACAACCTTTGTGCATTGTGTACGGCAACTTGAAAGCTGCTTGTTGCTTATCAGAAAGCCAAGGCTGTTCTGTGTGTTTCCACCCACCCGATTCTTTCTCATGCTCTCATCTGTAATTGTTAAAAAGTGGGTCAGCCTCGGCAGAGAAGCATTTGGACACACACGCACAGGGAATCAGCTCCATACTTGTTTGAGGAAAATAGAGTTCGATGGCATTTCCGTGTTCGGATGCTCCAGGTCTTTCCTGCTTTTCTTGGCACGGCAGCGGAGCAAAATTAAAACGAGGGAAAGCTGTGATTCAGCACATCAGACTGTCCATACACCGTCACGTTCTAGATGTGCATTTCATTACACACAGTATAACCTCATGAACTGACTTCGATTTATGTTCTACTGAAGAACATGTAAGGGATGGTTCAGTGAAGAGAATAGTTTGGCAACAGGACGAATGATTGTGTGCTTCTGGCCAGTGTCACTGCTCAGCCAGTTAACCCTCACCCGTCATGCTTTTCAGTGGACAGATCTATGCTGATTAGTTATGTTATACATGTATTTTCCTAAATGAGCTATGCCTTTAGCATTCAAAACTTTAAATAGAATCAAATGATGCTGTTTGTCTAGATATTTAATTAGATTAGATTAAATAAACTTTACTGATCCACAAGGGAAATTCTTGAAACATATTAAATAATACAAATGAAAACAGAATGGAATAATAAAGCAGGATATACAACAATTGTACAATAAATGTTAAATTTGAGCATGTTTTTTCTGCCCAGTGTGGCCAAAGAATAAACCTCAACTTAATATAAATACAGGTTGACAAGAGAAACATGCAGGTTGTTTTTTAACTTGGTGTCAATGCAGAAGCTGCTGCCAAAGTCAAACCTGTGATCTTCTCATCACAGACCAGTCTAACAAGCATGTCTGCTGCTGAAGTGCTCTGAAAAGAGGTGTCTCCATAGAAAACAGACCTGCAAGGTACCTGTTTGAAAGGTGAGAGAGTGGGTATGCACCGGGGTTCTGTGAGCTTGTTCTCAGTTTCACGTTTCATGTTTTTGAATGTGAGCCTCTGATCTCCGAGGCTTTGAAGTGAGATGGGTTTAGGCTGAGCTGGTGCTGCTGGCAGCGGGGGAGAAAAACTGTCCTATGGGGCACAACACCAGTGCTTCCGGTGTCCAACTGACTTGGTATGAGGCTCTCTGTCCCCCTCTTGGCTGCTCGCTGTGTTTATTTGCTCCCTGTTCTTCCCATCAAAGCTCGCCTTTCTGTGAAGCAGGACGTTGGAAAATGTTGAGGGAAACTTGGAAAGCTTCTGTCTGACATTCTGCATGTGTGGTTTCACTTCAGCCGGCCTGACTGTGGGGCCTTGGGAGTCGTAATCATATCCTAAATGATCTCTCCACAGACACAAGGTTCTGAGCCAGTTTGGCACCGACTCAATGCCAGACTCCTGTACTTACACACAGACACACAAACATACAAACCTGTCTGTCTTCTGTGGACATAGAGCTTTCATTCATTGCCTCAGAGTGAAGTGTTCTCAGTATTACACCGTTAATCTTCTCATCAAACTCCATCTCCATTTCTCTCTCACCGGAGAAATGCTCAGACACACACTCGCACAAATATCTTAGAAAGCTTCTGTTTGTGTGGGTGTGTTTTTTTTTTTACGCTAGTTCCTCCTGAGCAAAATGTTTCTTGGGGTGGAACTGAGGACAAATCTGTGGGAGCTAGTGGTTCTCGCCTGGCAGGTGGTCAGTCGGACTGTGGTCAGAGGGAATGTCAGGGGAGAGACTGGGAGAGTATGAAAGTGATATTGTGTGTGATTAAATTACAGACAGTGAATCTCTTATTAGCAGGTGGTTTGAAAGAATGAAACACAGGGCAACTTTCTAGCCTCAATAAATCTTTTTTTAGAGCTGAATTATTTCTGTAGAAAGATTAGATTTGACAAATTATCACAAAAACTTGACTTAACTGTCTTACTCACATTTGTAATTCTGCTGTTGCTACTTCCATGTATGAGAAAAACAGATGTAAAGGTTATGAAGTTTGATATTTTGGACTCTATAAATAAATGAACAGCTTTTCTTTGGCAGACATCAACAGCTCTACTGCTGAGGCAGATCTTATGCTGCATTATGGCAATAATGGAGGTAGATAAAAACAGAGGATGATGGTAAATCACTGACAGCAACAACATGTCTTGGACATACGGTCTGCAGTAAGCTTTAATTTAGAAACACAATCCCAGCAACAAATGAAGCTGATTGTCTAGACTGTGGTCTCATTTGTTTGCAGTAATTGCAGCCACACATCATGATTAATCACCAACATTTCAAAAACAAATGGGCATCATCATCGTTTGGGCTACACACACAGACCAAAACTAACACTCTGCCACAACAACCCAAGTGTGTGCATGTTGCTGCAGGTTAGTACAGGAACAGTTTATAAACCAGGATGTCCAGTTTGAAGGTTGCTGGCAACAGTCCTGTAAGGTTAAACAAATTAGCGTAGTGTTTGAGTGCAGTGGTCACTGAACAGGGAAAACAGCAGCTTGTGTTTTGGAAAGAACAGTAGGTCAATTAATGACCAACATATTTGGACCAAATTTGATTAAGAAAAATCTCTTGCTTTCTCTCATTTTCTCTCCAGACAACTATAACTACCTGCCTGATGCGTTGCCTCCTCTTCCCGAAGTCCCGGACTCCGGTTCAGTCCTGAGCTCCGTCGATATCCCAGCCCGCTGCCTCCGCAACCCGGCCTTCCGCCACGCGTCCTCGCGCTACTGCTCAGCCTTCAGCATGGACTCCTCTCCAGACAGCGCCGAAAGGCCGATCAGCTACAGCTCCACCTCTTCATCCGCCTCCTCCCGGGACAGTCACTGCTCGCTGGGTAGCCGCTCCACCCTTGTTCCTGCCCCTCACTGTAACCCTGCCACCTCAGACCTGGACTCTGGAGCAATTCGTTTGGAGCTGGTCCCGGCACGGCAGCTGGAATGCAGAGAGGAAGATGTCAGGAATGATGGAGGGATGGACTCAGGGAGGGGACAAGGAAGGCAGGGCAGTGGACCAACTCCACCAGAACATTCAGAGTCCGAGCTGAGTCCAGAGGGAGGAGAGAGAACGGTACAGGGACCCAGGACATATGTGGACCGGGTGGTGCAGGAGATCATGGACACAGAGAGAACATACGTCCAGGACCTGCAGAGCATCGTCGAGGTAAGGACTCACCATAAAAACATAACCTGGTGACTGAACATAACCTTTATAGGAAATCAGATGCAGAAGGATCCAGCATGTTGGCAGGACTTGAAAGGTATATTAGCTCTTTTGGCAAAACAAGACGAGGGCCATGAACAAATCTGTAGCCTCCAAATGTGATTTCTCATCCTTGACCAGGATGTGTGTGTGTGAAGTTTAAACTGAGAGATAATCCCAATAGTTGACCCAAAAATTAGTTGAAGAGAGCTCTTATTTTCAGTGTGAAGTGTTTTCAGTCAGGGGTTCCCAAACATTTTGATTTGTAATCTGAAAAAAAACCAAAACAGTAACTCATCACGTGTATATCTCAAGATGTTCTAAGGCTTAGTTTTTCTTTTGAATTAGAATAAAAGCAAAAAACGACAGAACTAAAACAGGTTTGGGCAGCAGCAGATCATTAATGTGATCCAGTTCCAGCGCCTGCTTGACCTCCTTTTTGGTTTTGTTGTTGTTGTTTTGCTTCAGGAGGAATATGGGACTTTAAATCACCAGATAGCACTCATTGTTTAGGTCTTTGTGGTTTCCCTCACACACGACACACACTGGGAGCCTCAGTACAATAAGGTCACCTGTGATCACATTTAGGGTTTGGCCAAGTTACACGATACCAGCACCTTTGTGCTGCTGGCACATGCACACATTTAAAACTTTTTAGAGCACACACACTATATGCACACACACTCAGGCAAATACACTCCTTTTGTTAAGTTTGCTTTGAACTGCACGGATACACACTGGCTTTAGTGCCTATTGTTGGGGACTGGGTGTAGGGGATTGTATCAAAGGTTGCTCTGCTTTCGTTCTCCCTCCTCTTTGTTTCTCTATTCAGCTCTATTTGTTTCTGCGTGAGATTCATTTTGTCTGATGCTAAAATGTGCAGCACACATGTGATGTGTGTTTTGCATTTGTGTCTCAGCTAAATTTGAACTGACTGTGGTGTGACTGAATGTTTGTGTATTTTGCATGTGTGTATGAGAATGCATGTTTTTGAGCTTTGCCCACAGTTCCCCATATCTTCATACCTCACCCCAGGCTGATGATTCATGGGTCAGTGTGTCTGTGTATTTTTATGCATTGAAAACATTTATAAGGTGAATGGCTTTTCTCAGAAGAGGACAGGAAACTCATATTCCCAAAAGTAAGTAGAGGAAATGAGGTCTGGGTTTATTGATTTGGGCCTTTCACCCCTGATCATCGTCTCACCCTCTCCTGATCCTCCTTCCTGTCCTCCCTTCTTAGGATGTGGAGGTGAGGAATAGGGAGAGAGAGGGGAAGGTAGGAAGTGGGATTTAGCTCTGAGATAGCAATGTCCAAAGGTTGGCTTAACACTGAACAGACCTTCGGAGCTGTACTTAATAATCCTGTCCTTTGCAGACCCTCTATTTCCATTAGTGAATCAGACCACCCAGTCCTGGACGACCACACGTAAACGGCAGGACCACTAATTCTTCATGAGCACTTTGAAAAGACACATGCATTTAGCCTTTTCTTCGCCCTTTTAATGACAGTTCCAGTGAGTGCACAGAGGATGGATTGCACTGATTGTGTCTGCATGAATAGGGCTTTTAACATGACAGTTTACCTATAGCAATGTGAAAACTGCAGCTACTGGACAGCACAAGCACAGTATGTGTTCTGTGTGGGCTGGTCCTGCAGCCTCTGTTTCAATAATCCCTTTAACCCATGCTGCTTCCTGCAAAGGGAGAGGGAGTAGCAGCCTTAATGCAAATACAGACACAGAGCTCAGATCTGTTTTTTTCTTTTCATCGAGACCTGGAACACATCATCAGGAATGTGGAAATTAACTGGGAACATTGCTTGGCCCTCAAAAACGTTCAGTGTAATGAGATGTGCATTGTCTGGTGGAATGACTTCCTACTGCGGTGCGATGTGTTGGTGCGTAGGAAAAGTGTGTACCCTTGAGGAAGTCAATGGTACACACGAGAAAGTATCAAGTTTGTACATGTTATGTCTGACGCTTAGCAGGGAGTGTATCTTCAGGCGTGTGTGAGTGTGTGTGAGTGCGCATCTGAACGCTTTCCATTGTGGCGCTCACTCTGGCTGGATGTGATGAGTGGGTCGGGTCTGGTCGGGTCCCCCTTAGCTAATAAGGCATCACCTTACACTTTACCCAGATAGTCAACAAAATCTAAACACAACCTCCTGGTGTGACCCCTGAAATAATCACCAGCCTCGGTATAAGCAGGATTTTCAGTCTGTAAAATCCTCTAAACCAAAATAATGACTTAGAGCTATTCTTTAGCCTTTAAAACCTACATTTTCAAGATGGCCGTCATTGACTATTTTACTATTCTATTTTATCTCTCTTTGCCTAATAAAACACAATATAATGGGCTACTGCTCAGTGTCAGCTATTAAAGATAATTTTACCAAGAACAAAAACCACAGCAGCAGACTGGAAATTAGGCAGACAGATTTGAGGGAGTAAACGGGGTAGTGTTGTGTGTGTTTGTGCAACTTGAAGGCAACCTGGTTCTTTTCTCTGGTGTCTTTAATGCCTGTCCTGCCCAGCTGCAGTGGTCTGTGTCGGTGCTGGGCCCAGGATGTCTCCACCTCCTGAACCCCTATCCCATATCTGCTAAGGGTTTAAGGTTTAAATACAGCTGCACTGATGGCTGAGACCGTTTTGTATGTGTGCGTGTGTGTGTGCACACGTCTCCTGTATGAGTAACTGTGTTTTGGGTTGGACCACTGGGTTGGCAACTTTTAGCTGCCTGCAGGAACAGATACTATCTGAGCTTAACCTGACGAGCACGAGACGCTTCACAGTACGCAGCCGAGAAACAGACACAGAGACTTTCTGTCTCTGTTTTTTTATTCTGGTTCAGACTTTTATTGACTCGAGACCATGATTGCACGGTTGAAATACACACATATACCAGACGTTAATGACAAAATAATAGCAGGAATTAAATACAAGAAACATCACTACCGCCCTGTAGCAGATGTAATAACAGTGTAAGTTTATTACTTTACTGATTTCAAAAGGCTCAAGTATTGCTGCAGAGTCTCAAACACATGTAATCACTTCTCCCTACACACAGAAAACACAGTTTCTATGAAGAAACTTTCCTGCACTGATCGGCCCATCTGTCTTTCTCTCTCCACCTCTCACTTTCTACCTGCAGGGCAGACTGAGCACTGAGGCTGCTGTTTAATCACACAGAGACGTATGAGCAGTCTTCACTAACGGCAATGATGAAGGCAGTGATAAGACCGACAAGGACTGACTGTTGTTGTCTGAGCGTTGTTGGCCTCATTTTTGTCAGACACAGTGACCTGTGTTACCTCCTCAAGCTGTTTATACAAAACAACAATGCAGGGATCAGGCAGTGCGTTGAAATAATGGGTATTATGGTTTAGGTTATGGGTAATGGGATAATATACAGTAGTGAAAGATTGCCAATGAAGACTGATGCATCTCAAAGCCTCTTCAGGAGCTTTTGAGCAGCTGGACGACTAATCTTAATGGTGGTTTTATAGCATAATTTATTCATGAGAAATCCCCTTAAGTGACATAATTAATTGTTATCATTAATAACGTAATTGTTCAGAACAGGATTCAGTTTGTGTCACAAAGGAGAGTCAAGTGGTCCAGTAGAGGTGTGTGTGTGCGTGTGTGCGTGTGTGACTCAGCAGGTGTAGCTCTAACACGACTGCTGTCTCCCTGCCTTTTTCCTCCATGCAGGACTACCTGGAGTGCATCAGTAACCAGTCTCGACTGACCTTGAGCTCTGAGGATAAAGGTTCTCTGTTCGGCAACATCCAGGACATCTATCACTTTAACAGGTACATGCACACAGAGCTGTCCACATGTGGCTGCAGACTCAGGCTTAAGTCACACTTAGATGATTGAATTTCACCAGTTAAGGCCATTTGAATAATTTGGGCTGGGCTAACAAGGTTTATCAACAGTGATGACATTGGTTGTTTGTGTAGTTTCACACATTTCTATGACATAACATACTGTATGTATGAGGCTCCAGTCTCAGTTTGGTCTGTGGATTATATTTAACATAAACAGCTGGTGTTAAGTCTTTTCATAGTGATTCTCATTCACAGTTTGGTTCTATCAGCTGCAAAATCTATTTTCATGTTCTAAGCTAATAATGTAATAAGTCTGGTTTCTGTGTGGGATATGTTGCATTTTAATCCTGACTTAGACAGATGACAGGAGGCTGAACTTGGGCTTCTCAAAAAAGATTTAGTCAGTTTCAGTCACACATAAATACCCAGCACACAATAATAGTGAAACAGGGCTGAGCCACCTGTTGATTTCTGGGAAGGGTGTTGCCGTAACAGTCAGGTGTGTGCATATTGGTAATCAGTCCCCGTCTGCATATTTGTGTCCTGCTCTGCAGTGTGTGTGTGTGTGTGTGTGTGTGTGTGTGTGTGTGTGTCTGTGTGTGTGGCCTGTATACAGACGAGATGGCCACGTTAGTCTAGAGACGCAAACCTGCACACTCGTCCTCCCCCCTCTTCAATTCTCAGCTGCCACACACACACACACACACACACACACAAACCAGCCAGTAATGGTTAAATTGGTCACAGTGACCTCATGCTTCAGCCATGAAACAATAACTTCAGCAGTGACCACTGTTTTCCCCCATTGTGTGTGTATTTACAAGCACATTCACAGGAACACACAGGAGCTGCCTGTTTCAATTCATGGAAGTTTCTCGTTTGTTCAGAGCTGAGTGCCCTCAGACCTAATTTCTTTACCCAGGGTGACTATTAATCCTGAATTCACTGCAATGAATCATGGGAGACTCCCTTTATATACATGTGTGTGGTGAAGAAATGAGAATGTGTGTGTTGTTGATTTCTCTGAACGTTGTGTGTTTGCTACAGGGACCTTCTTCATGACCTGGAGAAGTGTAACGCCGACCCTGTGGCCATCGCTGAGTGCTTCGTGTCGAAGGTAAAGATGGTCACCGCCCTATTACGCTTGTTCTCCACCTCCCCCTCCCCCCGTCTCCAGTACACAACTAAGTACCTTTACCTAACCACTGTACTTATTTTAATATACTGCATCTATTTTATGTTAACTCATACTTCTACTTCACTACATTCAGAGAGAAATATTATTATTTTTTTATGACACTAGATTTATTTAACATTGCAGGTTACTTTTGATATTAAATATAATTCTTTAATATTTCACAAAAAGGCAAAGATTAGACAATAAATTTGTATACAAGCTTCAGTATTAAAAATCTAATAAAACATAGTAAGTACTTTTACTTTTCAAAATATTAGGCAGGTGTGAAAGAAATACTCAGATTCTTTATTTTCTTTTTAGTAAAAGTAGAAATGCCCCAAAGTAAAAATACTTGTATTGCATTTAAATTATGATTACACAGTATTTGGTTAACATTAACTATATATGTTGCTGGTAATTGCCCTAAAAACTTTTATTCAAGTAGTATTTTAAATGCAGGATGTGTAACAAGAGTATTTTTGCTTTTTTTTTTTTATTGGTACTTTAACTGAAGTGGTACTTACTGAGCACTTTTTCCATCTCTGCCTACGTGCACAGTCTTCCCGTGCCTGTTGAAACCTGTCTATAGACCTGCTTCACACACACACATGCCCTCTCAGACAAACAGGGGGCAGAAAATGAGAAACTGTTATAAGAGCTAAGGTCCCAAAAATCAGATTCAGACGCTGCTGTTTATTTCGGCCAGTTTTTGTGCAACAGAAGGACGGGAAGGAAAAGAAAACTCCTGAGGAATTTTAAGCAATGTCAAAATGTGTAATCAACTTTTTTTGTTTGTTTTTCACTGGTGGGCGATAATAGTAGTGCTTCATCAACAAATACTGGGCTCAGCAACTCTCCTAACCAGAGGATCACTTGTCCTTGTGTTTGCACGCTTCAGCTTTTATTCCACTCATTCTCTTTGCCCGTCCATGCCCCCTGAAGTGATTATATCCCACGATAATGTGCTGCGATCCAGCACTCCATCTAAACATCTCTACGTCTGATCCCAATCCTTACTGCACTTACACCCAGAACAACTGTCTGACCATGTGTAGGGACAACAAGTGTCACAGACTCCCTAAATACAGCAGCTGTTGTTTTGACAAACCCAATTTATAGCAGCCCACAGCATCACTCGGCGTAATTACGCTCCATAAACAAACCAGCATGCTGACAGTCCAGCTGATTAATGTTACACGTGGTAAAGAAGCTGCTTGGTGAGGTTTTGACCTAATCTGCCGCTTGATTGAATTACGGACAACCTGGTGTTCGGCAGCCAGTATAACACTGGTCATAAAATCAGTGAAACATCCTTTTCCCTGTGGTTTGGCCAGGGGTCAAACTGGGTCAGAGCCAGCTGAAAGCAAGGCTCCAAATCCCATCCTGTCTGGAGCCTCCTGCCTCTGAGGACTGAGCCTGTTTTTCACTGGAAGACTGTTAACAAAGTCATCACTTGCTGACAGTCACAACCTGTGTCCTGCATAAAATCACTTTTTACCGCGACTCTTCTGCCAAACATAGAACGGGGTTAAGTAGAAGTTTTTTTTTTTTAATTTATTCACCCAGACATAGACTTCACTGTTTAGTTGGCTCATTTTACACAGATTTAGGCTCAAATGTAGACAATTTTTCAGAACCTGATGTTAAAATATCATGATTTTATGTATTTATATATAGGTGATGCAGATCATCCTTTTTTTTCCATGAACAAGCATCGCTGACATTTCTTTAAGAGTTTTGGTTGCATTGTATGTCCTGAGTGGGACCACTGCTCACTGGTGAACAAACTATTTAATGATTTTTACACTTTCATTTCTTCTTACTTATCAGTTGAGACAAACCTGAGCTAGATGTGTAGAAAATCTCCTGAAAATGCCAAAAACAATAAAAGATTCTGTTGATAGGGCCCAGATTCATGGTGGGAACTGGTTCACATTTAGAAATAAGCAGCATTAGATTTTCCCATGACTGGATGTTGACTGTGTAGCTGTGTGTGTGTGTGTGTCTCTGTCGAAACTTGAATGGAGTTGTCAGTCATATTTAGTCACCACTGACCATCACGCTTCATTGACATGAATTATTACCTCACAAGGAGAGCTGCTGTTGTCGGTGTGGCCTCCTGGTTTCACAGGCCGACTTCTGGTAAAAGGCTTGTAACCAGAATAGTAACCAGAGTTCTTTTGTATTGTTGAAGGTTAGTCATGGTTGCTAAGACCCAGAAAACCACAAAACCTCTCTTTCACTATCTGCTGTGAAATGTGCACACACACCCACACACTGAAAGCTAATACTTTTTCTAGTACAGCAGCCAAGAATCACATCCCAGCGTAGTGTTTGAAGATCTTGTTGTAAATCTCTGCCCCTCTCTCAGATAATTGGCTGTCTATCCTCATGTTCCTCCCTGTTCGACTAAAACCTCTCTGTGCTACGTGTTGAGTAAGCGTTTGCAGCGTTTTATGGGTTGCTACATGCTGACTGAAGCACAGGCAGCACAATTGCCCCAAGAAGTTGAGCTTTTTTCTCGGGTTCGGGTTCAACACTTACCCGACACCTTGTGACCAGCGTGCTCTCGATAAATCGGTGTAACAACACAACCTGCTGCTTTATTACTTTTCCATTAAAGTGCTAATTTAACTTCAACTTTTTATCTGTGTTTACTATGTAGTGATTCATTGCCACAGTTAAAAAAAAAAAAAAAAAAAGTTAAAATCTATAAATGTAATTTGTATCTTGACACTGTAGATTTTGATTTGTTTGGTTTGCACCATTTATTGGCGCCAGCACACAGTTCAAAAACGCTCACATGCAGCATTTAGATTGGATAATTATATGATTTAACATAGATTGTATATATTTCTGTAGTCTGAAGTATATTATGGAAGTTATTTCAGGCTCTTCTGGTTTCCTGGTTAGGTTCAAAGTGTTTACACTCTGCACAAATCTGTGTTCCATACAGGCATTTATGTATTTTGTGGTCTTGTGCTCACAGACAGAGGGATATTAAGAGTGTGTATTAAGAGCGTGTGTTGGTGTGTGTCATCAGAAATCGATGGTGGCACATCTGGTTGCATTTAGGCCTGGCCTGTGGCAGCAGACTGCTGGAGACGAAGAGGAGAGCTCTGCTCTTCAATTTAGGACGGTTCCCACAGTTCACCTAAGGCTAACAAATCAGAAGCATCTGGCAGTGGGTGTTTTCATGTACATAGGTGGGATGCATTGTGTTTTGTACCAAGGTTGATTTGTTTGCCGCAGCTTGAATGGGATAGTCTATATTCTAAATACCTAAAACAAGGAACATAACATTCACACACACTCCAGTCTATGTAGGTGAATGTCCATATCAGTCTGCATCTGTGTGTGTGCGTGCGTGTGTGTGTGTGTACATGAACCAGGGCAGGCTTCTGTCATTTGCCCTGTGTGTTTATGATGTTGCTTCCTAATCCTCCAACCCCTGGCTGTTTATGGACACAGAGTTCAGTTAGACTGTCACGTTATGCAACGGCAGGGGGTTCATCTTCAGGCCTCCACAAGAGCCAGATGAGGACGACGGACGAAGAGAAAAGCTTTTAGGAAAGAGATGACATGCATCATGAAAGAGAAAGTAGAGGGATGGTGGATGATACAAGGATGAAGGAGCAGAGGGATTTTGTGAGAGCAGGGAGAACGTGGTTCGTTCTAGCTTTGATAAGTCATGCTGCTTCTGATGTCTTTGATGTTCAGAAAGGCATGCAAGGTGGGAAAACTCTCAATTAAAGGGGCGGCGATGAAGTATGAGCAGATATTTAATCTGAGCGCTCAGAGACTTAAAGGCCGGGGTAAAGGCTAATCATAAGCTACATGGTTGGCTTTCAATTAGTAGTAGTGAATGGAGGAGAGAGGATGCTTTGTCTGTGGGCTGAGACTGTGCAGAGCTATAAACATGAAACAACCAGGTACAAGTTAACTAGTAATGAACAGGCAAAGAGCTGAAGGAATCATGACTAGTGCTGTTCTATAGTGTAGTTTAGCCCATTTACTACAGGACCAACCTCTCAAATCAGTATGTGATTAATGCGATCAATCATGAATCATTAACATCTCATCCTTTCACTTCTCCTGCCTCTTGACTTAGTCCTGCTAACTGAAAGACTGATTTGTCTTTGTGTTTTTACAGAGTGAAGAGTTCCACATATACACCCAGTACTGCACCAACTACCCACGGTAAGAAGGCAAAGTGCGTCTGTTAATGGGAGAGATAGAGCTTTACTCAGTGTGGCCGTTGTCTCACCTCCACATACTGTCTTCCCAGCATCTCACATAGCTCCATTGTGTATGTTGATCTATGCATTACCTTTTTATCCTGCCCTGACAAACTGACACGCTCTATAGAAGCCGCCTCAGCAGGAGTCAAAGTGTCTGGCTGATGTGCCTCGGGGTCTTCTACCTGCCTTTCTTCCTCCTCCTTGCTCCATTCTTTCCTCCTTTCAGCCTATTGACAGAGTTGCAGCTCACACACTGACAGATGGGGTATTATAGCTGTCACCTTATCATACCTAACGCCGTTAATGTTTTATTCTGCTTTGTGTGAGCGTGATCCTGTGGGATAGCTTGGGTGGAATAATGTGGAATTTTTTTGTGTCAGCGTGTATATTGTGTGTGATTAAATAGGCTGAAATGTGACGCTGCTCTTCATGCCAGGATACACTGCACTCACCAAACACACCTTCTCCTCTGGCTACTGTTATTTCCACATGTATGAAGAAAGTCACATGCAGAGGAAACTATTTGGCAGCTAGTACTAATACCAGTTTGTGTTTGTGTGTGTGTGTGTGTGTGTGTGTGTGTGTGTGTGTGTGTGTGTGTGTGTGTGTGTGTGTGTGTGTGTGTGTGTGTGTGTGTGTGTGTGTGTGTAAATGGGCTATTGTCAGCTGTTTGAGATAGACCTTCTCCCACATCCACACCACAGCTGGTGACCCCAACTAAGGTCACACACGACAGACACACACACACACACACACACACACACACACACACACACACACAGTAGTACACACACAAACACATGAACACAGCGAGGTTGCAGATGTATCATGGTCATGCTGAGCTCTAAGGTCGGGTTTCCTCCAGAACAATGTAAGGCCTGTGTGCAACTGCACTGGAATTTAGACATGCAGACATGCAGATGCATGCGCACGCACGCACACACACACACACACACACACACACACACACACAGAAGAAAGAGTCAAGTTTTGGGCATCTCACAACTCTTTCGCTCTGTTTCTTTCCACTGTGCATGGGTCCACACTCACACAGCCTCAATTTGCTGCTCTAAAGGCTCTTTCTTCCCTCAGTAGGTCAAAACTAGCTTTAATGACAAGTAAATTTGGTTCTTACAAGGTTGTAAAGTGATGCTGTTTGTAGTAGACTATGTTGATGTGATGTTTCTATTTGAAAACAATACAGGCAATAAACATTTATCATGAAATTAGAAACTAGCAAGGCTGAAATAGGGTTTGGTGACCGCTAACTTCACTTTATTTGTTGACTTTCAGTGGAACTGTAGTGCACACAAATTCTACTAGTAATTCCAAGCTCGACTGTAATTTAACACTTTACAATCACATCTGTAATATATAATGTCGTTTCATGGCACTGAAGAACGATTATGTGATTTTGCATAGATTTGACTGCAACAGAAAAGTCTGCACACTTATTCTAGTTATGTTGCACATTTTATGATGCTGAAAAGTTTTTTCCCTTTCATGTGTTTTTATATGTCACAACTTTCTTTAAGTTTGGTGTTTCTTAGCAATATCTGTGCAATCAGATGTGGATATTTTTTCTCTTGCCAGAGCATACATTAAAACTCTCATTTGTCATCAGTGTCAATTCACTACACATGGCTGACATCTCATTTACTGTGTTATGTCTCCACAGGTCGGTGGCTGCACTAACAGAGTGCATGAGGAATAAGGCGTTGGCCAAGTTTTTCCGCGAGCGCCAGGAATCTCTGAGGCACTCCTTGCCCCTGGGCTCGTATCTGCTCAAGCCAGTGCAGAGGATCCTCAAGTACCACCTACTGCTGCATGTATGTCTGTCTGCTCTCTCTCTCACACAGAACACACACTGAGGTTCTCTTGTTATCCTCACATATATAAATGCAAATAGATGTGTACAGTTAAAGAAAAGCTGACTATGATGACAGCCTCCACTGGAGAGACCAAATGTCTAGACATATGGTGCTCAGTATGTATGTTCCTGTGTATGTACACCTTGGTAGTGCTTGCATTAGAAGCATAATGACACACGTGGCAAGTGTGCACCTATTTATACTGACATGCTTGCATGATGTATGTTTAATGTATGTCTGTGCACACTCTGTGTGCAAGTGCAAGCTCACAGTGTGTTTGTGTGTGTGTGTGTGTGTGTGTGTGTGTGTGTGTGTGTGTGTGTGTGTGTGTGTGTGTTGCCTGTGCAGGAGATAGCCAACCACATGGAGAAGGACACAGAGACCTACGAGGTTGTGCAGGAGGCCATAGACACCATGCAGAGAGTGGCCTGGCACATCAACGACATGAAGAGGAAGCATGAGCATGCTGTTAGGCTGCAGGTAAGATGAGCACAAAAATGAAAGAAAAATGATGATTAACTGTGCAACAATGTCTGACCGTCTGAGGCTGTGTTGTCATACTTTTTCAAACCTTTTCCAGAATCCAATTAAATCTTGAGCCTGTGGTGATGTAATTTGTGTTGTCTCTCATTATGCATTTAACAAAAACAAGCACGGTCATTTTGAGCCTTTCAAGGAGCCATTTCTATTATTGTTGTGCAGAACAGTTATGTGAGCACTAGGTTTGAATCAGCCAACGCTCTGATCCTCCCTGTGTCTTACGCAAGTTACTCTGCTTCCCACTGGGCTAATGATGGCCTTGCATAAGGAGGACACATAAAAGAGTAGCTTGTTTCTTTTATCAGCTGGGAGCCAGGAGGGTCAGATGAACACAGGAATGTGTGTGGAAGCGTTTACTCTTCCTGTCTGGAGAGAGGATTGGTTCAGTAGAAATTTGCTCTTGTTGTTTTTCCTCTTCATTATCATTTTTTTCTCTAGTTCCATATCCCTTTTCTTTTTTTTGTACCTGTTTCCTAACACAACACATATCCTCTGTCCTGCTCCTTCTCTCTGTTAAAACAGCCTTTCAGTGATTCATTCATAATTTTGCTGTTTTCACCTGTATCTGTTCATATTTGTATTGTTTCGATTTCTCATGTCACTTTGTGTTTTGAAAGTACTATACAAATTAGTTTTGTTACTTCTGATCTTTGACCACTACTCACCTCATTTAGTAATACACAAAATTTTAACTAATTTTCTGCATCTGGGCTTTTTATTTTTAAGTGTTGTAGGTCAAATGTTTATTTTACTGATGCAAGATGTTTTGTTTTGAAACTATTTTTCCTGCTCTGTGCAAAAATAACTGAAATGATTAAACTCCTTTCTCTCTGTGTATTTCTGTGCTCGCTACAGGAAATCCAGAGCCAGCTGACCAACTGGAAAGGCCCTGATTTGATCGGCTACGGAGAGCTGGTTCTTGAAGGAACGTTTCGTCTGCAGCGAGCCAAAAATGAAAGAACTCTCTTCTTGTTTGACAAGCTGCTGCTCATTACCAAGAAACGAGAAGAAACCTACACATACAAGGCTCATATCCTGGTCAGTCATGCTACTTAAAGCACGACACTAATCATCCAAACCTTTCTGCTGATTTTAACATGACGTCCCACCTCTATGTTGCAGTGCTGTAACCTGATGCTGGTGGAAGTTATTCCTAAAGAACCACTGAGTTTCAGTGTGTTTCACTACAAGAATCCCAAACTGCAACACACGGTGCAGGTACAGCCAAATTGCAAGACGACACAGAGCATAACAAAAGTCAAAACCTTTGTAATTACATGTTTTAAACTGTAGCTCCCAGCAACATTGTGCAAGAAAGGGATCAGAAAGTGTGACGATTATGTGCATGCGTTGATTGTTTTGTTGGGCATCCAGGCTCACTTCAGTGAGCTGCTCAGACATGTTGAGCGTTTAGAGGCTAATGGTGGCTATTGTTGTGACCTAACCACTGTGTTTTGGACAAATGCTAAAATAGAAAAGATGTAAGAAAGCCATGTTCCGTATTTTTAAGAGTTTATCCTCACCCTTTAAAGTGCATGTCTGATTTTATCTTGTCTGTGATGTTTTGCGCTCTGTCCCCCAGGCCAAATCACAGCAAGACAAGCGCATGTGGATCTTACACCTGAAGAGACTCATACTTGAAAACCATCCTGCCAAAATCCCTGCCAAGGTCAGAGCAGCTTGTCTCCTGACAGCTCCATCTCTGTTCACTGATTGAGTAAACACAGACTTTAAGTGGGATGTGTTGGAAACGTCACTCCCTTTCGCCCCCACTCCTTTCCTCAGTCTTATCCGATCTTCTCTAACCTAAGCCTGTTGTCCTAACTTTGCTCTCGTGGTTTCTGATTTCTTATGCTCATTTATTCAACCACACTTCACTCACTTCACTCTTCTGTCCCTTCCTCTGCCTTCGGACGTGTGCAAGTAGAAAGTGATGCTTTCTCTGTAGGAGTAATGGTCGCTGAGAAAGTTCACTGTGGTTATATAGAGGGGCTAAGTGTAAGCAAAACTGTTCACCTAAAACTGTGTTTTGGCGCCACCTAGTGACAAATCACTGAACTCTGATTTTTTTTTTTTTTTCCAATTCTAGGCCAAACAAGCCATTTTGGAGATGGATGCAATGCGTAAGTTACCATCATTATATTAGATATTTTTTAAATGAATATCTCTCCCAGGCTAAAATATTCAAAATTAACATAGATCAGTTTGTACGACTTCTGTAAAATGTCTTCTCTCATTTTTCCAGATCATCCAGGATTTCATTACAGCCCTGATGGAGACAAGAAGGATTCCCCCCAAACCAAGGAGGGCCCGACTCCTCGCAGAGGGCGCAGGAAAGGTGAGACTGAATTTATTTAATAACTTAATTTAAGCTTAAAATAATTTATTAAATTACACACTGACTTTTATCATAAATCTATTTATCTCCCCAGAACCACTGTCCAAATTACTGAAGAATGCCAAGCAGAATGCTGCCAACACAGATGGTGAAAAGGTGATAACCAGCATACCTTTTTTTGTCATATATCCAGAGTCAACTAAGCTGTTTAACCAAACTGGAAATGTTTTTACTCTCCAGAGGACAAGTCTGGGTGCCAACCTGCTCTCTCCTGTGTCCCAGCTGGCTCTGGGCACGATAGGTCGCAGCCGCAGCCTCATCAACCAATCACAAGAGTCTCTGGACCCTGGTGATCACTATGACCACAGTGACAGAGAGGAAGGGGAAGAGCCACATCAGCAGGATGCGGATGATGAAGATGACAGTGGCCCAGTAAGTTTAAAGCTGCCCAACACATGAGAGTCATTACACTCCACATCCATCTACCTTCTGTTGTTAATGCTGAAAACTCTGCACTCAGGCAGGTGGAAAGAGGCTCAGAGTGCCTGGCAAAAGCAGTAGGAAGAGACTGAACCCTCAGGCATCGGTTGATAGTATAGAGCAGTGGAAAACCTTCAATATGAGTCCCTCAGACCTACAGGTACAGTGTTAACTAAGTGCTATGTGGTTAAATTGAATTGTTGATGACTGCCTCAGTCTCATGTAAAACAATTTCTTTTCCTCTTTGCCCCTCAGAAAGCCAGAGAATCCCTGGTGAGGGAAGGGAGTCACCACCCTCCTCTTCAAAGGACACCTCATGTGACAGAGGAACCTCCAGACTCCCCCATTCCCTCTGTAATAGTCACAGAAAGCGACCATTCTGTGAGGAACATCTGGGCAGACCACCGGGCTCGCAGGGCAATGTTCCCCACCCGACAGAGAACCATGCAGCCTGATGACGAGGACGAGGACATCTACCAGATGTTTGTCCCCACAGAGCCAAGTGGACCAGATCCAGATGTGCCTTCGGAGAGGTCTGATTCCACTTCATCACCCAGGACAGCCCGTCCCTGCAGCTGGCATGTTGAACAGGTGCCGACAGTGCAGATTGACCCTCCACCCAATGGGAGTAGGGTCCTGCGGAGAGCGAGCAGTGCAGGGGAGAAGACTACAGAGGCTCGACAGAGACCCGATGATGACCAGACTGGCCACAGCAACCTGGACGTGATCCACACCGAGTCGTCCAGCAATGATATATCTGGATCATCCTCAGCCGAGCAGTTGACAATAGACGATATTGAAAATGTTTATGACAACATCAGCTATGAAGACCTAAAGAGTATGGGCCTTGTCAGAAGAGACCTGGAGCAAAGTCAGTCACGGAAAGAGACATCCACAAATGCACATGGCTCCCAGGGCCAGTCATCACGAGTACTAGATGAGGTTTCGGTGCTCCCGATCGAGCCAGACAGTTCCTCTGACAGCAACCGATCCTCCACTCAGGAGGGAAGGCAGATTGTGACCTGGGACCTTAAGATAGTGGAGGAGAATATCTATGACACCATCAGTTACAGGGAGCCCCCATCAACAGAGATTAAAGGGATAAATGAAGGCTATCTGCTCAATAAAGAGAGGGACAGTTCGCTGGCCTCAGAACAAGACCTGACTGAAAGTCTTAGAGGGTTTGTGTCTGAGGAGAGCCTCCATTTTGGGGAGGATGAAGGACCAGACAACTCCCGTCCTGCACCATGTTTTTCTGATCCAGATTATTCCTCCTCGTCTGCTTCCGAGACGTTCTCCCAGCGTTCACAGAAAGGGGATAAGATGTCAGAGCAGGTCGACGAGATCTGGAACGACTTAGAAAACTACATAAAGAACAACGAGAAGAAAGCTGACCGTCTTCCTGCTGCCTTCCCTGTCAGTGCTAGAGAGTCACCAAAGAAGGCCTCCTCAGTCAAAAACAGCCCTACAAAGACCCATCCTGTGGGTAGTCCTCAAGCAGCCAGCCCAACAACGAAGAGCCCCCCAGCACATCAGCCTAAACCCCCGTCTCTCACTTCTACACCATCATTCACCATCCCAGTCATCAACCTACCTGATCTTCAAGGTGAAAGCACCACTGAAGAAGAAAACCACACGTCTGCTCCTATGTCCCGCCCCCTGCCTGACACCCCAGAGCCTCTCCCAGGTACAGTGAAGAGCATTCGCAACAGACTGGCACGCCTCAGCAGCGGCAGCTTCCGCCTCGAGGATGACGACCTGGTGGAGCTTCCTCAACGAAACACCCCTCCGAGGGAGAGCCCCCTCAAGGACCTCCATAGTTTGTTTCCAGGGGAGCTGGCAGGTCTGGACTCTCCCCTGGCTGCATCCTCTCTCCTGCTGGGTGAGTCTGTGGACTTCCCCCTGGAGCTGATGGATAAAACAAAGAGCCGTGTGTTCTTGATGGCACGGCAGTATAGCCAGAAGATCAAGAAAGCCAACCAACTACTGCGCATGAGGAGCATGGACCCTGGAGACTCTTGTAGTCGGGCCAGAACTGAGAAGAAACAGAAAGACCTGGCAGCCATTTTAGAGGAAAAGAAACAAGGAGGTGCAGCTATAGGTAAAACATGCTATTTTCAAATGTGATAATATGTCTGTGCTGTGTTCACAGCTTCCTTCTACTGCCCTGAAAAGACCAAAATATAAATATAAAGATATTTCAGGTTTAAGAAAACTGGGAAATACAAACATCCAACACTCTCACCCTTTCATGTCCTCTGTGTTTTCTCTTCAGGTGCAAGGATAGCAGAGTACTCCCAGCTCTATGACCAAGTTATGTTTAAGGATTCTGCTAGTCCTGCTGGTCAGACCTCAGCTACCCATCACACCCATCCAGGACTGCTGTCTTCTCCATCCATGCCTGAGACCTCCCTGGAGGAGGACTGGCTCAGCTCCACCTACAGCAACGGAGAGCTTGCCAGCTTTGTGTCCTCACCCAGCGAGGTGGGCGATACTCGAGTTCCTTCCATGTCGCAGCGCGGACTAACCTCAGCCTGCTCCATCCCATCTCTCAAGACCTTCACTCCCTCTCCAACCACCCCACCTTCACAGAGGTGGAGCTCATGCATGTCTGCACCGAGTGAGAAAGAGGAGCACGTGTACAGTTCCATTAAGAGACATCCCTCCTTTAATGCACCATCTTCGCCATCGTCAAAGTCTTCCCCATCAGGTCATAGTCAGTCGGTCAGCTCTCTGAGCAGCCAGCAGCAAGAGAAGAACAACCAGCCTGGTCTCAAATGTAACGGACCCAATGTGGATCGATCCACAGACAGACGCCGTGGCCCCAGCCTCGGTCATGCTGGTCGGCAGAGTAGCCTCCCAGAGCGGTCTACCCAGGGACAGTCAGGCCTCACCCTACACGATGGTCCACAGGTGGTGGTCCTGAATCGGGCATCTGCGCTGAACATACTCACCGCCACCCAGAACTACCTGGTCAACTTTAAGGACAACGGGGAAGATGATGACGACTACGTAGAGATCCGCTCAGAGGACGAGAGCGAACAGGAGCACGAAAGGTTGGCGCACAGAAACGGCAGCTCCTCAGTTCCTTCCAATCAGAATCGGGGTCTTGTCCAATCACAGAGTCTGCCGTGCACCCCGGTGCGTTCGTGCGACCCGCTGAGCTCTCTGGACCGTGAGCAATTGGAGAAATACCTTTGGAGCGAGCCGCAGCAGAACCAATCCACCATCGTCCAGTCTCTGAGGGAGAAGTTTCAGTGTCTGAGCTCCAGTAGCTTCGCCTGAAGCTATGTGACATATAAACGCCAAATATACATCAACATACAGCATATAGAAACAAAGGGACACTGCTGCTTTGCATTGAATGCCCCACATCATACGGCATCATAACACATTCGTCAACATAAGCAATGTCTCTGACTGCAGCCATATTTGTAACAACTTATGTGAATGCCTATACTTCCTGTTACAGGGCTTCAAAGTAAAATATGTAATAGGTAACTATTAATGGTCAAAATGCTCAGCCTGCATGTGAGCTGCCTTAGCACTTCCACATTCAAAGAGTTGTCTTATGTATTATTCAATGATATCTGGGGGATATCTTCTTAGCAGGAAGTGGTCAAAGCACAAAAATGTTCATTTTTTTTAAAAGGCTTTCAGTGAGACTGGATGGCTTTTAATATGCAAAGGAAATCACGTTCTTTAATTGCTTTACATACCAGCCTTGAAGAGAGAATTGGACTCTGCAGCCAATAAACTGTTGTACAGATATGGTAGTTCACGACACCTGTAAGAAAATGGATCATCAAGGACAACCATCAACAATCTCTGCCAGATGTTGACATCCACATCTCAGCAATACCTTTTCAATCATGTTCTTATCTTTTTCTCTTAAGGTTATTTTAACTGCATTTTCAGCACTAGATAATCTTAACCAGTAAAGGAGAGGCGAATCACAGTGGTGGCTAGTTTTTTGTTTTTTTGTGCGTACATTATGAGACACTTGTGAACAAGCAGCTTTACAAATTTCTAGTTCAAATTTGCAATTTAAAGACTAAACACTCAGGCTAGTTCGTCACACATAACAGCTTTTTAGCAATAATCGTAACAAAGAGGATGCACATGTAAAGAAATGATGTTGGCTGTTACAAGGTCCAGTAGGTTAAGTATAACTAAACTTAGACCTTTAAGTCTGTTTGAAGTTATTGTATTTCACTCTACCTGCCACCTTTGTCATCAATAGGGTATCATGCTTTAAAAACAAGACAAGAAGCTGATATTTTAGATAATTTATAAGAAATAGTAGGACTTGATCATTCTTTTAAACCTGTGGGCTACTCAGATGTTTTTCATGTTATATTCTGGGGGCATCTATGTTTGTAGAGTGAAATTTGGATTTCAACAAGTGGATGACTTTTTTTTTTTTTAACCATTGTTTTTAAGCGGGACCACAGAGAGTATTAAGGAGAGTTAGTGTAAAAAAAAACAACAGTACTGTACTTGGTGTACATTTGGTATATTTTTAAAATCAATAATAATCTTTGTTTGTTTACGTTCTGGGACACTCCCAACTTTGGCACTACTGACCACAGTCACAAGTGAGATCATTTCAGTGAGTTCAGTAAGATTCAGCAAACACAATAGTTCTGTCTTCCCTTTACCATACACTTGTTGAAATTGTTTAATTTCTTTAAAAGAACACTAAATGTGTCGTATTTATTTAAAGCACCCACTATTACTGCCCATTATCACTCTTATTTCAGGCCACAGACAGGTTTTAAATAAAATATAAATAAGCAAAAGATATTTATTTCATTCCTGTTTAGGGGTGCACGCAAAATTTGAATCAAATACTGTGAATATTATCAGGAAATGGTCTTTTTTTTTTTTTTTTTTTTTTTTTTTCAAGCACTGCTAAATACAAGTTCCAAATCAGTAAATCATGTGAAAAGTTGAAAAGCACAATATCATGGCCTACTGTTCATATCAGGAAATGTGCACGAAATACAAGTTAGGAATATGAAGTACGTTTTTTTTTTTTTTTTTTTTAATCGTACATTTTTGTTCTAAGTTTCACTGGTGGGGATTGTCGGTCTTCATGACTCTTTTTTGCACTTTTCTGTCTTTTTTTACGTTTTATTTGTAAACACTTTGTAAAGATGTACATTTTAGGAAACTTATTCTTGTATGCCATAGGTATGCTTTATAATGCTTTAATGTTTAAGTTAAGTGTACTGTATTTTTTTAACTGCCTAGTTGTCATTGCTCAACAAAACAGTGTACTGGAGGTAATAAATTCAGATTAAACTCATCCTTGTGTGGTTATCATTAATAAAAAGTAAGATCAGGACAACAGTGACCAACCATTCAGAGATTAGGTTTGTCAATATGAATTAATCAATACTTATCCCTTCAAGGAGAATCAAAACATCAAATGCAAGAGGAGGAGCATGAAAATATGACTAAAAAGATTGTCACATAGATGAAGGGAGTAAATAAAAGTAGAATATTTCTATCTGAAGTGTCGGGAGTAGAAGTACAAACTCGTGCTACATTAAAAATACACCAATGACGTGTTAAATACTTTAAATTTGTACTTTAGTGCAAGCAGTGCGTTAAAATGTACAGCAGAGGGCGTGCTGAGCCCATCAAACACAAATCATACATAGAACAAAGAAGACGAAGAGATGACGCAGTTGTTTAGTGACATGCTGGGAAATGAAGTTTATAGGAAAGTGTTTTTTAAAAAGTCATTTCATACGTGTTTTACAGCAACTGATTAACGTGAAATCTCATTGTAAATGTAATATTTACATCTGTTACATGACTAAACGCGTTCAAACCCCGTAGTTCGGGTTTTTGATCGATTTTCTTCTCGAAAGTTCTGCTTCATGCCGGTTTACCCATAGTGCACCGCGCCGCTTCCTTTCTTCTCGCTGGTGTGGTGGTCCAAGATGTCGATGCTGGAGGGTTCGTTAAGTGTGTTCGGCCAGAGAACAACTGGCGAGTCTGTTCGTACTCAAAATGGTGAGTCGTGATGCTGTGTTTGTTTGTCTTTTGGAGACACCCAGTGTTTGTTTGTTGTTTGTTTGTTTGTGTCGGCAGGAAACGGACTGAGTGCGTGGATCACACGTGTGGCTAATGCTAACGGTGCTTAAGCTTAACTTGAATAGTCGCTGCTGAAAGTCTCCAGTGTTTGCTAACTCACAGCTACACAACGAGCAGCGGCGTTATTCCCATGTTAGTACCTTTCATTCGCATCACCGTGAATGGACGGCTATGCTAATGGGATAGAAAAAAACCCTGTCATGGTCTGAAGGTGTGGCTAGCGGACTCTGAGGCTTGGATGACCAGTAACTTTTTACTTTTAAACTCGGAGAAAACAGAAGTCATTATATTTGGGCCTAAAAATCTCAGAAATAACTTTTCTAAAATTATAGCTACTCTAGATGGCATAGCCCTGGCCTCCAGCACTACTGTAAAAAACCTTGGAGTTATTTTTGACCAGGACATGTCCTTTAACTCACACATAAAACAAATTTCTAGAACTGCATTCTTTCACCTGCGCAACATTTCCAAAATTAGGAACATCCTGTCTCAAAATGATGCAGAAAAACTAGTCCATGCGTTTGTTTCCTCAAGGCTAGATTACTGTAACTCATTACTATCTGGATGTCCTAATATCTTAATAAAAAGCCTCCAATTAATCCAGAATGCCGCAGCCAGAGTCCTGACAGGAACTAGCAAGAGAGATCATATTTCTCCTATATTGGCTTCTCTTCATTGGCTCCCTGTAAAATATAGAATAGAATTTAAAATCCTTCTTCTCACATACAAATCCCTTCATAATCAAGCTCCTTCATACCTTAAAGACCTCATAGTACCATATTATCCCAATAGACCACTTCGCTCTCAGAGTGCAGGCCTACTTGTGGTTCCCAGAGTTCTCAAAAGCAGAATGGGAGGCAGAGCCTTTAGCTATCAAGCTCCTCTCCTGTGGAACCAGCTCTCAGCCTGTGTTCAGGAGGCAGACACTCTCTGTACTTTTAAGGCTAGACTTAAAACCTTCCTCTTTGACAAAGCATATAGTTAGGGCTGGCTTCAGGCAACCCTGAACCATCCCTTAGTTAGTTATGCTGCTATAGGCCTAGACTGGCCGAGGACCATTGGTGCACTGAGCTCCCCTACCCCCCCCCCCCCCCCCCCCCCCCCCTTCTCTCCCACCTCATGTATATTCCACCATTGAATGTTACTAACCTTGTGCTCTCTCTCTCCCCTAGTTTGTGCTCTCTCCCTCCCTCTCTCTCTCTCTCTCTCTGTACCTTCTGCAGGTGTCCCTGGTCCTGGAGCTGTTTATCGCTGATGTGCAGTTACTGGCCCCACCAACTTGCAGTGTCTATTTGTTGTTTATTGTTGCTGTTCTTTTCTCTCTGCTCTATCCACTCACCCCAACCGGTCGAGGCAGATGGCCGCCCAAACTGAGCCCGGTTCTGCTGGAGGTTTTTTCTTCCGTTAAAGGGAGTTTTTTCCTCTCCACTGTCGCCAAGTGCTTGCTCATAAGGGAATTGTTGGGTTTTTAGTTTTAGTTTTTGTAAAGTGCCTTGAGATGATTTGTATTGTGATTTGGCGCTATACAAATAAAATTGAATTGAATTGAATTGAATTGAGCCCCTCTAAATAAAATGACAGAACATCGCACTATATGAGGAGGTGTTATGGGATAATACCTGGCTGTGTTAAAACGTGCACTTAATAGCAGCTTCTTACTTTTCTTCACAGTCATGGCCGCGGCATCCATCGCTAACATCGTCAAGAGCTCCCTCGGACCCGTTGGTCTGGACAAGATGTTGGTGGACGACATTGGGGTCAGATTCAGATTCAGCAGCTTTTACAACAGCGTGTGTACGTGACGCAGACTTGGATGGTCATTGGTCGGTTTTTTTGTGGTTGTTTTGACAGGATGTGACCATCACCAATGATGGGGCAACCATCCTGAAACTGCTGGAAGTGGAGCACCCAGCTGCCAAGGTCCTGTGTGAACTGGCTGACCTGCAGGACAAGGAGGTCGGAGATGGGACCACGTCTGTGGTGAGTTGGGGCAACAGCTGGAAGGAAGAATGAAGTGCACACTGTAAAGTGTAGTTGCTGCTTCCAGCTCTTTTATGAGACTGAGTTGCAGAAAGTCATGTCCTGTTTTAGTACCAGTCATCTGCCTCTTCCAGATGTGTGGCTATGCTAACAGGAAAGAAAAAGCATCCGTCAGTGTCTGAAGGGGTTGTGCAGCCTCTGTTTTGCAACCCCTAATGAAATGATGGTACACACAAAAGTGTATTATTAGTGTAAGGAAAGCAGTTATATGTTGTTGTTTTTTTTTTTTACTAACAAATGCTTTGTGACGTCCTTTCAGGTAATTCTTGCTGCAGAGTTGTTAAAAAGTGCAGATGAGCTGGTAAAACAGAAGATTCACCCCACATCGGTCATCAGCGGTTACCGTCTGGCTTGCAAGTGAGATGCAAACACTCACAAATACGTTCACACAGTGTCTTTGTTTCCTTTGAATATGTTCAGGTTTTCTGGAATGCAAACCTTTTTTTTTTCATCTTGTAGGGAGGCAGTGCGCTACATTAACGAGAATCTCACTATTGGGACAGACGATCTGGGCAGAGAGTGTTTAATCAATGCAGCTAAAACCTCCATGTCTTCCAAAATCATTGGAGTGTATCCTTTATACTCTGAGGCAGTGTAAAATTGTAAAAGGCTTCTTTATATGTGAGGAAAGCTCTGCTGCCTGTATGTGCCTTGACCTTGGCTCTTCAGTGATGCCGATTTCTTTGCTAACATTGTGGTGGATGCTACCATTGCTGTGAAGTTTGTGGACAGCAAAGGGGTGGCCAGATATCCCATCAACTCCGTCAACGTGCTGAAAGCCCACGGCCGCAGCCAGAAAGAGAGTTTCCTGGTTAATGGATATGCACTGAACTGCACAGTTGGCTCACAGGGTAGGTCTGAAAGTCCAGGACTGCAAAAGTACAATATGAGGAATTAGCCACACTGTGTAATGCATCATACAACTCCCATTTAAATTTGCTGCTATGTCTCATGTGATGACATATGCAGTGATACGCGTGGGAGACAGTACATTGGCTTTGAAAGGAATAAAGTCGCAGTATTTTGTGAACTGTGGCACTGCTTTTTTAGCCAGACAATTAAAACACTAGCAGAAAGGAAAATGATGTGATTCAGTATTACCCTTTGAGTTATAAGCCACAGGCAGTTTATTTATTTTTTAATATTTCCCATGTTAAGGATTTTATGTTTTTCCAAAGGCATGGTTAAGCGTATCGTCAACGCCAAGATTGCCTGCCTGGACTTCAGCCTGCAGAAGACAAAGATGAAGATGGGAGTTCAGGTCATTATCAACGATCCAGAAAAGCTTGATCAAATCAGACAAAGGTAGAGGAATATTTCTGCTTTGCTTTCTCACATAAAGAAATCTACAGTGAATCATCCCATTTACATTTACTGTGGTACTGAATCAATAGTTGTCACAGTGATACGCGTGGGAGAAATCAAGCAGCTCCAAGTCAAGGCAGCAGCTTCTCTCTGAGCTGCTGGACCATTGTTGGGGGCTGGACAAAGATAATACAGTTATGTGCACTGGATACTTCATTTACAGTGGTGACCACAGAACTAAAATGTATTAAATGGAACGTCTTACAGGGAATCTGATATCACTAAGGAGAGGATCCAGAAGATTTTGGCAGCTGGTGCCAATGTCATCCTGACCACTGGAGGCATTGACGACATGTGTCTTAAATACTTTGTGGATGTAGGAGCCATGGCAGTGAGAAGAGTTCTTAAGAAGGACCTCAAACGCATCGCCAAAGCAACAGGAGGTAAGTAGTTTAGGATGACATGCTTTTAAATATGTTTTTACTCTTGTTCACCTTTTTCAGTCAGTACTTGAACTTACTGTCAGCAGTTTCACATTAGTCGTGTTTATCCATTCTCAGCTAGCATCTGCCCTTCTCTGACCAATCTGGAGGGAGAGGAGACGTTTGAGGCCACTATGCTTGGCCAAGCTGAAGAGGTCGTGCAGGAACGCATCTGTGATGATGAACTCATTCTTGTCAAGAAGTACGAACCAGATGTTTATACACTTGCTTTTGGCACATTGTCTTTATGAGCTCTCAGGGAAGAAGCACTTACTGTTCTCTCCCTGTTTAAAGTTTCCACAGTCTGACCAATATTAACTCTTTCTGCATTCTCCCAACTTCCTACCCCCTCAGTACCAAAGCACGCACATCAGCCTCCATCATCCTCCGTGGGGCCAACGATTTCATGTGTGATGAGATGGAACGTTCGCTGCATGATGCTCTTTGTGTTGTCAAGAGGGTCCTGGAGTCAAAGTCTGTAGTACCAGGAGGAGGTGCTGTGGAGGCAGCACTGTCAATCTACCTGGAGAACTATGCTACCAGCATGGTGAGCCATATTCTGTGAAAATGATGCGGCTGTTTGGGCACTTCTTAGTAAAGACAGTTTGCCATGACCATAGTTGTAAAATGTTAAGTTAGCCCTTCTGTCATTTCAGGGTTCCAGAGAGCAGTTGGCTATTGCTGAGTTTGCTCGGTCTCTTCTCGTCATCCCCAAAACTCTGGCTGTAAACGCAGCACAGGACTCCACTGATCTGGTGGCAAAGCTTCGCGCCTTTCACAACGAGGCCCAGGTTAACCCAGAACGCAAGAATCTCAAGTGGTGAGGATATGTGTATATATTTTTTGCCTTAAATCATAAACCATAGTGACAGTGTTTGTTCACAAATGGTCTGTGACATGACTGTAGGTTAAGTTGAAAGGAAATGTATTTGTAACACTGTTTAACATTCAGAGATGCAGGATTTACTTACTGGGAGTTAAATTTGATGGTTTTCCAAGTTTCCCTGAATCTCGGGTGATAAATATTTCTGCACTGTAGAGAATACACAGAATTTGACTACGTTTTGTCTCGTAGGATTGGTCTGGATCTGGTGAACGGCAAGCCTAGAGACAACCGTCAGGCTGGAGTGTACGAGCCCACCATGGTCAAGACAAAGAGCCTGAAGTTTGCCACTGAAGCTGCCATCACCATCCTCCGTATAGACGACCTCATCAAACTGTTCCCCGAGCCGAAGGAAGGCGGCCAGTCGTACAGGGAAGCTGTGGAATGTGGATCTCTAGAGGGTTAAAAGGCTGCGATTTGTCCTAGTAGGTTCAACGTCTATTTATACATAAGGAGCTCTTCATGGCTGTTATAGTGTAGGCCGTGCACTTTGCCTGTTTACTGTTTTCCCACTCCCTCTGGCTTCCTGAGGAATTGTAAGTGAATTTTTTTTTGGACACTTAATAAAGCTCCAGTCACTCTATGGCTTATACATCATTTATTTCAGACAGCTAGATTCCAAGAAATGTTGTCAAACACACGCACAGGAAGCGCTACGTTAGAGAAGGCTGGCATATACATTTGGCACTTAAAGACTGCGGTCTGCGTAATTAATCAGCACAAGGTCCATCTGCTCCACAAAGGAAGATATTGGAATGTTGATTAGTATCATTACAGCATATAATATTAAATGTTAATTATCAAATAAATTACACAAGTTTAAAAAAAAAAGATGCTCTGCCTGTCCATACTGGGCACTTACCTTTCCTTTAGTGTTAGTGTTTAACATTAAGTTGTATAGTTAACTGACATTTAAAGGAACACTGTTCTTATCCAGTTATTTCCCTCATCAACAACCAGGTTGTAATAAGTTTTAAGCTGTGATATCTTAAATTCTTGGTATACACAAGATTTACATTAATCTAATTGTACCTTGGTTGCACTGACTACAATTAAAATCCTGTAACATGCAGAGCTAGAACCTGAGGAAGGTTAAACTTAAGTGAAGTTCACAGTGAGAATGGCAAACTGTTGTTGATTCAATAGGTCATGCTATTTTCACTTTTTCCACCAGTACAGTGATTGGAAGAACCCAGGTAAACTTACAACATATCCCACAGTGTAAACAGTGAGTTTCAACATCCCTTATCCATTAGAAAGACTGAGTGCAGTGTGGAAAGCAGCATTAGGTATTCTTGTCAAACCCTCTCCACGCACATGGCGATACCCATCCCTCCTCCAATGCACAGGGATGCCACACCCTTGTGTCCTCCAGTCCTCTGCAGTGCGTGCAGCAAGGTCACCAGCACTCTGCAGCCAGACATACCAATAGGATGGCCCAGAGAAATAGCACCACCACTCACATTCACCTGAGGAGGAAACAAAGACAGAAAGCAATGCCAGCATTACAAAAACAAAATTACTGGGTGAAAAAACAAATAGGTCATGTAAATAATTACATTACATGTTCAGCTACATGTTTATAAAACAGAATGTTTTCCTATTCTACTGATTAAGTTAATTTCACCGCTAAACTGGCACTCTAGCTGTAGAACGGCCCCTACCTAGAACGGCACTTTGCTTTTTGTTTGACCTTAATACTTGGACAACTTTAAATTTAAAAAAAAAAAAAAAACTGACACTAATACGGAGTTACCTTGTCTACATTCAGACCAAGCTCTTTGACCACAGCTACAGACTGGGCAGCAAATGCTTCATTAATCTCAAATAAGTCGACCTGGTCCAGGTGCCAGCCTGCTTTTTCTACCTGTCAGATAAAAAAAAACAAACAAGAAATTAATATCAAACACAGACATTATGTCATGCATGTAACACTGAATTGCTGCTGACTTTTTTTTACCGCTTTCCTGATGGCTGGTATTGGTCCAGTTCCCATGATAGATGGGTCAAGACCAGCTTGAGCCCACGATACAATCCTGGCCATTGGTTTAATGCCACGCCTCGCAGCCTCCGATTGGCTCATTAGGACGGTTGCTGCTGCTCCATCATTTATACCTTAGGTAAAAGGTAAATGCAGCTTTAATTTTAATGTTAAATATGAATTTAGATAAAATATTCAGCCTAAAGTTCTCTGCATGTTGTGGCTCCTAAGCACCACCTCCCGAACCTGAGGCGTTTCCGGCTGTGACGGTGCCACTGCTGTCCTTGATGAAGACGGGTCTGAGTTTGGACATGGTGTCCATGTTACTGCCGTGTCGAGGAAACTCGTCCACCTTCACCTCCACTGGACCTGCAGCAGGAAGACAAACATTACAGCACATACACATCGTAGAGAAAATTGCATATTGAACAAATCCCTGAAATGCTTCCTGCCTTTTCTGGATGGCACCATGACAGGAACGATCTCCTGGTCAAAATGCCCTGCTTTCTGTGCAGCCTCTGTTCTGTTCTGGGACTGCACAGCAAACCGGTCCTGCTCCTCACGGCTGACACCCCACTGCTTCGCCACATTCTCCGCTGATAAAATACATAAAGTTTAGAAGACCACTGACTGAGGCACCACTGCACAACACTGGAAATATCACACACACAGACCTGTGATTCCCATGTGGTAGCCGTGGAAGGCATCTGTCAGGCCGTCAGCCACCATGGAGTCCTGCAAGGAGGCGTCGCCCATCTTCAGTCCTGCCCTCATTTGCAGTGTGTGGGGAGCCTGAGCAGGCAAAAAAAAAAAAAACAAAACTTATTTTTGTATGCACTCATGCTAAAACCAAAAGTAGAAATAGGTATCTATAAAATTGGCTATTCATTCAAACTCAGGCACTATCAGATCAAATAACAGATATGTTATATATCTGACCTGATATTCAAGTCCAGTTTTTGGTAAATAGGAAGATTTACAACTGTTTTCAACAACTGTTCAGGTCAGAGTCCCACTTAATCAGTCTGCTTCACTTTCCTCTCTCACACCCATTAATTCATAACCTACCCTGCTCATACTCTCCATGCCCCCCGCCACCACCACAATGGACTCTCCTGTTTGAATGGACTGAGCACCCAGACACACAGCCTTCAGCCCTGAACCACACACCATCTGGCAGCTCCATGCTGGGACAGAGTAGGGGATACCTGCCCCAACACTGGCCTGACGGGCCGGGTTCTGCCCTTGACCTGGAGGGAACCATCAGAAGGACGTCACATCAGGCTCATATGCCCAACAAACATTTAACATAAAACGAATACAAGACCTCTGCCACACCAGCACACTGTTATCTACCTGCTGTTAGGACGTGTCCCATGATAACCTCTGAGACCTCGTCTGGTTTCACCCCCGACCGCTTCAGAACGTCCTTGATCACCACTGAACACAGGTCATGCAGCGGCACTGTGGACAGAGCTCCGGTAAAAGATCCTGTGGAAACAAGACCACACTGAGGTAAGCTGTACCACGCAGACACTTATGTGTATCTCACATGAGGTATTTGTTTCAGTATGTTATGACTGTAAATATTTCTAAACATGTATTTTCTCCATATAAAGATGGCAAGACAGACATCACATATCTGCAAACTCAAAGGTCACAACAAATGTCAGTATAATTGTTTGAACTATTAGGTCATTTACCCTGCAAAAAACATTTATTATTGCCAGCTTTTTAAAAGTGATAATCTCTTGTTGTAGATTAAATTTAGATAAACTGATTGGGGGAAAATTATATAAAAAAATTATATTAAAAAATATTTCCCGACTCACTTCTTTCAGGGAATCAACAAATCCTCGCACCTTATTTTGTCCAACTTACATCTCAAAAGCCACAGCTATTTAATTCAAAATAAAACAAATATAATCAGTTTCATCTTTAACAACAAACCAGAAAACATCTGCCATTAGAACAGGTTAAACAACTTTAAGTTATTATTGCGAAATAGTTTTTAACGACCCACTAATTAGTTCAGCCCTAAATTTGGTAGCCTATGACGACATCAGGCAGCCAAGTCCTACATTTTAATTTATTGTGACAAATGGCAAACGAAGAAAGTTAATACAGATAATCTATAACTTAATATTGATCATATATAGTTATATTGAGTTTATTTTGGGATGTCCTTGCTTGGAGACACTGGACATGTCGCAGCCAATAGCAGGATGCTCGTGCTCCGTGGCACTATGACCAGCCAGCCAATCACCGGCCTTAGAACACTCAGGAAACAGCAAACAGCCAATCAGAGCTCGGCAACACTCGGCGTATTTAATTGAAAGACATCGAGGGGTTTATTAAATTAAATTAAAAGATAAATAAAGTCTCAGATAAAGTCATGTGACCGCAGTAATGCTAAATGAAAACCCTAACAGGCGTAGGGATTATTAATTACCTGCACAGCTAATTTATCAGCTGCGCGCTACAGCGGAGCGATAGTAAATTAGCAATGCTAACGTTAGCATTAGCGCCAGGAACTTAAAGGGTTTGTACTTTACCAATTGGCGTCCGCGCAGCAGAGACAACGACAACAGCCTCGGGGTTCATGTTGGCTGGAGAAGGAGATGGGGTCGTAGTTTGTCGGAGCTGTTCCTCTGTGTGTGTCCGCACTGCACCGGGCTCTGTTGACACTGCATGGCTGTTTGCTCTGTGCAGCTTTAAAGCTGGGCCAATGCGCCACAGCGACACCACGTGTTGTGGAGGAAAAGCGTTTTTTCATAAAAAGCCACTTAAGAGCTGAATCAAAGCTCTGAATTATTGTAGTGTTAAGATACATACATGCAAATCAATTAATGAATATATTTTAAATAAAATTTCCATTTGCCACTCAGCAGTGTATCCCGGGATATAGGTTATCTATATGTAAATAAGTATCCATGCTAAAGTACTGTATTATGGCTGGTAATAACAGGTTTCACTCTATAGTATTAAAAATCTTTATTGGTGTTTGGTCAGTACATGAAAAGGACTCAAGTCAGAATAATATGAACATCGCATATAAACTACTCACAATTCAACAGAATCTTTTGAACAGAATTTTGTCAATGCAAAAATTAAAACTGTATTAAAATAAAAAACAAAAAACAAAAACAGGCCAACATCTAGAAATGACCTTGAATATTGTGAAGCTACTGTAATTCCATTATTTACTGACTTTTGACAATGCATTACAACACCAGATGCCTGATTTCAGCGTCAAGAGCTCAAACAAGAACAGCGTAGACGTGCTAAAATTAACAGCAGAATGCAATGTACTAGTTTTAAATCATACATCCACGCAATTCAAATCTAACATTAACCCATTCCTGTTATATCTCCGTTTAGCAACACAAATGTGGCAGAGGCATCACCATAGGCCAGGGGAAAGGGTGAAAACAAAATGTCTTGAACAGCAGCACTGTTTTAAACACTATGCATTTGTTGCCTTGTCTGTATATTGTATAAAAAAAAATAAAATTAAAAAAAAAATTGTATGTGTCAAAGTACTTTACAAAACTGCACTGTCGTTCGTGGTGGAGTCCAGGCCATTCTGAGCGTGCCGGGACCCTGCAGTCCTCGTGCCCTTGGTCACCAGGGCTGCCTTGTCCTCATGGGGGTCGGTGGTGGAGTCTGTGTCATTCGAGTGCTGAGTCAATGATGTCTCACTGCCTGTAGGGGAGTCCACGCTCTCATACCCTGCACTCAGCTGGCTGCCGAAGCCCACAGCTCCTCCAACTCTTCCAGCAGCAGTCTGACTCCCTGATGCCTCCTCTGAATGGTTGGACAGTTTGGTCTCAGCTTCACCGGGGCTGCAGACCATCGGGGACATGGGAAAGTCTTCCTCTGTGCTGCTGACCTCCCGGTACAGGCTGGGTGTCGTGGTTTCACTCCTCTGGGATGAGTTGCCATTGCTTGGTCCATTGGAGACCCTCCCGTAGTCTTTGCCCATTGGTTCAGAGGGTGCGTTGGCCTGCTCAGGCTGGGTGGACGGTTCAGCTGATGAAGTGGAAGCGGTGGGTGAAGTCCTGCTGGGCCCTGCTCCAGCCAAAGCCCCCTGATTCTGAGACAGCTGCTGGCGGGTGTCTTTTAACTGCTGTTGAAGGACGAGGATGGTGCTCTGCATTCCCTCTACCTCCTCGTCCAGCTGGATGATAAAGTCATTCAACTCTGTGGGCGATGGTGATCAGGAACAAGCAAAAAGAAAATCACACATCAGAGAAGCACATTCAAAGCTGTAGGTGACAAGCAGAGTCACATCTGATCATTTAAAAAATAATGAGGCTTTGATATGTTGATCATGTTCTCACCATCTTGACTGCTCTTGAGTTCCTCGCTGTATTTCTTCTGCAGGGCCAGCTCAGCTTCCAGCTGAGCGATGCGTCCCTGTGACAGCTGCCTGCCCAGCTCCTGGTTTTCCTGAATCAGCATACGACACTTGGCCATCAGCTTTTTCCCCGTTTGGCTGTAAGGGAGACAAGTCTCACATCACACAGTGAACCAGGAGACAAACAACAAGCAAAGAGGTGCCAGAAACTGTTCCAACTGTCTGACCAACTTCTCAATGTGCCAGGGTTCAAAAGAAACTCTTCAAACTGGCCATTCCAGGCTCTACTCACAGAACGAGCTTCATTAACTCCGGTAAGACTCCAGTGCAGTATAAAAATTATCCCACTGACACAAATTTATTTGTTCAAATAAATGTAAAGAATTTTCTGGCAAAGTGTCCAAAGTACAAACTCACTTTTTTCTTGAACTTACATGAAATATTAAATTATGAATATGAATAATTTAAAATCCGTTCTACGGCTAAATCCAAAGCAAGCAAACTAGAATCCAATTTTAAGCAACTGAAGCATCTGTTGTTACACAGTAACTTATTCATCATGCTGCATATTGAAGTGAGCACTTTAAAAATAACAGCAGAAATTCTGTCACTACTGAATCCTCAAATTCACCAAGTGTGAAGAACAAGTAGAATAACAAACTAACAGAGCAGAGTAATATAAGACAACCTACAATTTAAATATCAATCCTTAACTGAGAGCAGAAAATGTGCAGAAGCAGGCGTTTCAACACATGAACCAAACTGCTTAAAGTGCTGGTTTCTCAAATTTACAACAGGTCAAGGAACACTCCAACACTACCAGACCTGTTAATTCACATTAGCATTGATTCGGATTATTGTGATTAGCTTCAAGGAGCCCTAATCAAAATGTTGGAATTGCACACAAATGAATTATTCACAGTATTTCAAACCATAACTAAGTGCCATCTATAAATGGCTGGGAAGGTTATCCTGCCAGGGGACACTTAAATATTAATGACATACTATTTAGCAGCTGTTCCATCTGAAAGTCATTCAAGTGGTGACAGTTCTTTCAAAGTAGCTCAAAAATTGATTAAAATCCATGTCTGCTCCTCTAAAACCACTGAACAAATGCACTGCATATTTTATTATCAAATAGGACTCATCAAAACCATCCATTTATCTAAGATGCGGGGATGAAATGTGGTTTTAGTGTGATCAATGTCAGTGCAAATTTCACTTTTTCAGATGTGAGCGTATAAAATTGCTTTTAAAAACATTGATGAAAAAGATTCCACAGGGGTGTCGCATTGTGAAATCAGCAGCTAAATATCTGCACCACAAGGTGGGAAAGAACAGAAATATACTGTAAGTAAAAATGGCTGAGGGAGAGATTGTGAGGTCAATCACAAAAACACACAGAAATACAATAAATACATTTTCATCAACTCATAACATGATTTGTTAAAGACATTTGCATTAACAACTTAAAAACAAGACTCATTGCACCTACAGCAGTGTGTTCCAACATATATCAGAAGAATTAAGCAAAGCTTAATTCATCATTTAAGTGCAAATATGTTTCTGTAAGTGTAATCAAAACCAAAGATGCTTCTTGGTTCATACACACGCACGCACACCACACATGCATGTATGCACGCGCGCACACACACGCACACACACACTGCAGTAAGTGATTGTTTCAGAGAAACAAGAGAAAGATCAAATGAAATACCAATAAAAATAAACAAGTAACAAAATAAAACATGTAAATACACTCTACCGTGACTGGGCCCATGTTCAAAGACAGCGACTGGACTCTCATGCCTGAACCATAGTCCCTTGTGGACCGAGGATCTGGCTCCGCTCACAGTCTTAGCATCATTTCTAGTGGCTCTTCCCCCCAAAGTCTTACTGTTAAATCCTAGAACTTTCCTCATGTTACTGCAATGTATCTATACTGTCCAAAAAGCCTTTACATTTTCAGGCAGACTAGCAGATATGTGTGTGGTGTAATCCACAGTTAAATGTCTTTATAAACCAAGTATGGGGATTGTCTTTAAAATGTTCAATTGTTTTAGGCTAGGGATGCTCCCTGCCTGACTCAACCTCCACCATAACCCCCCTATTTAATATGTGAGCTGTCTGGTTTGAGCTGAGGGGGTGGGGAGGGCACATCCATGTCGGGAAGTGAGTGACCACCTCTTCAGGAACAGTCCGGACTCCTTCAGGCCCTTAGACGGTGAGGGGAGAGAACTGAAACACAAGTGTCACCTGACCATACTGTCTTTTCACTTTAGGTTATGTGATATGTAGCTGGCACAGTGCAAGAGTACAAAAACAGTTTTGTTTTGCAGTGACTGGCTTTCTGTAAAGTCTGAGTCTCGTGGTGAGTACAGCATTTGTCAGCCTTCCCCCCCACCATTGTTCCTGCATGCCTGCAGTGAGAGTGAGGGTGGGGGGCGTGAGGAAGTCTTGACTTTTTTGAGGGGGGAGGAGTTATTTTGATTGTCTTTACCTATCAGGTGTAAATTTCCAGGCACTCAGTTCATTTTGGGCCTGCTCCAGTTTGTCTTTAGTCTGTTCCAGTTCAGCCTTCATTTTGAGGAAAAACAAGTTGATGGCCGGGTCCACCATGGACGACCGGAGTTGGGCCGCGCTCGGCTGCTGGACTTGCTTGAGATACTGGATCTGGGTCTGCAGATTCAAACAAACGGGTGTTAAAAAGAAGTAAAAATATTCTAATTCCCCAGTTGCATTTCTCAAACCATCTGCTCTAAATTCCAGTATTCCTTTCCAAACTGTATATTCACTCAGTTTTGAACAGTACAAAGCAAACAAAATACTTGGTTGTATCATCACCCATAGCTATTAACCTCAAGTTACAGGACTTATATATTAAAAGTTACTATTTTGCTTTCATGGATACAATCAGCAAATAGTTTTCATTAAAGGAAGACCAGCCAAGTTCAAAACAAACATAAACTCACCTGTCAAACTCACTCTTACGATGAGCTCACATTTCTACAGAACTTGTTTGAATACACTATTGCAAGAAGCAAAACATACCTCAAATACACCAGAACATTAGCATTTAGGCGTTTGACTTGAAAATATTCTACTATCCTTTATAGCTGAATGGTTAAAAGATAAGACCGAAACGATGTCAAGGTTAAAACCTTTCTAACCTCAACCTTTCAGTTTGTGTTGCAGCTGCCCTGTCAGAATGGCATGTGCAGCCATAAAGCCACTGGACAATCCACTGAGCTGTCAGTCTGGTAGGAGCAAAGAGTGACCTTCTCCACACAATTTACATTTAGCCTACATTTCATAACATTACCACAACAGGGCCAACAAAGAAAAGGCATGTGTCATGAAGTCACATTTGATAACGTGAGTTTCTGTGAAATCTGGTGTCTGGAATAGGCAATGTGAAACCATTGGTGCTAACCGCAGGTGTATGGTCTCCCAGTCTTGTTGAATCATCTAGTGTGTGCGTTCAGAGGATTATAATATTAAAAATCAGTTGAAACTGCCTATATGTCTGTGGTCTCTCGTGTTGTTTAAGTTGGTGTAGGTTTTAAAATCGTCTAGAGTGTCCCCAACCATAATCATAGCAGAAAAGGTAAGAAACTAGAGGGATGGATACATACTGTGCACTCTTGCATTTCTTGCTCTTTAGTGGCAAGCCGCATGACCAAGATGTTCTCCCTGCGCGCAGACTCCTGCTGCTGCTGCTTGAGCTTCTCCTCAGACTCCTTCAGCCCTGTTACATCATTGGCTAAAACAGCAAAGAGTCAGAAAAGCAAATGCATCAGAAGAAAATTCCCTTTCACATGCAACCAAATACAGTGATACAGTCTCCAAAATGTAGTGACTATTGCTGACAATTCACGTTCATGTCATTCTTAATCAGCTACACTTCTGTAACATCTGATGTACTTACAGCATAGCTCTGCATACTTCGTCTCCAGGATCTGGACATACGCTTCATGCTGTTTCCACCTGAGAGGTACAGAACATGTGTGAGCATTAACTTCTCACCACAAATACATTCATGTTTCCCTACAACACACTTCAAATCCAATTTCAGAACAGGTGTCTACCTTGTACACAGCTCCTCCCGGGTCAAGGTCTTCATGTCAGATTCACTGAGACGAACCTGTGTGAGGGAGAAAAAAAAAACAGACCATTAAAGAAAAAGGAGACCAAGTCAATGAATTGTGCTCATACTTAGACATGACTGGATAGAAAACACATGATAAATAAGAAGTCAAGCAAAGAAAATGCACTCACCTTCTTGGGTAGAGGCTCCTCGTTTGTCATTGTGAACTGTAGAAATAAATATGGTAGAAAACCAACATTAATCACAACTTGGTGCCTTGGTGTGTTACAGCGACTGCATCATTTTTAGCTGCAACGCGTTGGCTGCTTGTCCACAGGCAGTAAAATATGACACGTATGACAACTTTGCTAAAATGCTACAGATAATATGGTGTCTGACTATGAAATGAAGCTAACTCCATGTGGTGACCAAGTCAACTATCTGGTTGACCAAATAAAAGTTAACATTACCAGTAAACAAGCGCTATCGTTCCTAAATTCTGCTAACGTTAACGTTACCACGTTAGGCAGCAGCGATGGATGGCTAGGAAAAGAAATATGCTAACAAAGGTTAACTCTCGGCTGCTAAAAACATCTAGCATCTGTTTGGAGAGTAAATAGAGGCCGTGAAACGACACTGTTAAGCTATAATGCTTTATGCTCAGCCTGACGGTATTCAATCCTTGGCTCTGTTTTCGGCTCCTTGTTATCACAAAATGGCGGTGAAGGAAGGAAATGACTCCCTCCCTAGCGCTCCTTTTCCTGAAACTAGCGGGCTCTTAGCTGCACGTATCGGCCTCCAGCCACCTAAACACTTACCAAAACAGCTTCTCTCTATATTTTCGGGACCCCTTGGCTTCACCGATTCCTTAACAGACGCAAAACTGCAATTACGCCGAAACTTAGCCGTGAATTTATATTTAACTAACACGCTTCATCTTCCTCTCCGACGGCAGGACAGAATGGCTGTGGCCGCGCCGCTGCAGAGCACGACCAGAGAGGGGGTGGGAAGTACAGAGCTCTCACTCTGCCGCTATTTTCATATTCCAAAAAAAGTGGCAGCAGTAAGTTAAACCTTCAGGTAAACAGTTAGTGGTACCTTTTTTATCAATAATGGATGAATTATTAAGCATATAAAACGGTGAAACGGCTAAAGTTAGCATATTGAAACAACTTTTTTAGCACTAAACTTGTATTAGTTTATTAAGTTCAGCTAAGAGTATATGTTAGGTGTCCAGTTTTTTTATACTTGGGTAAACCCACCATTAGTAACGCCTTCTATTGTAAAAGGTGACCAAAAAATAAGGTATCGTGTATTATAGACCTGAGTGATTAGTTGTTAACATAGGCGATCTCTTTGTTAAAAGAGACGTTCACGTGATTCTACACGTTACTGTTACTTTTGGTAATTATGCTAAATTGTGCAGACAATTTACACACATTATATACAATTAGTATTGCTATAATAATTCTCACTGTGTATTATTTATTTTACCCTACCCTACCTTTGTATGGTCTAAAACAGAAATGCTATATAACTTATATATGAGCACATTAATCTTATACAGTAACACTTCTGCCGCTCACATATGATCTAATGCACTTTAAGATAGGTGAGCTAAAAAAATGCTCCAGAAGTAGGTGTGATACATTCATCATCTAATATTTTTAAAAATATTTCAAGCATATGACGATGTTTTATTCCCACACGCCGTTGTAAATAATCTAACAGGATTTCTGAGTGGATTTGTGACTTCAGTTGTTTCAGGTGCAGTTGATCTGTTTCCTGCAGCTTCTCAATAACACCCCCTGCCTTAACGATAATGGTTCGGTCGACTACTCTGTCAAGTTGAAACTACAGATTTCAAGGGCAGTTAGCAGTGTGTGTTTGTTTTCAGTCCTGTCAATCATGAACATGCTTTGCAAAGCTGGTCAGATACGCAGGTAAACACATATTCATCTGTAATCTAACGCTGTAAAGTCTGTTCATAGTGCTCGGTGAATGAGGGAGGCCGAGTCCTGCTAGCAGCGGTAGTTGACGAACATGAGACAGTTGTTTACTCTGAGCTAACAGCTAGCCGGAATGCTAATTCAGTTTAGATAGCTTAGCTTGTGGCGCACCAGATAAAAGATTTTAGCTATTTAATACATGGTGGGAAATGTGGGCTGAATTGGACGCAGTTGTTGTTATAATGCTAACTTGTCTCCATTGCTCATACAGCAAATAATAACTAACTGCTTCCCCTTAATCCACAAACAAGCTGATAATTTAACTAGCTGCTTAAGGTGACCAAGCAGCTTTAACATTAACTGAGTTTCACCTCTGCCAGAGTGTCTGGGCTAATATTCTGTGATTTTAATCATACCAACCTCAATGTTATTTTTTGTTTACTATGCAGACACCTGGAAGCCAAATGAACCACTTCTTCACACTTTGTATTGGTTTGCAAACGTTCCTCTGCTTTGTTTTCAGGTGTGCAGCTAGCCTCAGCCAAGCTATAAACCAGGTGGCTGCATCAAGACAGAAGCACACGCTCCCTGACCTGACCTATGACTATGGTGCCTTGGAGCCTCACATCAATGCAGAGATAATGCAGCTGCACCACAGCAAGCATCACGCTACATATGTTAACAACCTCAATATTGCAGAGGAGAAATATAAGGAGGCTCTTGCAAAGGGTACAGTCACACAGTTCCATGAAACGCGATGGTGAATTATTTCCAAGTTTCACATCTAACTGTTATGTCTTAAACATTTGTTAAGAAAACATTTCTTTATTTGTGATTTCTCCCTCACACAGCAGTCAGATTTCTGTTCTTGTCTCATGTTGTAGGAGATGTGACAGCACAGGTTGCCCTACAGCCTGCTCTAAGGTTTAATGGAGGAGGTCATATTAACCACACAATCTTCTGGACAAACCTCTCTCCAAATAGTGGAGGCGAGCCACAGGGTAAGGTGCAAACACATCCAAAAGGTCTAGTCTCACATTTTCTTTACTAGGTTGTTTGTGTGAAACTCAAATATGCATCAAACAGCATATTCTGTATTGATGCTCACTGTAAATGACCCAGTAATATGAAAGGGAGACTTGTGGTTCTGCACCACTTCTAAGTTCTGCAGCTCTGTGCAGATTGTAGCTTTTCCTAAGTCATTGCTTTGAATTTGTGACCATTACACTATATGGTATGGATGAGTCTCACCACCCTCTGCAATAGTCAGTATGAAACTCCAGCAACTTTTCTGTGAACAAGCTCAAACAATTTTGACTGCTTGTATTGAGTCTTTCTGCCCCCTAGTGGAAGAAAATTGGAATAATTTTCAATGATTTTCAAACCTGTCAGGATAGCTTTCTTCCAATTGGGGTAGTAAATTAATGAATTTCATTAAAATCATTGTATTCTTGTCTTTTGTTGCTCATGAGCATGTTTGCTCTAAAAAAAAGCTTCTTTCTGTTCTTGTAGGGGAGCTATTGGAAGCCATCAAGCGGGATTTTGGGTCTTTCCAGAAGATGAAGGAGAAGATGTCTGCTGCTGCAGTGGCAGTGCAGGGCTCAGGCTGGAGCTGGTTGGGCTATGACAAGGACAGTGGAAGACTTCGTATTGCTGCTTGTGCTAACCAGGATCCCCTGCAGGGAACAACAGGTCAGTGGAAATCATGTCCAAAGTAAAGATGAGATATTACGTTCTTCCCCACAGTATTTTCCTCTCATACTGTCCTTTACCAACATATGCCACATATCAAACAGAGCCAATAGAGTGTTCTTTTCATGTCTCTGACACTCAGGACTCGTCCCTCTCCTTGGTATTGATGTATGGGAGCACGCCTACTACCTTCAGTACAAAAACGTGAGGCCTGACTATGTTAAGGCTATCTGGAATGTTGTCAACTGGGAGAATGTGAGCGAGCGTCTTCAGACTGCCAAAAAGTAAAATCTGACCCTCAAATGTCCCCGACAAACCCTTTCATCCTGACCTGCATCAAACAGTAGTTGCAAGTAATACAGACTTCAGACAGCTCTGATTTTCAGATAGTCAGCTACATTAAAGCTGATTAAAATGATATCAAAATACTTTGTATAGTGGTTGAGTTTGTGTGTCTTCATGGGAAACAAGTTTAAGGAGAGTTGAAAATTATTTGCAAGTGCTTTTTAATCTCAGGTCTGCTCTCAACCACCAGACTTTTTCAAAGCGCACAAAAATGGCCACTTATCACATCAAAGCTGGGTTTTATTGATCCATGTAATAACTTCCATACTACTAGTCAGATCACCAGAGTGCAAATTCAGTGAGCTGTGTCTTTGTCTGAATAAGTCACACTAAAACCAATGTTATTCCAGTCCATGTTTTGATGTAATTTAATAAAATTATAGAATTTAAATTGCACAAGTTTGATTCTTCATTCTTAATCTTCTATATGCAAGATATGCAATATATCTCCTATATACAAGATGTACCATAAGATGCTTATTTTAAAGCTCATATTAGAAAGTTGCCATTGTATGAAAGTTATTGAGGATTTATTTCTGTTTATGGAATTTCTTTTTAGAAAAAAAATGGAGACATGTTGAAGCTAAGCACGGTTTGCTTTTTTGTTTTGTTTTGTTGTGTTTAACCAAACTTAGTGATGCATGTAAGATCATTGGAATTTAAGAAACATTTGCTTCCAAGAGTTGTCCTTAGCTGTAATTGTCAACTCTCATGTCATGTGGCACTACAAGAGGACTATCAACATGTTTTTCTACATGTTTTGTGAGACTTCATGTTATAAATTATGGTTAAGTTGCCTTCAGTCCAATGAAAAGATTTAAAGCTCAGCAGAAAAACAGCTCTTGCTGGAAAAACAGGTCCAGCTCATTAACTACAGTCCTGTGTCGTATGTTCAGTACTGTAAACAATATGAAACCTCATGAAGGTGTGTGACCAGAAAACCAATCATTTGACTTTATCCATTTAATGTAAGATTTATTCAGCTTTGCCTTTTTACAATATTGCCAAAAGGGGGCAGTGTTTTCCAAGGTTTACTAGGAGACAGCCATTAGAGTGATGCTCTTTGGATCAATGAGTTGAATGCACTTTTTTTACTTTGGTGGAAAAAAAAAAAAAGAGCCTTTCAATTAAAAAATATGTAAGAGCTTTACATTCACAGCACTGGCTCATTCATATCTCACAGCAGAGGTTTTTAGCAGCAACAGCTTCCGGCTCTCCTGTCATCCCAGTGGCTGATCTCTCTCTGTCAGGGATGAGGACTGACCAGGTGAGCAGTGGGAATGTCACATGACTTCCTTTCCCTCTATGAGGTAGAGGTAAACTGGGTTTTAGCAGATGTAAATACAAGCACATAATGACCAAACTCTTAATCGGTAGACTGAAATCAGCACCAGGCCTTTTGGGTGTATTAGGTTATGTGTCTTTTTACTTATTTGAGTGAACTTACAGAATGAATCCAACAAAATGTTTTACAAATTTATCAATTTGATTATTTCAGGCTTTTTGACACATTCACATGTTTAATAAAAGGCTGTGGGAACAGAACCAAGTCGTGATAGTGGTCCTCAGAGTGCTTTTGGAAAGAATGACAAACTTGCTTCAAATTTATGGGAGCCATAAATACAAACACACAAACTTTAAGAATTTAATTTTGGAGTAATAGCCATTAAAAACAAGTCTCCCCTTATATAAGAGGATGGTTTGTCTAAACGTGGCCTACTTTGGTTCTAAAGGTTTGAAAATTGCCAAAAATGATTTCCCTCTTCCTCAATTTGAAAAAAAATATGGAATTTGCTCAGGATGGAAGGTCTTTAACCTCTGGAAAAGAAGAGAGGAGCCTATTAGTCTGTCACTGAGTTTAACTTCTCCCTGTTTCACTCTATAGCTCTTTTCCCTAGAAACAGCTTCTTTTTGTGAAATTTCAAAGTGAAATTTCCAGTTTTGTGGTGTATCCCATTTTCAGTCAGCTGCTGAGCTGTCCCAGATGATGTTTTAGCATGTTGGTCAGTTTTAGACTGCTTTGTTTAGATGTTTTCAAACACACACACACACACACAGATATACACACACTTCATAGGAAATAAGAGCCGGGCTGCCGGTGCTGTTTCTCAGTGGGTGCACACAAAGCATGAATACCATATATGGTTTCATTTCATATCACACATTTTCCTTTTTATGTTGGAGCATAAGTTTTGGAAGTGCCTGTCCATCCCATACTGTGTTCTTCTTTACCAGTTTTAATGATGAGCCTGCACTGCCAAGCAGTTTCCTTTTTTTCCCTATAACACTGTTAATGTTGTCCCACATTTCAAATAAAACAGAAGCCTTCAAAAAAGATCATATAACTTATTCAGACTTGTTGCCAGTCCACAGAGTCAGCTGTAACACAGAGTACATGAAAACTAGTTAACAAGCAGAGGAGACGTCAGGGATAAATACAACAGTTCAAATCATTAACTAGGCAAATAGATAAATAGCTGAAAGTACTAAGCAGCTGAAATAAATAGGAAATAGTCCCCGAGGTTGAATAGGTGTCTAACAGTAAATGGTAAAGGTTAATTTTTAGCTGAAAGTAAAATGAATGAATGGTTGAAAATAGCTAAAAGAAAAATGTCAGTTGTGCATGACAGACAGCATTTTCAGTCTCTTCCAGTCCAGGTTTGTCATCACATTTTTATATTCCACTACAATCCACCGCCCAGCAAAGCTGTCCCACATTGTTCCCTGATGTGAATCGCCTCTGCTACTTGCCCTACACAAGCTTGGACCAGAGCCATTAGAAAAAAGTGAAGCGACAACATTAAGGAGGTAAAAGTTTCCAGGCATACCACCGTCTGTTGTTCCTGGCAGGGATGGTGACTGAGCTAAATTCAGGGCACCCGTTTGGGTCTGAGCCTGGTCTGAGTCTGAGTGTTCTGGCGGGAGCAAGGCCTCCACCAGGCACTGAGAGCCAGGAACCAGACGTTTCAGTGGGTCTGAGGCAGCAGGCTTTTGTGGGAACCTTTGATACCTGAGCCTGACACTGGGGCTGATTCATCCTGGCTGGTTAAAATGCCAGGCACACAGAAGAGCTGCAAGAGCTAGAATAGAGCTTGAATAAAAGTCTATTCAGGATATTTCATCAGCTGTGCATGTCTTGGTCTTGATAGTATTTCATCTGTGCACTAACATTTCCACACCTGATCTCTCTCTATTTTACAGAAAGAGAAGAAAAGGTTGTTTTTGTAAGAGGGTGTGACTGTGTAGTTAATTCTTCTCTGTTACATAACCGTCACTTGCACCAGAGAGTCGAAACGCTTGCGGACATCGTTCAGGCAGCAGAGAGGGATAAATCACCACAAGTCCGGGGTCATTTGAGTTTGTGTGGAATTGATCCAAGCTTGACAAATCCTCATAGAGCTCACTGACTTTTATTTGAAAAAATGAAATGCTTTTCTCACTGCCAAATGTAGCTCACAGAAGGATGCAAATAGTAAACCTGAGAGCCTTGTGTTCATCAAATAAACACTAATTGGTTCAATTTACAGGCTTATGACTCATTGATACTGAGGCAGCTTCTAAAGCTTCAAAGAGAAAAGCTTTATATCCCCGACACCTTTTTCAAAAGGTGTTTGGAAATTATTTCTTGGTCTGTATGTTCCCATCCTGTAGGCATTGTTTCTGATGCCACCTCATCCATTTCTCTATTATTCGTGTTGGCCATTAAGCCTGGATTCTGACTCAATAACCCCACTGGATTTAATCAACAGAGTGCATACGTTTTTCTCTAAGTATTTGGCTGTCTTGTCTCATCATTTTATGAGAGTCAGCAGTCAGCAGATCCTCTTTGGCTGAGTACTCAGGATGTCAGACGGGAAGATACTAAAAAGAAGTGGAGAAAAACTGGAGGACACCCAAATATTAGAGAATTAAAATACAATAAGGTACCCTCGTGCAGATTTGCTTCCTGTCAAGGACGGAGCTGTTTCAGCTCCACAGTGCTCCCAGTGAGCTGGACTGAAAAAATAAGTGGATATATTTAAAATCAGTCTCTCCAGGTGGCCTCTTACAACAAAGAATTTCCATAATCACTTAAAAACAGCTTTCCTTTTTCATTTCCAGGCATCCACAAAAGTGGCTGGGCCTGACAGACAGTAGCAAGAGAGGCAGGTTCTTTCATTTTCTTACAGGAAATCCAGGAAAGCCCCAAAACTGACATTAATCACCATGTGCCTGAAGGATTTTGTGAAATATAAAGACAAATGAACCCAGTGTATTGTTAAATGAGAGGTCAAAGGACCATCAATGGGACATTGCAGTGTCTGAAACAGAAAGAAAAGATCAAATCTAGTGTCAGCTACACAACAGAGAATATTTAAAGATAGAGCTGAGTTTATTTTTTCCCGTACCTCGTCTCTGAATCTGTGCAGTGCATGTTTACAGTACATCTGTCTCTTGGTATAATAGCAGTCCTGACAAAGTTTTGGCACCAGTACTGTCTATATCACTTTGATACACATGTTGACCTCTAAGAAATGATCTGCTGTTGAAGGAATCTTTGGTACCAGTTCAGCAAAGAGTGAAGCACAAGTGAAAAAAACCTGCAGGCTGGAAAAGATCCAAGAATCAAGACCATATCTGATCTGTAACATGCTGTTTTGTTAGGAAAATGTTCCTCAATTAACAAACAACAAAGCAACATGTTCTATTTAAGTATATGCTCTTGACAGATAAAATCAAAATAAGATAGAAAAGTTAAAAAGATTTTATTGTTTTGATGATAACTGTTAAAATCAATGTTGCAGCTTCAATCCTAACCTGTGGTATCTGGATCAATGTTGTATGTGCATGAGTGCATATGAGGTGGAACAAGACATAAAGTCTGTTACCACTTCCATATAAGCCAGCGCATTTAAGCTGTCTCTGCAGTTTTTACCAGTGCAGCGTGGAAAGCTGGCGGCATTCTCAGCAGCAGCAGCAGCAGACATTTTTTTCTCAGGGAGGTGGAATGAAGAAGTATCTCCTTAAAACACATTGGCTGGAAAATAGGCTTTCTGACAGATGTGTATGCAAGTGAAATAAGACAACGTCAATGCAACACGTCTCATGGCTACAATTCAAACCATACAGCCCTTTGTCCTAATGTGACTTCCCAAACAGGACTGTTTAGTGTACAAAATTCCCAAACTTTCTTTTGACCAGTAGGCACCTGTCTTCTTTTGCCCAACACTGTCATTCAGATCCTAGAAGCTATAGAAACACTGGCACCTTAAGGTGCTGGGTATGAACATTTTCCTGTAATGTGAAATACAGTTATCTATGGATTGGTGAAAAAGTAGGCTGGATTTGAATTTCTCTCCCGGGCCTCTTTTATCAGTCCTCACTGGTTCAGCGCTTGTGCAGACAATTAATGGCAACACTATGAATGTATCTGAGAAGAGTCAGCCCAAGAGTGTGCGCCATTGGCGTCATTTTTATAGTTCACTGCTTGACAAATCTTTTATCCCTCCTTCAAGTGGTCACGTTGAACAGGTCCACTCATGATCAGACATGTCATACACTTTATTTAAAGAATGCAGACGTTTTTGTAGAGGCGACAGTTGCTAGGATGGCGCTCTGTGTTGTTGAAAAAGTAATATCTGTGACCCCCACCTGCATGAGAAAAATCTTCAGTGACCTCAATAATCATAGCATATTTATGTTTTATCTGACAAACGGCTCCCAGCTGATAGCTACATAAGTAGATCGTTCTAAGCAGAGGGGACGGTCTGCATTTATGCTAGAATCCATTTATTGTCTGTCTAAACACTTCTCCACATGGAAAACTAGAAACAGAACCCAGCATGGAAAAAGTGACTGGATCACAACAGAAGGTATTTTAAAAGAGATTTTAGGTCAAAAGCTACTCAAGCTGTCGCAGTGGTAAATTTTTCACCATGTTGTGAAAGTTTGAAAAACAGTAGAAAAGATGTTTCCCATTAAGGCATAGACAACAGTCTTTAGTCTGCATGAAGACCTTTGGTGGATTTTTAACGTCTTCATTTTTCCTCCATTATTTACCTGTCCTCACGAGTACCATAACAAAGAAAGTGTCCAAAATGTCTAGACTGCACCTCTATAACAAGAACAAGCCGTGATTGTTGATCAATGTGACACGAAGTGTTTGCTGCTCAAAAATAAAGGAGGATGTTGTGGGGATGAGGTTGAGATAAAATCAAGTCTGAGGGAAAGTCTGAGGGCACAAGGGTCAGACTTAGTTATGTAAGAGTTCAAAATGTAGATAAGCGGTGAGTTTGTTATTCATGTGTGTTTATGTGTGTGTTGGAGATTCATCCTTGCCAGGGGATTTTCCATACTCACTGCCGTATTTAGAAACAGATGCAAAATTGGCAATAGTTGGGTAGAAAGCCTTAGAAAAATAAACCCTCAAAGCATTCTTCCCTCTGTCCCAGCTAATTTCACACTTACCCACTTTCTCACTACCATTCTCCTTTTAATACAGTCTCCTAGACTGCACTGATTCTTCTTGTTCCTTCAACCCCACCACACAATTTTACTCCTTCGCGTGGGTTTCTTTTCTCATTTTTTCTTTGAGGATTGTAAACACACGTTTTTTTTTTTTGCACTGCTGTGGCTCAGTTCAAAACAAACACAGTAATTAATGCTAGTTTTTACCCTGACAACGTCCATCCATACCAATCACTTTCTGCCAGCTGAACTCCTCCACTTTGATGACAATAATTTATAAAGGTGCGAAGGATTTATTTATTATTCACGAGTAATTCTTTCACTCTGCCTCTCGCTGTGCACCGTCTGTTTCTCTCCCTATTCTTCTTCCCCACCTCCTCTGCTGATTTCTGTCCATGTGAGGTAACTCGGCATCAGTGGAAGACTTCACAGCAGCACGTGAGTGACCTCATCCTCACACATCTGCCAGTGTTTTACCGACCAGGGCCTTGTGAGGGGTTTAAAACACTCCAGAGGTTAGATCAACACACATTTATTATAAAGACTCAATTAACACAGCGTACTCATATTCATTCAAACACAGGATCACTGCACATTTTGACAGTCTGCAGTGGCTTGTGGTTGCAAACAGACATACAGCATGAGCCTGCACCCACAACATTCATACACACTATATGCTGAGCTCCTATTGTCCCTCCCATGTGCTTCCGTTTGTCTTTCCACACCAGACAGCCAGCCCAGGCAGCTCCTGTTGTGATGTGCCTTTTCCATCCAGAGCTGTGGGACTCCGCCAATCAGCCTGAGAAGAGCAGGGGCCGCTCTTTCACAGCGGCTCCACATTCAAGGATGTTTTTTAATGCAGAGTGATTAATAAGACGTTAGGTAAAATATTGCCTTGGAAGGCTCCTCAGGAAACTGCATTCTAAATTTTCCAAGTATGACTTCCCTTTAGTATGAGATCACTTTTCAAGATGTAATGTTTTTCTCTTTTTTCAAAATCCAGATTTAGTGGTGTAACACAGTTGCCAAGAAAGTGGGAGAGCAATGCTTATCTTCAGTCCCCACTTTCAGGTTCATACGACATCGGAGGACTGCGATGTCTGGATCATGCACCTCTTCTGTTTGTTGAGTCAATGAGTGTTATCATGTTTGCAAATGCTGGTACATGATATTTGTGTTTGATCACTTTGCAGCAATATGTGCAACACATGTCTGCATACATGGAAGTGTTTGTGTTATTGTTTACTCCACATCTGTCAGCGTCCCGCTGTGCGTTTCAGTGATAGTTAAATGATAAGACATAACATCTTTCTGCTACTACTGCAATCCTGATTGCCTCTGTGTGTTGTTGAGCTGTCTGTTTCCACAGCCACTGGCAACAGGGTGTAACATTTACAACCCCAGATAGACAGACAGGGTGGGAGTAAACATAAAAGACATGAAATGGATGATGTCTCAGGGAAAAGGGAGAACAAAATGTAAAATTCTCCAAGCCCAAGGCATGAGCTGCTCAACCTAAGTCAAACAGCATTTGCAAACCATTCTTAACATTTGTTTTAACTTGTGTTGAGCACCAGATGAGTTTTGACATGTAGGACAATGCAACGTGCCATGAGTCGGTTTAGTCATTTTAGCGTGTCTTGGCAGTTGACTTACCTAATAACATCGGAGCTGTCCTGCTCCACCTCTGTGGTGCTCTAGCAGGGTTACACAAATGCTGATAACTATTTGCAACAGGGATCACAGGACCTGAGAAGAATCTCGCATCAGAAGCCCAGAGACATATGGGGATGGATTCCAACAGAGTAACATACAAATTCCATCTTAACCCACATGGCAACGAGGAATAAGTCAGCTTGTCAGATATTCTCAGGTCTGAAGAGAGAGACATAGTAAACCATACCATGCTTGCATGCAGAGGTGTGTCTGCTTTATGTTATGCAACTTCTAGCCATGACTTATGTCATTCATTTCAGTGAGACCACTGTGGCAAAGGAGCAGGCTGTTTGGAGTAAAAGGTGAATCCTTTCACAGCATAGTTTACTAGTATCCTGTAACACACTGCATTGGTCAACCAAATACATAAACAGACACCAGCAGCTACAGTACAATGAGCTTTTGGCTGGATTCACCTTAAGGAAAGATATTTTCAACATCTCCAACCATGTCAGTTTAAATGGTTCTGGAGAAACATGCTCACTGTTTAAATGTGACTATAAGAGCACACCTTAAGTCTTTGCTAGAGAACATTCATATTGTTGTACCCGGCATTTCTGTTGGAGCATGGGGTCTTAATTTTACTGTGTCTGGACAGAGCAGATTCCTGGAGAAGCTCACTACAGAAGATGCTGGCACTCGTTCGTCTGATGGAAAACAAAGAAACCAAACAGTTTCCTGGCTGTTGGCACAATGGACCCCAGACTTATTTATAACACTGGGGAATTAACATTAAGACAGATGATCATTTGGTTGAGCCCAGTCGTGACCAATATGTTCTCAAAAGAAGATTAAATACCTGCTGTGCTTTGGGACAAGATTGATATCACTCTCTTGGGTTGCTTTTAGGAACAAAGTTGTATCCTGGAGAGAGAGATGGGAACTAGAGTCTCACTCATGTCTCAGATAATTAGAGTTTCTGTCTTGGCACACAACTCAGACCAAACTGAAGCCACAAAAGTGACAATTTAACTCTCAACAATTGATAAAAGGAAGGAAGTTTTGGCTTTTACGACTGTGTAATACTTTAACGCATCACAGTGTGTTCTGTCGAAGTCTGTTTCCCCGTCCGGATGTGTTTCCCCTCAATAAGTTCCCGAACCAGAACCACCAAGAGGGGGGCGGGGGGCAACACCGACAACACGGATTTATTAGGGGGGAGCACATTTGACTCAATAACACCTGCCCAGGTGTCGGTGACGTTAAGCTACATTAAACTGTATGTTGGGATTTCAAAACCTTCCGGCTTAAGAGAGAAAATTTCTCATAGGATGTGAATGTGAAAAAAAACTTTAAACACACCGGATCCACTACGTCCACTACTTTATAAGGCACCAGAAACCTCATCCACACAGGTGAGTGCTGCGGAGAGTTAGCCTGTAAGCTAGCTTAGCTAACATCACCGTAGCGTTAGCATAGCTAACACTATTAGCGTCAACCTGAGGTGTGTTGGCTGTAAGGTCATTAGCTTTAAAACATAAAGCTGTGTTTATGTGGTACCTGTTGGCTGTATCAGGTGTGCTCTTAATGAACTCTTATTTTAAAGACTTCAAGCTCAGAGTTGTGTTTTAGTGACGCGTCGCTGCTCAGGGCGGTTAGCTTAGTTTGTTGACCATCTCTGTTTACCTTCACCAACAAAGCAAATAAGCTTGTTTACTACCATGTGAAACTATTTCTTTAAGTCTTGAGATGTCTCCATCACGTTTTTACGAATACTGAACAAACAAACTAAAAGTGACCTCCCTCTTATCACAACAAACCCACTTAAAGCAGGATGTTTTTAACAATAATAAATAACCAAATAACAATCTTAAGTATCTTTATAAATAGCTCTGTGGTGTACAGGTAAACTGGAGCATTCATACTCCAACAGCAAATACAAAATCTCATTTCTGTTTAGATCAACATTATAAAACTATACAACAGAAATCTCTTCTCAATTCCTCTCAAAACCTTTGGTTTACTGGCTGACATAAACAAAAACCAAAGATCGGCTTGGCCATGTTCTCTGATCTAATTAGTTCATTTTTAAAAAATGCCCTGATCGCCCTGATATCAATATCACAGATCGGCTGAGGACAATCCCTACTTAATTCTGTGCATCTCCCCGGTGTAAATGTGTGAACGAAAGTAACAAATAATATTCAGCTGCTCTTAATTTTACTGACGTATTTGCACTTGATGCTGTGTCAGTCCTAATACACAGTCATTGTGTGATATGAATGTGTTTTAGTTATAAAACCATAGAGCAGTGTCAATATTATACTAACCCTACTGGTTAAAACAAAATCACATCTTTCAACTTAACAATAGGGGCCACTATGTTGGAAAGTTGACATGGAGAAAAAAATGACTTCCAAAACAAAACTTGTCAAAGGTAGTTTCCTTAGCCAATGCTGTGTTTGGATTATCAAGAAAAGCCGCTCTTGGCCTTCTTCCACTGGTGTGGACTTTTCCGATGACATATTTGTATCTTCTGCAGTGGTGGAGGGTAATAATGAAGTAATAGAAAATTTGAGCAACTTGGCATATGACAATAGCAGTGGAGGTGATTTAATAAACCTTAATCCAAATGTTTAGAACTATGCCCATGATCTGCAGAACTGTTTTCAGATGAGGTCAGTATCAGACATACTATAGCTTAGTTGGCACTCACAGAAATGTACATATGTTATTTTAGCTTTTTTGCCGTCGAAGTCGATTGTCTCTTTAACACACTCTTGGGTAAGGTTGTGCATTTGTTAAATCTGTATGATCTTCTCACTCCTTGTTTCTTGTGTTGTCAGGCTTTTCTTGACATTGCCATGTTTCCAAAGCTCAGCAGTTAAGCTGGTGAGAACAATCTGACTTGTTCTGATGAGAAAGATGGTTAAAAATATGAAAATGACACCCAAATTGTATGAAACCACACCTTGCATTTAATTGCTACTCTAAGGTGTAATTATGGTACTTGTTAAACAGGCAACCACTGGAACTGTCAAGCTGTTAAGAGGAAATTAAAAAGAAATTCTTTCTGTGGCCTTTCTTAACAATTTGATGTATTAGTACTTAATATCAGTGATGTGTCTCCTGAAGATCAAACACTTTTGTTTTTACTGTGTTGGACTCTGAATAGGTCACCTCCTGGCACTGATTTATTTACAAGGTCACTCAATGAAAAAGAACTGTGGATAACAATGCATCTTTTTTTCTTATAGCTGATACAACTGGTCTTTAAAAGTCAGGGCAACCTTCACAACCTGTTGGGTTCATTTTGTCAGGGTTTTATTATGGTCTGTAAAGATACCACAAATGAGTCGCTACATCTTTATCAGATGTATATGAGCTAAGTGTAAGACAGGATGACACCACAGGAATGATTACCCCAAATCCTAAATCGTATCTTCGTGGTTTGTGGGTCAATAAAAGTGAATTATATGTAAAAAGTACTGGATTCAGGAACATTTGCTCATATAATTGAGTAAGCTGAAGTGTTATTCATGTGTGTGTATATGTAGTAGTATGTGTCATTGCCCATGCATGTAATGACTGATGGGATATGTTAAATGCACCTAACAGACACAGAGTTTCAGTCCATAAGTGAAAGAAAACCCTGATCGCTCCATGTCAGTGATGTCAAAAGCGGTCTCTGTTTTTCCAGGTTTGTTTCCATCACATAGAGTAATTTTAGACATCCATGTCATTAAATGAGTTTAGCTGTTGACAGAACTGGAATATGGTGCAGCACTTTCTCCCAGTCTGACCTGATTACCTGGAAATTAGTTTGCCTTGAAAAATATAGCCCCATTTCACTGCCTCAGATTGTGGTTTGCTGAATCATAAAACAACTGGTCTTTCCTATGAGTGTGTTTACTTTTTTAAGGCAAGTTGAATGAATGTTGGCTATATTTCTGCAGCCAGCGGGAGCTGAGTTTAAGGAGTTCCACCGTGGTGTATTTCATGACATCAATAGTATATCTCTAATGTCTAACCTCCCTGCATCCAAACTGGATCTCCCATTTTAATTCCTGCTCCACTCACAACAGGAAATGAGACACTAACATTCACATTTCACACTTTCACATCTTCTGTGCAACCCTAGCAAAAGTCTTACGGCTGATCATTTGAAAAGATATTGATCATTTTTGACTTCTTTACACAGACCCCTCGGCTCCCTCCGACAGAGCTGCCTTAGGTTTATGTGTGACCTGTCCGTGTGCCAAAAGAATGATATAATTGCAAGTCTCAGCAGGCTCAGTGTGTAATTGACTTTCACAATGACCTCAGACTAGTAAACGCAAAAGAACCCCAACTCTGATCCAAACCCCATTAAAAGAACAGTGAGCTGAGAGCAAAACAACCGAGTCTGTGTCACTGTAGGCTGCCTCTTATGTCATCTTGGATTTCAGTAAATATTATGTCTCTGAGCAATTGATAATTCCCAGATCTTGTATATTCAGGAAGAGCTTGTTCTGAGGTGCAGAGCGTTTTCTGTGCCTGTCTGTTTGTTTATGACTCCTGTTTGTGTAATCTGGTTCTGTTGGTGGAAAAGATACTGATATTCCCTTGGATTCTCTAGATGTCCTCTCTTGTGTCAGTATGTCTTCGAGTGCACGTAACCTTTTTGTATATTCTTACAGAGCTGAACCTGTAGAACTGTATTTGACAGAGTAATCCTTATAATCAAGACAAAAGCTTAAATTTTCATTTCAATATCAGGCTCAAACAGAAAATAGAGTTTTTTACAGGCTGCTAAAGAATATTATAGTATACAGAAAAAATAAGGTATTTAAGTACATGCTTGTCACCTGCTTTGGTGAATTGATTTGATTTTGTTATTTATAATAACACCATGTATTTCAAGGTGTAATCAGATGTTAGAATACAGGGAATTAATAACAGGCCATGGATGATGTTGCCGGTGCTGTTTTTGTTCAATGGTTTTACTTCTTTATTTGCTGAGTTCATGTTTTAGACATGAAGTGTTTTTAGTTAAACCAGTCTGAGAAGCTGAACAAATGATGCAGTTAAATCAGATAAAAAGATTAACTTCACTTAAAACAAAGTCAGTCCTAAGACATCTTAATGCTTTCTTCCCATTTAACTGTCAGTTGCAACTTTCATATAATAAGTATTTTAAAACTGCTGTTGTTGATTGGAGATACCGACCTACAAAGTTAATAATTATAGGTCAGCTTTGGCCAGATATTTCCCTGAGGAGTATGTGGGGACCAAAACAGAATAGGTATTAATTAATAGGTGATCTTTTGCTAACAAATCAGTTTAATAAGGTGATATGTCACTGTTGCTTTGCACTCAAGTACCCAAATATATGATATCTCAACTATAAAACATCAGTGTATACAGCATATAAAAAGCTTTTCTGTAGGCACTGGAGACAAATTGAGAAATTAGAGAATAAATGATACAAACAATGCAGGAAATTCACTGTCTGTCAAGCATTTCTTGACAAACAGTATTTCTATACACAGATGAAAAAACAACATTCTTGGTTTCTCACCCTTTTCTTCTCATTTGCCTTTCTCTTTTCAACCTTCAACTGAGGGTTCTTGTGGTGATTTCAGCTCTCTAGAATGAAGTCTTAACTTTTTCCATCCTAAATAGCGTGTGACCCACTTCTATCAGAAAGAAACAAAAAGCAGCATGTGGAAAACAAGTTAGAAGACCTGCATTCTTTCAGAACCACAACCTATTTTTTTAATCAAGACATTTTTGTTCTACATTACAATCATATGTATGGAAATGAGATCTGTCTAAATTAACACAGCAATGCCAAAAGTAGCTCAGTGGCAATAAGAAGTAGCTTCATTTGTATCATAAGATCCACGTGGAGATAGTTATCTGGGCCTGGCCTCAATTAAGCAATCATGGCCTTTTGCCATTTTTATATAAAGGATCTGCAGTTTGCTCTTTGCACAGATCTTGACTGAAAACTATTATAGATTCTGACACACATTGGGAAATAGCTGACATATGATGTTTTAGTTCTGTGTCATTATTGATGGGCATCATGGTGTTAGCTTGGCTGGAAATTTGCTACATTTCAACATCTTTGGACAAATTTGAAAGGCTGCTTTTGTGTGCTTGTACGTGTGTGCATGGGGTTCATGTCGATGGTGGTCACCATTTTATCCTGCTGTCTTCTGATGTCAGTTCTTGGCTGCACTTTTTACATCACAGCAGATGTAACAAATCACAATCCAGTCCTACGTCCAAAGTCTAATAGTAAGGAATGACGAAATAAATTATTAATGAGAAGTGAAAACACTGGTGATCCAGCTCTGTCTGGTTAGACAGGAACACCTAAAACACTGGAGGGCAAATGTAGGACAAATGTGGTCTTAGACTTTTATTAGTGTTGGATGAGAAGGTGCAATTATACATTATGAAGTACTCAAATTAGAGAAATTAAATTCATAATATTATCACTATTTGCAGAAAAAAAATACTTAAAAGCCTGTAAGAATATGGCTCAAGCCTTTGACTTCTATAGGCTACTTGTAGGCAAATAGTCACTGCCTGTATTTTGAATCTAAAATGTATATTTTTCAATTAATCACTTATTAAAATAATACAATTGGCTAAAATTGTTATTCAGGAGTACAAATTCATGTTTAAAATCTCTTTTAAAAAACTGAAACCCCAGTTTGTCAGTCGGCTCAATTCTTTCTCTAAATCTGTGCTCCTGAATGCACTTTTACCAAAACTCTACATAACAGCATGTGAAGTCTGGTTTTAGTTTCACAAGTTTAAAGTTACTGTTTGAAGCATTAGTTTTTATTTATTATAATTAAGAGGATGTTAAAACGCCTCAATTAGGACTATTAGCATCACAAGCTATAAATGCTGTTTCAGGTCTTTCCAAGAAGCAGCGCCTCAGGGGAAGCAGTTTCAATCTTGGCCCGCACTTATGTTTTCCTGCTTGTAGCTCTATGTTGTCCCATTATACAGACTATGGTTTATCTATTTTTCTTCTTCCCCTTGACATCATCATCGTTTCTAACACACGTACACCATAACTTTATTCTTTCTTACATCTGCAGCAGATGTGGTAGCCTTCATGTATATATTTTTAAAGTTTGTCCTCTTGTCTCTTCTCATGTCTTGTTTGTCTGTGACAATGGTATTTGTGCTCATATAAACATTTGTCTATATTTATGTATTTATTTTGTATTTTAATGCCTTAGGTCTTAAAACAGGATACAGTTCCCCATCGGGCTTAGAATGAAATATTATTATTCTCTGCTCAGGTGAAATGGCACTGCAGCCTGCAGCCAATGAAAATATTTTGGGGCAAAGAGAAACTCATCACTCACTGAAAACACATGGTAGTGAAGGTTTTCATCCATGCACAGCAAACCTGGAAAATATGTTTAAGAGCTGACAGCCAAAAAGAGTGTTGACAAATTGGTCTGCTAACACTCCAAAAACAACCATTATCTTTCCATCACTTCCCAGGGGAAATATTTTTTGCCCTCTCAGGGACTCCCTCTGCATTTAATGTCTTTTAAACCTGGCAGCCATAGAACGTCAGAGCCTCAACGAATTACTGCCTGTGCTCCTAAGATAAGAGACTGCAGGTTAGACCTTTAATCGTGTAGCGTTTTAAGTAAGGGAAGTGAAAACTGCATCATCTCTGATCATTAAGATTAATGCTTTTAAAAGCAGTTCTTTTATCCATATATTTCTGGCACTAACTGAAGTTAAATGTGAATCATATCCATTAGTGTTAGGTGCCGAAGTGATAGATGTATGGTGTAATAATGAACTCTTAACTCCTTTTGGGTTCTCAGAGGAATAATTGGGGATTAGTAGGAGTGATATGTTTGGCCATATGAGGCAGAGCTGTGTACGTAATAAATGAATAACCTGGCTGCTATTGGATAGAGTCAGCTTTTCCTCATGTAATCAAACTGAAAACTGTGATATATTTGCAGTCACTGAAAAAAGTGCTGGTTCTCTATTTCACTTTGGGCAAAGACTGATCAATCTCACAGCTAAAAATGAGAACTCCAAATGCTCTAAATTGATTAATTATTAATTCTCAACAGATTTAAATTACTCAGCCTTATCTGTGAAATAGTTTCCATTTGGTTTCTTGTGATACTGGCCCACTTATGATTCTACGTTTTCCTTTTGTAACAACATTATTTCACGCATCAGGCCTATAATTCATGTTTAACAAAACAGTCAAATCTGAGCACCATAATTGGCTTTGTGCATGGAAATTAACATCTATTCCCTATGAAAGAATTTATCTGAATTTAGCAGCATTAAAAGTGATTGTAACAAATCTGCCATGTAATTTGATTAATATTTTGTTTCCTTCTACAAACTTGTACTGTAGGCTTTTCCAAATGTAACACAGCAGAAGCAGGTAGAGTCTGCATTGTTTTCCTTTTTGTACAGTTTTATGGGCCAGCTCTTTGGAAAAGAAATGGTGTACGTTTAACCATACTGATTTTAAAACATATTAATACTATTAATATCCTATAAGGTCAATAAAGTAATGCCACCTCAAAGAGCTACAGCAGTAAAATGCTTTTCCACATAAATACATATGCATATTCACAGGGTTGACTTTACTACACTGAGTACTTTCATTAAGTAACATCTTCAATGCATGTTGTTTTTTGTTTTTTTTTGTACTTTTACACTGTGGTAATAGTACTTAATATTTTATAAACTTAATATATAAATATGAGTTTCCTTTCAGGGTTGAATAAAATTCATCTCATCTCATCTAAAGTAAAGGATTTAAATACATCATTGATCCTGAAATTCTGCCCTTTTAAGTGACAGGGTTTTACATATTGTAACCTTAATTTGACAAGAACAGTAACTGCTCCTGTACCTGTAGTTGTCAGGGAAATGTAATGTACAATATACAGTAGAATAAAATGGAAATACTCAAGTAAAGGACAAGAATCTCAAAATGTTAACTTAATTTGATGTGTACCTTTTAAATATTCACTGCTTAAAACTTCAGCAGATGCATTTAATTATTTTCCATTGCTGATTTTAAATCAAATCATGGCCTAAACATTCTGCATTACAAATCCAATCTGAATATTTATGGGGCAGCATGTAATCCTCTACACATGGCTGATAGTCCTGTCCACATTTGCTCACATGCCTGATTCAAGCGAGCTTTCCCTTCACCTGACTCCATCCACAATATGTTGTTTTTGACATTTCATCAAATTTTAGCAGTTTCTGCTCCAACTGGCTCAACCAAAGCTGCCTGTTACTCACATCTTCCATTAGGTTGATTAAGTAGGCCTGGGTCATGTGTTGGAATGAATGTGGCAGCAGGAGTATATGATATGATTCATGGTTTTGGGTTGCCGTGCTTTTCATAGCACCTTTATTCAATCTCCCACAGTTCCTGAGCAAATATTTGTTCTTTTATTCTTTGTCTGTATACAAACAAAACTTACACAGTAATTTTTTAATAAATTCTGGTGAATACCAAAAGGTTAAAAAAAAACTTTTACAAATTAACAAACAAAAATTAGCTGTCAGAAGCCGTTACATTACGACAAAATGAACAGACCTATACACATCTTAAGTGCCTATTCTTAGAGTTTGATTTGAAGATTGTGCTTCGCTCTAGTGTCACTGGTTTGGCCGTGTGTTTGCATTATTGATCAGATAAATAACACTGGGTGAGGACCTGTCACTGGGATAGTTGGAAATAGTAGGACACTTTCAGACAAAGCTTAAACTAAGCAAGAGCACACATGCTTCTTTTTTCCCTCATATACAGACTGCTTTATATAAAAAGTGCATTGTAAAGATATACAATGAGTTGTTTAAAAGTACTATATTCTCTTTCTGTGAAGCTGTAATAAATTTGTAGTGGTGTCTTTTCATTGTGGCAGGCAAAAGTCTGTGTTAAAGGGCAGGACCAGTGAAGGTGAAAGCCTGCAGCAGGAAGCTGAATGGTTGCCCGTGGTAACAGTGCCTCCTCCTGTTGTGTTACCACTTCCCAGGGATGGGCACGCCACATTCATACCAACCCACAAATGGATGGGCTGTACGTCGGCCAATAACTCCAAAAGTAACTGGCTCCTGTCTGTAAGCACGATAAAAACCTGCAACAGAAAAAGATCAATACTGTTCACAGCCATTGGCCACATTTCAATCCAGATTTAGCACAGTTGAACTTAGTTTCTATACAGTGCACCATGTTCTACATGTAAATATTGGGAGTGTGGTGCCACAGTTCGTGGTGCTAATTCTGGAGTTGGGTGAATAGTGATAAATATTGCGAATGTGGTCTTTTATTGTTGAACAGTTTGAAGTTTCAGACATTAAATCTTTCTTTAACACACTAAGAAAGACATTACTTTGACAAAATTAAAGCCAGGTATCAGGAAAAAAAAGTTAGCTGTGGTGTATTTCAAGCAAGTTTAACATATTCTGAAAATACTAATTGCCAGGAAGTTATGGTATTAATCCTAAGATGTTATGGTAGAATTAGTAAAACGCTCTGCAGTAATGAAAAACACATGCAATTTGGGATAAAACATGCAAATGCAAGAATTCATTTAATATTACTCTGCATCTGTGTTCTGCAGAGATAAGATCAATGCACCTGGTCTTCTACAGAGCCAGAGAATCAGATCATGTGGAAAACATAAGAATAAGTTAGGTCCAAATGGTCATGGTCATGGTCATGAATGAATCATGTGTGAAGTCTGTTCTTGCTTACCTTGTGCTGAAGGCAGATGATTCGAGAGGTAGGCTGGGCCCGTCCTTCCATTCCTGTAGGAGTCCACAAACTGGCAATGGTCCTCTCCCTGTCCAAATGTGTCTCCTATGCTGTAGAAAGGCTCTGTAGAGGGAAGAGGAGACAGGTTCAATCACTTAAAGTTGATTATCTCCACAAAACAACATCCAGTGCTGCGGTGGTGGAGGAACAGCAAGGACAAATTGGTAGGATTGAGGTCTGATTATTAAAGAAAAGTGGTAATAGGATACATTACCTCGAAGACCATCTCCCATGAAGATCTTGTATCGCAGAGAGTTGCATAGAACCACACCCACAAACTTCCTGTACCACGTGCGCTTAACGTACTGGCTGCCCTTACAGCTGCTGTGGGTGGGATTGTATTTGAAGGTAAAGGGGATCCAGATCGGCTCTCCGCCTGTGGAGCGAAAGTGAATCAGAGGAGGAAATGGTTCGTGTGGTGCCAGGAAAGCATGCTTTTAATTTCTTTTTGTTAAGTCGTTAGGGATGTCTCAGTGCTTTGCAATTACACAACAGCAATCAAAGGAGTGTTAAAGATGGAAAACAGAGTTAGATCCAGTCAAGTTGTTTAACAGAATGATGGCTCCCTCTTTAACACCAGTGCAGCTTCAGGACATGGCTTGTTAACCAGAGGTATATATGGACTCACCAGGTGGTCTCTCAATTAGAAGAGGATCATCTGAAATAAAGAATGCGATCATTTCACCAGGGCTGAAAAACACTCAGACACTTCCATTTTTATTTATTAATCTGATTATAATACACATAATAAATGCAGTTTACACGTGGAGGTCTGCTCCTCCATCATGGATATTTTTCTTTGCAAATATCTCTATATATGTAGAGTAAAGTGACATTTTCATTTTTCCCACAAACTACAGTAACTTTTTCTACAGTAAAGAAAGAAAATCTAAACCCAGTGTGAGGCTTGCGCTCTAGTCTTTGGGGCATCCCAAACTTTATCTGTGCAGTTGTTGACAGAACACACACCTGATTCAGTGACATAGGTGAGCGTATCGCTGAATGGTCCCAAACCAAACACATTCTTGGCCTGCACTTTGAAGTAGTACCTGAATTTAAAACAAACCACAACATAAGGATTTAGTGGGAGACGTAGGTATTAAAGTGTCATTCCGCCAGTTTTGTTGTGACTGCATGAAGGTGAGGAACATGTTAATGGTCGTAGCAGATGACTTGGCTTGCTTCAGTTAGTTTTCTATTTCTGTAAGTCCAAAGAGAACACAGCACAATAAAATCACTATTTCAATCATGTTGAAGGCCAAAAGATGTAAGGAGAGTGGAGAAAAGGCAGCAAGGGAACAAAGAAACATCTGAACAGGTGGAGATTACTGGATAGAAGAAGAGGATAGGAATAAAAGACAGAATAAAGAAGAAGTGAGGAGAAAGTAAAGTAGATAGACATATGCTGAAAGAGAATGGATAAAGAGAGACTTCTCACTCAGAGCCTCATTACATTACACAAGCCTTCAGATTAAAAACAACACCACCAATGACAACTTTGAGAGTTTGCAAACTTTTCCACTGTAGTTGGCTGATGTTTGTGCGAGGGTGTGTTCATTCATGCAGCTCTATGTCTGTGTATGCTTTCGTTTACCCTGCAAGGTCACATACAGCAAGTTCATGGTCTGTTAAATTCTAGCCAGAAATTTTCACCACATAGAGCCACGAGACCTGGATCCAATCAGCCCATCCATGTAACAACAGTGACCAAAATATATATCAGAGAGAGAGAGGGAGAGCGGGGACGGCAAGGCAGCTGCACAAAGATGATGTAATCAAAGGAAACTGGAAAACGTAGAAAATGAAAACGTGAGCCAGAATTTAAGACACTGAGTAGACCACAAAATACTACATCAAGACAAGCTGGCCATTTGAAATTTTCAGTACACAGATCATGCAGCTTTATCAAGAGCAGGGCTCTTAGTATCCTGTCATCAGGATATGCTGTAGACCAAATTCAGCCTGGTCATGTTGGCTGCTCTGCAGTTCGCATGACAGCTCAGCCACTATAACCAGTGAACTTGTAGAAGTCAATTATGTACAGTTCTAAAAACATTCATGTGTGTTTGAAAAGAAGGGAAAAATCAAGCATTTAGCTTTCATATCTATAATTTACCTGTATACTGTACATCTTCTATATAACCTGCAGTGATTACTTCAGATCTCTTTTGTAAATGAGTCCTGGACACAGCAGAAGAAATATGTACTGTAGCTTACAGGACTAAAGTAGGGCCACTAAATGATTCTGAGTGTTTTCTCAATGAGTTGATGAAGAGGCCAAGGTGTTGTCATCAAATGGCTCTTTTTTCTAACCAAAAACCAAAAGAACCAGGAAAAGTAGTAAAGTCACATTTCAGGTGTTTGAAGTGACAGATAACTGACCTTTAGCAATAAATGACTTGAATAATAAATTCATTATATTGTCCATGTAATTAAAAGTTAAAATAATTTGGACAAGTTGTTGACTTTTGAAGCCCTTTGTAATTAATTAAGAAAATAATTAAGCAGCTTTACAATATGTGGCTAATCTTATGCGCTAGAAGAGGGTTGGATCCAAGGAAAGGCATCCACATGTTGTATGTGTGCTAATTAGTGCAGCAGCTCTGGGGAACAGAAGCCTCCAGCAGGGGAAATGCCACCACTGTCCTGGAAACCCTCCTGTGTTTAACTGTAACCCCAGGAGAAGCACCATCGTGAATACAAGCTTGTTTCCAGGGAGGGCAGATTTCTTTTTAGCCTCTGGGAAAACTTGACTCTGGCATGCTGTTCTGCTGATAGTGTAGAGAAGCAGGTATTTGTTCATACACACCTCACATCCTCTGCAAAAAAGCACAACCCATGGCTCTGTGGCACGAATGTGAAAACACAGTCTAATAACTGAAACAGGCTGTTTATATCTGTGTCTAAATGTCAGATAATGTGTGCTGGATTTATATTCCACAAATCTTTTTATTTTTCCAAGATCTGTACAGAATCACATTATTGTGCAAATTCAGATTTGTCTCTTAACCTGCTTCCATTTAGCCAAACTGATTTATGCCATGCTTTTCTGATCTCCTCTGATAAATGAGCATTGAAAAAAGTCAATATCCAATGCACACAGTGCTCTGTTTAGTGTCAATGTGGTTAAGCTCCTGGGACCTGGAAGCACTGTGCATGTATGAACGTGTGGGTGTTGAACCAGCATGTGTGCGTACACTAATCTAAGCAGAAACCAGGCGATACAACCATATTACCTGGAGTTGGGTTTGAGATTCTCCACAGGCAAGTGTGTCCCGCTGGAGGATCTGGAGGACCATCTGTTGTTGAGGACGTCATCATATGAAGCACTGTGGACCATGTAGCCTGCAGGAAACAATTTAAAAAAAAAAAAAAAAAGCAAGAGCTCATTACTTATTAGAAAAAAATCTGATTCACTTTAATAGAAGCTAAGTAAATGGAGAGATTGTGTTGAATCAAACACAGCAATACCCTGAGGCTCATCACAAAAGGAATGGACTGATGTTTTTTTTAAAAATACACATATTTCATTTTTTGCAGAGATAGAAAATCAATCCCAACCTAATCTCTTTATAGTAAATATGAATTTACTGCCAGCAGCTGTGAAGCTGGAATCCCAGAGATTTAAATAGCCTGACTCTGACAAGAAACAACTATCAGCATGACCAAAGGACAGTAGGTAACAGATTTTGCATCATGTTTCTTCGTTTAGGCTCAGTAACATCCTGCAGCCTCCAGTCTTTGCTTGTCAGTCTTGCTTTTATGAAGTGACTGTGCCTAGTTATTGGTATTTTATGTAGCATTATTCCTTTAAATAGCCTAGAGAATCTCTATAGTGGCATTCTTCAGCCTGAAAAGGCTTTTTTTCATCTCACAATAGCTCTGACTGTTTATAAGGTCTTAGTATTTATTTTATGGTTTCAATTATTTAGTTGTGGTCTCCAGATACGTTTAACTCTGAAGAAAAAGTGTTCTAAGATTTTCTCTAGCTGATGATGACTGTCCTCCCATCTGTCTGCTTTTTTTCTTCTCAGTCACGCAACTAATGCTCAGAATCCACAAGTAACCCGAGGTCACGCAGCCCTCGATCGTTCGCTCAGAGACCAGATCTGCCGAACATCAATCCACTGACTGTTTCTATTGGACTTTTGAGTTTGAGTTTCTATTTTTACTGGAGCCACACCAACACAGCTGGCTGCTGACAGGAGAGAAGGGAAATATTAGCTACTTTGTTTTTCTTCTTTCGGTTTTTCGTTTCTTTTCTATTCTACATTGTTAAACTGAGGTTTGATAGAGTGGTACTGTCTTTGCCATCACCCTCTGTGCTCTATTGTTCACTACTTTAGGTAGAAATTGATTAAATTGTTTCCTAAGGAGTTGTTGCTTTGAGCCAAAAGCAACACTTATAATCCTCAGTGAATAATGTGCATGTTTTGCCCCAAAAATGTGTCACAGTAAATTAAACCAGAAGTTGCTTTTAGGTAAAAACTCATTATATTGCCCCTCATTGCTTGAGTCCACTCCCTAACAGCTGTTTCCATTCACTTCTTTTAAAAACCGTGACCCATAACTCACAAACATCCATGTAGCCTTAGATTGGATCTGCATGTGTGAACTGTACCGGTATATGTGTGTGTGTTTCATGTAATTTAAAAAAAAAAGATCCTCTTTTACAGTACACCAGCACTCTATAAGGAAATTCACACTAACTGACATGAGATGTTCACTTTATATGTACAATCATGCATCTCCTGTGAAAATTGACATCACAGTTAAAAGTAAATATATATACATCTTTGGAATGCAACAGTGCCGAGTGCAAAATTGTCCAGAAAATTAGATAATTATTAAATGAAACATTAGATTAATACAGAAAGTGTCAAGACATTTGAGTGAGCAAAAAGGAAACACCAAGAAGAAACGAAGGTAAGAAGCTGAGGAACAGACCACTACTGACCTACTGTCTGTTTTACACATCAGAGGACGGGCCGGCCCACAGCGTGACCAGAAGCTTATGTTTTCTTGCCAATAAAAACATATTGCTTCTCTGGAGGGCCAGAATGTTATTTTATAATATATCACCATCAGTCAATATACCATAGGCAGTTTTAGACTTCTTGTCATATTTTATCACCTGCCCAGTCACTGGCATCTCTGGCAAACCCAAATCACTTTAAAAATACGTAAAAATGAAATGGCACATTTTAATATTTAAAATTTTAGCCAAGTTATTACACAGGTCAAAAGAAACACCAAGCAGATACTTACAATTGCCTTTCTTACCTGACACCATATCACCTTTGAGTGGCTGCGCCCAGTCCAGGATAATAAATGAATGGCAGCCCTCCATGGCGACCACAGTGAGGTTATGTGGCTTGTTTTTGGGAGGCTGGTTCTGAGTGGCTGTAAAACTGTCATTTCTCATCAGGTCTTCCAGGATGTCAACCTGTAGATACTCCAGAGCCTCCGTCAAGGAGCAAGGGGCCCCTGGGTCCTTCTGAATGTAGTTCACATAAGGAGCTGATGGCGGGAAAAAGTGGTGGGAAGAAATCAAGCCATTTATTTCATTGACGTAGATGTGAGAAAGTTATTTGTTAATATTGGCAATCAATTCATGTATTTATCTTGGATTGTTAAAAAAAATCAATCTCAGTGGAATAAGCCTTGTATGTAGCGCACAAGGCAAAAGCTAATATTACTTTTCCACGTCATATTATTTCAGTTTTGTCAGTCCAGTCATTTTTAAAAGAATTTGATTTAGCCAGGTCGCTCATGTGACTGATCTCTATGTGGTCTTTCCTTTGTGTCTTCTATTTCTTTTTTCCATGTGTTTTCAGTGCCAGCTGGACTTTCAGCTGTGAATACTTCAGATATCCCACAATTCCTAGTCTGACTGGGACTTGGAGGGAACCTCTGGACTTGCTCCCACCTCTCCAGATGATTGGCCCTCTGCGCACGGTAAGAGTCTTAACAGATCAGTATCTACACATCATCGACACACGTGGGTTTAGACTGTTAAAAGCTCTTACTGTGTATACCAACACAGTAATTTGGCTTGTGTATTCTGCATTCTCACAGTGAAATACATGATCCGTCATCATGGTGAGCAGATTTATGTGTCTGTATGGCAGTACAGCATCCACATGTCCAGGATCTGTGCAGGGTCATGCACGTGAAAGATCCAGATGTTTTGCTTTGTGTTCATTTTTAAATGCTGAAGGCATCTCTCTACAGAGTCGAGCTGTTTTCTGCCTGTTGAAAAAGTCCAAAACATGGACAAAATCTGGCGTCTGTGAGCTTGAGGTGGATCAAATCTCACTGGGAAATAGTATCAGGACAATGTTACTCTAATATCTGTCTAGTACATAAATTAGCATTTTAATAGTCCAAACATCCTGGCGCTCATTTTCTTCTCCAATGTGGCAAACTCCATCCATCTGGAGCTTACTGTAAAGCAGATACACGCAACTGCTAAGAATTATTAGTTAATACTTTTTTCCCATTTTTTGCCTTGAGCTATTCTCATTCAAACTGAACCAAACCTGGACAGACGGAGACAAAGGAGACGACTCCGTCAGACAAGTTTATGCAAAACATGTCCGTGTACTGGCAAACTGCTGAATTGGACCTAAAATATATTAAACTAATAAATAGTAAAGAGGATGTGTAGATTGAGCCAACAGACTCTTTTGTCTCTGTGCTGAGGTCAGCACCCTGGGTCTTTATGATTTCCACTGCGTCTCTGCTCTTGTCTGTTTTTATCTTAGAGCCTGGGAGACAAATGGATTTTTCAGGCAGCTTTATGAGAGGAACGTGATCATGAGAAAATCTGTTTACCAAGATAGATGGTGTCCAGATTAAGTCATGTTATTGTTGAGCTGTTCCTTCAGGAGCAGATGAAACAGTACTGATAAGGTCACAGTGATATAAGCTTTCTCATAAAGATCATAGACAATGACAGGTTTCAGTCTATCTTTAATCAATAAATGACAGTGGAGCCGTTACTCAAGATTTTATCTGAAGTTGCCATGGGGAGTACAGCACAGCCTGTGAAAACAATCGTACAATGTCTTCTGTGGCTGCGGAGGAGCTTTGTCAACTGAGAAAATGACTCATGAGACATCTGTCATGTATCTTGGCTTAAGTTGCATTATGGGAAGGGTAGTATCTAGTGTTTTTTTGGAACATGACTCATCTTAATGGCTAAAAATGAGCATATCGTTGCTATAATCTGTCTTTTAAAAGTCCCCCCAGTTTTCTATTAAGTCACCGCAGTATTTTATATCTTATTGATAGAGCTCTTGCCATTTCAGCTGTTAATACGCTACGGGCTCTCCAACCTATTGAAGCGGTAGAAGTAAGTTTTATTTATTGGTTTGCAAATATAGGCTCAAAAGAAAATGTAGTAGAGTAGATGCTATTTTTATTTCTGTCAAGAGAATATTTTGTTCTGTTTGGACAAGCAGATCAGGCAGGAGAGGCCAAAGCACACAGGAAGAGTAAAAGGAACACAGGGGGCCAAAGATTACTGCTATCAAATCTGTAGACCCTGAACAGCATGTCCTCTGTGAACTTCTTATAATCCAGTTAAGATTAGATGGAGCCAATTTAAACTCAATCTGTAATTTCCTAGTATTATATGTTTATTTATATACAGAATAATCATAATAGGCAAGTAGATTGTTTTAAAATCAAGCCAAGTTTGAGGTGCAGATTTATTATGTCTCCTCAAAACAACAGAACTCCCATCAGCCTGGCATTATTTACAGCACCACACACACACACACACACACACACACACACACACACACACACACACACACACACACACAGGGACATAAAACATGCATGGTCAAACTTACTCTTTGCCCCTTTCAGCTAAGGATGTATGGTATTTATTTTTCCTTCAGGTCAAAAGTATGTGTTATTCTTGTTAGTCTCTCTGGCTTGAACATTATTTGAAAACACAGAAACCACAAGATCTACTCTCCTGCTTTTCAGGAGCAGCTGTATTATTCGGGGAAGGATGCTTTGGGGTGAAAGTATATTTTGTTGTGTGTCTGTCAGAGTTAATCTCCTTTTAAAACTGATCCATCATGTGTAAACGAAACATGATATTTAATCTGAAATCCAAGTTTAGAGCTACAAAGCAAACTTAGAGGTAATCGGTGGATGAAAAACCAAAAAATGAGAAACCAAACTACATTTTTCTATTCAACTCGTGTTTGGCTAAAGCCAGGATTTGTCTATTATACTTCAAAGCAACGTTAACAAAGAAAATATATAATCTATTGCTTTTCAGAAGTTAGAGGGAGGATTTTTTTTTATAATTTGGTGAACTTACTCATTGTCTGTAGTGATTAAGTTTCTTTTAAAACAATATCCATCATAAATATGGGGAATGTGATACTCAATCTGACATCTGAGGCAGAGTTTAGAGGAGGCTCAAGGCTAAACTCTGGAACACACAAAGGAAAGGTAGTCATGCAAGAGTAAAGGTATACGAGCGTAGATTCACTGACAAACATGCACATTTCTGTCAGTGAGTACCTGTAAATCTCTTCTTCCCACTGAGGTCAAACTCAGATGAAGGGTCTTTGTTGAAGGGTCTGGTTTGTGGCTCCGGAGTTGGGATCTTTGTGGTTGTGGTGCTCGTTGTTGTTGTTGTGGTGGTGGTGGTGGTGGTGGTTGTGGTGGTCGGTGGCATCGTGGTGGTCTGGACAAAAAATTCATCTAGCAACAACACGTGTCAGTAAGCTTTTAATTAAAATAGATTAATGTTATTTACATCCTATAACCTGCTGCTGGATTTCATTAATTCTTTGTAATCCTCAGCATGATCTGTGCAATAAGCCTTGTCAACAACGAGATTGAATTAACTGGGGGCAGATGTGTGGCTAACTTTCAAAAGATTCAACACCCAAAGATATGTTCTTATGTAATGTTTTGCTACCCGTATTTTCCATGTGGGGGTGGGGGTTAAAGGCACCAGCTATTTTACACGTCTCCAAGTTTGACAAATGTGAAGGAATTCAGGGGTGACATTCAATTAGTTCCTTCCTCTTTCTTCACTGTCTTTTTCCCTGTGCTGCACCAGTGGACCTTGGCATGACAGACACATGCGACCAGCTTTGAGCCATGGTGGAGAAATGCAAAGAAAATATTGTAACGCTCAATGTGATTTTTTTTTTTTTAGCAAAACCCCAAAATAGGAAGAAAACATGAAATGCTTCTCACATGCAAGTGGTTTCATTGAACATATAAATACCTGTGGTGAAATTACAGAGTGCAAATGCTAAGATCTACCAAACACTGCATTTTTCAATTCAGATAATGTTTGGTCGAAGCCAGGATTCGTCTGCTATAGTACAAAGCAACGTTAACAACACCAAATTCATTTCATTAAATCATAAGTCATGGCATTCTCCTCTGCTTAGTAATGCAGTTCACATGCAGCATGGGTCTAGTTTTTGGGGAAAAAAATGATTAAAAACAGCCTAGAATGGAAAATGTCCAAAACCCCTGCAATGAACCAACACCAAGCCAAACAAACGTACAAGTAGAGAAACAAAGTGAACACCACAAAGCGAGCCAAAAAGGAAGAGACAGGAAGAGTTAGCAAACCGATCCACTGACGGATGAACAGACAACGAACCGTCAACAGACATTGAGCGTACAGTGTAATTGAGTCTATCCCAGCCCAGTGGCAGAACATCAGTCCGAAGCCAAACTCAGCCAATACCTTTCTTAAGAGCACAAGCACCAGGCACCATGGTCAGTGAAAGCATGTGGTCCATTTCCATTCCTGAGGATCCCTCTGTTAGAACAACCTGAAGCATCAGTCTCTCACAGCTGTCACACATCTCTCTGTTATAAGCAGAGCAGGATTTCAGAAACTACACTTCAGATATAGATAATATTTCTTTTTCACTGGCTCCACGGAATAAAAACACCCACACAGTAAAAATCAATTTATTGCTTGGAAAGACTTCACTGTGGGATATTCCTAAACCAGATATTCCAAAACTTCCTTTGTGTTCACATGCAGGTCCTCAATATAGATGCAGCATCACTGCTTTTCTGTTCATAATTTCTAACTATGACTAATATGGATTAGTATGTGGGGATAGTTTTCTGGTGACTTTAATGATATTTTTCTATTTTGAATTTTTGTTTACTGTTAATCCACAAATCCAGTTTGATAGACCGCTTTGTTTTCAAATCCCCCTCCATGTGTGATGTGATATATACCAATGCTTTGTCTATGCATGTGTTTTAGCCATTGTCTTTCTGAAATAACACCATAACAGAAATGATTTGGTGCTATGTAAATGAGATGAAATTAATGGCAATGTGGAACTGAGAGCTTATAGTGTGTTTTAACCAGCAGTACTCTGACCACAGCCAGGCCCCAGATGTGGAGACTTACATGTGGTTCATGTGGTCAGACACACACACACACACACACACACACACACACACACACACACCAACTAGATCACACAGTTATACACACACACAAACCAGATTACACTGTTATGCACACACACAGTTATATAGCTATAGGAATTTGTGGGTACAGGGAGGAAACACTGAGTGGCCTTGGCCTAGATAGATATGACAGCAGAGTGTTTCTGTGGAGTCTGTCTCAAATATGTTTCACTGAACTCAACTTCGGTTCTGTGAAAATCTATTTTCTGTAGTAGGGGTACTGCAGTATTTACTTTTATTTCTGCAGCAGGAATCTTTTATAGCACAGCAAGAAGGTTCCAGGTTCAAATCCTCTTTGAACCAAGGGCCTTTCTGTGTGGAGTTTGCATGTTCTCCCTGTGTCTGTGTGGGTTTTCTCCACTATGGCTTCCTCCCACAGTCCAAAGACAGTTTGGAGTTAGACTAAGTGGTGACTCTAAATTGGCCTTACATATTAATGTGAGTGTCATTGTTTGTCTATCCTTGTTTGTCAGCCCAGTGATAGACTGGTGATCTGTCCAGCGTGTACACTGCCTTCACCCAGTGACAGCTGGGATTGGCTCCTGCACCCCTGCTACCCTGAATTGGACTAAGCAGTATAGAGGATGGATGAATCTCTTAATCTTTAATGATGCTATCTGTGGTGGGTTTTGAATATCATGCCAAAGACTCACCTTCTGGATAACAGTTCAGTATTCCTTCTGAATCCAACACAGAATACCCATATTCATCTTTTTTGGCAAAGGTTCCAGGTGGGCAGGTTGGGTGTGACAGTGCAGTGGTGGACTCCTCTGTGGTCCATTCAGTGGTGGTGGGTTCAGGTGTGGTGGTGGTGGTGGTGGTAGTGGTAGTGGTCCTGAGGTGAGGCAGATCCAAGCCAAGTACAGGTTTCCCTCCAACCAAAAGCACCTTGTCTTTGGGGTTGACCACTGGTCGGCTGTCTCTGCCGTGGCCAAAGAGGGCAATGCCTTCCTGGTTTACCAAGGGACTGCCCATGTGATCTATTATTCGGTGAAGCAGAGTGAGTAGTAAAGAAAATGTCATATTTATTGATTACTTATGACTTTGTCTTTGTTAGTCATTAATATCTAATTTCTATCAATTATTGAGGTGTCAAATTAGTCTCAAGCTTAAAATACCGAATCCATCCTAATTGTTGTTGATACCAAAATCAGTGGGATACAAATTATTAAAACAGACCTGTAAATATGTTTTTAGGGTAGTGGTGGTGTTAACTTCTATTTAAAATATTGAAAGTCAACAAATACTTCAAAGTTTGTTCAACTGTAGTAATGCAATATTTATTAAAGTACTGTTGTGTACATATTCAAGTTTTGTTTATCTTATATCTAAGATTGACTGAGGTGTATTACCAAATATTGTGCGTCCATCCTCGCCAAGCACCACTCTCTTGGGTTTGCCCTGGGAATCCTGGAGAACCTGCCCATCCTCGTTCATAAGAAGGCCCTGCTCCAAGTCCACAACCTGCAACATGCCGGTAATGAAAGTAAGTACTTACAGACCCTTATCTCTCTCAAAGTCTTAAGAATAATATTTCTCACAATCGAAGCTTACAACTTTGGTTACAGTGTGTTACTTTAACTTAGTTACCCATTTGGTTCCATCAGGTCCAGTGATAAACCGCTGACCAACAGCTTTGCTGGTACCATGAGAGGAAGATGATTCTTTATCATTTGTTGCTGTCAGGTTGGGGCGTCCATTTTTACCTGAATTGTTGTGTGATTAAAGCAAAATTATTGTATTGTATGTACTTTATTTATTATTAACATATCTTAGTTGCTGAAGCAGATTCATGCATAAACCAGAGAACTACACTATCAATCACATGCACTTCACAAACTGACTTTACCATTTCCATTTGCAACTTTCACTGTTCCTCCATTGGTTGGTTTCCCTCCCAGAATAGGGTAGCGAGACCTACCCCCCTGGTTTCTTATACTGTCTCTTGATGAAGATGAAGACGACGATGATGATGATGTGGACTGGGAGCTGCCTTCAGTTAATCCTCCAGTCTTTGTCACAGTGCTGCCAGTGCCAGCATCACGATTTGAAGTCAACACTGGCCTGGGCAAATGTGATGAAGAAGAAGAATCAGTCGGTGATGAGGATGAATCAGATGTTGAAGAGCCCAGCCTAGAATTCTGTGCTGGCTGTGGTCTGATGGGAACCCTTGATCCACCAAATTGCCTGTTAGCCAGCACAGGAGAGCGTACCCTCCCATTCACCCCTACACTAGGACGACGGTGAGTTGGAGTGACTCCAGAGAATATGCCAGGCCTGGTCCTGGATGGTGTTTCCTTTGTATCCGCATTCTGCTTGTTCTCTGTATTTTTGTGAAGCTCAGTTGTAGTAATAGCAGAAGCCTTTTGGACCACTGAATGGCCTGCAATTTTATCGTCTTTTCCACTGTTTTCTGAGCCCCTCTCATCAACATAACCCTTACTATGATCGTTGTTGTTGTTGTTAGAGGTTCCTCTACGGACAGGCTCATCTGAGTCTTTGTGTCCACTTGAGGAACGAGGAGAGCTTGTAGAAGTGGATGCTGAAGAAGCGGGTGAAGAAGAGGAGGAGGTAGATGGATTAGTGTCACTAGATGGTGTATTTTGATTGGTCAGAGAAGGATTACCTGAGCTAACCCCGACCCGGTTCTTTTGTGAGTCATGTGTAGAAGGTGTCTTTAGTTCTTCACTAGGTTCCTGTATTGAGGACACTGCTGTAGTACCTGTGGCCCCTGAGACCTTATTGGGTGTAGCCACTGAGGAGGGTCTACTGGCCCCTACAGAGGATGACGTTCTGGGCCATGTGTTCCTACCATCCTGCCTGGAAGATGCTACTCTTGGACCTGAACTGAATTTGCCTGGGTAACGACTAGCTAGCCAGGGGAATTTTTCAGCAAATGAGGAGCTGATTCTGGTACGGGAAACAACTGGGTTGCCATTAGTGCTCTCCTCCCTTCTCTCCTCCCTTGTCTCCTCCCCTGTGGTTTGTGTTTTAGAGCTTGAAGTAGGCTCCTCTGCATCTGTGTTTTTGTTTTTATTGTCATCATTTCTGTTCGTGTATGTTTCATCTTGTTCAGATGATGTGTGTGAACTTTGTGAATCGTGTTTCAAGTGTGAACTTGTTGAGCTGTGAGAGCCTCTGTGTGAAGTTGACTGAGAAGAACTTGATGTGTCTGAGGTGGATGTGTGCTGTGGACTACTCTGGGAAGTGGAAGGGTTCGTGCCGGAGTTGTGTGAAGGTGTAGAGCCGTGAGACCTAGGCTCTGAAGTGGACTGTGATTTGTCAAAACTAAATGTATTTGATGTTGCTTGGCTGTTAGAAGCACCTCTGGTTGTGGACCGAGATGTAGATGAATTTAAAGTATGTGAACTTCCTTGGTTTGCTAAAGTGGATGTTGCTGAATTATGTGTGTTTGTTGTTGAATGGCTTAAAGTTTTGCTTGGTAAATTCGACTCAGAGATCACAGCAGGTTTATAACCATTGAGCGTTCGGGTCAGATTCCCCCTAAACAACATTCCAGGATGTCTTCGGCCGAAACCATAACGAGAACCAAAACCAGACCCACTGGCACGCCCTGTTGAAGCCAAACCTCTACCAGCAGCTGTAACCTCTGTCTGCTGTGACTTTTCAGTCTCTTTTACGACTGAAGTGGAAGGTTTTTGTGTTATACTGGACTTATCATAAATGTTTTTGCTCTCTGGGTATGTAGAAGCTATGTAATCCTTTTTACTTGCTGCTGATTCCTGAGTATGTGGGGAGGAGTTTAATGAAGTTGAAGAAGGTGACGATGAGATGGAAGATGAAGAAGAATCAGAAGACGAGGAGGATGAAGCAGAAGATGATGATGAAGTAGATGAGGTGGAGGAAGTTGCCTTGGATTTTGGGTTTTGATGGACCCTGATCCTAATTGGTCTTTTGGGTGATGCATTGTGTTTAGCAGAAGCCAGTTTAGTTGGAGACAGCGTCAAAATTTTAGGGCTTGGCGTCTCAGTTGTCAGGGGCTCTTCTTCATATCCCACTTCATCCTCAGGTTCAGGGGAAACATCGTTGTCTGGCTCTTTTTTCTCTGATACAGCCTCCATTGTTGTTGTTTCTTCTTCTGGAGGGGGTGTTATTCTCTCTTCTTCTTCCTCGACGTCTTCTCTGTCTGGTGTTCTTCCTCTGGATGAACCTCGGGATGAACCTCTGACCGAACCCCTTACTGAGGAGAATATGCTGTGATAAGAGCGTGTCTGGGAAAGTGGACGCACACGCCTTTTGATAGGTGTAGCAGGTTGTGGCGGTGTGGTTTGCTCTTCTGGTGCTTCGGTTGACTGGAGGTTGGCTTCGTCATGGTCGGTATCCTGTTTGGAAGGAGTGTGGGTAGTTTTGTGGGTGTTCTTGGTTTTTGAGAACGATGAAGCAGTGCTGCTGGCTGGCAATGAACAAAAATGGAATTTAGGATGAAACAAATTTGTAAGCATGAATGCTTGGAAATGCAGTCAGATGTGCTTACATCCTGGCATGGCAACACTGAAGGCCTTGGTCTGTGGTCCCTGTCCTCTTCTGTTGGTAGCTCTAATCTTGAAAATGTAACGGTGTCCTGGTGTGAGGCCATCTATGGTGGCTGTGGAGGTGCTGCCACGGTACGTCAGACTTTTCATTCCAAATGGTTTCATAGCAGGAGCATAAGACAGGATGTACTCTGTTTGGAGGTAGAGCATTAACAGTTGTAAAGCCATGTGGGTTCACCTCCTGATAGGCCCTTGAAAAACTGAATTTGTAAGCACATATGGGAAGAAAGACATCTGTCCATTTACTGTAACATTCAACCTTTGCAAGGGCCCAATGTGCCACTAGTTTGTTTTTAACTTGAATGTCTAGTCTAGTTTTCTTTAAATTTTAAATCTGATTACAATTAGTTAAAAACTTTTTTAGTGAGTTAAAAATGACAATACTGCCACTGGAGAACGTGAATGTAGGGGGCGCTATCTGGGCAGAAAAACAAATAAAACGTTGTTTTGGATAATTATAGTTTTGACAACAGAAATCTCCAAGTCAAAAACATCAAGGACATACAGTATATTTATTTATTGACCTCTGACCTCTTATCCTCCCATTGGGGTCTTCAGGTGGATCCCAGGTTGCTATGACAGCAGTTCCTTTTCCTCGTAGTGGCTTCACCTCAAAGTTCTCTGGTGGCCCAGATGGTGCTAATCAAGTCAGCAGAGCACAAGTGAATAGAAAAGACAGCGGTGATAGGAGAGTATCAGGACAGAAACCAGAAGCAGCCCAGAGGGAACACTGAGGAGAAATAATGCCTAAAACATGTCAAAGCAGCGAGAACATTGGTGCCAGGATTTTTTCAACTAAGGGAAAGTAGTGCTGCCATACGTTGTCATGAACCTCCCCTTGAGATCATGTATGGAAGTGCAGATGGAGATGTGAGGTGTGAGCCAGGCAGTAAATGTTGACACTATTATGAACCACAGCTGAGGAGCTGCTATGACATGGTACAAAACCTGCAATCATGCCAGAGCTGCAGCAAAACTAGAATCAAATAACAGTGGGAGTAATAAGGAGTGAATGTGATGAAGTGTGGTATGAGGAAATAAGTACAAAATAGCTAACAGACACGGCTATGCAAGACTTACTTATTTTCTGTAAGAACAATGGCTCTTTTTATATCTTAAGAAAAATGCTGCGCTTTGACTCACTTAAGTTGCATCTTCTAAAAACAGTTCTCAGCGTCTGGTGGCAGCACATACCTGACTCAGGAGTCCTCTGGAAGACGGAGACGCTCCACTTGCCATGATTTTCTCCCTGAGAGATTCTGACAGAAAACTCGTACATGCTGTCAGCAGACAAGGTGTCTATCATGAGTCTCTTCTGGGTGCTCTCCTTGTACTCCCAGCGTGCTGACTCACCCTTCTCCCTGTACCGAACTGTGTAGGATCTGAGTCAAGAGAAAATGGGGGTGTTTTATTCTTGTGGGATTTTCTCTTGTTCATTCTCTTGTTGTCTTAAATGCTCTGTCTTGTTAATGCAAACATGGCACATGCAAAAACAGACATTTAAGAGATCCCACCTGGATGCCCCAGGGGCAACTTTGCCCATCTCCACAGCAGGGTCAACCCAAGAGATGAGGACTGACTGAGGAGACGTGACCCTGACACTAATGTCCTGGGCCTCGTACTCTGGTGGCTCTGGACAACACATACACAAGACACACAGACAGAAATATCTAGCTCCAAAGCAATATTCAAATCATCTTTAATATAAGTGAATCTTGTTATAGGTTGAGCTCTGATTTGTTCCACTTCAAAAATTCATGCACTTTCCAGCCTACATGGATATTCACTGGGTATTTTACAGTGCAGTACAGTGCAAAGAGAGATGATGTGTGTACTGTAGGTGAATATAGTGATTCTCTCTAAACCTGCAGGTACCTGGTGTGGTTGTTTTGATTGTGACTGCTCTGCTGACAGGTGCGCTCTGACCCAAGGCCTTCTGTGCCTGCAGTGACACCACATGAACGGACTCAGATGCTATGAATAGAAAGGGATACCAGGCACGGCCAAGGTTTACACTATGGACACTAAAGATAGTACAGACAAAATACATTATACGTTTAGCTAGGTTTTCATAAAATATTGAAAACAAAAGAACTAAATAGGCTTAAAATATGGTCTACATTCTGCCAGCCTTCTCTGTGCTCTGCTGTCTACAGTAATAATGCCATAGTAAATCAGTGTTTGACTAAAACCTGAAGCTTTGCTCATTTATTCTGGTGATTAAAACTGTAAGATGTGGGTCCCCTTACTTAGTTTGGGTGTGTTTCTGTTCCTCTGGTCAGACTGAGGCTTGGTGTGGTGTCTTCTCTCCAGCAGTGGGGTTCCTGCCAGTGCTCTCTCTGGTTGCCTGGGACCAGAGGAGGATTGAGGTGCCCTCCTGTGTGTTCTGGTATTAGACATGCCTGATGAATGAGCCGTTCTGTCCAATCTGGTGGCCCGCTGGATTGTTGGCTGATTTCTGGCTGGGATTTCTGAAGACCTGGCTGGACCTGAAAAGGTAAAGGATCACTGGAGTTCATCTTATCACTATGACCCCATAGTTTATTCATTTCCTGCTGGATTTGCCTTCGAGGGCCTTAAAACACTCACTGCCATGGAAAATGACTGGATGTAAAATGCTCCAGGCAAAACACATCTACTCAGTAACAAACACATCACATTCATCCAACAGTGACTGTAAACATGCCCAGCAACAAAAGGAACATGGGATGAAAAACCACGTCTCCTGTCATCTAGTCCAGCTTCTGGTGTCCTGCTTCCTGCTTTCATCCCCACCACAGTGGTGATTCCATTTGGAAAACATCTCAGACAGACAGACAGACAATCCCCTCATCTGGCGGCAGTGTTGAGCGATACAATTGGCAATATAACAAAAACCTGCTTTGTCCCTCCCACTCTTTCATCTTCTTTTTTCCTCCCCTCCTTCTATCCCTCTTTTAACCATTTCTCATAATCACTGTCAGATGAAATGGATCTGCTCTGTTTCCTATCAGGACAGCTGCCTGCACAGCTGGGCGAGTGCTGACCAGTCAGCTGCGTCACACAATAGGTTTAATGAAAATCAAAGTGGTTAGAAGACAGAAACGATACAGTGAAGTCGTGTTTCACCTTCAACGCAGGTAGAGAAAATGGTTTTTCATCCAAAAAAACAAAAACCAAAGCACCAACCACCCAGGCAGTTTTCAGCAGCCAAGGCTTAAAAAGTGAGAGTGGGAGAGTTTTAGTGCTGATGGGCTTCCACCAGAACACACATGTGGTGAAAACCACAGACGCGAAATCCTGTAAAAGATGTGAAGAGGAGGATGAACACACACAAGAACAGCTCCCAGGAAGAGAGGGTTTTTGTTTCAGTTAGACTCAGAGCACTGTGTTCATGTCTTTAAGGCTCTGTCTCCGTCCTGCCCACATAGATGAGTGAATTTCTTTTGCTTTGGATCTGGAGAGCACTGAATGTTTGTTTTGTAATACACCAACTCCCTTTCTGAAGCTACAAATCTTCTTTTACTCTCAGCCTTTTCTCTTTTCGCATCTTTTCCTCTGCCTTGTCTCTTGCATGCACCTGAGCATTTTGAGGTTATCTAGATTTTCTTTTTTGGCCTTTTCCCTTTCTGGTTCACTCGTCTAATTTCCCTCTCTATTCGTCTGTGAAAAGTGTAATGAGTGAAGGTTTTATTTAACATTAAAAACAGAATTATCACAAGGAAATTAGTTGAACTCAAGCAGGAGTCAGACAACTGGGATTCAAAATAGGAATTTACAGTATCGCATCTAAATGTTTCATTCCAGAAACATAAAATAGTCTTGAAATGAACCAGGTTTAGTGTTTATCACTACTGTATGGTAACGTAGCAGAGAGCACTACCACACAGTAATGATATGCTTTAGTCAATGAGGCATAATATCCTGTTTGGTAATTGCTTGATGACCTTAATTAACTATGAGAGTTAAATAGCTACGAGTCAGTGGAGGTGACTCCAGTCCTTTCTTTTTCCTGGATCCATTCCTGTATGATTTTCTCTACCTCGTATCGGCTGTAAATTAAAACAGAAATTTCCCCACTTGGTTTTAATTCCTTTCCTTATTTTCTTCTTTCTCTCTCTGGAAAACTGTCAGTGCATAGTTTGGCCTAGGTCACTGTGCCGTAGACCACACTAAACCACTGATTCCACAATACTCTCGCTGCCAGATCCTTTGTCTTTTCCTGGAAACTCGATGGTCGGAGGTGCTGGAGGCTGGCCTCCTCACAGACAGACATAGCACTGCCACAGCAGAGACCACCTCAGTGCGTTCATCCTGAGATGCTGCAGAATGTCACTGTTGTTTTCTTACTCCTGCCTCTAAGCCAACTGAAGAAAGCCAGAGTCCTATCCAGCATCTTTCACCACCTTCAGCAGCAAATCTAAACTCTTCAAATAAAATTTGCAAACCTCAGAAGTTTAGGTCTCACAGTGGAGCAGATTGCTCAGTTTAGCCACAGTTTAGACAGCTACACAAACAATGCTCAGTGGCAGAGCTTTCCTGGAGGCAGAGATAATGAACTGAGCCCTAAATGGCAGGGATAGTGTTAGCTATCTAACAAACCCAAAGAAACAACTGAAAACAGAAATATTAATGGCCTTGTGTTTACCTTCATTCATCCATTAGCTCACCAGTATCTTAGCTATATTTATTGTGTTCTTCATTTATGATTTATTAAGTTATTATTAGCCAATTAGTTGAGTTGAGTTTTCCTGGAGGTAGAAATACTGACTGATAAAATCATCTTCAAAATTGTTGTGTGCTGTGTTTTTCTTCACTTCTACAAACAAGTTTAAATGAGTGACTTGAAATGTTAACTTATTTTTGCTAACCTGGTGGCTCGATGACTTTACGTGGCTTAAATGAGTGAGTGAGATAAGCCTTGTAATTACAGCACAGTTCCACTCAGCTTTAGTTTAACATTACTTACCGCGGTTTTTTGGCTTCATTCACTGAGGTTTAACTCAACAAATATGATTAGCTGTGTCTCCGGAGCAGTTCTGCCCCAAACAAATAAACCTGGAACTCCAGAGCAGCGTGGCAGTTCAGTGGTTAGCACCGTCGCCTCACAGCGACAAGCTCCTGGGGTTAGTTATCCTGATCCTTCAGCATAGAATCTGAATGAATAACATGATCTGTTTATTAGTGTTGTGAGAGACCATACGCATTAAGGTCCAGATGTTGAAATACCATGACTGTAGAAATAAACAAAAAAATCTGGTCTTAAGTTCAGTATTTCCTTTTTCCTGTGGTGTGTAAATTTTAGAAAACATCTTATTTCCTTTAAATGGCTTCAAAAAGGTTAGATAAATATTAGAGCTACATAATGATTTGTTTAATTATTGATTAATTTATTCATAATTCATAGCCAAATGTGATATAACTTTAAATTGCTTGTTTTATTCCTCCATCCATCAGCTATACCGTCAGTAAGCCCAGAGGTACAGGGAGAAGATGCAAAATCCACAAACACTTTGACACAGGACCTTTTTGCTGTGAGAGGACCATGTCAACCACTGCTCCACCGTGCCACCATTGTGTCCATCCATCAGGTCAGAATCAAAAGGTCTTAAATCTGATATTACAGTGATTATAACAGGGATATCAAAACATTTCTGCATTTGAACAATTCAGAAACTGCAAGTGATTAAATGAGTAACTTTTTTTTTTTTTTTTTTGGAAACCGTTAATTAGTAATAATTTGCTGTCACTTGACTAATCACTTAATCCATTGTGAACTCATCCAGAGCATATGTTTTAATCAGTCGAGGTGTGCATAATCAGCCAATCTCATAAGCTATTCTACTCGACTGTCTGCCAATAATTCCTTTCATTTTTCAGTCTGACAGGCAAATATGTGGTAATGCAGCAGGGAAACTCTCGAATAGACACTAAATGTGGGTCACCTGAAAGAAAAACATTCCTGGATAAATAAATAGGAATCTTTGAGTCAGAGACCAGTGAGTGTTTTCCCACTGATCCCACAGGGACAGAACAAGTGCGAGGGGACGAAGGAGGAGGAGACGGTCGGCACAGCACAGTGAATCATTGCCAGATCACATTCAGTGGTTTCTTTCATATCCATAATAACAGCAGATAATTTCAGCAAACCACTTTTAATGGATTTAACCAAATACTTTTACATGTGTGTGGCTGTTAACTGAGACACACCACTCTCATGTGTTGTTGGTAAAGATGCCTTGAGATCAAGTTTACCTGCTGATGAGTTGCTGACAGGTGCACCGCCCAACACAGCAAAGCCATCCAGGTTAACCCATTCAGGGTCTAAAAAGACACAGGATTTCAGGTTAAACGGTGTTGCTAGTAAGCAAGCAGTAAATTGTATAGTTTTATAGACGAACACACAGAATCTCCAAATAAATTCAGCCTGATGAAGACATGTTCAAGTGAAAGATATGTCTTTGCTCTTTGATTTTTCTTTTTGGGAGTTTTAAAAAGTGTACGATTTGCTGAGAGAGAAAATGGGGTGACTCAATCTCCCCTTTTCCTTTATTACCCCCCACCCCTCCCGCCCCCACCCGTTGCTCCTAATAAGTCATCCCTCTATTTTTGTTGCTCTGACACTGGTCGGCCAGACGCATTAATGATGTGGTGGCAAACGGTGTTGTGTTATTTATGATGACAGATACTGCTGAGGGAACACCCATGATCTGCAAGGAATCTCTGGAAAGGCAACGCTGAGATGCGGTTTGGTTTCCAGAGATTTAAGGCAACGTGTGCCAGAGCTGGAGAGACCACAAGGCCACCACAACACACACTGGGCAGCACACACACACACAAACACAAAGCCTTCTATAGATGTTTCAATGCAGTACAAGACAATGCATGTTCTAATGACTTGGCACCATCCTATCCTCTGCCACAACCACCATCAAACACACATACGTCGCATACACAAGTGACCACAACACAGGGGACTGGGTTATAGGAGCCGGGTTAGCTTTGGATGTGGAAAAGAAGGCTTGGCTGCAGAGTTTGAGCTGCTGATGAAGTATGGCTCTAAAATGCCAAGGACAGAGGAAAATGTAATAATGACAAAAGCAGGCTAGACTGTGTCAACACTGCAAACTGGATGTGTAGCAACATAAGGATCTGTCTTATGTTTTACAAGGCGGCATTAGGAAATACCATAGAAGCTTCTAAGACCTAAAAATATTGTCCTTCTAAGCCTAAAATAACCACTGCCTGCTGAGCCGGGTCGATGGTTGCCAGTCACGCACACCACCACCCCCAGTGCTCTTCCTTTCTCTGGCAAACCTGGATGACAGCACATCCAATGATGAACTAACCCAATGATAAAATCAACCACACACACACGTGTCTGCGTGCACACCTCTCCTCCTGGCGTCTTCGCTTTGCACACAGCTTCACTCATCCCCTCCTCATTCTTGGCACTTGTCGTGACAAAGTGCAGAACTCCAGGATCTGAAAGCTCACCCCGTGATTTAAGCTAAACCACTTTTTCTCACTCTCCATCCATTTATTTTCCCATGAATTACTATGAATTTTTTGTCCTGCAGCGCCTGTCATATTACAGAGGTAATGATCTATTTCTTAGTGTTTGCCCTGTGATAGCTCCTCATTTATTCCCCCTTGATTTGTTTATCTAACCTAATCTCCTCAAAGTCTCACAACCATCTGGATCCTAAATATCTCACTTCCCTTGCTGCCTCCCTCCTTTATGAACTTTTCCTCTGCATCCGTCTTACCTACTTCCTCCAGTTGATGTGAGTGACTGTCCTTGCCCACTTTAGTGAAGCGGTGAGACCTTGTGGGTTTGTTGGAGCTGATAAAGAATCGGTCCACAGGCCTTCCATCCAGATGGATAGAAGGCTCCCAGCTGTCCCTCAGGCCCTTGTCCACAGATGTCTGTTTCCCATTTGGGGGCCGTAACGGCTTCTCTGCTGAAAAACAAATGACACCTGAATACATCTGCGCTATTTATTTACAGTCCTAGTTTTGCATCATACATATTGGAGCAGCATGTAGTGTTTCAGCTCTATGCTGTCAGTACAACGTTACTTCAGTGCCACCAGGACAGTTTCCTCTGTTATTTATTATACTTGGCATTCAGACTAACTTTGATTCTGATGAAGCATAAACTTACGTGTAAGCAGAAATGAAAAGTAAACACTGATGTTTGAATAAATAAAAGAGGATTTAGTTGATACTAAAGGCTCAGGACAATAAGCAATCCTCATTTTCCCTCCTGGCTCGATTTACTCAGAACAAAACAAAGAAAACAGCAATACCAGTCTGTTTTGCATGGCAACTTTCTCTTTGCTCTTACTTTGGATTGCATGCTAGCATAATGCAATTCACTGTAGAAGTCACAGCACTTTAATCCAACACATTAACCCAGAAAATGAAGTAATGCATTGAGTGTGACATCAGTATGTAATGTGAAATCAGCATGTGTGGAAAAAAAAAAAGTTGCATAAAGGTCCCAGTGAACAGAAATAACGAACACTTCAGAGATTTCACAAGCACAAATTTGATTAACCATGCACAACAGATTTGTTCTATGCCTGCGAGCTTGCATGGATGCTGAAACTGGCTGCATTAACAAACATGGTAATATCAGTAATAGGTCTGAAGCATGAAAAGAAACGGAGCTAAGTCCTATCCAGTGGAATTAGCAGGTTGACTAGGGGGAAAAAATCTGAAAGGAGTTGATTGACTTGTTTCTTTTGTATTTATTACATTGACTTAATGGAAAAGTAATTCAAAGTTTATTAGCATGCTGGGTATTAATCGCTGTCAGATATGTTTGTTAATGTTGTCTCCATCTCGTAAACAACTGCTCTGTGCTCCACCAAAGACTTCCAGCAGTTTAGGTTTAGTATTTTCTGAAAATCTCTGGGTTCTCGTTGTCTGCAGGTGTTCTTCAGGCTGGATTTGCACTTTGGCTGATCACGTGCGGCGGCTTACAGATGGTCACAGCTCTTCAGAGGCCTGTGGTGCCGTAAACTGCGCTCAGAGATCTCTCATCTCTCTGCTGACTGTGGTTAGTGCCACTCCTGTGCCAGACTCTGACATACGAGCTCATATCACATTAAGACACATAAGACTGGGAAAATGGAGAAGTATGAGAGTGTTTTCCCAATTAAAAAACAAAACCCAATCTCTCCTCATTATTTTCTGATTATAGCATGGCTATAGTGGAGTCGCTCAGTTTTGTCAGCTGTCTGTGGCAGACCCCACTGACACAAGTCTGGACACACTTCAATCAATCGCACCCTGTTTTCAATAAGACTGTCTATAACATAGGAAGAGATTTGATGCTCTGTCCAGACATCATTCTATGATTTGGCCTCTTTGCAAATTTATGATCCAAGGCAAACCAGATATTTCTGATTGAATCAGGACTCCTCCAGGCAGATGCATGACTGACATCCAAAAATAAACAGTGTGGGAAGCCATTAAACAAGTGGTTTGAAACTTCCTAATATTTCTGAGGAGTCTTGGTTTCGGGATGTTACCAGGAGAAACCAGAGCAATAATAACATTATCTATGCTGTGTTTGTGAATATACGTAGAAAGACACACATACAGTCAGAGTGTGATCGAGTTAGACAGTGGAAGGTATTAATTATGTGAAGAATGAGGGCAGGGCCTGACGCTCATTATGTCATTGTCTGTTTGATAAAGTGTGTGTTTTAGGGATGTGCAACACATGCACACCACAGATTAGCAGACACATGTGTGTAGCTTGGTATGGGCAGCATATGCAGGTAAGGACTCCTGGAAATCTGTTGCTGAAAATACTCACTGCAGAGTTTACTGTTAACTTCTTATGACTGTGCCCTTCCACAAACTCTCATCCATAACCAGGATCACCAGTGAACCAGTGCATGTGAGTGTGCGGAAGGAGCTGCAGTATGTGTGCAGAGGAAAATCATTATGGGTGAGGTGATGCAGTGTTGAGCTAAAATTGTTCATTCTCATCTTTCTTAGAAACAATTTGAAGACACATACATCTGGTGTTGGGATAATAAAATAATTTGGTGTCATACTAATGAAAAAGTCATGCACTGGCAGGCTGTAGTGTCTTTTCTCTCTAACAAGTGTTGGGATCAGAGGCAAGTGATGCAGAAGTTTCCACTTTCCTGTTTTGTCATATTTTTTTATTGTTGCAGCCAAACAAGAATTCAGTCTCATAGATGTCTGTGGAGGGTTTTTCTGCTGGGCCTGGGACACTGTAACAAGCTAATGTTCCTCACATTATATTTTAAAATGTTACGAATCAAAACTTGAGTCTTGAGATTTAGCTGCATTTTTAAATTAGGGGTTTTGAAATTCCTGCTGCTCAGTGACCAAAACAGGACTGAAAATAGACATTTGTGGCACCCAAACCTTTGAAAAATGACATTTAGAAAAATCAACAGCAAAGTCTCTGTGGCCAGGAACAATGTCTCGGTTAGTCTGGATAATCCACAGCAGACAGTGTTAACTATTTTTCTTGGAACTACTTTCTCCTGAGGAAATATCCCCTATAAAAACTGTTGACAATGTGTTCTGTGAATTATCATGAGTGACTGTAACATTTATTTTGGAAGGAGATGTTGCTGTTGAAACCACCATGAAGACATTTCCATTCCCCCGTATTGCTCAGGGAGGACTCGGCAACTTCATAGTTGAATTATCAGAAACCCTGCGTCAATACAACCACCACTGTCTGCATGGCTGCATACCTCTTAAGTGGAACCCAACTCAAAATATTTTGTCATTTTTCTAAATGTGTATTTGGTTTCTTTCACAAAGGTAGCTGAGAAGATCATATCACTGTTAAATATGAAACTAGATCACTACAGTTCATTTGCTTTGGACATCATCTAGTTGGGGGCATTGATGTCAGATTTTGCTGGGTGCTATAGAATTTCCAGTGGCAGCGCTGTCTCATTTTTGATGCTGGTTATTTGGCTAGAAGGGCACGTCCACCCCAGCCTGTGGTCGTAACTATAGGCAGCTGTTGCCCTCTGACTTCAGCCTATTAGAATAGATGTGCTCATATTATTAATAGTTCAGTTATGACTGGGAACATATTTTATTTAAATCAACAACCTGAAGTGAGTAATTGTTTAGCTTTGGAGAGTTCCACACACATATACAGTATCAGATTTATAACATGTGACATTCACAAACACACGCTGGCCAGTTCAAGTCAAGGCTGCAGACATATTTTGCATTTCAGCGTTGGTGGTCACAGACTCACTGCTCGAACCAGCAGACTTCCCAAATGATTCTAATATTCGCTCACTGATGGAGCCTGACACCTTACAGTGCTGCTCTACGCTCTAGCTCCCTTCAGCACACCTAGTATGCCGACATCTGCTGTGCTGTGACAGGTGTGTTCACAGCCCACATGGTACTAGTTTGAACTACTGGAACGGCGCCTAGAGATGACATCATAACACAGGACATGCCATCGCTGGCAGGTTTGACAGGCAGCCAAGTTGCAGGAGGGCGGGTGCGCTGGGTCGAGCTAACCGTCAGGTTATCAAACATACACTGTGGAAAATATTAGAAGTATTGGACATATGCAACCCCTGCCTCGCCGTAACGCTCATGTTTTCCAAGTGCAGAAAAAAAAAAAAGCTGAAGTTATAAAATTCCAGATCTGGAGAGCTTTCTGTGAGGTTGCTGCAGAATTCCAGTTTGTTAAGTGGTGCAGAGAAATTAAATTCCACTGGCCTGCAAGGACATGATCCCCCCGTTCTTCACATTTTCTGTCCCAGTTACACTCCACACTCTGCACTGTGTGAGTGTATCTCTTCTCTTTGCTGTGCTCACACCAATGTGTCCACACACTCCCACGAGCCCAATTTCATCCACTTTCATTGTGAAGGCTTTTAGGCTGATGAGCTGACATGTGAGTGGAGAAAGTTAATGAGTGTCGCTCTCCTCTCCCCTAACAACTGTCAAAATGCCCCAGAGAACCAGCATGTACCTCCAAACTGCTCCAGCAGCACAGCTCAGTGGCCCGCTGCAGTGAACTGAGTGTAGTAAGTAGCTCCCAGCTGTGAATGTACAGGAGTGAATGCACGTGAATGTTGGCTTTTTCAGAAAAATGTGTCTGACTGCTCTGGAAAAGCTTCTTAAACAATGGAAAAGAAAATGACCCACAACAAATAGCAGCAATGACCTCATGTGCTCAAGTGCTTACGTTTGAGGAGGAGGAATATAGAAATGGATAGATCAGAGCAAAAATACAGGCTGGGCTTTACACTCCTCTGGTTTTATGGCACGTTTGTTATTTTGGATAGTTTACTGTCTGGAGGATGTGGGACTTTACTAAGAATGTTAAAAACATGTGGTGCTGTGGTTTGCACAGTCTCCTTGCATTTCATTCCACACTGTGCTGACATGCAGTATTTTCTGATAAATTCCTGTCGGACCTGGTGCTGTCAGGTGAAGTTCAGCCATTCCTGACTACTGGCTGATCTGAGAAGCAGCAGAGGAAGCGTGACAGACAGAAACCCTCAGTCCCCTCCATTTCATCATTTATCAGCCCCAGCAGCCAGATTAGTCACCAGTTTGGCAGCAGAGGACTTGGAAGAAAGCACGTTTTCTTTTCAGCACAGTGTCTCATGCTGCAGCCTGATATTTATTACCATCCTCTAATTGTTGATCAGTTAGGCTACTCTAGGATGTGTCTACTGTAAGAGCACTTGCTCCACTGCAGCCAGCATCATGCTTCTCCCCATAAAGCAACAAGTGACCTGCCAAAGTCCATATTTTTTTTAACTACTCACTTAAACTAATGACGAATCAACCGACGCACTGTGAATTAAACAATCTAATGCGCCCTTAATAGCTGCGATTAATCTATTTCGTGAAAAATGACATCTGCAGCAGCTGGAGATAAATCGCATAATGTGACAGTATTAACAATCTGAGTGTGAAGCTTAATGGAAAACAAATGCACGGACAGCAGTTAAATACTGGCTGAAGTCAGACGCTGCCCCAACTGTGCTCATCAGTTAAACTGGGCCCGTGAAACTGCAGGAGGAAAAAGTGCAAACTGCATCTGCTGAGGAGAAAGTAAAGAAATCTTTTACCTGTCCATCCGCATTCTGGTGCGCAAAATGTCACGAATAGCGCCAAGAGCGTCCTGCTTGCGGCTAAAGCCATGGTGAGTGTGGCGCGCTGTGCTGCGGAGCGACGCAGCAGCTGGATGCAGAGGGCTGGGACACACACGCCCTCCCCTCTCTGCCGCTTTTCACCGACAACTTTATGCGGCTCAAAGAGAAAAACTTTAAAAATCACTAACAACCAGGATCCAAAAACCTCAGTCGATCTCGGGGATTGCGCACTTTTCAAAACCTAATGTGTGTTTTAAGTAGAGAAAAACTATGACACAGCTTCCTGTCTATGGGCTGTATGGAAGAACCTGCAGCTTCTGATGGTTTTATCTTATCCTGATACTATTTTTATTCCTTAATAATGGCCTACATCATGGATCCTTAAACGCACGTCAGATCTAAAAAATGTCTCTGTGTGTGTGTGGAGCAGCGTTGGTTTCATCCTGAACTGAAGCCACACAGCAGGTGGAGACAGAGAAAGCGCCTGACAGGGTGTACACGACCGATCAGTGCCAGAATCATTCAGATCTGGGGTTTTAAACTCGTTTCTGAGCGCAAACTACACCCACTCTTCCTGCGTGGCTTTATTTACAGTCGGAGAGTGTGTGGCTTTAAATCTCCTTTGAGTATCTTGGATAAAGTTTGACTGTGTTAGTGTTATGGCAGATAGTTGACTCTTAAACTCTTCCAACATTTCACACCCATGTGTCCTGATCCAGTCTTATTCTCGCAGATCGGTTGATCTTGAGAGTTTAACATTTGAGCTGAATCGCTGCAGGTGGTGTGAGAGCAGGACTGTGCACGATTCCAGCTATTTTCCAAAGTGGTCACTTCACCACTAGATGGAGCAGCAAACTGCGTTTTTCAATACAAAAGTTATCCCCTATGTAATAGCATCATGTTTCTGAATGGACCTGATGGTTTAGCAGTAGAGTTGAATCCATGGTTCAATACTAGCTCATTAAGATGAGTAATATTTTAGTATGTGCCCAATATGTTTATTTATGTAGATAATTAAAATGAGGTTTTGCTTTTAATTTTATTTTCCCCAGAGATTCTTTTTGTTCTGCTGTAAAACCATTGACCTTTTTGTTATAGCAGCACAAAGGACCTGCAGCAATTACTGAATTCATATTTCTGCCTAATATTGGGCTATAATGTACATTTCTCATTAATACTGAAGGAATCATCCTTTTTAATTCAAATCAGTATCTGACTTATCATTATCAATGATCTGTACACACAGTTAGTTGTCAGTTTTTTTTCTGTGAGCTCAGCCTCACTTGATAGAAATGAGATGGACAGAATAATAGAAACACCTGTAATGTAATATAGTCCTACAGCAGCATACATTTCCATCAATACCTCTTTAAAACTTTTTCACTAAAACCTGACTCTTGTCAGGTTCATGAGGGGAGGACTTATGCAGCACAGTTGTTTTAGATTGCAGCGGTTTGAGCTTTGTGTACCTAAAAAACTGCCAGCTGAGAGTATCTGCCTGTGTCTCCATGGGCTCTGGAAGAACAAGACCTCTGGGTGGTTTTACTCCAGATCAACATCTCCCTCTGTTGGCTTGGTCCCTCATCTGCGCTGTAAAAAGATTTCATTCATCTCTTGTTCTTGACTGAATTTATGAAAAGAAATTCAGGGTTAAATATAGTGACCAGGCTTTCACCACATTGATGACACTCTAAAATTAAGAACAACACAAGACAAAATCTTTTCACAAAAATCCAAAATCTTATCCTAGTCCACGGTGCCATGATTATTGTGTAACAATAACGAGATGATTTCTGAAATGCTGCCTGCACTTCAGGCTTTCTTCAGGGTGTTGGATGAAAAAATGTGCAGAATTACAGCAAATTAAACACAAAAATCTAAATATAGAAAATCTGTATGTCTGCTCTTTAACGCTCTCTCTCTCTCTGCAAACCCACACATGTGCACAGACTGTCTCTCACACACACACTGAGAGGGAAAGTGTGGGCTGAATCGCTGTTACTTCATCCACCTCAGAATAAACACTGGACACCTGATGTCCTTTCTCGTTACACACACGCCTGAGGTTGTTTGTGTCATACCCTGCTTTAATTCCCAGAGTGAAGAGAGTCACGATGAAGTCGGTTGTTTTTGCTGATACTCTCCATGAAGACAGACTGACTCTCCAGCTGAGAGTGAGTCATGTTAAAGCAAAGCCGGTGCTGATGTCCGGTTTTAGCTCAGTTGACTTGTTTTGTCTTTGTTATGCCTGAAAATTAACATAATCACATCAGGCTGTTGTTTTAAACCCAGCAATGACTGACAGAAGTTAAGGACTGAACAGCTACTGGTGCCGATCCTTCTTACAGATCTTTTATGCAGAGATGATGAAATAGTGAACCAGCTGCTTCATTTCACCCACTGTCTTTGTATCTTCCCTGTTTTCTGGGCAAGTTGAGGAGAAAAAGGTTTAATTGGCTTTATCTAAAAATAGGTTGGTTCAGTAAACAGAAGCACTAAGCACCAAGGGAGAACTAGCCCTAGAGTTATTATAATTTCATTTATAGGTTTTAAATATAGAAGAGCAAAGACTGTGCTTCATCATTGTGTATTTCTGTGTGGAAGCTATTTGAGACCTATCAGTGCCTCCGCTGTAAGCTGTGCTAATGAGCTGAGTGTGTCACTGTGGCTGCAGAAACACCAGAGTGCTGTCAGAGGGAGTCCTGCTGCCATCGGAACAATGTCAAACTACAACATCTAACGATGTGATGTGTAATGCAGCTTTGCACAGACCTACTGTTCCTCTTGATGCATGTTCCTGAAAATATCTCATTGATGGCAGATGTACATTTTCATCCATGTCAAGGTTTCCTACACATGCAGCTATTTCTGTTAGTATTCAGAGACAAACTGGGTCGTTTTGAATGTTCTCTTTGTACTAACAGGGACACACACATCCAGCTGTTCCTCCTGGAGAAGCTCCCAGGACCAGACAGGTACCTGGACTTGGTTTTGAAACGCCCTGGCACAGCTACCCACCTGCTGGGCTTTCCTTGTAAGTGGATCAGCCTGCAGGTGAGAGGTGGTTCGTATTGTTTGTTACCAGAGCTGAAAGACTGATCCCTACCCAGCACCAAATACCTGAACAAGCTCATGACCACCCTCAGACCAAACCTTTTAGAAATGTCTTCACAGAAATAACAGTAGTCATATTAGCTGTTATATGAATAATGAATCCATTGGACAGATAAAAATTACCCATCTGCTTTTTAATAATCGTTTTATATATAATCATTCATTTTTATTATTAATTTGAACTTAGACCAGACTGTCTGCAGCGATGGTAAATAAAATCCGGCCTGGTCTCTTGATTGTATGGAAGAGACATTTATTCACTGAAGAAAAGGAGGCAGAGAGTTTCCCTCAGATTCCAAGGATGGACTGATCTTTTACAAGCAGAGCATCCACCAACCCCTCGCCGAGGATGAAGCCCACCCCCCGCCCTTCCTGCGCAAGGAGCAGAGTAAAAACCAGCTCGGGGATGCACGATAGACCCAGCTCCCTCAGACCACGGACCAGGTAACATGTCAACAGGCGCCTGTCGTTACCTCGTCATTTTTGTAGCTGATAAGTAATAACTTTAAAATATTCTACATGCTGACTGTATGGGAAACGATTTTGGTGTCCAGCGAGTCCAGACGCAAGAGGAGGTTCACATAAAAGATCACTGAAGTCAGACTGCACCAACCCGGTTCAACTTTTAACTGTCCGGAGTAAAATTACTCCCCTGACCAGTGTGGACTAATGATGGCTCTAATGGTTCACCTGAAGACGGTCGCTCACCTCCGGGGAAAAGGTGACAGGATCGCTAAAGTTACATTCAGAGGTAGGAAATCTTCACTGCATATCCTGCAAATGAACAAAGCCTTATGCTGTGATTGGACTTGGTTTGTAAGACAACGTGATAGGATATAATGATTGCGTAAAAAGTTGGGGAAACCCTTCTTGGATCGGCTGTGACCGGAGACGCGCTGCGCTCTGGTGGATCCAATGCGCTTTTTATCCAAGGAAGCAAACGGTACAAATAATAAAAATCTGTATATGCCTTCCATCATCTCTCATTTTTTACTGACGAATACATGTGTTATAGAAATCCCAAATGCCTACATCAGTCTGTCCTCAGAATGATTCTCGGTTGTCCAGATGTTCTTTACCCGCAGCCTGTCACTAATACAGGAATTAGACAGTAACAAACACCAGTTTATGGACAATATATTGAGATTACATTGAACTTCATATCCCATATTTTTTATATGTAAACACTGTATGTATCTATATCTATACAGTGACATTACAGTGATTTCTCATTTTTATATTTCCACTAAACGTTTGACCAGATGTTTATTTTGTCCTTTTAACGCAATAATTGAAAGAAACCCGGAGGTTACAACTGACTAAGCTGATCGCATTTGTTACTGTAAAGGGGGTGGAGGTGAGATGGGGTGTCGGGAGGAGCTCAGTGGATTCATTCGCTGTCGCTATACATTTGGTTGCGTGTGGAGAGAGGAGGAGAGAGGTGTTTGTTTCAGTAGCCCACTTTCCAGCTGATCTCTGCTTAGACTCCTGTCAGCATCAGGTTTAGGATGTTTCATGACCACCACCCCCTTCTTCTTCTTCTTCTCTTGACCATGTGTGTCAGGGTGAGCGCTGGGTAAAGGATGAGTTCAGTGTTGTGTTGAGTTCAGTGTTGTGTTGAGTTCAGTGTTGTGCTCGGTGCTGACCGATATATATATATATATATATATATATATATATATATATGTATATGTAAAACTTTGGCTTTCTGATTCACTCTTTACTTTAAAACCTGCACAACAAACACAACAAAGTGACTTATTAAAGGTTTTTAATTAGTGACAGAAAATACCAACTGTAAATATATAAATCCACCAATCATTCTGATTTACACTCGATAATTGTAGAAGACAATATCATCTGGTTGCTCATTTAGGATCAACCAGTGGCTTTTAAACCAGTTTGCCCTGTGAGACATTAAGATGTCTGTGAGTTGTTAGCACCAATTTGATTTCTGCTTTAAACAAACAGGTTTTAAACCCTCCTTTTGCATCCCCAAATTAAACTTACATTTTAAGGGTTATATTGATGAGCTTTGTGTCATTGGAAAGGAAACACTTTCTAGTTTATTGTGACTTTATTCAAATTTGGCCAACGATTTTTGGTAACACATCTGGAAACACAGTTTCTACAGGTGGGCCCGGGGCAGGGATGGTGTCTTAATTTAAGTAACTTTTTAGGTCCAAACTGGTAAAAATGATCCAAACCTTTCACAGAATAGAGACAAAAACAAACAATAAATACAAAAACTTACTTTTGAGACTTAAAGGAGAGACCACATTTAGACCTGCGATAACTGATTTGGGTCTAAGTAAATATTAGCAAACAGTTGCTTACAGACAGAAGTTATTCGATGAGATAAGCTTTATTCATCCTCAAAGAGTAATTAAGCTCCATGAAAAACATTTATAATCAGGATTTTTAACCAGTTTCCTGTCCAGGTAGTCAGCAGGGGTTGCCATTTTTGTTTTGTTTTACTCAGATGGTTAGAAGAGTCTGCAGATTTTTACAGATACCTTCAGAGCAATGAATTAATGACTGTTAATTTGAGACATTGTCCTTTTTCCAGCCAAATAACAGCAGAGTATTTAAATGTCTGGTACGTTGAAATACTCTGTGTTTCACATTAGTCTGATGATTTCATATACAGTCTTCAGGCTGCCTTATGAAATGCTGCCTGGTTTAGCAGGAAATTGTAAGATAACCCATTAGTGGAAAGTATGTAGTTGAATCACTGAGTGCTCAGATGTAAAGTGTGTTATACATTTTGGTATTTATGGCTTATTAGATAACAGTCAGCAGAGAGTCACAAGAAAGGTGGGTGAGAGATGGAGATAAGTAGGAATCAAACCAATTGTCCACTGATTCATCAGCACACCCACATTATTAGTTTCATGTAAAAAAAATAGAGTTTTCTGTAATTGCTCAGTACTTTGTATTATATTTATTTTCCTTGTAAGTGGCTAAAAGATGCTGATGTCTTCCATCACTATTTATTAGATCTTAACCTCTTTATGATTTGATGGTGAAAACATTTCAGATGAGGGAAATATGTGGCAGTTCTTCCATTTCTAGTACACGTGTCAGTTTAACATTCGCAGTCTCTCTCACTGCTGTGGGTTCTTGTCATACTTGGGTGACTGGCTGTCAGTAAAGCTTCCTGAGTGCTTCCAGCTCAAACGGCTTCCTGTCTGGAGAGGAAGGGGTCTGCCAGGAAGCCCCCACCCCTCTGAGTTTGTTAAACCATAGACGACCTTTAGAGAAGCTGGGGGTGAGACGTTACACAAGGCTGACTCCACATGGATTCAAACGTAATGCTGCTTCATTATTACGTGATAGCAGAGACAACGAGGTTCAAAACTCTGTCTGTAAGACTCGGCTTCATCAGTGGACAACACCTGATACTGCAGGCTGGTCCCTCTGCTCAATATACTGCAGGATCACAGTACAGTTTAATGGAACCACAATTTAATTTAATGAGAAATTGAAATCATTATTTCAGGTCACTTTACACTTTTTAATCACAAACCACAAAGCTTTTTCCCTCTGTCCATTTTTTTTTTCTATCTGCTCAATTTCTTTTGTGTGTTGTCTTTTTTAAATTTTGCATCTTCCCTAATTATTGGACAGAAATAAAACTTTTTGTAATCTACGACATCCTGCAGGCATCGCTGAAGTTTCTTTCCCTCCCTGAAGAAGTGTTTTCTATCCGTTCTCTGCTAGAACAGACATTTACTGTGGCCTTAGTTTAAATTGCGACACCTGTGTGGGATGTAAACCGTTTATTGTTTTAGACTTCCAGATTGGTTAGCAACTAAAGTAAAATGAAGTCACGTATAGAACAACAACGATCTGATGCTAAGAAGCAGGCAAAAGACTCTGATTACACCCTGAACATTAAGGTGGATTTAGAAAATGTATTCAGTTTTACTGAAGCTCCAGGTGAAGCTGGAGAAAAAGCACCTGTGCCCTTTTTATTTGAATTACTTAGTGTTCTGAATCATTAGCCATCTCTTTTTCATTTCAGTCTGTGAGAAATAAAAAATGTATTCACCGTTTCTTTGTTCCACTGTAGGTGGGTTCTACTCTCTCGTTTTATTCCTCTCTGTTTCCACCAAGGCCAAAAGCCAAGCTGATTAACAGAAGGTTGTTAGTTTGCTGTGGAGCACCTTACATAAGATTCACATGATCTACTTTCCTAAACCCACGTCTCTAGATAGATGAAAAAGCAGGTATGACAGCGATGCCTCTGTTTTGAATAATGTAGGAGGAATATTGTCCCTCTCCCTCTCTGACATTTAAGTGGTGTTTATTTTCTAAAAGCATATTTCAAAGGATGTTGGTTTTATAAGGCTGCGAGGAGTGGGGAGTGATGAGAGCGCAAGACAGAGTAAAAAATGGGCTCTTCATATTGGTTAACATATGAGGGATAATTGTGATAATGTGTGAAGCTTAGTATGTTTTTTCTGTTTTGCTTTTGAAGGTTTGTCTCTGACCTGAGAGGTTGTTCCTGCTGTGAATGTGTAAAAGATATTTGCATGGATAATAATATTAATATGTGAGAGCCAGGTAGAATCCATTTCTATTCAAACTCCTTTTTACTTACACCCAGACTGTAATTAACTTTTTAGGTCCCTGCCTGTGTGTTTGTGTGTGTGTGTGTAAATAAATATATAAAGAAAGACATGTGTGTCACTACACACCAGCTTTTCACAGGCACCCAAACAGACATCAACGCCCACACAAAGGCCTTAGATACACAAAGCAAACTAGCACAACAAAGCAGATTGCACAAAGCGGTTCGACACCATTCATGAGCATCACAAAGCGACCAGGTGAGCTCAGGCTGTAGCATCAGTGAGTCAGGCTACAATGCACTGAATGGCTCTCCATCCTGTGTATAACCTTGAATACACACTGTTCCAGCAGATTATTGCCTTCATGATCATTGAAGGAGCCTGTGTAGAAACACTCTGTGCTCTGTTGTCTGCAACCTTGGCAAAAAATATAATTTTTTCAGTTTTTCTCTTTGCAAGTCTTTTCTCTGTTAGACTCATATTGTAGTCATTTGACTGTTTCTTTATCGCCTCCTGTGGCTCCACTCAGCCTGTCCCAGTTGTGTGATTTTTTTTTTCAGGCACTTGAGTCATTAATTTGTCCTTTAATGTGACAGATGCAAACAGATTTCAGACAGTGAAAGGTAATTTCTTGATAAATGTCTCTCGGAGAGTCAAATGTATTAAACCTCTGTTAGACAGCGGTGGGTAAGGCATAGCATAGAACACAAACACTTAACTCCCTTATTGTTTTAACTACCTAATTGTTTTTAAATATTGTACTTAAATAAATGTCCATCATGTGTCTCATTGGACATGTTTAAATTCTGTTAAATTTAAACAATAATTCAATTGTTTTCAATTTCTATGATTAAAAACCAGAGTCATTGTCAGTTTCTTCAGTCACAGTGCTGTTGCTGTTTCTAACCTCTAAAACCTCCTCACTTTCCAGGTCTGTCCTTCTACAGCCGTGTGGCAGAGAACTGCGAGGAGGCGGCCCACTTTAACGAGGTCAGTGTCTTCATTTCCTTTGTCATTCACCAACCCACCTCCATAATGACCAACAGCAATTATCTCTTAACCTAATGGAAACCACAACCTTCCAGGCCCCTCTGCAGAAAACAGTATGCTGACTTCACTGCCTGTAGGTTTTGTTAATGAACAATTTCAGTTTACCCTGCGAGCACTCAGATCTTAGTGTTTGAAAGTAAAACCTGTAGGACGTTTATGTCGTTTTAAATGTGTAGTTTCTTTGGAAATGTACTTTACAGTAAAGTTTCTCTGTCTTCAAAGTCAAGTAGCTCCCTGTGTACGTGAACAGGACAAGGTTAGCTTTGAGCCAAACGAATTCAGTGTAGAATACAACAACTTCTTGTCACCCTGTTTCAAGCCCATCACTTTGTCTCCTGATGGTCCTTCTCCCCTCACAGAAGGCCGATCAGGGTGTGAGAAGCGTGGCAGAATTAGTGGCATCCACCCAAGCATGACATTGAACACTTGCTATGTTGTAATTAAACTAGACATTTGACACTGCTGCTCTACTGCTGTGGTGCAATGGAGCCGGTCCTGTAAGGAGGCATCCTGCACTGGAAGTCGTTTTAAGGTGAAAAAAAAAAAAGGTTTAGTGTTATAAATTCATAACCAGTGAAATACATTGTTGTGACGAAGAGCACAGACCTAAGGTTTCACTAATGCCTTTCTCATGAGCCTCTTTTTACTTTGAGTGCTGTGAGATTTTGGAAAACACTGAGAAACCAGCACTGATCATGGATTCAAATGCAGAGTCATATAAGGGAGCAGACGGGGAAATGAGAAAGAGATGAGGGCTGATGGATCAGGAGAAAAGTGTGCAGGAAGAAATCCTCACATAACAGAAGTAATAGAGACAGAACAAAGGTAGGATGTAGTGTCCTGGAATTAAATCAGAAAAGCATAAGTGAAACAGAAGTACACGGTAGTTTCCCAGGAGACTTTGACTGAAGGGTTTTTTTCCTGAGCTGAATGCTTTTTGCAAAGAAAAAACGCTTTTGCTTTGATGGGTTCACAAGCTGAGTGCAGCTTCCTTTGTTGATAACCAGAGCTTTGTTTTCACCCTAATCAGGAAAATGGCTAAATGACTGTACACATTTGATCACTTGCACAGTCATGTACACGCACAAACACAGAAAGCACAGAAAGCACAGACAAATACAAATATACACTGACCCTGCAGAGCTGATGCTGTTTTTTGTGGGGTCATGGACAAAATATAAGACAGCAAAGTAGACAAGGGGGAGGAATGTGTCAAAAATATTTATAATCATGCATGAAATTATTTCCGCAGCCTGACTATAATAAGTGGAGTAGATCTGAGTGACTGGCACTGATATGATGGTGACACAGCTTCATCTGGTATTTGCATCTTGGTTGTGTAGTGCCAGGGAAGTCGTTAGCATCACTCAGCATCAATGAAATGTCCGGGCTTCCCTTGGAACAACTTGCTATTCCAGTAGTTCCTGACTGTGTGTGTGTGTGTGTGTGGCTGTGTGGGCGTGTTGCATGATGCTGGTGTACATGTAGTCACAGCCATGCCTTCCCCAACCCTTTCACCAGAGCAATTCCTCATCACATCTTCCTCATCTGACATCTCCAACCCCAGCACTGGAGCATTTGCATGGCTCAGTAGGCTCAGTCCAGCCCCTGGGTTTGAGGTCTATTAGCAGAGCCGTGTGTCTTGTAGCTTTATGCATGCCCTATCATGGCGCCTTTAAATTAGCATGTGGATAGAATAGATGGGGAATCTCTATTCATTATTCATTATTCATATCTTGGTGGCCTTGGATTTTAGCTGCAGTTCACCAGAGCTTCGCTATGACTAGTTAGACATGACTGCAGCAAACAACAGAAAGCCCTGCAGGTGCTGAATGTTGCCACAGGGTCCGTGGGCCTGTAGATATAATACAGCTACTGAACGTATGTTTGGGCCGATGTCAAAATATGTGTTTAAGAAAGAGCAAAAAGCAGATTAGAGTTTGATTCTGAATGTGTGTTTGGTTTACAAATAAGCTGTCAAGAGAACCATGCAGACAAGCAGGGGGAATTATTATGCAAACATAATGAGCGAAGAATAGTCGTTCTCTGCTGTATTGAGCTGTTACAGCATTAAAGCGTAGCAAGTGCACAGGATGACTTTTTAATGAGAGCCTTGTGATTTATGTAACACAGAATCCCATGCCTTTTTCATGGATTTTTTTTAAGGTGTTGTCTTCATTCTGTCCTGTGGTGTGATTTACAAGCTGTGCATGCACGCAGATTGCTAATGATGGCAGTGTTGTGTTTCACGTCTTCATCATTAGTTGCAGGTTCTTAAAGTCCTCCAGGTACGTTGCATTTACATCATTACAGGGCCACAAGCATGGCTAATGTTTTTATTAGTGAGAAGGACGGGGAGGTTGGTGTGTGACACCCAAGGGACACCTGAGCCTGGACAGTCTTTGATTTTGTGACTCCCAACTGTGGTTAAGTTTACACAACAAAAATTCAGAAACAGAAATTCAGTTCCTAGAGTGGTTGTCTCAGCCGTGTCCGTCGTTGCAGTACTTCTTCAGTCTGATCCGGGCTCTGAACTTGTGCTGCGGCTGAGGTCACTTCCACAAAACCCCCTGACTGCCTTGGTAATCGTGTTTGGGAAGTTAGCAGGCTGGAGTTAGGCGTATCTGTTACAAGAGAACATATCACTGTCCGGGTGAGGTTTTTAAACTAATATACATCATTCCCAGTAGTACAGGATTCATATCCAGGAAGCCACCGGAGCATAAAAGACTCCTACAAGAAAACTTCATGCATAAAGGTGATCCACTCCTGGAGGTCATATTTCAGCTGCTCCCTTACCGACCATTTGGCCACCACTGAGAAGAGAAGTAGCAGTCGCTTCTGGACTAGACACAAACTGGAATATTACTGGTGCTAAAAATAGTTTATGTACTTCACCAGTGTTTAAGATTCAGGGCAGCTCTGGGGAGGTGCTTTCCCTTCTCTGAGTACGCTGAATAAATGATGAACTGACAGAAGCTTTTCTCTGTGCCTGCTTAGCGATGGAAGCTGAAATCTGCCGAAATGAGCACAATATAATCTGAAGTTGCCAGATTTACTGCAATGAGCCCAAACGTATGACTTTTTGTATTTAATGTGGTTTGTGCATCAGCGTGGCTTTCGAATAGTAGAAACATATGGGGAATGGAGGCTCAGGGTTTTGTCAGTGCAATGCACCCGTTAGCATTGTAAGATGATAAAAGGGATGCAAACAGGTTACTTTAAATTAAGGAGCAAGGTCACTTGCCCTGGTCGCTGCTGATCGCAGATTGAGAAAAATAAAGTCTGTCTTCAGTCATCAATCCATAATCTGATCAGCTGTCACACAAGCCTAGTACTGTATAGCTATTTGAAGGTACGTTTGGAGCTCTAACAATATCTGTAATCATTCTCTTCCACAGATGTCCTTGTTCTCCACAATATATGATTTTTCCTTAACAAATATTCTTCCAGCTTGGGCTGTTGTTTAACCCACGTGACACGACACACATGGATAAATAGACACCAGATGAAAGAAAGTGGCTGAAGAGGATAAGAAACAATCCATCTCAGCAGAAAAGTTTTTAATTGTGGTGTGAGCACTGTCGCAGCATGACTCCCTCTGTTGTCAAGGACAGCTTACTTGACAAGTACATTGTTCATTATCTCTGTACCATCTGGTCTTCCATGGCAGAAACTCGATGGCTAATAGCAGTTTTATTAGAGTTCAGCTTGAACACAATGAGATTTCATTGAATTAACTGGCTAAAAAGGCTCATACCTGTGCCGCTGACAGTCAATTTAAAAAGATACAAGACTTCAATTCCAATTTTGGTTTGATAGATTAAACTGTTTACATTTGCATAATAATTCAGTGATGAATAAGACAGGAAACAGCACCAACAACCATGGCTTGTAGCCGCTATTTTCATTGATAAATAAATATTTTGGGTGAATGAAGCATGTAGAAACACCAAATCCTGCAGAGACAGTTGTGAGAAATCACAATGGAAATGAAAACAGAGATGGACAATCCAATTGGAAAAAGTAAACTGAGACTGTGGGGGTGGGCATGCAGGCAGTAACATCAGTGAACTGGACAATATCGAGTTTCTCAGCAGATCTTATCAGATATGTTGTTTCATCTGGACTGTCAGACACATATACACTACATGACAAAATACTAACCAGTAGCAATGCAGCGCGACACAGTGGGAGGTTATATTTTCCAAACAATGGCCGATATTTCAGAAATGTTGCCAGGGGTATCTACATTGATGAGCACAACTGTATGAAGATAAATATTTAAAATGAGAGGTTTGAGTGATTCACACTAACAAGACTGTTATGTAATTAAATAACATTGAGCAAAATTTAAGAAAATGTTAGTGAATGAAGCAGAATAATGAAAGGTGATGTCAGGTTACTGTATGTAAACAAGTAAAGCTCCAGCGTTTAATGATTTTTACACTTGCTGACCTTCTTGTCTCTTGTGTTGTACAGATTATGACATTTCTGAAGAATATAGAGAAACCTTTTCTCACAGTCCTGAATATTTTACAGCGTATGGGCCTGACTGGTAAAACCTGCTGTAATGAGAAGGCTGCTTATATTGCCTTCTTCAGCAATCTATCCTTATCTTTTTTTTTATCCTTTAAGAATTTATCTACAGAGCCCAAGTGCTGAGAGCTGCATCATTATAAGTTCACAACGAGCCTGAAAACGCAGCACAAAAGGCTGCATACTGCGTTAAGAACGCTTTTACTGTAAATATGAGATATTGTTCCCAATCCTTGGATGATCATATTGATATTGTTCATAAATAATCATAAAGGCGTTTTCATCCTATGTATCCATGGCAACAGTAGGGCGATATTGAAGGATGGTGCACGCGGGGGTAACCAAGGACAGTCCAGTCATCCATCTGTTCACCACAGCGTTACAGCGTGAGATCACAGCACTAATGGCTGCTCTTCAACTGAGTGTTTAACCCCTCTGATTGGCCACAGTGGCCCCGAGACTTACGGACAGCACGATCATACCTGTCACTTCTAATGAGCAACCTCACTCCGCCGATCAGACAGTCCAGAGGATTGAGGATTGGGGATCTGGGAATAATAAACAGTATATAGTAAAGTAATAGTAATGGTAGGGTGACAGGTCTAAAGTAAGACCAGTGTTGTTTTAATATCAGGCCAGTGGTGAAGGCTTTTCAGTTTTCTGTTGCACTTTTTTTGTCAGACTTAATATTAGAGTAGGTGCATTGAAGTCAGTGTTTGAGGTACAGTAACATCTTGACAGCTCCAAGTCCAAGCTGTGCAGTGTAGACTTATATTTGTTTGTTCTGTGTTTCTTCTCATATTTTTCTTAGATTTGAAAACCCTGCACAGACCCATAGTGTTTTCACTTGAACATGTGAGTAGACCTCAGATTCAGGGTGTGTGTGTTGTTGGGAATAGGTCAATATATCCATTATACAATGGGCCTTTTTTGCAGCAGATGTTGACTTAAATAATATAAAAGCACAAGCATTATTAATAATTGGACTGTGTTCTCTCCATATACCCCTATAAGCCACGACAGTAAGACAAAGCTGCAGTGTCTAATACCACAAAACAAGTGTGAGTGTTGCATGGGTCAAGGCTTTTGCTGAAGCTGGTGAGGATTAAACTGATAAAGCGTCACATTGGCTTTATCCTAATGGACTGAAGGAGAGCTGCAGCAGGGAGAACTACTCTGTTTTAGAACGTGTTCTGAAGCTGCAGAGGGAGGTTTGTCAATCATTTTGTCTTGGCATGTGGAGCATGAAGCCTGATTTTCAAACTGGGGCAGAGTTTGACGGACATGAGGGAGTGAAGGTGCTGGTGGATTAGACTGTGGAATAACTTGGCCTCTGCTGCAGTGAGTTGGATTTTTTCTGCCTTTTCATTTGCTCTCTCACATATTGTTGTGTACTACACTTCCATATGAATAGCTTTCTATTCCTGCATTGTATTCATACACCGAACTGCAGCATTTATGATTAGCTTTTTCTTGGTTTATGACAGGAGCATAAATAATTAGAAACAATCATCTTCAAAAAATGGCCTCCTCTCTAGAAAACATTGACTTGAATGAATTTTGATGTAACATGCCCCATTAGCTTCATCCACTTTCGTCTGTAGCTGAAAGGTCACATCACAAAATGGGCTAGTTTCTCTGGGATCTTTATCTGGCAGTTCAGTTTATCTTAACTTTGTCTCGTCTGTGCAGAAAAGTTATCACCAGCTGCCACTATGGCCTCTTGAAAACTGTATTAGTCTCTCCTCGATGGCCACCTGACTGGCAATATGGGCAACCTATAAAATTTTTATTAAGGTAACTATGACGAGTACATTTAATTGTGTTCAGCAGGCAGATGCAGCGTGACTGTGTGCAGCCAGATGTGGTCAGATTTTAACTTTACACTGCTCAGACACTGGATTAAAAATAGACACACGTTGATGTTATTTATTCATGTCCGTTGTACCTGTTAAATGAATAAATACTGCTGAGTAAAGGAAATTTAAGGAGAGTATGCATGCACACTACCTGAATAAAAATACATCATCTTTAGAATATCACAGTATAAGCTCTCATATACATATATATGTATAAGTCGGCTTTTCTAGTTCCTCCCCTGGATGGCTCTCATTGGTCTGTACTGTGTTGGTATTTAAACCACTGTGTGTCTGTCATCATGGCTGTGAAAGCATTAATCAACATAAGTAGCTCCCTCCTTCATGTTATGGATTGCTGTATGTGTGCTCCTCTGGGGATTAGTAGTCTCGGGACATCACAGCAGAGAATGAAGGAGGGCCAAGCACTGAGACTGGTGTAATGGGGTTGACATGGCTGAAAGCAGCAGCTGGAAGTTTTCTGGTGAAGAAAAGAGAAAGAGATGTGGAGGTGTGTACCTTCACCAGCACAAAGAGGACATGGGTGTGTTGTCTTAGCAGGCACAGTTTGAAACGAGGGGTTTTCTTACTCTGGGGAAATTAATGTGACTTCCCAGTGTCCCTGGTGTTGGATAAACAAGACATAATTATGGTTGCAGTGCATATATCATTTCAGCTATGTCGCCTGCCGGTGTGTGTGTATCAGCTGTCATTTCCTCTTTAGCTTTGTGTGCTGTCATCCACACAACATTAACCCCATGCTGAGGCCTCTTTCTCTTCCTCTCACTTGGCTCTTCAAACACACTGGAGGACATTTAGTTGTAAATGAGATTTGGTACAAACGTATTAGCCATCATCTCAGCCAGCCACCGTCACCCTGAAGACGTTTGCAGCGTGAACATAGTTTCAAAAACAATTTAAAAAGAGGCAGCAGTCCCTGTTATGCCTGGCTGAAATTGGGGAAGAGAAACCTTGGGACTGAAGGGGGCCTCAGGGAAGACTGATGGTTTAACGCCACACACACACGTCCACAAATCCACCAGTAGCAGGTGGAAACCCCAGGATTTGGAAATGGAACAGTCCTGATGAATAGTTCGCCTGACAGCCTGCTGTGTTTTCCTGAACGAGGGGCCAATATCAGCAGGGGCTGAATGAGTTTTAAATCACCTGTGCAACCTTTATCCCTCAACCTGTTTTGTTTGGCATTTTAACAGAGAGGAGAAGCCTCAGATCTGATACGCTGATTAAGAATTAACACCTGAATTCATTACGTGGCTAAACTTTCTGATGATTTGGAAGTTTCTGTCCTTGTCATAGTTCATCAACATGAGAAAGCTGAATTATTCATCACAGTTTGGTGCAAGAGATTTTAATTAACATGTGAATGCCTGTAATGGAGCTTGTGAATAGAAATTGCTTTTCACATATATGTCATGTTGTGCTTTTCTGATAGGAATTAATTACTGGGTATTTCAGAATCTTTCTCTTCGTTACACTGATCCATGCTTAATGAATAAGTCTGTGTGCCAATGCAAAGTAAGCAGTAACACACACATATATTTCCTTGCTAATTTTAATTTCCTTGCTAATTTGAGCTTTAATGAGGGTCCGGGAGGGCCAGGGGGTTTTGTATGCTGGTTTTCATTTATTAACTTTGAAAATGATTCTGAAATATTCAAATATATGGCATTATTACATGATGCAGGAACAAGGATTCTTACAGGAACAGCTTTTGTAGATTTAAAAATCAGTGTAATGTTTTTAAAGTCTATACAGGAGCAATTTTAAAGTCTCAGGTCTTTATGTTGAATCCTGTTGGTGTGAACCTGACATCTGTCTATGACATCTGTCTTTCTTTTAGTTGTAAATACTGTGTTTTTCATATTTTATCTTCTTACATATAAAAACTACTCATTAGTGTAGTAGCTGTGAAAGTAATGTAACAGTAACTGAACTGTACCTGATGGTTTATTGTATTGAAACTAAAAAGTGGCCTCATATAGTTTATACATATAGTTTATACGTGAGGGATGTTCTATATGCTCAACAAAGAGAAAGGAACAGAGCAACACTAAGTGTCTTATCAGCCTGAATAAGCCAATTAGTGAAGACATCAGTGGGGAGATTTCTGGTGAAAATGATGTGAAATAATGATTTTTTTTTTTCTTTCTTTCTGACAAAGCTACATAAAACCAGCCACCGGAAATCTCTTTCAACTGTTATTTCAGAGCTAATTAAAGTGAAAATGCCAAAGGAGGATTATCCATCAAGGCTGCGTTCATACTTCTCACAACCTGCACCTTTCTCAAGACTTCATTACCAAACAGTTTTGTTTGGCTGCTGTTCATGTTTCGTTTGCTCATAGCTCAAAACATCAATATTCCTAGTCAGTGCTATATAACCTGGAGATGTTTATGGTAATAAATTAAACATTGTGATTCTTTAATTCCCTCCAGATCAGCAACTCTGAAATTTAGGAAAGGAATCTTTAAAAACCTGATGTCATGGATGACAATAGGCCCTGAATCTTGGCTTTGGTGTGAATATATTCTGATTTCTATCAATATTCACTGAAAACTACAAAATAAAGTTGGGTGATTTTCATTACAGCAATAGTTTATGGGAGGTGTTCTTATTAGCTTTCTTGTTGTGGGTTAGATGAGAAGATTAATATCACTCTAATCTCTGTATATAAATATGAAGCTACCAGCTAGCTTAAGTTAGCTTAGCATAAAGACTGGAAACAGGGGGAAACACTTGCCTCCAGTGTTGGGAACAGTCATTTTTTACCTGTTTATCTACAAAGTGTATTTGCCAAGTTTGGAAACGTGCCAGGCATTTCCCCTGTTTTTGCAGCCCTACCATCCTCTACAATGATCATGTCTTGTCTCTTTTAGATGTTTCGATGGCCCATAGCCAGCAGGCTGGATGGAAACGAGATGCTGGAGATCCAGGTGTACAATTACAGCAAAGTCTTCTCCAACAGGTAACCTGTACTACTGACCCCCAGGCTTCTTCTTAAAACCTCATTTACCAGACCAAACAGCATTTCATAGTAGACTGATTGTGTTTTTTTTTTTTTTTTACATTGTGTGCTTCCTGTCACAGAGCAATTCAGTGTGACCTATTTAGACTGACACACGGTGCATGTCAGCCTCCCCAAGAGCTTGTCCTAAATTGATTCAGTTGTGTGTGTAACACAGCCAAACCACAGAGCTGGTCACGAATAAGTTTGGCATCAGGAGGGGAGTGGAGGCAATGAAACTGCATCAGATCCTCAGCGATGGGCACATTTGTGATTTCTTTAATTACCCTTTCTTTAACTTCTTTAATTACTTGCAGCTATTGTCTAACTTAATGGGATTTGGTTCTCCATGGTTTAAAATGACAGATTTAACAATTATTGTGCATTTGATGTAGATTTTATGTATCAAAAATCCTGTGAATAAGAATATTAATATTAAGAAAAAGAATAAGACATGAAAAGTAGGATTTGGCACAATTTAGGTTCATTGTTTCAGATCTGCTGGTTGTGGCTGTAACATATTCTCTGTATTGGTGCAGACTGAGACCCACCCAGTCATTAGAATTAAGTTTGCTTTATCTTACCAGCTATTGGTGTGTGTACTGCTGTGTTTTATCTGTGTGACCTCATTATGTCGGCAGCATTTGTGACTGTAGTGGAGAATGTGTGAACTGTAGATGATGACACATTTCTTACCCACTTACATAAATGAAAGAGCTAAACGCAGGTGACAGGTGTGCAGACAGGTGCCACATCTGTTCTACATCAAGGCAGCTCTTAACTGTCATAAGGATTTTCCTGGTGCTGTTGTGTTAAACAGGGAAAAGAGAGGAAGTTATAGCTGGACAGAAATTAAAATTTGGGCTGTCTGTCAGGTCAGTCCACCACTTTGGTCTGAACAGAATTATCTGAAAAAGGGTTTTGTAATTTTGGACTAGTATTCATGGTGTCTAGAGGACAGGTGGTCCCAGGTGGTGTCCTCAAGTCTGCCTCTCTTGAAATCACATGACTCCTCACAACACTTTATCCCGTAAGTTTAAAAAGCAAAAATACAGCTTGTACTAGTTATTAATGTGGATTAACTGGGAAATGTTTTCCATCATAGATTTTGTGGCATGTAACACACATCTTTACCGAAAACTAAATGCCCTGTTTTTACTCATGGTATTACAGTCTGATAAATGTCAGTCCTTAACCAGCAAGGATTCTGGATTCTTCCAAGGTGAATAGAGGTGGATTTGTACAAACTTAATTTAAAAAGGCATCAGACAAAGCTGTATCATCAGTTTCATCTGAGCCAATTTCATTGGAAGTGCTCATGAAATTATGTGTCGTCTCTTTTTTGTTTTGCATGAGGCTTTACTCCAGTCACTCGGTTGATTCAGTGCCTGGAGAAGCAAGTTTTCTGAATAACCCCGAGTGTGGAGTCTTGTTAGAAGAGACTTCGTGTCTTTGAAAATCCTCCTAGAGAGCTGACTTAGGCTTAGTCAGTGAAGGAGTGTGATAGCTATCTGATGCTAATATCGTGGTTTTATCTGCAGTGCTGAAATATCTGATTTGTTTTTGAAGCTGTACATCTACAAAGTGAATACAACTTTTACCGTTTTCCATTAAATCGAAGGTAGATTCTACTCAAAAACAGTCTTTTAGAAGCAAGAAAACAATAAGAAGGAAAATCTAATTATAATATAATATAATTTTCATTCCCCAGGTGTAGGATAACACCAGAGGCACATACGCAGCTCCATGTCCACAGGCAAAATATACACTAAAACACACATACATGTAAGTGGGTAAATAATTGAAGGTGAGTCATAGCTTGTGTTGTTGTCACACTCCCTCCATATGTCCACTGCATCATTATCCAGGGTAACTGATCTGCTGTAAGTTCAGTGTGTCACACCCTGCAACTCTACACACAGACAGGGCAGTGATGCATGATGGTATATAGGCCATGTTTTACTATCTGTTACCCCCTTTGGCTCAGACATATGTGTTTATATTCTGCAAACCGTGGACTACACTGTGTTGACCAAAGAATTACTGCATATCATTGTTTATTTGAGGTTTCAGTCAGTGACCCCTCCCCCCCAGGCACATTTTGGACTTCAGGATATAACCCCAGAGACAAATACTCTATTTTTGTAACAAATATTAAAAGAGAAAAACACTAAATAAATCTATTTTGATTCAAGAATGAATTTTCTAATCAGAACATGATCTGAGTTCAACCATTTGTGCAGTGAAGACTTTTTGGCACATGCACTTTGTGTTGTAGGTTTAATTTTAAATGGTCTGTCTGTCAATCTACATTCAATAACTCAAACATGTTCCGAAAGTTTTGCAAAGGCCCAATCTTTCAGTTATGATTAGTATTCAGACTCTGCACTTTCTAGAATCCCATTTGGCAGCAATTACAGTTTCAGGTCTTCTTGTATGAGCTTTGTGGCTCTGAATACTTCTGCAAATAACAGATTTTAGTTTGTCTTTTAATACCTTTGCAAAAATTTCTCATGGTGGGCTGTTGTGATAGTGTCGGCAACAACGGCAATTTCCTCCGTTCCAAATTAAATCTCCAACACAAAGTGTGCAGGGGTTGAGTATTGTAATATTTTCCTCTCTGAGGCCACTATATATGAATATTTGTGAAAAAACAGATTCACAGTGTTATTATAACACCATTTAGGTTAGATCACAGCTGCTTCTAGATATGAAGCTCACATTTACACGCAGATTAAGAGTGATTTTCCAGATGGTGCAGAAATGACTGTAATAATTTCATAAGGAAGAGACATCATAGCACCTCATCAGCAATTTCAGTCGTGTTTCCTTCATGCAGGTGTGTGTGTTTTTATTAGCATGGCCCAACAGAAACAGACCATCAGACTAATGCTTTGACTAACTGCTGTGTTATTTTCTTAACGAGGTATTTGTGTCATCACAAATTGTTATGCAGCTCTATTCACAGTTGGTTTAATTTGGAGCAGAATGAGATGCATGAAGATGAACGAGTGGTGACCGATTGAATGAAATTCACACTAGTGTTTTCTGGATGTCAGCCTTGAACAATAAAAGCTTGGTCCAATTCCCTGTTCTGCCCCTGATCTGCACACAGAAGCCGCAACACAAGCCCTGATCACTCAGAACAATCTGTTTTAAAATCCTGGTGCTGGACGAGCTCTGTGTCCTTCAACTACTATACCACATAATCCCTTTACACAACGAGACTCAACAAACATATATACAACAAGACTTGTAGCTTGATATTTCATGTCTGCTCTGGCATTTTAGCTTTGGACTATTTACTTTGTGTTTCACCAGAAACACACACACCTGCCAGGTGTAGCGTTTCCATTTCAGACTGAACCGCAGTTTAGTTTCCAGCAGCGGTGAATCGGTGCCATCTTCAGAACAACTCTGTGTGAATCTCTCTGAATCTCAAGTTCACCTGAAAGTGGGATTTTGTCATAGTCACTGTCGATTTGCTAAAGAAACCTGAGGCTCACAAAGAAAAATAATACAAATTGAAAGGAAGGGAGTTTTGAATTATGGAGCAGATGAAAGTAAATTGTTTGCAGAACTACAATCAATAATAAATGCCACCCTTTGAAGTGCTAAAAAGTGAGCCAGAACATGATAGGCCCTGCTCGACTCAATTATTCAGCACATGTACACACATTACAATAGCTGAAAGGAAATGACCGACTATTTGCTTTTCTGAGTAGCTCTGGACACATTGATCACCACTGTCTGGGTTGTACTGCAGTGCATTCTGACTGCAGAAGTTTCTATTTGTCTTCAAAAAGGTTTACAGCACCAAAGAATTCATATTCTGTCAGACTTTCTTCTTGAGCCATGACAAGCCTGTGAAGTTGAGTAGTCATTCAGGGTTAGCCTGGCAGATATATGCACCTTTGCAGACAAAGCATCTGTCAGGGGCTGAGGGGAAGGATGTTCTTTTTTTAAATAAGTGGGATTTAAAGTGAAGTCAAGTTTTGGAATTCCAGGTTTACCTTGTTCTTAGCTGTCAACTGTAGGTTGAGTCCATCAGCAGTAACTCCAGAGGATCAAAAAGGGAGACGTGAGGACAAAGATGGAGACCAAGAAAAAAAACATTAAGCTATGGAGAGAAGAATAGCACATGATAAACAGTGCGCACTTTCTTTATTTGATCACTGATAATATGCCATGTGCTGTTTTTGTTGTTGTTCTTTGGTTATGAATTTCATAAGACAGTGAGTTTGTTTTTCTGACATGCAGGTGCCTGTGTGTGCTGTACTCATTCAGTCTCAACTGACAACAATCATTTCTATTGTCCTGTTGGGAAGCTCACATTGTTAGCTATGATTCCTGTTGATGTCTTCCAAATGTGTGTGTGTGTGTGTGTGTGTGTGTGTGTGTGTGTGTGTGTGTGTGTGTGTGTGTGTGTGTGTGTGTGTGTGTGCACCTAATGGTAAAGCTATTGATCACATGCCCTTGTTCCACAGTATTATCTCTCCCTGTGGTTGTGTGGCTTCTCTTCCTGCTGATTATTGTATTGCTCAATTTGGAAATGTATTATCCTGTACTGCATGTCAGGTATGCACTAAACACAGCTGTATTTGCAGTGCACGTGTCACTGAGGTGTGTGTGTGTGTGTGTGTGTGTGTGTGTGTGTGTATAAACAGCTAGAAAAGATGTGGCTGTGGCTCAGTGTGGGCTGCACTACATGTGACTGATTGCTCTGTTTTGGGGGAAACTCTTTAAATTATTCACCAGCTCTAATTGGCTGGTTGAATGGAGACTGTACTGGGTTTCTTCCCACTGTCGTGTTTTATGAAGGATCCTTGTGCAGCACAAAAATGACTTTTATGCCTAATGACCTAAGACAGTATATGTAATGACAGTAATCAGTGAGTCTGACTGATGTTTTTATTTCCTCAGCTGCTCTTTGAGGAAATATTCAAAAAGAGGCTGGATTACATAGATTCACAGTTTCTACTTAGATTGTCCATTTCTATTGAAATGTCAAAAGTGTATCCATGTTTCTTAAATGATGGGTTTCTTAACTCTGATGCTACATTCATGTTATGTTGGTGGACAGTCGGGTCGAAAAGCATGTATTTATTTATTTATTTTACAAGTGATAGCCAATTTTACGAAAAGGAAAATCAAACACCTTTTCAGTCAGTGTGTTGGCTGAACAAACGGTGTGTGTGAGTCCTCATCCACTTAGTTACTTGTCCATGGGAGCATTGATAAGAGCTTTAGAGAAGTGGCTGGGAATTGCTGCCTGGGGCTGATATGTGTGAAGAGCTCTGGGAGTCAGCTGTCTGAGATGTTTACAGACCTGAGCCACACAGCAGCTATTTGGAAAATAGATTTTTTTGGAGTGCTGATTTCTAATTTATATAATTACAATACAAATTGTCACAGCACAGTTTTCAGATGAATGTTTATTAGTGCTAATTGTAGCTTCTTCAGAGACAAACACCACAGAGTGGTTCTTTATACAGGGCAGGTCATCAATACTAACACTTTAGCTTTAACATTCACATGTACTGTGTTACTCTGCTGCCTGTGGTGCACAATAAGCACAGCTGTTTGATTTTTAGAGGGAATTCACGCCCAGTCGCTTCGGACCAAAAACATTTCTGCCACTCAATTATGTTGGTGTTTTCTAATGTAAGTGGCAAAACACCTTCAGGGAAATAGTTTGTTTCAAGGTGTCAACCAACAGAAACATTGTTGTGTTGGACCTCGCCCACACAGTATTAAGATTATTGATTAGTTTTTTTTTTAGGCAACAAAAGTGAGCTCTACTGTGGGGGACAGAGGTCAGAGGTGTGATATACTCTGCTGAGCTGTGACTGTGTCTACCACAGCACATATCCAACCAATGACAGTGACCAAAAATAACTCCCAGCACCGATGCAAACATGAGTAACGGGGGAGCAGGTATGGCAGAAACACATCATTTCTGATTTCTGGACATGTGGCTTTCTGTTTGTGTTTTCCTGCAGACTGGTGGGGACGTTCTGTATGGTTCTTCAGAAGGTGGCTGAAGAGGGACACCTAGAGCTGACCGACACACTCATCGATGACAACAACACGTCAATAAAGGTAAGAGTAGCGCTCTCACACTGGAGTGTCAACAATCTACAGGGGTTGACACTGGAGTTTAGTTACTTTGGAGAACCAGTTCTCAGCGCTCAGTGACAAAAGTTCAGCGGACTTCCAGGCTAGGATTTCTTCAGCTGCTTCAAAATCCACAGTGAATTTACTTCCACCCATACCTTTACCTTTAATTAACATGCCTGTAAAACTGAATGCACTCGGTTTAAAGCTGCACTAATCAATATAGACCTTAATATTGTATTTTAGATGATTGTTGTTGTTTTATTTCCTCAGCTGCTGACCTGTTTCACTTCACTCACCCTTGTAAACATCATTTTTAGTTGAAGCTAAACATCATAAAACTTTAAAATACAAGCTGGGAGAAATAGAGTTGAGTTGAATAAGTTAATCTGATGTTAAAGGAGCAGTTGAAGGAGAAAAAGAGAGAGAGAGAGAGAGAGAGAGAGTACAGAAACAGTTTCGACTGTTAGTTTATTGTTGTTGTAAACCAGTATGAGTTACATTACAGCAGTGAAATTGAAATGAATCTTATTACAAAGCAAAATGCATTCCCAAGCAAATAGGGGAATGTTAAATTGAGAAATCAATCTTCCATTACACTTGCAGAGGTGCCAATAGTCATCATCTGGCCTATAAAGGCATTGCCATTTAAGACCTGCCCATCAACAGGGACCTCATGGAAATACTGTACAAGTGTCTCTTAGCAACATCAGCACATTAGAGATACTCTGTTTATTGGAAGTTGGGTTCAGAACAGCTAAACAGAGATCGGTGCAGCGGTGAAGCTGAGTCTGAGGATGATTTTGCCTGTGAATACATAATCATATGTGGAAATGAGGCCAGCACAGCAGGATGTGTGAGGGAGAACTTAACCATACCAGGTTTTAAAACACCCTGGGGTGCAGAATTGTGTTAGTGGGGCTGGGAGTGCTGATGTGTGGTTTCTGAGACGATGACACACAGCATGAAAATGCTCTAGGGCTTACACACATGTGCACGCATTCACGCACACATACACAGATATACAGTGTGTGGCTTCTTATGAACACATCAACGTGCACACACACACACACACACACACGATGAAGAGATTTTCTATACTGTACATCTCTAGACCTGACATAACCTGAGAGCAGCACTTTTACTTACTACGCTGCACTGCTGTGGTTGCCATAGTAACAAATCTAGCTCCTCTGGACTACAGCGCTTGCCTTGTGAGGATGTACGGCGCAGACAGTGACAAAAAGAGAGAGAGATGTGGGAGAGAAGGACCGAGAGCCCTGTTTCTCTTTTCTCCTCATCCATCTTTGCCACTAGAATAAATTGAACATTTCATAATAAAGATCAGGTCATTGAGAGGAGAATATTATTTGTTCCAACACAGCTCCCTAGAAAGCAAACTAGTAAAGTCACCTTTACCCACATTGAACCAGCCTTTACAGTCAAGCTGAATTCCCCCTGCCAATAACCAGGGAGAAGCCCTGTTGAAGTCTGTTGTCTACACTAAGAGCTATTGTAAATACAATTAAAGGGACTGATGGAAGCCTTAATGTGGAGGTTTGTTAATCATCTGATGATAACATATTTTGATTTTCCGTGTATTTTCAGACCAGCGTTACCATAGAGATCAGATACCAGCCGATGGATGGCACAGTCGGGGTGTGGAGCGACGGGGAATTCCTGGATGTTCCTGATGATCGTGATGGGATGTTTGCCTTTGAAACAGACAGTTTGCTGTCAGGACAAAGTCACGGGTCAGGGACGTCCCCCGGTCGGTCCTTACAGGGATCAATACCAACATTTCGAAAGTGAGTCAAACATAGAAATTATATTCGTGATTATAGAACGCGGTGAATCAGCTCATGAATCAAGCCGCTGAAAAATAATTTGGTGCCTCTTCACAGCAGCTAATTATTGATGGTAACAGTGTTACTGAGGAACATATGGGTGAGAAAATAACTTGAATGGGTTAACAGATGCATCCTTCGTTCTCATGTTGATGAGGCCTCGTGCTGTACATCTGATACAACATCTGTCACCACAATGGAGGGTAATACACAGGAATCCCACTGACAAGCAGCAGACACAACAAAGAGCAAACTCTGCTGAAAAAAGCACATTTCAGAGCAGATCGATCATTGGCTTTACAGATGTGGCCATCACACAGCACATCCTGAACATTGTAGTGCATGATACAGATGTGAGGTCATTGCCTCTGCACAATGTCAATGGAAACAGCTGACAAACATATGTCTTAAGTATCTGTCCTTGGCCCATGTGCAGAAATGAACAGTTGATATCAGCACTGTGCGTCTCAGTTTCATGATTAATATCATTAATGTCAAGTTTTTGATGAGATTCTTGTGTTTTAATTAGACCATGCTGTAGGGACTGACAGAAACCTCCCACCAGGGTTAAAACACACTGAAGACATTTGGATTTCACAGGCGCTGCGTAAATTAATAACTTGGCTTTCACTTCGTCAACCTTTAAATAACAAACATGGATAAAAATTTCATGGCATTTGTGCAATTTAAAATGTATTACATAGTTGATATAAACCACAAAGTAATCTCAGGCCATATTAAGTTCTGCAGCCTTTGTCCTGGAAGCTGCTCTTTGCACTAATACTTGGTCTTCTACTGTGTTTTGACGAATACTGTGTGAAATAATCTGTGGGTGGTATTGATTTCTACTATCTGCACAGCCAGACCCCTAAATCTATCACTGTAGTGTATCTTAAATGCATAGACTGTGTGTGTGTGCAGTATGTTTGTGTGTGTCTGAACGTCGTCATTTGCATATTTGTAGTTTAGTTTGTTAAGACTGAACACTGAGAGTTACTGTCTTACAGCACAGAATTGCAAACTGTTCAGGGGCTGCTGATAAGAGAAGTGAAAGAGCCCGAGGGAAGCAAGAAAAGTTGCCTCATCTAAGTTTTAGCACATCCCATGGGTATTATATAACAGTTACAGTGTTTAGATTTGGTCGACAAGGAAAAAAGGAAGTTCTGCTGTAGAGAGACTCTGTAAAATGGTTCAAAGTGGGATGATTGTGTTTGCCAAACTTATAATGCTGTATTCTGTATACTGCACACAGTAGGTGTGTCCGATTATTCATTTGGCTTTCTAGCAGAACAATTCTATTTCCTTGCCTATTTCAGGTGACTAAGCCTCTGTCCTTGCTGTCAGTCAGACTTTGTTAGGACTGATGTAGGGCTTTTGTCTATGGAGGTAAAAAGTGAATGAGTTGCTAAAAGAATACCAGTAACCTCCAGCGTAGCCAACATCTCCTCCTCTAATCTACCTCGCACTGGTGCTGGCCAGACTGATTGGTTTGTGGGAAGATTTTAATAGACTTTCCACTTCTCATCAGAACCTTTTATATCCTGAATTACCAGCTGCTCAGTTTATCTCTTGGTTGAGAGGTTCCCAGAATTAAACTTTCTAAAGATGTTTCATTGTGTCCTGAATTCTCGTTCTCTGTGCCCAGTGTTAATTGTCCGTGTTCTGGTAATGAAGTGTGACTGTGCTGGAGATGATAACCTGGGCTGGCTGAGTTAATCCTCCAGGGAAGATGAGGAGGAGAAGGAAGAGGAGAATTTCATAAGTTAATATCATCTGCAGCACCTTGACATGCAAATACAACCTAATATAACACCATTATTATTTTAAGTCTACACTTAACTACAGAAGAATTGTGTCTACATGCTACATGTTGCTGCAGCCTGAAGGTCATTCATGCTCTGCAGTTTTCAGTGGGCATTAAATTTTGTTATATATCTTCGCTGCAACAAGGCATAGGCAGATGTTTAAGGTGTACTGGTTCTCTATGGTTGGTCTATAGCAGAATGAAATTGCACTCAGAGTTGAGTATCCTGCTGCAGCCACCTCTCCTTTAGCTCCCTCCACATCATCTTCAGGCCTGCAGGATGATTTATGGTGGCACCCATAAGCGAGTCATCCTTGCAGGGGTTTTGTTATTTCTAATAAATAAATAAATAAATCACCTCCTGCATGGTTTTACTGCAGATCTGCTGAATAGTGTATTCAAGGTAGAAAGGATTTAAGGCTCCAGTCTATCTGATGTGTGGACAGGTCCCCAGTCCATCACAGGGCCACATAGAGACAAACAACCTCACACACTCACACTCACTCCTATGGGCAATTTAGATTCACCAATCAACCTGACATACATGTTTTTGGACTGTGGGAGGAAACCAGAGTACCTGGAGAAAACCCACACAAGCACAGGGAGAACATGCAGACTCCACACAGAAAGCCCCCCCCCCCATATTATAGTAAATAGTCATTGTGTACATTCTAACCATTTAAATATGAATGATTAATTTGCATCACATGAAATCTCAAAGGAAACAGTTCAGTCTGAGCGAAGCTTCTGTTGACAAGTGTTGATTTATGTATTAGAATTTTGTTTCAAGTGTGTGATTCATTTGTCCGTCAGTGTAAACAGCTGTGTCTTCAAAGACCTCTCTGGCATCACATGCTGGTGATGTTCCATCACACAGCATTATGGTCCAGGTGTTGTGTGGTCTTTTATCTCACTCGTCTTTTTCCCAGTGGCTCTGCTCATTGCAGTAAACATCCCCAACAACAAATATTCCAGTTAGAAACATGTAATTCCTAAACAGTATATTTAGTCTTCATTTTGTGTTTGCTCAGCTTATTGCAGTCTCCTGACGCACATGTAATGCAGTACAATCACTACAGACTGTTGGAAGATGTCACCTTTCAGATTTACCATAAGCCCCTGGCAGCAAATGGAAAATCTTCAGATCAGTGAGTCAAGACATTGCTGACACACAGCAAACACAGATAAGACTCTAGTGTCCTTTACTTTGTGGAGCATAGAGTTAGGTGCCATAAATATACAGTCAAATAATAATGTTAATGTTGCTGTGGTGTGCAGTGGTTTCAGTTCATAGTGAGATGTCTAATTGTGAACAGTTTTGACTGAGTTTGTGTGCTGATGTTTTTCTGTCCCAGTCCCTGATGAGGAAGCATGAAGCATGAAGACATGCCCCTTGGGGGTAAATCCCACCTTCTCCATCACCTGTGTCTTTGTCCAAGATATGAGCTGTACAGTACAAGGATTTTACGAGGCTGATTTTCTCATTTAGGATAATCAGTTTTAGGATGACATGAAAGGAAATATCTTAGACACCATCAGCAATCAAACATTTTATCTTTGAAACAAATTACTTTGAAGGTTTTCGTAGTGATTTGTCAAGAGATTTTCTTTCCATCCCAGCTGATGCAATAACAGAGTAAAAAATGTAAGTGCAGTGAATATTAACATTTAATGCTCATTGAACGTTCATAGGAAAAAAACAGTTGTTGCATGTCTGTACATTTATATTTTAGTTTTTCTGGCTTCACTCTGCATTATGTAGAAACTTTTTCCTTTGCTGTCTAAATCATGCACACACACACACACACACACACTGTAAACACACACACTGTTTAAAATGTTTTGATTGTTGTATATAGGCCATGCAGGCTCACAGCACTTTTTTTGGGTGTGGGGGCATTAAATTTGCATTAGCGTCTATGTGACACTAATGAGGCCGAAGTTATCAAGATCACGGGCAGAGAATATCAGTTTTCTGATTTAATTAACTTTCTCCTCGGCAAATGAAGTGGCCGAACAGAAGCAATTGAAAACATGCCAATATCAGGGTGATAAATAATGTTGATGTTTTGTTTTAGCTGCTGTTGTTACTTTTAAGAAGCAGTCTCTGTACAGTCAAAGGGGAGAGATGGGAAAACATTACTTGATGCCTTGAGCAGCACAGAAAGAAATTGGCCAGAGAGTGAAATCAAGATTTGTGTGAAAAAGAGACAGAGAGAGAGAGAGAGAGAGAGAGAGAGAGAGAGAGAGACAGAGAGAGAGAGAGAGAGAGAGAGAGAGAGAGAGAGAGAGAGAGACAGAGAGAGAGAGAGAGAGAGAGAGACTGCAGAACGTTCAATAAGGTTTCAGGCCAGAGAGTTCAGCCTTAGTGAGAGTTTCATTCCCTGGCTGCATTATCAAGAAGACCCTATCTCTGTCCGGCCTCAGTCTATGAGATCCTGGAAGCACAGACGTGTGTGTGTGTGTGTGTGTGTGTGTGTGTGTGTGTGTGTGTGTGTGTGTGTGTGTAGTATCTCACTGAGCTCCATTCTGCAGAGCCCACAGAGCAGAACATACACAATATGACAATGAAATATTGATCCCTGACACGTTATTTTTAATCTTCTCTTTATTCTTTTGTTTTGTACAGTACCTGAGAAATCCACAGAATATATCTATAAATATATACAAATGGCTGTTAAATCTAACAGCTGGCCAAACAACACACTTTACTTAGAAAACTGTACCCTGTCATGCTCCTGGCATATCATACAGACTGTAGCTGATCACGGGCAGCTGAGCTGTGATGATGAGCAGGAGATATCAGGAATTCCTGGTGATAACTGAACTCTGACAAAATAACCTAAATTCAAAGGACCATTGTTTTTCCAGCAAGAAGTAACAGCTGACTGAGGTGCATTTAAAGTATAGCCTGGTGTCCAATGTGGAATTTCTGCTAAAAATAAAGTGAAATTTAATGTAAACTTCACTCGCTCTCATTAATGTTGTTTATATAAACCAAGGCAGAGGCACATCTACTTGTTTTCACTGCTTTATCCCGCGGCTTGATGTGCACGTTATGGTTGAATTCATTACTATGAGGAAAATGTTTTGTGCACAGTTGAAACTCCTGCTTTATGGCAGAGGTGTAAATCAAGCTGTCGGGTATTAGCAAAACATAACCCTGGGAATAATCCTGTTTAAAACAGATCATTCATCTTTTCAGCAGGTTACACATGTAGGAGGCTAATTTATTCATTCTTTTATGTATTTTTGATTCACTTTGCTGGTTTCTGTTCAGGACCTAGATGTAGAGTTAGGGTCCTTGCTAAGGAAGTTATTCTTGGTCAGGCTGATGTCCTCACAAGCATAGCAATACACATTTACACCAGGTTAAGATAGTTATATAGGATTAATATGCATATATGGGACGTTATGCACACACATATTTCCAAACACTAAGTTTACTTAGATGATTTATTTTAATTGGACAAAATATCTCCAGTGTTTTCTCCAGCCTGCACTGTAAATAAGCTCCCATCTCATAGAGATGTCCAGGATTGCTGGGAGCAACTTTTCCTGTAAGACATTTCTCAAAACTTTTAGAAACTCAAGTGATTCAGACTCTGCAGTTACTGTCTGAAAAAATATAAAAGTTTAATTTTAAATAAAGTCCATGAAGGCTGTCTGGACTTGATTGGACTCACATCTTCCTTGGTGGTGTTTAGAGCCCCACCCCTCCACCTTCTCTTTTTGCATCTCCAACCCCCCACCCACTGTCTGTCCACCTACTGTCTGCCTGCTTGCTCTGTACCAGCTGCACCTGACAAGGGAAGAATATGGAAATATAGTTTAAAACAGCAGATAGAGTAGTGAGGAGCAGGTTTCTGGTGATCTGACCTCTCTGTGGAGTTGAGTGGGGCCAGTCTTTCATGTGGTATGTATGACAAATGCTTTTTCTGTACAAAATATTATTAGACTTTATATTTTACTTTGTTAAATTGTTAGGAGACACGATGTGTTGAATTACATCTGCAACGCACAGTAGTTTTCAGTATTGATTATCAGTTACTCCATTTATTGTATAGTGTTTAGAAAAAATAGGGAAACTGTCCATCAGTTTCTTTGAGTTTAAAGTTATGTCTTCAAATTTGTTCACTTACCATCAAATAAAACTGTGCAGGTGTTTATCTTTTGCTCAGCAAATGACCTAAATGATATTTTGCCAATTAACATTCTGCCAGTTAATTAATGAATGAATCAATCTTCTCCAAGGTGGTCTTCAGAAATACACTGGACAAACTGTCTTTCACAGACATGACGGAGGCCGCGAGTCCAAAAACCATATTTTTATGTATGAATGACCTTTGTTTTGATCCGTGACTTTTACTTCTATTCATGACGCTGTGGGTTTTTCCTTTTCAATCTTGCTGTTCGGCTTTGAATCAAATGTGGTCCTGACATTCATTTCTTTAAAACCATCCAGTTTTCTGTTCTCTATGAAATGAGGTTGAAGGTTGCCTTTAGAATATCAGGGAAGATCAAAACAGAAACTAATACACTTGTCTCTGTATGCTTGAGGAGACAAAAGGAAAACCTACTGTTCATTAGTTTCCTCACATGTATCCATATCCGCAGCAAATTGAATGGTCACATTCATTTTTAATTATTCAGGCCCCTCATTTGTCGTCCCGCTGACGACATCAGGAGCTCTTTGTTGTTGGGGTGATATGTGATCCAGATAATATCAGTGTGGAGACACCGGATACTCTTGTGATTGAGGGTCTGGAGAATTGGTGGCGCTGACGGTGTTGGGGGGGTGGGATTAAATCTACTGCAATTAAATGTCTAGCTGAGTTACAGAGATGTCTGTGAGATACAGTATGGACATTATGGTGTTTGGTTGCATTTTGATGCTAACCGCGGTTCGGCAGTGGGTTTTTCTGCTGAGGTCGAGTTCAGTGCTTAATTTTTTAATCACTCTCCTCTGAGGGTTGGAGTCTACCAGAGTTAATGTAACGAGACAGGTATGGAGATGGTGGCTCAGTAGTGACTCAAACACAAGTTCACTTTCATGATATCAGTTCCCTCTCCTCTCTCCTCCCATCTGCTCCCTGTGTCTCCTCCACCAGAGCAGGGAAGGGCGTTTTCTCAGCCATGAAGCTCAGCAAGATCAAGAGCTCCAAAGACGATCACAAGAAAGGAGGTAAAACACACGAGCCAAGGCTGTTTGATTCAAAACTTGGGATTTAACTTAAAACTTTGGAAGAGAAATTCAGGTCTATTTCTCAAGCAACAACAAAAATGAGCTAACCAGTGCAACCGGCAACTCCCCAAACAAAACTAGACTCCAAATCTGTATGATTGTTTGGTTTTTTGATATTATATTAACCATTAAACTATATGGTCTTGGATTTCATTTCCTAACATTAAGGTCTAAACACTGTGCTAAGGCTTTGTCACTCTGCCAGTAATTCTGATGGGAAACTATTGGATTACTTTTTCATAAATAGGCTTAAAAGTGGTGGAAGTAGTTTACTTGGGGTATAAAAAGTACAGGAAGCCTTTAAGATATGTCCTAACATATGTCTTAAATTGTTGATTTGCTTGTTCTCAATCGTCCAGATGAGCCAGCGGTTCTGGACATGGAGGACCTGGACAGGAGGGCGATGCGTCTGGCTGGAACACTGGACCCAGACACCATCTCTTTGGCCTCTGTCACCGCTGTCACCACCAACGTGTCCAATAAGAGGTCTTCTACTCTGATACATGCATGTACACAGATACTGTCTGTATATCAGCACCAAGTCTTAATGGGCTCTGTGCATCTCAAACTGTTGATGCCTCAGAACAAGCTGAAGCTGCCTGCACAGTGCTACGTTTAATAGCATCCATTTCTACATTTTAACTCATTCCTGCTTAAAAAAGTCAAACGATGTGGATGTCGGTCAGTTACATGGGAGTTTTTGCTGTACTCTACTCATCAGGTAGAGAAAAAACACTGATTGTGGCTTATTTTTTTTTGTTTGTTGTTTTTTTTTTTTTCAGGTCAAAGCCGGATATTAAGATGGAACCAAGCTCAGGACGACCAGTGGATTATCAGGTGTGTGCGTCTGTGTGTGAGCGAGTGCAACTCTCTCTCACACACACACACACACACACACATATATATCTATGTGTGTGTGATTATGATGTTGATGTTTCATGTTAACAACCTTTGTTGTTCTTTGCAATTAAAACATAATTGTGCACACAGTGTAGCCATCAACTACTTTCATGGGCTGTTTAATTTAAAACCATGAATATATTTAAACACCAGACTGAAATCTTGGTGTAATTGTCGGTTGCAGACTCTCTCCTTCTCTCTTTTATCTTTCCCTCTGTTCCTCTTCATCATCCAAAGACTAATGAAACCGGAGGGATATTGCCTGGATGTGGACTCTAGTTTGTCCGTCAAATGAAATTGCTATACCCTGAGGAGGTGTCAGAGTAAAATCACAGGCTAAAATAGTGTAGAATGGCAAAAACCCTCACTGCCTGGACACAGAATCATTGAACTTCGTGAAAAATCGATTTGGATTGCTTGCCTTCAATTTGTCTCATTGGCCTCGGGGTAATTACTGTATCTTTGCATGATTAATGGTGACAGCAGTGCTGCTGGTTGACTCACAGTTGGAGGAAAGTCAGTTTGCTTTAGCTTAGTTGGATCTGATGTGTTAATGTCTCCCATCAGATCAGCATCACAGTGATCGAGGCCCGGCAGCTGATAGGCCTCAACATGGACCCTGTGGTGTGTGTGGAGATTGGAGACGACAAGAAGTACACCTCTATGAAGGAGTCCACCAACTGCCCCTACTACAATGAGGTGAGACTTTTCAAGCTTAAAAATCCACACTGCACAAATTCACATGAGGGAAGTGGACAAGTTGTAAGCAACAAAAACTAACCTCAACTTGTTCTCTCACATCCTTCACATAGCATCCATTAAATAGAAATACTTTTATGCTCAGGGCAGATGTCAGTGTCCCAACTCATGTATCCTGGTCATGTCGATAAGGTGATAAAAACCGTCTGAACACTGAAGTTTCTTGATGCAAGAGGAGATTAGATCTAAAATATCAATACCAATTAGATTAGACTTGACTTTAGAAGTAGCAAAAACTGTACTGTGTATACAGTGTACATGTTACAGTATAAGATCTGATGATTAGGTGCTTTAAAATAGTTTGTCACTGTTTTTATAAGTTAATCTAAATTCAAATCTCACATAATTAGCAACAAAATGAGAAAAAGTGATTAATGCTAATAAAACAACTGTGTAATAACTCTCACATTAATAAGGATAAATATTTGGACCATAAGCAAAATTATTAATGTGTGTGTGTTTCTCTACATGAAGACATTGGTCAGAGCGCAGCCTGCAGATTTTTTAAAAAGTGCAACATTTGCACAAAGTAAAATGCAGGATAGATGCTGTCCGTCTGTTCCTTTTGTGTTACTGATTTGTAAAGATTTATTGATGTTATAAAACTATACATAACACTGTTAACTAGAGATTTCTTGTCAGTTTTTGTTCATGAACAGCAGAGAAACCGTCTTTGTGAGAAGTGATAGTCGGTAGCGGTGAGGATCATGCAGAGCTTACACCCTGCAGGAAGTAGTAGGGACAGTTTGTCCAATATCGATTCTTCCTGTTTGTCTGAAGATCCCCTGTAGGCACAACAAACACACAAACAGGAAACCAGAGTGATTGAGATCACAGTTCTCCTTTCTGGCCCCCCCATCGAGGCACCTATTGGTGCCCACTGAAAATGGCAGTAACAGCAAATAATTTTCATCTTCAAATCTGCTGAGGGCTGCTGATGATGTGCAAGCACCACCTCATGAGACGTATATTGTCATCACGTTTCATTTGTTTCTGTTTGGGTGGGAAATGACACTTAAGTCTCTTTGTAACAGTAAGACTTCTTGTAATGTCTACGTGGCTATGAGTCCCAGTCAGTAGTTACATTTTGACAGAGGCTGCAGTATAGTTTGACTATTACATGAACACTTGCTGCAGAGACATTTCAAAACTCTGGATAAAACTCTTTTTTGACTCTCTTTCGTCTTTGCTTTGAAGAACTGAAAACCTGAGCAGATGAAGCTGTGTCCTGGCTCTGTCCTCATAAAACAGTATCTCCCGGTGTAGACTTTTTGACCTTATCTCTGCTGAGCTCCTCCAAGGTTGACACGATGATGAAAAGATTGTATTATTGTGTATTTTCCCTCTGACTTTAAAGGCGTCTAGAAAGAATCATTTTTATCAAATCTAAAAGAAGTGCTGTTTATGTTTTCATGAAACTGTTTCTCTTTTCCTGCAGTACTTTGTCTTTGACTTCCACGTCCCTCCTGATGTCATGTTTGATAAGATCATTAAGCTTTCAGTAAGTAATGTGTGAGACAAACAGCACACACTGCAGTGCAGCTTAACACACACTTAACAACTGGTCCTTTCTTTGCATATTAACTAACGCTCTTAGATACAGCTGCATAACTGCACATGTTAATGAGAGGAAAATCTGATGTTGTGAAAGTAATAGAAAAATAATAGTTACTAAGTTTCCCTTTGCAACGTAAGGCAATCAAATATTACTGCTGGCTTTGTTTAACATGAAGTGAGTGGCCGTTTGTGTTTTCATAGCGATTCTCGGTTGTGTTTAATTAGGTTATTCACTCTAAAAACCTTCTTCGGAGTGGGACCTTGGTGGGAACCTTCAAAATGGATGTTGGGACAGTTTACTCCCAGCCTGGTAAACAACAAGCTGCAGCTCTGAGTATAATATCTGCTAATAAAAAACAGTACACACATAGATTAGTCTTTTTTAAATTCTGCTCAGTTTTTATTGTCAGATATGAGTTTGCACTGAAGCTTCTGTTTATTTGACAGTGGAAGTAGAGTTATATAAAATAAATACAGTTGGTTTATTGATTAATTGACTTGTCTGACTGATATCTGTCCCAGAGCACCAGTTCTACCACAAGTGGGCCATCCTGTCTGATCCAGATGACATAACAGCTGGATGTAAAGGTTATGTAAAGTGTGATATTGCTGTGGTGGGAAAGGGCGACAACATCAAGACACCACACAAAGCCAACGAGACTGATGAAGACGACGTAGAGGGGTAATGAGCTATTGACCTGTCATTTCCAAATGGATTTGAGTTTGACAGATAGTGTGGTCACATTGAAGTCCTGATTTTGTAGGGGGCAGGTGTTTTATTTAACTTTTTATTGATAAGTTCAATCTGTCTTGTCATTTTCTTCACTTAAAACATTTTATTGTAATATTTCTTTGAAAAGTTAAACTGAAAAATGAATTACGCCGATTGACACAGTGGTGATTAACACTATTAACACCATAGCTGTATAAGAGGAACTAGATATTCAAGAATTGCTAATATCCTTTATATATATATATATATATATATATATATATATATATATTTTAGTTAGTTTATCTTAAATGTAATTACTAAGTCCACAGTCCTGATTCTCAGTGAGTTTCTGTGCTGTTGTGTTGTTGTCTTCAGGAACCTCCTGCTCCCAGAGGGCATCCCAGCAGAGAGACAGTGGGCCAGGTTTTATGTGAAGATCTACCGCGCTGAGGGTCTTCCTAAAATGAACACTAGCATCATGGCCAATGTGAAAAAAGCCTTCATAGGAGAGAACAGAGACCTGGTGGACCCCTACGTCCAGGTGCACTTTGCTGGGCAGAAAGTAAGTCCCTCCACATCCTTCTCTCTGCTATTATTTTCCAGTGTCTAGAGTTTTTATTCCTGCTATGTGTGGATGTGCAAAGTTTAAAGGTGCTCAAATGGTAAAAGTAATAAAAGCTATACATTATCATATTTTCTATTCATTATCACTTTACATTTTTGTTGATATAAATTAGCAGGAAAACCATTTCCTGAGTTGTACTTATTGCTCACACAAACATTAGCACCAGCCTCCATTCAATTCATACATAAACACTGAGGCAGGAATGAGAGAAGAGACACATAGATGAAGTCCTCTGGGACCAGGCTGAATATAGCTGACCAAAGGTTAGAATCAATAACTGTGCCTCATTAAAAACACCCATGGTCCAGAATATTGTATATATGGCTGTGGGTTCCTGAAAAATTCAGTTCATCTTTTTTCAAATGCCTCATAATCCCATAGTTACATAGTCACGTTTACATTGAAAAGATTATAGGATGCTGTAATCATAGATCCTTTCCACAAAGAGACCCTTTCCCATGGTAATATCAATGCAATACAGGAAGAACAGTCTCCATCTTTGCAAAAAAAAAAAAAGACCTGTAATTAGACAAATTAGTGTACAAATCTTTAATGCAATCATTTCTTCATCCTTTAATAGACATACATAGAACACAAAACATGGACTGCAGGTTTTGTTCCTAAAGTTTGAATTAATGAATTTGCTTTAGGAAGGGATCTTTTTATAGAAACAATTGCAGCAAACAAAAAACCCATAGGTGCACTGGTGACCTGTCCTGTCACCCAAAGAGAGCTGGGATATGCTCCAGCAGATCCCTGTGACCCTAATTAGGAATACGCAGGTATAGATGATGGATGGATGGATGAAAATACCAACAGGTATTTGAGTATTGGTTTTGAACGGACTTGAAAAATCTTTAAGGGCATTATTAAAGCAGCAGTACTGGTATTAGTAAGACAAAGAGCTCTGTAGGTTTAGTGATATTTCCCTCTGTGTCTTCAGGGGAAGACCTCAGTCCAGAAGAGCAGCTATGAACCAATCTGGAATGAGCAGATCGTCTTCACCGAGCTGTTCCCTCCACTCTGCAAACGCCTGAAGGTCCAGATCCGAGACTCGGATAAGGTCAACGATGTTGCCATAGGGACGCACTTTATTGACCTACGCAAGATATCAAATGATGGTGACAAAGGTAGGTCAGACCACACTGAGTGCCGTGTGAGCAGTTTGTCGTATTAGCATTGATCAGCAATCGGTCAGCTCTTTACTAGCTAATTATTCACTATATGCAGTATTTTAAACTGAATTGAGCCACATGACCCCCAGCCCATTAAAAAAAAAAGGTTGTTGTACTATAGATTATTGTGTCATTTCTCTCAAGCACTTGTTTCCCTCCACCATCCCCAGGGTTTCTGCCCACCCTGGGTCCAGCCTGGGTCAACATGTACGGTTCCACCCGTCAATACACACTGATGGACGAGCACCAGGACCTGAATGATGGACTTGGAGAAGGTGTGTCCTTTAGAGCCCGTCTCCTGCTCTCTATCGCTGTGGAGGTCTTGGACACCACCTCACCTGAGATCATCTGCTCCACTGAGGTTCAGGTGGAGACTGTCTCCAACATCTCAGAGGTCAGAAGCCTTGACGCCCTTAAGTATTTTTTGTGGTGTTTGATGATGTGATTTGTTTTGATGGAATTATTCAGCACTCCATTGGCATACGTAGTTAACTGCTCATCACCAAAATCATTAGATACGGTGATTCAGGCCACTCTTGCCAGCTGTTCCACCTCTTGGCTGTTATGGTGTAAATGTCTCTCCTGAGTCTGCGCCACTGTAACAGTAAAATGAAAACATCTGTTGAGTCAGTAAGACTGTGAGCTGCTGCGGTCTATAGGCCGTGTACTTGGAGAGGCTATTACTGACTTTGGGCCAAGAATCAGTGGCTGGATTAAGGACTTGTAGACTCCAAGGTGATGAGTGCATTAATTTTCATAGAGTCGGGGTAGGGAGCCCTGACTCCGCTTTTCTAGACCTGCCTTAAAGTTTCAACAATTTAGGAGGAAGAATATTTAATTTGCTTTGTGTAATAATTGGAAAACATAACCAATCCCTTATTGATTATATCTGAGAGCAAAGTGACTCAGCTGCAGCTGAGTAGTGTAATTGTATATTGATGTACAGGTTGATGTGTGACGTCTTTGAGCTGCCATTTAAATCATAATCACTGGACAGAATCACAGACAGTACCAGCAATGGTCTTCATCTGCCATTGGACCAAGTAGCATTGTGAATAGAAAGAGTAATAACAAATGATTATTATTTTATATTTTAATAACAACTTCATGAATGAATAAAAAACATTAGAGAAGAAAACATATGTTGGAAATTTGTGCATTTAATGTCCAAACTAAATGTCTCAGTAATTCAGAGAGAACAGATTTTATGTGGATAGTGAATTATAAATAAGGAGCTCCTGCTGTAATTCCTCCACACACTCTTCAACAAAATGAATGTGATCCAGTAAAATGTTTTCCTTTTTCTTTATGTTGCTCTTCACTCCATCAGAGCGCCACGGGGAAAATAGAAGAGTTCTTCCTCTTTGGTTCCTTCCTGGAGGCCACTATGATTGACAGGAAGACTGGTGACAAAGCAATTAGTTTTGAAATCACAATAGGTACATAAACCTTTTCCTTTTGATCTTGTTAATATTGACCAGCACTCTAAAAGTTTAAAGTATAACAGAGAAATGCAAAAATCAATACTTGCTGCAGCCGCACACCTTTAACAGCCTGAGCTGCTCTGATGTGTAACAGGCAACTATGGCAACCAGATTGATGGAGTAAGCAAGCTTTCATCATCCAAGAAGAAGAAGAAAGATGGGGAGAGCGAAGAGGAGGAAAGCGAGCTCATCCAAAACTCCAGTGAGGACGAGGCAGATGAAGACCGGGACCTGGTTTCAGTGTCCTCCACTCCTCTCATGAAGCCCGTCATCACTGACAGGTCAGTGGTCAAAGGTCAGGGGGCAAAGTCATGGATGTTGAAAGGTGACATATTAGCCTTTCCCTAGTAGTGCATCATTTTCTTTCTTCTATCTGTTACAGAAACTACTTCCATCTTCCCTACTTTGAAAAAAAGCCATGTGTCTACATTAAAAGCTGGTGGCAGGACCAAAGACGAAGACTCTACAACTCGAACATGATGGACAAGATCGCTGACAAGCTGGTCTGTATGCACCTTTCCTCTGTGTGCACATTTGAGGGGGCTGCAGGAGTTACAATGCAATTAAAAAGAATGAGGATCACCTGCAGTAACTTATGCAGCAGGATGAAGCAGTGTTTCGTTGTTATATTATTATGTATTCTATTCTAAAAATGTATTGTTACACCTGGTAAATACCATTTTCATGTTGTAGCTGGTGGAGATGCAGATACTATGGGTACTTTATAATAATCCACCACATATATAAACTAATCACATGTTTTGATGTAAAACCAGAATTTAAAAAGTAGCTAATAATTAAATCTCTGTAATGTAGTGGAGTATAAAGTATAAACTGAAATACTACCCAGTTTTACAGTTGTGTTTAATTACAATACATCAATATACTTAATGATATTCTGCCACTGGTATGTGCCGTGTTTGTAAAATATGGGTTGGATATATTTTGGAGTACTAACAACTTGCTCTGCGCTAAGCACCAGGTTTCTGTGTCCCAACAGGAGGAGGGTTTGAATGATGTTCAGGAGATCATTAAGACGGAGAAGGCCTTTCCAGAGCGCAGACTCAGGGGAGTGCTGGAGGAGCTCAGTGTCGGCTGCAGGCACGTTGCATAAGAGTATTCATTTTTCATAGCCTTGAAACAACACTGGAATTGTGACTCAGTGGTCTGTACTGATGCAGAATGTTTCTCCTGATAGGATGAAAATAGAAGAATTGACAGTATTGAATGTGTATTGAATGCTGTTTAAAACAAACTCACCTCACCGTGAAGGCTATTAGCTACCTGCTGTGATCAGTCACTGAAGACAGCTGCTTTAAAATAGTCGTTATGTTTGAAACCAGCAGTTTATTTATTTATTTATTTTCTTTTTGTGATGATTTTGTGTTTTTTAAACTATTAGAATGGTTCATCACGTGTATTTGTGTGTGTGTAATGATTGTGTTAGTATTAGATCACAGAAGAGTCATATATAAAACATCTAAAAAGACACTGCATTAATCTATAGAGAATTCAGCCTGTCTCTTGTTTCATTCTCTGTATTTTCTGGTTATTCCCCAGTCGGTTTGTGGCTCTGGCCAACAAGGATGTGAACCAGGCAGGCAGAACCAAATTGGACCGAGAAAGGCTCAAGTCTTGCATGAGAGAGATGGTATGAGTTTTCTCTGTTTGTTTGGGATGAAGCTGATTATTAAATGTCATCAGTTAAGCTCAACGCTTTAGTGATTAACAGTGGAGTTAAAGCTACGTGAGGTAATTGATTTCTGAAATACTTTTACAGCCCTTTTTATAAATCCTTGCAGTACATTTGCATGTGTTTACAAGTCTTTTAAATCAGACTCTGAGAACGGTTTCACAGTCATAAAAGTAGACCTTTAATTTGCTTCACAGGGAAACGCACCAAGAATACAAAGTGTTCTGGAGGAAAACAATAGCACTGTCATCGTGATTTAGTGGGGGCTGAAAAAAATGCAACTATAATATGAATAATATTGAGTGTTTGAAAAAGGTGCTGGATGTGCATCAGTGGAGCTTGTGGAGTATTTAATCTGAATAAGAAAAGAAAGACTATATTGCATTCTTGCCTGTAGCTGCACTACACCACTGTGACATGGGATATGAAAGCTATTTCAGTGCAGAGAGAAAGTATTGGAGAACACCAGCTTGTGTGAAGAACAGCAGACTGGTAAAGATCGAGGATGTGAAGGGGTCAGATATAACACCAGTATATTCTAGTGTCAGTCCTTGCTGTACATTTCTGCATAACAGACTTACTGCAGCCAAAACCTTTAAAAATAATGCAGTTAAACAGAACCTGACTCTGGCATGTGTATCGGTGTGTGTACATTAAGATGCTGTGCTGTTCTCTCCTGCTGCAGGACAGCATGGGCCAGCAGGCCAAGCAGATTCGCACTCAGGTGAAGAAAAACACAGTCAGAGACAAACTCAAGCTGGTGCAGAATTTCCTACAGAAGCTTCGTTTTCTTGCTGATGAGGTACAGATTTAAATTTGGGTAACTGTGTTTGTATTGTACTGCATTGTCCTAATGCACAATCAGCATTTTACAGTGTATTGTGTGAGAATGGGGGGAAGGATGTAGAAGAATGGAAGAATGTAAAATAATGAAGTGCCCTTTTACGTCCAGCCTCAGCACAGCATCCCGGATGTTTTCATTTGGATGATGAGCAACAACAAGCGCATTGCTTATGCCAGGGTTCCCTCCAAAGATATCCTCTACTCTATAGTGGATGAGGAAACGGGCAAAGACTGTGGTAAAGTCAAAGCTGTCTTCCTCAAGGTATGATCATCTCTTCCTGCTCCGCTCCTACTCAGCCTTTGTAGGTTTGTCACAGTAAAAGACACTTAAAAAATAATTCATTCAAAGAACTCTTAAATCTCTGGATGCTGTCGTGGCCTGAGCAGTGGAAAAGTCGTTTCAGATTTTCTAATTATTTCACCGTGAGATGCTTAAGATACAATATTGGCAGGTATTATGGTGAAGGTGCTTGTAAATCTGACATCTGCCTACAGAGAAGATTGAAAATCAAACTCATTTACAGTATTTATTGACTGGCCCATGTTTTAATATTTTCTACATAATAGAAAATGATTGAATTGCAGTACAAATATAGAAGAGAGGACGAAGTGCTGGAAACTCTTCACAGTCATTCAGTCATTTTCTGTTGAAATCTGTCTCTGCAGCTGCCTGGTAAGAAGGGGTTCGGTCCTGCAGGCTGGACCGTTCAGGCTAAGCTGGAGTTGTATCTGTGGCTGGGTCTCAACAAGCAAAGGAAGGACTTCCTTAGTGGTCTGCCTAATGGTTTTGAAGAAATCAAGGCTGCTAAAATGGGCCCCAGCCTTCAGTCCATCCCACCTGTCAGCCTTGTCTACAATAGTAAGTACTGTACAGCCCAGAAATGACCCAATATCTGGGCAGCTGATCCAGTCATCAGCTGTATAAATAACAAACAGTAAGTCACGTTTGATCTCGCGAGTGTCCGTGAAGTCTCGTCTGTAGAAGCCATACTACTATCGGCAGATGTGTGGTCTTCCGGTCGATAAATCCTCTAGTGTGTGGTGTCAACACGATTATAAGACTGCTCCTGATCGGGTCGGAGCCTCGGTCCTAAATATCAAACACGTTTGAGACATTTTGATTAGCTCTAACGAGATTCCGCCAATAGCCAATGAGAGCGAGCAGCCCGTAAGACGTCACCAACCGGATGTCGTTCAGCTTCACGTTTGACGAACATGATAGCAAATCAAAACAAAACCAGCGCCAAAACAAGCATTTAAGGCATGCTTTTCGAATTATGCCAACAACATGAGTGTGTTTTTAACACATAACGTTACCGCAATAGGCAAAAAAAATAAAATAAAAAAATGGCGAATTCACGTTTGATCTCGCAAGTTTCATGTAAGTGGACTCGCCAACGTGAACTCGATTCTACAAACAGGTGTATCGGTCTTCCGGTCCTGTTAAACCGTCTAGTGTGTGCGTTCAAAAGATTATAAGGCTGAAATTGGCCTTATGTCTGTGGACTCCCACGTTTTTAAACTCATCAACTTTAATTCTGAAGTCATTTAGAAACAGAACACAACCAAACACAACAGACTTGGATAGATCACTTTTACTGTGTGCTTCGGTTTTATCCCATAAATCTAAGATTCCTAATTGATTGTCAGTAACTGTGACGTGTGTGTGTTTATATGTTTGTGTTCCACAGTGAAGCAGGTGTTTCAGCTGAGAGCACACATGTACCAGGCCCGCAGCCTGTTTGCAGCCGACAGCAGTGGCCTTTCCGACCCCTTCGCCCGGGTTTTCTTCTCCACACACAGCCAGGTTACTGAGGTAGGACCATGATGTGCATGCATGTATACACTGTGTGTATAAGTGTGTGTGTGTGTGTGTTATTGCAAACACCGTGAGAGAGCAACCAAATGACTTTTGCTGATAAGCTGAGATGTGTGTTCTTCAGGTCCTGAGTGAGACTCTTTGTCCGACCTGGGACCAGCTGCTGGTGTTCGATGATGTGGAGCTGTTTGGGGAGGCCAGTGAGCTGAGAGATGACCCACCCATCATTGTGGTTGAAATCTATGACCAAGACACTGTGGTAGGATCCTCCTCCTCATGAATGACTGGATGCACCATGGACTAAATGCTTTTTAAACAGTCTTACAGGAGTTTGTCTGCGCCACAACTAAAACTGCTTTGCTTCTCCATCCTTCATGTTGTGATTGTGTCCACCCTTGTCTCACTCCACCCGGTCCCTTGCTTGTGCTGTCCTGCCGACTAATTAGAGTGTGAGAGCATCAGTATCTTAGAGCCTGTGTTAGATGTTCTAAATATCTACTGTTAGCACAAACAGTTTTTTATCTAGCTGCTGTTTGAGCTCTTTGTGTTTTTCCTGTTTGTAAGAACAGTAGATAGAGGAACTGAAGTAGTTGTGGGAGTAACAGTGCAGAAAATGTAAGGAAAAATCTCTATTTGACAGATACGTGTGTTTTCTTCTATTAAATCTTTATATTTCTTGTTGTATTTGTTAGTTACTAGTGAAGCTGGAGTTTTGCTGTTTTCAGCTTTTCCTTTTTACGTTTTTATATCTTTCTATCATTTTGACCAATACTGACACCAAGTGAGTGCCCTGGGAACTGCAACCTCCACCCTTGTGTCTAACTCCCCTCCCTTGTCCCCCGAATGTCCCCACTGCCTGCTGTCACAACCTGATGTTCAGGGTAAGGCAGAGTACATAGGTAGGACGTTCGCGAAGCCCACCATCAAGATGTGTGACGAGCCCTACGGCCCCCCAAGGTTCCCGCCACAGCTGGAGTACTACCAGATTTACAGAGGGAACTGCACTGCTGGGGAGCTGCTGGCTGCCTTTGAGCTGCTGCAGGTAATACATGCAAAAGCACTTACATTAACACAAAGACATGAATGTTACCACATAAGCATTAACACGAAAAGGCCATATTTACCTCTGCTTTCTTTTATTATCCCACTCACATCATCACATCCTGATTTTACTTATTTATACTCACTACTTCTTTTTTTACATTCCCATTTGTTTCCTCCTCTTTCTCCATCTATTAACATATTTGTGTGTCCTCCTTTTGTCTTTAAAATATTCATTCCACCGTCTCTTTCTCCTTCCTGTGCCTGCTCCTGCTGCCTACAGATTCCTTACGATGCGGAGGAGATTAGGCGAGCTCTGATCGCTGTCCATAACTTTGCTGTTCCTCAAATAAAGGTGCTCTTTCATGATCTCTTCTCATGCCACTTGTCTTACCCTTTGGCTACTCTGTCATCACTGTTGTACTGCAGTAACTCTCCGTTCTCTGTCAACCTTTACTTCTGCGCTTCTTCCAAGTAGAGTTACTGATATCAGGACTGTAGTAAAATGTGCTATGGTGTAAACTGTTACTTCCATGTTGTACTTCCCAAATAGATCGGCCAAGGAGGAAAGGCTGACCTTCCTCCCCTTGAAGCACCAACAGACTCAGAGCGAGGACCAATCCTCCCTGTGCCCTTAGGCATCCGACCGGTCCTGAGCCGCTACCGCATAGAGGTGTGATTCTAACCTCCAGCTTTGGTTTATTTCCTAAAGACTCTTGCCTCACTGCTGCTCTGCTGTTCTCCTCTGGCTTAGGTTTTGTTCTGGGGTTTAAGGGACCTGAAGAGAATTAACTTGGCTCAAGTGGATCGACCCCGTGTGGATATAGAGTGTGCCGGTAGAGGCGTACAGTCCGCACTCATCCAGAACTATAAGAAAAACCCCAACTTTAGCACCCTGGTTAAGTGGTTTGAGGTGGTGAGTGCAACTGTCTGTTTGATATTCAGACCATTACTAACTGGTAACCTACATATTACGTCCACCTCCTTGTTATAAAAATAAAACTTGACTGGAAAATATTTGCTTTTTCTGCATCTTCATTTTGGTCTCAGGACCTTCCAGAAAACGAGCTGCTTCACCCTCCTCTCAACATCCGGGTGGTGGACTGCAGAGCCTTCGGCCGCTACATCCTGGTGGGGTCCCACGCTGTCACCAGCCTGAGACGATTCATCTACAGTGCCCCAGACAAGACTTCCAACAACTGGGCCACTGCAGGTACTAACATGTAAATGAAAGATTCAGTTCATTAGTTAGAGAGGAATCTAGTATTAGATACTTTAAGAAAAAAGTTTACTGCTGTCATAAATGCTCTGAAATATAAAAGCAGTTTTGTCAGAGATAAACACAAGGACCTGAAGAGGAAACATATATTCAGCAATAAATAGTAAATACATTAGAAACATGTAAAATGTAAAGGGCATTCTTTTGTTTACTTGTGTGTCAGCTCTTGGTTTTCTGTATTTCTTAGAAATAGACCTTCAGCTCTTTACCAAACATGGAGAAAACAGTGTTTGGAATCATTTTTAGACTTTGTTTTAACCTTTTCAAAACTCCGCTAGGACGGGACTGCTGAGAGGCTGAGACAATCACAGGATACTGTATGTGAAGGAAGGTTAAAACAAACAATGTTAATAATTCCATTTAAAAACTTCTAATCTGTCTGTCTGGTCAGTAAAGAATGAAACTTCATTCTTTATTAACTTTGCTGATTTCTCTGCTTGCTTTTCCTGCCTGTCCCCTCCCTCCATCTGCCATCTTTTCCTCTCTCTTGCATGTCCTCGGCCGTCCTGTCCTCTCTTACCCCCTGCTGCTGTCTTTGCCTGCCTGCCTCACCCCAGCTAAGCTAATGAATGGCTACATGGTCCTCACCAATGGCGGCTCACAGCCTCGCTCCTCACCCAGCCTTTCCTCCCGCACCCTCTCTCGCCCTGCAGGTGACGTCATCGTCGACATGGACGCAGAGCCGCTGATCCGTAAGGTGGACACAGTCGTCAAGTTAGACGCTGTAAGATTTTCTACCAAGTAAAGCAATCTGCCAGTTTCTATAGCATAATGTCTGTGTTACATATGACATAGTGCTTCATGTCCAGTCCTTTTTGCCTGCCTTTGTATTTGTGCATCATCCATTGTGTGTATTAACCCTTGTGTTGTTTTATGTAATACCCCCTATCGTAGATGTCTGACGCTGTTATAAAAGTTGACATGGTGAGTAAAATATGAGCTAACGTGCTGCCTCATCATGAGTAAAAACTGTGGCTCCTCAGAATCACTTTGGTGTCTGTTGTTTTGACAGACTGAGGACGAGAGTGACAGAGAGAAAAAGAAGAAGAAGAAGAAAAAGAAGGGAGGACAGGAGGAAGAGGATGAGACAGACGAGCGTGTGCTGGACTGGTGGTCCAAATATTTTGCTTCAATAGAGACACTGAAGGAGGTTTGTCTATTCTGTTTGCATCTACGGTACAAATGCTTTTGTTAGTCTCAGTTTTACCTTCACTCATGAAATCCTGTTAGTCTCCAGAGTTTTTTCTCTGGTTCACAGACCCTCAGAGCCCAGGAGGCAGCTCAGGCAGAGGCAGAGGAGAGAGAGGACCTGGAGATAGCAGCAGAGGCTGCAGGTATTGAACTCCACCAAATCAGCCGCGCAGCCTTCCAGCGAGCCCCAGTGTCTGCCGTTTCGATTTCTCTTAAAGGGATATATCACCAATAATTAAGCTGTGATTCTGTGTATACACACACATTCTTGTTTAAAGAATCACTCTTTACATATTTAGAGGTAATAGGTCAAATGAATGTGTCCTTCCAAAGTCCAAAACCACAATGACTTGTCTGTTTACTGCTCACTATCAAGTAAAGTGTCGGACACAGAGGATTAGTGAATAAGTGATTTCAGGCAGTCTTCTGTATGTAGAAGCCTTTATATGTGCATCCCCTTCATCTTTCATCCCATGGATCTGTCCTTCATCCACGCTTTGATAAGTAAAACTCCATATTTATGACCATTTCCTACATCAGCATCTCCCAGCTCAGCAATACACATGAAAGTTGGCTGAACAGACCCACTGACTGTATCTCCATCTGCACTAACTTACATGCTATGTATTTCATTACCTAATACATTATTTACTGTCAGTCTGAAATTCATCTTTAAAGATACTACAGGATTTTCATGTGGAGTAAAGTTGGTTTCATGATTTCAGAGAAACGTCTTCCCTTAATCAACAGTCAGCTTTCATGATAAGTGTCATGTAGTGACGTGTGCAACCCTGCCGCTCCTCTTCATGACTCCAACCTTACTTGTCCACCTCCACGTCCACTCACCCTCCAATCAGATATCAAACCAGATGACCTTCTTCTGAAAGGCTCCAAGATGAAGGAGAAGGGCAAAGAGAAGAAGAGCTCTAAGGAGAAGAAGAAGGGCCAGGCTGCAGACGGCTCTGACAAACGACCGGCTAAATCAAGAGTGGATGAGCTGGTGGTGAGTATCATTCACCCTCAGACAAAAACCAGCCAGCACACAGTAATGGACATGCACATACACACGCTTCAGGTTTTTGTCGACCTGTGCAGGTGTACAACAAGGAGCTGGAGAGTGAGTACGGCAACTTCGAAGACTGGCTTCATACTTTCAACCTGTACCGAGGAAAAGCTGGGGATGACGACGAACACCCTCTGGATGACGACAGAGTTGTTGGAAGATTCAAGGTAGGAAAACACAGTTAAAACACTGAGTCCGCCCACTCACAAGAGCTGAGAGACAATAAATGACAGTTGCTGATTCATTCTGCTACTCTGGTATTTTGTCACCCAGGGATCCTTATGCATGTACAAGCTACCTCTGTCTGAGGAGATCACAAGGGAGGCAGGATTTGATCCTAATATGGGCATGTTCCAGAGCATCCCACATAATGATCCAATCAACGTCCTTGTCCGCGTCTATGTGGTCAGGGTGGGTAACCTCCCCACAGCTGAAATAAAAAACATTAAGAGTGAATGATCATACAAGTTCTGTCTCTTAGTTTTATTGTGTTGTCCACCACCTCAGGCCACAGATCTTCATCCAGCTGATATCAATGGGAAGGCTGATCCGTACGTTGTCATCAAGCTGGGCAGGTCAGAGGTCAAGGACAAAGAGAACTACATCTCCAAGCAGCTCAATCCTGTATTTGGCAAGTAAGTTGTTCATGTCCTTTAGTGTGTTGGCATATGTTGGTTGTGCAGGAGAAGAATCTGGATGAAATATTTGTCAAAGGAAAAAGAAATAGTCCAATTAATATTTTGTATTCTGATCAAAATGAATAATAATCAGTCATCAGCAGCTGAATGAGCCTAAAACATTTACATTCAACTTCATTTTTACTTGAATAAATCTGTTTATTGTCCACTTACCATGTTCAGAGCATTCGACATCGAGGCCACGTTCCCCATGGAGTCCATGCTAACAGTGTCTGTGTACGACTGGGACCTGGTCGGCACCGATGACCTGATCGGAGAGACGAAGATCGACCTGGAGAATCGTTTCTACAGCAAATACAGAGCCACATGTGGCATTTCATCCAACTACTCTGTGTGAGCATCACTTTCCCTGACGTCTTTCACTCACTGGTTAGCTCAGCACCTGTCTTAGGTATTGACCAAAGTATTTTGTAGTTTACTTACAAGACTTTTATGAATAAAACACCAGAGTAGGGATCAAAGTAGGGAAGTCTCCTTCTTTTTACTGCATTTACTGTGTGATTTATAACTTTTGAATGGCTCAATACCTGAAACCCTCAGACGTTCAATGATCTTTTTGTTTTTCATTGATGTTTTAGCCATGGATACAATATTTGGCGGGACCCCATGAAGCCCAGCCAGATCCTGGCTAAGCTCTGTAAGGATGGCAAACTCGATGGGCCTCATTATGGACCCGGAGGCAAAGTGAAGGTGGCGGGTCGGATCTTTCACGGACCAACAGAGATTGAAGATGAGAATGGTGTGTCTGAATCTTTCTCTAAGCACAAAGTTATTGGCAGCAGATATTATTCGTTTACATTAAGATCAGGCCATAAATGTCTGTGAATCTGGTAACACTGATTTGTTTCGTGGTTTGTTTTGATGTTTTGCTTTTCCTTATTTCCCTTCTTCCTTCCGTGTTGCTCTCGCAGGTCTGAAGAAGCAGACTGAGGAGCATCTCGCCCTGACAGTGCTAAACCACTGGGAGGAGATTCCAAGGGTCGGCTGCAAGCTCGTCCCCGAGCACGTGGAGACTCGGCCCCTGCTGAACCCCGACAAACCAGGCATCGAACAGGTAGGAAGGAGCCACCTTGTCCACCGTGTTGACACATCAGTTTGATAAGCTGTTAAAGTGTGTTGCTCTTCTCAAAGGGCCGTATTGAGATGTGGGTGGACATGTTTCCTATGGACACACCTGCTCCTGGACCTCCGATTGACATATCACCACGGAAACCAAAGAGGTAAGCCCAAGGCTGAAGCAGCCTGAAGATATGCATGTGACTAAAATGAGAAAAGCATAAATCCAATGCAGTTTAAATGGGAAATTTATGTTTTTACATTTGAAGTTTTTTTTTTTCCCCCAGACTAGAAAATGGTGAGTCTGTTTGACTAGTCAGCTCCAATTACTGTCGAATATACGTCCAACTGTGTGTATGTGTTCCTTCCTCCCCCCCTTACCAGATATGAGCTCAGGGTGATTATTTGGAATACAGACGAAGTAATACTGGAGGACGATGATTACTTCACTGGGGAAAAGTCCAGTGACATATTTGTCAGGGGGTAGGTACAGTGGGACGCGGCGACCGAGCCTCATCCCGTGGGTGTGAGCTGTGTGTGGGTTTTTTTTTTTTTTACTGTTAACCATGATTTTTTTGTTTTGTTTTTGTTTTGTTTCCATTTTTCTGTGTGCGTGTTTGTGTCGTGTCTCTCTGTGTTTGTGGTGTGTCTCCTGTCTGTCGTCCTCTCTTTCTTCTCTGGCCAATGCTCTGCTGGTGTCTAGCTTTGAGCTGCGTGTTGTTATTTGGAACACTGATGACGTAATTCTAGAGGACGATGCTTTCATGACAGGAGAGAAGATGTCTGACATCTATGTCAGGGGGTAAACACACTATCCCATCGCATGGCTCGTTCCCTCTTTCCTCTTCCTGAAGCCCCTGAGTAAATTATTTTACCCTCTTCCTCTTTTGACTCCATCCAGCACGTAACCTCACTCGTCCCAAACTGCCAGCTCGCCAGAGCATAATGCCGAGTGCCCAGAATAAGGCCAAGCCACAACTTGTTTTAACCATACTGTATAATTATTCTATCAGGTGATAAAACATTCAGTCAACAGACACAGAGATTGAAAAATTTAAAGTTGTTGACCTTGAACAAACTTTTCAGGCCACATGATCAGAGAAATGACAAACAGGCAAACTCTATTTAAGTGGAGGAAAACTGAGGGACCTGATGATGAAGAGCTCCAGAACAGCTACAGACCTTGTAGTGAGGCTGTTTTGTCTTTTACCTTCTTCTGGAGGTCTCATCTCAAGCCCCTGGAGTTTGCTCAGTTCCCTCACTTTTAATTGATTTAGTTTGTGGGTCAAAATACCATTTCCAAGATGAAGAACAAATGTGTATCACAGAGGTGTGGTTTGGGCCTGCAACACAGTTTTTCCTAGAAGCTACTTCATAATAAAGAATTTCAAGATATTTGTAATAATTTCAAGGTATTTTGAGCCTCTTGCATGAATGGAGATATGCAAACAATATGCATGCCAGTATGTCAGAGCTTCACTGTTTTAGCAGCACTGCTTGGTCCCAATGCTGAGTGTTCTTCGTGGCAGACATTTTATATTTGCCATCTGTCCAATGAATTGTCCATCTGAAGTGTCAGGAAATACTTAAGAGTTCGAAGTTTATAGTTTGGGAATGTCAGATTATTCCACAGCAAGAAGCAGCTGGTAAAATTACTAAACTTCCTGTGACCCCAGGCGGCCACGTCACTGCAGTATTCACATTATTACCAGTGGCTTGGAAATAACACCAAAGTGTAATCCAGCCAGCGTTTCTGATTTTGTTTAAGCTCATTCTTTTCTTTCCATAACATGTCAAAATGTCTACCACAACAACAGGTCTTCAGTGCTTGTGATATTTTATTTCCATGTTAGATGTCAGTGTTTTCAAAGCCTCCTTACTCCTGCACTTTGAACCAAACTCCCCTTTCCCTCCGCTGATGTGGTCTCACCCCAGGACTGTACTGTGACTAACAGGGTACCACCCTCCTAAACCGTAAACATCTGGAGGATGAAGTAGAAATCAGCATCCCTTTTGCTCTGTGCTGTACTTTGTACTGGCAGATGCAGCTGTCCTACACTGACAGTGAAGATGGGCCCGGGGTTGTTTCTGATGTGTTGGTGTTGTGATACAGCAGTGATGATTCAGTCGTTGGGTCGCATGAGATCGGGCATGTTTTAGTGACGGTGTTTCCTCTGTAGTCAAGAAAAACTCTCCCATTACAGCCTCAGACCCAGCCTGGTCTTGTTCCAGTGCATCTCAGTTACCAAATCATGGCACAGTCCTAATTGTTTTTAGACTGATTCCTTCTTTTCAGCTCATTTTTTATGTTTTTAGTTCTGTGTTTTGAAAACTAAGTGCAGCCTGCCTCCTACTCCTCCTGACTAAACGAAGGCAGCCTCTCATGCACTCAGCCAAAAAGCAAAAAAAAAGGTTTCTTTAGGGAACATTTAGGATCAATTTCAGGCATTTGTAGATGCTTTGCATGTGCATGGCTTTGAGAAATAGTGTGACGCCCCAACATCAAATCAGAATTGGATCCCATCTTTGACATTATCACACCCAGGGATATCAAACTGATTTGCTTTTGGGGAGCCACATTGTTTTGATTTTGATATATTACCATCATCTCTCTTGTTAGCAGACTGGAAAATATTAACATGCCCCATGTTTTTGTTTAAATTAACCAAATTAATCTCCAGTAACAGAGAAATACAGTTTCCTACATGTTAGACCCTGCATGATTAAAAATGTATCCCCCTCATGTTAACCATGATCTTTAAGGCTTGATATTACCTCTTACCTGCCTGTGACTTTCCCACAGGTGGCTCAAAGGGCAGCAGGAGGACAAACAGGACACAGATGTGCACTATCACTCCCTGACTGGTGAGGGCAACTTTAACTGGCGCTTCGTCTTCCCCTTCGATTACCTCATCGCTGAGGAGAAGATCGTCATCTCTAAGAAAGAGTCCATGTTCTCTTGGGACGAGACAGAATACAAGATCCCTCCTCGCCTCACGCTGCAGGTGTGGGACGCCGATCACTTCTCTGCTGATGATTTCCTCGGTGAGGACTGATGGGAGCGATTCTGGTTGGGTTTGATTTTGTTTTTGGACCTTCTGTGGTTTTTGTTGTAATTAGCAGTCTTCTACATACGGTCCTTATTGTCCATCAATGCTTTCAGGCGCGATTGAACTGGACCTGAACCGGTTCCCTCGTGGTGCTAAGACAGCCAAGCAGTGCTCCCTCAACATGATCCGAAATGACCACGAGCTTCCCACAATTTCCATCTTCAAACAAAAGAGAGTGAAAGGCTGGTGGCCCTTTGTTGCTCGTGATGAGAACGATGAGATGGAGCTCACGGTAAACATCTGTCTACACCTGAACCTTTTCAAAACAACACTATGTGCACATTAGGCCAGTTATTCTAGGATCATTATTGTTATTCAAAATGATTTTTATTTTAGTTTGTCCTCAGCTTTTGTTGGTCTGACTGCTCATCAAACTGCGTCAATGTGTCACAAGTTGACATTAGTTCAGTTTCATGGGTCAAAGGTCCCTGTGCCAGTAGAAAGTGTGTGTGGCGGCCAAAGCTCCATGTTGTGATTTTGACATTATTAATGTGACTACAGGGTAAAGTTGAGGCTGAGCTTCATCTGGTGACAGCAGAAGAAGCAGAGAAAAGTCCTGTGGGACTGGGACGAAACGAGCCAGATCCACTGGAGAAACCAAAGTAAGATGTTGACACGTTTTATTCACTGAGATATAAAATCTAATTCCCACAAACACACATGATTTTTTCACAGTTTAAAACTGAGGATGGTTATATGGAGCAAGAATCTCTTAAATCTTTCCCTGTGCACAAGGCAGTGCAGCAGGACAGAATTAGAAAATCACTACCAGCTCAGAAAGATGTGGTCTGGTTTGACCCATGTGCTGCTTTCTGCACTGTCAAAAAGCCAGTTACACTTTCACACTCGTTTCTCCTCCTACCATCTCTTCAACTGTCTCCCTCTGTCTCTCCCTCCCCTCGTCTCTTCCCTCCTTTGTGTGTGTGACCCTTCCTCCCTGTTTTTGCCGTCATCTGCATTCCTCTCTTTCCCCCCTTTTTCCTCCTCCTCTTACCTCCTCCTGTAAAGTCGTCCGGACACCAGTCTAATGTGGTTTCTGAGCCCTCTGAAGTCCATTCGTTACTTCATCTGGCACAACTACCGCTGGCTGATCCTCAAGGTCCTGGGGCTGCTACTGCTGCTGCTCATGGTGGGACTCTTCCTCTACTCAATCCCTGGCTACCTGGTCAAGAAGATGCTGGGGGCCTGATGCGCTGGTAGCCTCCGCCCCCTCCTCGCTGTCGCTGCTTCTCTTTTTAACCCCTTGCCTCCCGGGTCCTACCTGTAGCACCTCCTCTTCCGTGCCGCCAAACTCGGTTTCTTTGTGCTGTCTCTTTTTTGCTCCTATCTCTCTCCTCTGCTGTCTGATCACTAGAATAGTCTTTTCTGTGTCTTGTCTTGCCAGTGTCTGTTGCCACCAAGTGCCATTACACATCTTAAAAGTGAGAAATTGTGCATAGCCTCATTTTTGGCACAGGTTGCCTACAGTAGGTGGTTACATAGGGCACAACTTTTCATTTTCAGATGCCCAATCCAACCACTAAACTGTGAAATGCAGAGTCAACAGTTGTGATTAATATCACATGTCAACAGTCACTTTTGTTGCCAGGTTCTGTAATAACAAAACACTGTTGTTGACTGAAAACCTGAGGGTTTTGTTATTGCTGTGTAAATCCTGCCCAGACAAATCTTTGTAGCTTTTATTTAAAAATAGTGTGGCATTATATCAAATATTTCAGCAAAAACTACAGTACAAGTTATTTTCTTTTTAAATTCAGATCAACTCAACGGTAAGTCCAATATCTAAACCACATCACTGATGTGGTTACTTGTTTTTGTAATTAAAAGTAAATGATATTGTTTTTTTGCAGGAAACATTTGGAAATAAATTGGAACACAGACAATGAAGCGTAACCAAAAGACAGTATCTTTAAGTTAGAACTTAGCTGTTGGTCTTCCATCCATCTCCATTTCCATTGTGTTGTTTATTGTAAAGCTTTTACTCTGTGATGTGACCTTTGTGAAACTGTATACAGCTGTAGGCTGTGAGCATGCTGTATTAAAAGTAATAATGCCAAGTTAACAGTGACACTAACCACTAATACAAGCCTTTTCTCTTTTACTCCATCCCACTTCTCTCCCCTCTCTACATCCACCCTCACTCATCTCACTGCTGCACCACTCGCACGTCTTCCTCACCAAATCCATTATTCCCCCAAAACCTCAATCCACCCCCTGCAGTCGCCCAGACACCACCTTCCTGTGGTTCCTGAGCCCACTGAAAGCCATCCGCTACCTGGTGTGCAACCGCTACAAGTGGCTGATCATCAAGATCGTGCTAGCCCTGCTGCTGCTCATCATGCTGGGCCTCTTCCTCTACAGCATGCCAGGCTACCTTGTCAAGAAACTGCTGGGGGCCTGAGAGGGTGCTGGAAGGACAGGGAGGAGGGGTGGCCAGCCAGCCAGCCAGCCAGCCAGCCAGACCGATGCTGGCTGGGTGGGTGGATGGATGGGATGGTAGAGACACAGAGCCTAGATGCTGGTTTGTGAGCTCTGTTTATTCCATATGAGAAGAGTACCAGGAGTGACACCCACAGGAAGGCAGGCAGAGGAAAGAAAAGGCACTTTGAAGGTCAGATTGCATTAATTCTTCTATATAATCCATTCTGATCTTCATGTACAGCTTGCCACCTTCCACCTTCGCTCCAAGGTGAGAGGCAGACGCCACCTGAACTGACACTATCTAATCGTCTATCCAATCTGCAGCACCCCTAACAAACCTAATGCATCCTTGAAATGACTGTACAGCAATCAGATACCACAGGCCCTGAACTGACTTCAAGCAATGTCACATGATGGTGAATGTTTATCTGTTTCTGCAGTTTTGAATTTATTTATCAAGCAAAATGGAAAAGTTGGGCTGGTGCGTAGACGATTGCACAGATATTCATTTCAAGTGATGCTATTAGATCTGCCATTATTGCTACAAAACCTGTTATTGATTTAGGTTAATAGGGAACAAATGAACATTTCTGGCAGCACTTTGCTTTAACTTCTCCCCATATTTAGCATTTCTAAGCAGTTTACAACACAGCTGACTGGAAAACAAACTATAATGTAGACAAAGTATTTACTAATGTAGAGCTTTGTTGGTTGAAGATAAGTTTTATTACAACTTTGTTTTAATATATTGTTCATTATTATGAACAGATAGTGTCCACAGAAGTTACTGTTATTGAAAAATAGATTAACATTTATATTTGCTGAGATCTACATTAGTGTGTTAAATGTTTACATTGCTTATAAATGCTAAATGGTTAAAGCAAAATGTTAGAGCATTGTTAAACTAATATAGCTCTTGTATTCTTTGCACACTTTAAGAATGTGAATAATGAAGAATGAAACTAAAGATGTCTATTTTCCTAATGAAATTCAGTGAGACACAGAACAATAGGACTTCAAAATGAACCAAATACGTTTTCTGCAGGATTTAGTTGATTTGCTATGAGAAATGTTTAATTTCTTGCATCACAGCAACCAAGCCAGACCTGGGTCCAATCGTATTTGCAAATAATTTGATTTCTTTTGTTTTTTGTTTGTTTGTTTTTTGTTTTTGTTTAAAAAATGTTTACAAATATCATTAGACCAGATCTGATTTATGTGGAACCCGTTTCTGCCACTGAGATGAAAAATAAAACGACCCCCTCAGTCAAAATAACGAGATATTTTCTCAATATTCTGACTTAGAAACTCAGAATAACAAGATACTTTCTCATTTCTCGTTTGGGGGGGTTCAGGCTTAAAAAGTGTGTCCCCACCCTAAGTCAGAGTATTGAGAAAGTATCTCGTTATTTTATTTAGGGGGTCATTTTATTTTTCATCCCAGTGGTGGAAACGAGCTTCCATAGAGTTAAAATTCTCAAAAGCAGCAAATAATTATCCCAATTTTCTACAGAAATGTAGACTTCTGTCAATATGCATGCATCATTGTGATAACTGACCCCTGAGGTCATGTGTGTTGGCATGACTTGTCTTTCCAGCTTGACACAAACCAAATCACCAACCCTGCTGACTCTTAACATTACAGATAATATAAAGATGATGTATGGGAATATGATTAAGGTGCACTTCAGTGGAGTGGGAAAACGGGTCTGGGTAGATTGTGAAAATTCTGTATCGAATGTTTGCAGTGTTCATTACAATGCGAGGGTATTTCCATCTGTATTCAAGCGCATAGCCTCAAGTTGAGAGTGTGATTTCTGGATTTCATGTTCAGACTTTGCAATACTTTCTGTCAAAACCCTGTCCTCACACTCAGATCTGCTCTGTTCATGCTCCAGACCGAAATATAAAGCTGCCTGCACACATTTCCTGTGCTAAAGAAAAACCTGGAATGCTCTTGAATAAAGATGGGAATGCACCCACAAATATTTTCCCCTTTTCAAATTTGCCTGTGCTTGACCTCATTTGTGTTACAGTCTTAGTGATTCTCTTCCATTGATTACAGTTATTGTTTGCACTAAACTTGCCTGTTTTTATGATGAATTTGTGTATTTATATCTGTTGAAATGTGTGCAATATTTATTTTGGTCTGTTTTAGCAATTTAAAATAAACTGAATTCCATGAATGACCTGGTTGAGCTAAACTTGATGCTTCCACTACCTTAGGACCTTAAGTTTCAACACTAACTACTTTACTTTAACTACTTTAACTGTTGGAGTATCACGACTCGTTTTTCTTCATCATTTAGCTATATGGGGTTGTTTCAGGTACCTGTTCCTTGGTATTGTTTGGAGCGGTGGTTTCATTTCTGAATGTCTCTGTGCTGTCGTCCCAGCACCAGCATGTCGTGGCTGCTGAGCCCGGTGAGGACGCTGTGTATCCTGGCCTGGAGGAGCTACAAGCTGCAGTGTGTGTGCTGCTCCTGGCTGCTGTGCTCAGCCTGGCCTTCCTGGCTCTGCTCTTCTTCTCTCTGCCCTCAGAGCTCAGCCGCAAGCTGTTCAACACTGCTGGGTAGAACCACAACACTGCAGCTCTACATAGAAATTCTATGTATCCCACAGAAACAGCTGTGTTCCTTTGGTCGGCTGCAACGTACTGGAAAGATAAAAACACTGGCAGATTTTAGAATGGATTTATTCTTTTCCATGAATATATGGTGATTCACATCCATGTGCTGTTCCAGGTTGACCTTAGGGCACCTCCCGCTCTGTGCTGACCTATCAGAAAATAAAAGCTGTGAGAGAGACGAAGACATTACATCAGCACATTCATTTCTGGTTAGATTTCATAATGTAGCTTCTAAGGATTATTTTCATTTCGTTAACATTTGGTTAGTAACGTGTTAGAAAAGTGTGAAAAATACAAGTTTTCTCTAAATTGCTTTTGTCCAGCCAACATTGCAAAGCCCAAAGATATTTAATGTACAATGTAGCTGTGACAAAGACAAACAATGAAAAGAGCTGGAACCTACAGCCTACTGCAAATCATTGATCTTTAAAATAGCTGCTTATCTTTTTTTCTGTTGCTAAATAAATTGTTTGAAGTTTCATCTTGAACTCTTAAGGATAATTTCAATACTCCAGGGCTGCACCTGATAATTATTACCATTCTTTTAATCTACCAACAACAGTTTTAGTTCATCATTGTGTCAGTAAAATACCAGAAAACAGTGAAACATCAGTTCCCCCTGCCACAGCTGACATGCTAAAGGTCCGTGTTTTTGTTTTGGAGTGTTAACCAACATATTTCATTGCATTACATTTGCACATTGCAGTTACTTTTCTTTACTAATGTTAGAGTTTTTCAGTGAAACACAGTGGGACAAACTAAAACACACTCACCCTTGAGTTGAGAGACTGTTGCAGCAGCATGCGCAGCTCCGTGTTCTGCTGCCTCAGACTCTCCGTCTCAGGGACGAGCTCCGAGATCTCCGTGAGGACTGCGCTGGAATTGCACAAAAAGAAAATGTTTCATTTGAGATCAATAAATGTTTCCTGCGTGTGCGGCCGTTACTCACAGGTGCTGCTTAAATGTGTTCTCCGCTACTTCCCAGAGTTTGACTTTGTCCTCAGAGATGATGTTTCCCATTCTCTCCCAGTATGCTGCTTCTGCTGAACTATCCCAGGTTTCTGGATGCAGAGAACCAGCCTGTTGGAGGGTTGAGCTCTCCCTTAGAAAACACCAGGAACACATCAGCATCACGTAGAGGAAGATTGTCTCTGCCTTACTAATGTATCCTGAGATCACATTCACATCACACAGACAGCCCAGATAACAACTTGCTTGTATATAACATAAAAATATAAGAGAGTGACCTGATGCTTAGAAATAAGTGCTTTGGTTGGTTATTTTCATAGATGTGCACTAACCTCATGTGCTGCTTGAGGAAGCTTTTAAGAGCAGGTAGGACATGGTGTGACTGGATGAGGTCAGAGGTCAGATTAGAGCTGGCCTCTGCCTGGTCACTGGATTCACCACAAACATCCTGCAGGCAAGAGAAAAACACTGTGATTCTAATTGTCTTGTCTGACAAAGACTTGAGGCCATATTTTGTACAAACTTAGGAGTGGATTTTTTTATGAGGATCCATCCACAGCACTCCTCACCCCACTCTGCTGTTTGTGCTTCAGTAAGAAATGAGCCAGTTTGGACAGATCCTCTTCTTCTATGCCTAAAGACTGGAAGAAAAAAAATGCATCCAGTTGTTGAGGATTGAAAAACGACACATTAATACATTACACCCACTGTTAACTGATGTTCCGGGTAAGGCAGCTGTTACATCTGCTGTGACAGCTGTGCTGTGTTTGTGTGTGGAAAGTGGGATAAAATAACAGGACATGAACTCACAGAAACGAGATAGCCCAGCTTCACAACAGTCTGCTCTTCCTTCTCCAGAGGAGTCAGCAGCTTCAGGAGTTCCTCCTCCACCAGGAAGCCCTGAGACAAAGAGGAAAGAGGAATACTGAGACATAACACTCAAATAGGAAACAGATAGTTTAACATAGAGAAAGAAAACACAGGCAAACAGCTAATTCAAGATTGTATTGAAGTTTTAAAAAGTGTCAACCTCTAAAGCACACCAACACATGGCTTCTCTCACTGTCATGGGTTTATTTTGATAGATGTATACGTGGTTGTCTAAAATGGTGTAATCTATTATCTTGTTAAACGACTTCATAAACTTTCACTGTGGTCAATATGAAAAGTCCTCTCTCACCGCCTCATCACACAGCAGCTCCATCACTTTCTTCATTGTCTCCCTTGACAACATCTCCTCCTCCACCTCTGCTTCACTCTCACGCTGCAGTAACATCTCCATGTCTCTGCTGTCAGCATCAGTCTCCAGCACAGCTGAGGTTTCTGTCATTTCCTGGATGCGCTGTAGAGCCTGTCCTGTGTGAAGGAGCTGGGGGGCGGGCTGGTGAGTGGGCCTGTGGGCCTGTATCTGAGGCTGGGATGATCTGGAGAGTTCAGTAAAGTCCAAAGTTGGTCGCTCCCAGGATAAACCAAGGTGCTGCTCACAGATCAGCGAGTCAATGTGCAAAAGCTTCTCCACGAGTTGCTTCACCTCTGCGTCAAGCATTAGCCACATGTCCTTGAACTTCCTGGCATCAGCAGTTGCAAAGTGCCTGCAGGGAGTGAAGGATGGACAAAGGTGGAAAACAAGAGGAGCAGAAGGTTTAAGAAATAAGCAATAGCACATTATAACCATGTTGCTTTAAACATTTAGGTTAACTACGACTCACTTCATTTTCTTCAGCATGCGTTCATATTGATGGATGTTGCGTTTGTACTCCTCGGACAAATTCCGGCTTCTCGTCATAAAATCTTTTTCTCGACTGTTTTTTTCAGTCACCAGCTGTTTCTGCTCTTCACGCAAACTGAAACACAAATCCACCCCCAAAGTCAGTGAGGTCAATACAACAGTTAGTGCATCATTGTGTAAGAAAATCTGTGTCACCTGGCAAACTTGTTCTTCAATTGGGCCTTTTTGATGCTGTGCACTGCCACGTCATTCTTTTCCCTTATCTGTTTGAGCTTCACGACCATGTTGGTGGCCTTAAACTGCTGACAGGTTTTCTCCAGATCCTACAGAAGTAAGTATGAAACCTCGAAATCAGTGTTGACAATATTACTGGTGTCTAAAACTTTTCATTATTATTTCAGATAAAATGAACAGGTTTCACTAGCAAGTTGAATATTTTATTTCTTTTAGGGGGTGCATCTTGATCTTTGTGCAAACCTGAAACTTTGCATTGTGTTCTTTGAGGAGGATGCTGTTCTTGTCCATAGTCTCCAACATCAGACTGTGAATTGTTGTTTCATAATCCTTCACTTTATTCTTCCTCTGTATCAGCCTCTCTTGCTAGAAATAGATTAGGTGTCATTAGGTAGAGTTGAGCTATGAAGGAAGATAAGAGGAGGCTGAATTTTGAGTTTGAAGCTTTGTGTGTATTACTCATTTTCTCCTGACCTCTGTGTCCCAAAGTTCCTTCATAAGTTGTTCCCATTCAGTCTTGTCTCTTGTAAGTAAAACCTCATTCTCCTCCTGATAAACTCTCTACCAGCAACACAAGCACATCCATTAGTAATAATCACAACAATGGCATAAACAGAACCGAGACACTAGCTAGCTACACAATGAAATGTGAATATAGTAAATTTAGTTGGTATAAGGTTCAACGTCAGTTAAACATTTAGCACTAAGCACACAGCTCAAGCTGATGGGGATGTGATTATTGTTTTAGGTACTGAAGTGAACTTTTTACCTGATGGAGCTGGATGAAAAGTACAGTACAAATGCCTGAATCCAATTTTTTTCGAAATCTTTTAACTACTACTCACTGACATCAAGGTCTTAATCTTGAATGTCTGCAAAATTTCACGGTAACCCATTCAAAAGTCGTTGAGTTATGTTGGAAGTTTTAACAACAAATGGTTCAACAAAGTGTAAGACAGAAAGAAATTATGCAAAATGAATCAAAACAAACAGAAATCTGCTGGTGCTCACATAAGAGACACTGTGTATTCTATATGTTCTGTGTTGTCCTGATGCAACAAGCCTAAATCTGGTCTTACTTCAGCCTGGGCCATCTCCTCCCTGTAGGCCTTTGTCAGGGTTTTGATCTGGTCCTCCATCCTCTCCATCATCAGGTCCAGCTCTTCTGCCTGCTTCCTCAAGTCCTTCACATAGCGATCGTCTCTAACCTTTAGCTCCTGCTCAAACCAAGTGATTGAATGAATGGACAAGGCCCTTAGAAGACAACACCAAAGAGTATGAAGCACATGCACAGCACACTCCAGTTTTTCGGAAAGATTTATGACTGACAGAGGTACCTGCTGCAGGTCACTGATGAGTTTTTTCTTGTCTTCTATGAGAACAGAACACAGCTGCTGCTGGCTGTTCAGAGCTTCCTGCAGCTCTTGAGGGATCACCTTCTCTTTAGCCATCGCCCACCCTCTGGTGATCTCCTCAAATTTTTCCTGGCTGGACTTTACATCTTTTTCCAGCCGCTCTAATCTGGACCAAGAACAATGCAATGATGATGAAAAAAGAGAAAGGAAGAAGCATTTTTACAACGTCACATTAGACAATTGAACACTGTGAATGTAATATTTACAAAGGTTACCTAATTCTGCGAGCTTCCTCCAACTCTGTCCTCTGCATACACTCTTTGGCATCAGCTGCAGTTTGGATGTTGGTCACTAATGTCGTCAAATCTCTCCGCAGCTTAACCATCTTCTGAGAAGTACTCTGCTGATATAAAAAAGGACGTTGCTTAAGTATGGGTATATGGCAAGAAATTGCACTCAAGTACACAGTAGATTATGACAATGGTAATTCTACCACTATCTTTAACTAACACATTGTACCTCTGCTATCTTCACATACTGTGTGATTTCATCTCTTCCTATGTTAATGTCAAACAAACTAAACAAAAATGAACATTTGAGAAAAATGCTCCACTCTGTCTCTAGAGAGCTGCTTTGCCTCCCTCAGCTTGCCATGAACGTCCTCTTCTTCTTGTTGAAGAGGCCTTTAATGTCCTTATTTATCCATGGCTTATTATTGGGGAATTTTTTTGTATGGAACAACATTGTCCTCACAGAAGTGGATGTAATCTGTGATACAATGAGAGATGCCTTCGATGTCCTCACCATGAGCGTCCATGAAAAGGTCCCAGTTTGTAACCCTGAAGCACTCCTGCAGGGCCTGCTCAGCATCCTTTGATCAAACCTTCACATACCTCTTGGTAGCAGACTGTTGTCTTACTACAGGCTTGTATGTTGGTACTAGATATATTAAGCTGTGGTCTGATCAACCAATTGGGGGGAAGGCTGCAGAGCTGTATGCCTCCTTCACATTGGCATAAGGAGATCAAGAATCTTATTTTCTCGTGTTGCACAGTCCACATACTGTTTGAAGTTGGTCAGAGTTCCCGAAATACTGACATGGTTAAAATCCCCATTAATTAGAATAAGGGCACTGGGGTGTTTTGTCTGGAGACCAGCGACAACTGTGTGGACGATGTCACATGCACTCTGTGCTGCAGCTGATGGAGGAATGTAAACAATCACAACTATGGCGTGTGAAAACTCACGGGGCAGGTAGTATGGCCTCAGTCCAACCACCAACAGCTCAATGTCTGGAGTGCAGTTTCCATAATCTCCATATGTCTCTCCACAGGAATTAGAAGATCCCAACTCATCCACTTTCATCCGTTATCAGAGAGAAAGCATAGATCTTGACTTGACTTGGATTAACAGATGATAATTCTATAAAAAACTAGCAAAACCCACCTTTTCACTCTTCTTCACCTCAGCCTGGCTCTCACTGGGCTCCTCGACCTCCACCCCAGGGTCTTCTCCCACCTTCTGTGTAGAGACACTGAAGTTGTGTATGTTTAGCAATTGTACTCAGCCAGAAACTAAACTAAGCATGATCAAACATAACTGCTAGATAAAAACTACTATATAGCTATATGTTTTTATTAACCCATACAAGTCAATAGTAGTGGAAGAAGTACTCAGGATCTTCACTTAAGTAAAAATAGTAGTAACACATTTTGAAAATGCTTCACAACTAGAAGAACTGATTCAAAACTTCTTAAAGTAAAAGCCTTAGCGTTAACTATAGCTAACTGTTAGGTCAACGTTAAGCTAGCTAGCTAGCTATTTAGCGTTATTTGTTAGTTAACAACTAGTTAGGTTACCTGCTCCCAGCCTCTTGGTTTTCATCCAAGGGTTCAGACGGCTCGTTTGGCTTCGTGTTAACTTCTTCCATGGTCAGAAGATGTTGTGAAAACAGACAGAAATGGTCAAATATCGCAGAAATATTAAATAATAACCAGAAAAGATGCGATTCAGTTTCGCCGCCGTCTGTTTGGAAAATGTTGCTATGGCGACCAGAGACTGTTGAGTGCTGCCTTCAAGGACCTGTCTGAAGGTCGAAATTCCAAGAACTGTAACCCACATTATTTTTCCTAGGTTTAGCTCTTAACGATGTTGATATTAACTACTTAGAAATAAATATGAAAATAATTAATACGAAACCACCCGAACATGCAATATTTACAGAGCAGTTAAACTCATAAAATTAATTCCTAGACTTAAATTCAATTCTATATGGTCCTATTTAACAGTATGTCCAATATTAAGGGGAATTTTGGCTGACTACTCTGTATATTAAATGCAAAGGTAACTGTACACGTTTGTATGAACAATGCCATCCAGCAGCCACAAGACGTATATGTCCCTTGTTATAATGTTGGTAATCTTTCTCATGCATTGTCTGACAGTGATGGTGAACCTGCATCACTATGACACAGGTGCAATACTAGCAGTGAATGGGCATCATTGACATTTTACTACATGTGGCTGAGTGCAGCCATCTAGTGGCAATAGCATTGTGCAAAAATACCTAGGTGGTTATGATGGACGAATTAGTTGTATATTTTCAAGCATGTGCTACATAATTTGCAGTCCAATAATGTCTGTGTTCATCCTTCAATAAGTCACATTTTTGCATTTAAGGTTTATAATGCAGTAGTTTATGTGAGATAAAGCTCTATGATCTTAATCTTAAAATACTAAATGAGTTTTAAAAAAAAAATCAACACCAGATGACAAATCATTGTCAAAAACACAAAAAAGTAACTGTCTGCAACAATCATGACGACATATTCCAACCCAGGTTCAAGAGCAGAAACAAAGACTGACATAAAGTTTGGGCACAGTATAACTGGTGGATAAATAATAATTGGCATTCAATTAATTTAGCACATTTCTGAGTGATGAGAGGGGTGATTGTAATTCTGGCAGAGTAATTTCTGTATAACTATTAAAATAAAGTCTAAAGCAGTTTTCTGAAGCTGACTTTAGGTGGCGCTACTGTCCTACAAAGAAATTTTTTAGCATCATTGAAATATCTGGTTTTTTTTTCAAAAAGAAAAAAAAGGCATGCTTCAAAAACATGCAGATTTTTCTCATATGTGTTGCTCAAAACCAGAAATCTAGTGACTCCCATACACAGAATCTGCTCTTTTCTAATTCATACACACACAGTCCACACAAATGATAAATGTCTTCTCAAGCTGATGGAAAGATGGGCACACTCTGGGTGTCTACATAAACAAACACACACATGGGTCAGATGTTCCTGCCCTAAAGAGTGCCCCCTGTCCTTCCTCGCCCTAACCCCCCGGGGCACCTCATCGCTCATTTAGCCTCAAGTGGCCTCAGTTGCTGCTGAGCCACAAGGGATGCAAGTCATGTAGCAAAGGTTTCTGACATATGATCCAGCATCTGTGATGTCACCAACAGCTGACTTGTCATAAGACCTTTGTGAAAGGGGGTAAGTAAGGGATGAACAAGCAGAGGGCCTTATTTTCAACAGACCTGTAGCTGGAACGCTGAGTGCTTTCGCATCAAGCTGCTGAGATTACAAACTGAATGACTGCCATTAGAGAGTGATTCTATAATCTATTATAATACCATAAGCTAGGGATTGACAGACTTTGACCCCACTCACAGGTGTATAATGAGCCCCATTCACTCTGCATATGCTCTGTGAGAGAGGGTGCATGCATGTGTCTGCTAATTCCTGCCCCCAGGAGCATATGTTTACTCTTTGTTCAACAAAGCATCATATTCATTGCTCAGGGGTTGAGAGGTGCAAAATCTAAGCCTGACCTTCAACCAGTTAACTAACTGACAGCTTAAGGTGTTGGTGTTGGTGGGGGTTGCGTAACAACTTAAGCCTTAACTAACAATTTCTTAATATGGCCATAACGAAGGAGGCATTTGCTGCTATAGATCCCGGGCAGCACTGCACTGTACAAATTGCAGCAAAGTGGAGGACGACTGGAGAGGACAGCAGAAAATTCAAAGGCATTTAGTCTAGAAGAAGCCATGACCTCGTCAAACAGCAGCAAAATGGTAATTTCACAAGAAGGAGATTTAATAACTGAAAAAAACAGAAGGTCACATTCAGAAACATCATGAAGAGCATCAAACCTGAAATGTACTGGCCTTGTTTGAAGAGAACTAGGTTTTTGTCGTCTGCTGGAGCATCTTTTGCTAACAGGCACAACACAACCCTGCTACCTTTAAATCTTCTGCTGCACCTATTTTAACCTTTAAAAATTAAGAGCCTGGGGGGACAGAGATGCAGATGTACAGACAAGAAGAAGAAGAAGAAGAAGAAGAAGTAGAAGTACTTTATTAATCCCCAAGGGGAAATTCAAAGGGGCTATTGCAGAAAAAAAAACCCCTATTAATATGTTGTATTGATATCTATTGTAAAAAATAAAATGATCTCAAGGTCTGCACAATGGAGGCCAAGTATCCAGTATCTTAGTCTTCCTTCCTCATCAAACAAGGTCTCAGGAAAGTTTGTATCATCACTTAATCACTCGAGCATCAACAATCATCAGTTCAGCTTCAGCTGTCGTGCATCTCTGTGTGCACGACATGACACAGGTATGATAGGGTGGACCCTGAGCTCTGCTAATGCACTGAAGGTACTGGACTATCTGCACTCTGGACTGGCAACTTTCACACAAACTCTAGCACCTCTTTCCCACTTTAATCCAGCACAGAACTGGAGCAAGCAGTCGAGATCAAGATGCGAGTCAGTTTCCAAAATTAATTTCTTCCACAGAAACTGTCACTTACAGTAGAATTATTCTGTCAGTCATTTTTTAATCAAAGCTCTTTGTGAGTGGATTAGGTGTGCAATCATTTTGCATGGCATTAGGCCACCAGCACTGCTGGACTGCACGTTCTGCTGCAGTTTTTTTACGAGGAGGTACAGAACATTGGCTGCCTCCAACACAGCAGTTTATCAAACGTAAATGTAACTTTGTGGCTATGCAAAAATGCACAAGTGTGCACACTTGACACATCAGGGAAAATGAAAAATGTTCTTTTTACTGCTTGTTTCTCTCTTTTACACACAGACAATAAGGAGTGCATCAAAACCAATAACCAAAAGCACTTCTGTCTCTCAAGGTGAAGTATAATAGGGCCAAAGATTAGGAAATTCACCGTTAACACTCAAACAGCATAATACTCTTTACCATATGTGAGGCCAACAACTTATTGTTGTTATAGACCTCAATCAAAAGATGACTAATTCTCCAAACCGCAGACTGCACAAAGCTCTTATCGGCCACTTGTGCTCCATAGGAGGATCTATTTTGAACAAATAAGCAGATCCAAGGTGAAATTGTGTGTCTGTGAAGAAATGCATTCAATCAAACTGTACTTTTTCCATTTGAAAGGTTTAAATCCATCTGCATTCACATTATAAAGCTACTTATTCAATTTCAAAAGCATTTCTTTATTAGCCAGAGTTACAGTAATAACCCAAAGTCAAATAAGTGACAAACTGTGACATAAATTTAACAGATGGACCAGGACTATAAATAGTGTGAAAGGTTTTCTTGTTATACCCAGACACATTTCAGGTGGTAATATTGGACTTTTTACTCTTTTACATTTATTCTACAGCTTCAGTTACCAGTCACTCACTAATCCACATATTAAGACATACAACATTACTCTGCCTTGAATAATATATTGTGCATAACATGAATATGCAAATGACTTCTCTGAAAAGTAAATGTGCACTGGACATTTCCAGTTTCCTCATCAGACCTGTTTAAAATGCATATTGGTCCAAGCTGAGACAAAATCAGGCCTGTGCCAGTTCAGGGCAGCAGCAGATGAATGACCCAACAGGCTTTGGGAGTCCAGCATCCTGCACAGTGCGGGTCAAACATGACACGCGCCAACATTACTGTTCAAATCCTGCGTGCATGTTAATAATGACACGTGCATTTGCCCAATAGTGGGGCCATAGACTGTCACACAGGTTAAATTCTGAAGTCCTAACTATATTTATGGTACTTTAAAATATGTGATGCACATCACTGGATCACGGAGAGGACCAGCTTTTCTATCGGTCCTCTCCATCACGTGTTGGCCTCCGGTTCGGTCCATCTAAGAGATTTTTTTTTTAAAACTCTACTTAGGGACCCGGTGGACCTCCGGAAAAAAACGGGGCTTAACAGGAATCAGTTTTCCTTCCGGAGCTTCAGGCCGCTCAGCACACTTCACTATGCGGGAGCGCAAATGACAAAAGTCCCGTGTTTTTAGCCGCAGCCGGATCATATGACTCGGCACAGCCGTAATGCTCTTAGAGCCGCCGGGGGCCTGCAGGCTGCAGTGGCCGCGCTCCACAAGACCAAAAAGCCAAAGGAGTTTAACGGATGTGCTGCTGCGATTATTCGGCCAAGTATCTTTATCCCACATTTAGATTAGCTGCTAATGACGAAGGAAAAGCTCCGTTACAAGAAACACAAGGAATCCTGAGAACAAGGGCCAGTCCTGTGTGAAGAAACAGCTTTAACCACAAACATGGGCTCATTATAAGGAGCCTGCAGCCACAGGCCTGGAGCTGCTGACAGGACAGCTGCTGCCAGCGGTGCAAACTATTTTCTGACATTCAAGCACCAACAAAACAATAGAAAGTACCGCAGAACGAAAGCCCCTTTTGCTGTGTTACATTACGGATCATATAATGTTAAACTGTTGTTACAGGGCCGGTCAATGTGCAGCCAAGTCCAACTGGTTCAGATACTCGAGTAACATAATCTGATTTTACAAGATCATCATAGATTTTAGACGAAAATGTTGATCTGAAACGTAACTATTAGTTTTTAGATAAATGTGAGTACAAAGTACAAATACTTCCATCTGAAATGTACTGCAGTGGAGTACACACGTACTGTAACATGCAACAGAAATGATCACATACTTGCAAAATACAGAAAACCTTAGTGTTTGAAAAAGTACAATAAGCACAGAAGATCTATTTCTAGTTAATGTACTTATAATGACAAAAGCTGAAGTCCTCACTGTGCAGATTGGACCTTCCAGTCTGACTGTACAGTAATATCAGATTAAATCATTATTACAGCTTTACCATACTAGTCAATGTGGAGCTCATTTTAAGCAGCTATGACATGTTTGGGTAGTTTATCAATAAAATCAGTGTATTTTAGAAACTGACTGTAAATTCTGAAAGAAAATGTTCATCTGAAATACCAAAGTACCTGTCACCCTAATGACATGCAGTAAAAAGAGCATTAAGTGGAAGGTAATATAAAACAGAAACAGTGAAGTAATACTGTACTTAATTATACTGTGGTTGTTTGTCTCCAGGTCAAAGTAAATCATCACCAGCAGGTTAAGGCACAGCTCTGTGTGTTTGGGCTGTTGTCTACAGAATGAATGTTTACATTACTTCACAGAAAATGCATTTCTAATAGGTAAATTCATCAACTCCACACTCAGCTCATAAAGGAGACTTCATGTCATGAGCAGTCACAAACCCTTAACAAATTAAGTTAAACATCAGTGGAAAACGACAACAGAGCACATTAAAAGCTTTATGCAACCACAAAAAACACTGACTGGAAAACAGGTAACATCATAGTGTGGTACTTTGGAGTGCTCTTGCATTATGTGTGTTGTCTTTATTTACTACTACCCCCCCCCCCCCACCCCCCCCCCCACCCCACCCCAATGATGTGCACCCCCTCTCCTTACAGCAGATACATGTCACCACTAATGGACATCAAGTGCTTCCTTTTTGTAGCTCCCTTCTGGACATACATTAGAGACAGAAAACCCATTTATCATCCCATAAATAGAACACACACACACACACTCACACACAGCCACTCACCCTTTCTAGTGGCAGCAGTGTGTCTTAGACTGCGGGATGCGCTGAACAACCTGATGATTGCTAACGAGTTGAAATGAAGAAGAGGACAGGATCTGCCTGAGGATGAAGGGTGTTATTTGCAGCAACATGACAAACATATGATTCATTTATAAAGTGAGATATACATCAATTTCAACACATCTCGTCTCCCAGAAATCCAAGATATAAATGTAAACTTTCGTTCAACAGATCTGATTTTTAATGATGGCAGTAAGAGGCTGAGTCAGACAATTCGTGAGCCATTTCTACATTTTTCAATGTTTGCAAATCTGAGAAATATATTTTCTATTTTCAGCATTTATACATTTGAAAAGAAAGTTATAAGACTATTAAAGCAAACATTTATTATTTATTGTGCCATTTGGGCATTAAAATCTCCAGTCCAGCTTCCACTTTCTTGAAGTCTGTCTGGTATCACAGCAGCCTGAAACCACAGGTGAAGCTGCTGTTGACGACTCTACATTCACTGCAAGTCCATGAAACCTCAGGCACAAAACAGTCAAGTCAAATCTTCTCCTAAACTGTAACCTTAAAAGAACGCTGTCCTCCATCTTCAGCTCTGTTTGTCCTGAATGTTAATCAGGCTGGTGTAGGACTTTGCTCGCTTGGCTGTGAAAAGACAATTTATGTTAATATACAGGTTTTCTGCAGAAATTGAAAGCACTCAGTGGGTCTCACACAAGATCATTTGTCCAGTTCCTTTTTCTATACTTTAATCTGTGAGGTTTTCTTGTGTGACCATTTCAGATTCAGACAACTCTCCAAAGAGCTGCCACAAAAGGCTGCACTGCTTGTTTGGGCAGGACTCATTCACAAAAAATGAAGTACGATTTCACCCTGCAGAGCTTCAGATTACACAGATAAAGGTAACAGATTCAGCAGTAACCTGGCAGCACTGTCGTGTGACACAAACAAAGATGGAATTAACCGACATAAAGGTAGATGGAAAAAATATCTTGCTAAAGCAAAAACATGGATGGAGGCAGTCGAGGACACATGGATGTTACACTCAGGTGTAATGGAGGATGTTCCCCTAAAACTGACTTACAGAAAAAACACTGACTATAATGATGACATGGTGAATGTGATATTCATTTTGCATGGTTTCTTTCATTTGTTTGTATATGTTTTGGAGGTGAGGCAAAAAGAAAATTCTAATGAAATCAATACATGCTACTTAAGACATATCTGTTCTTATGTGTGCACTTGACCATCACATGCTATTTGCACAATCAGTAGCACTTCTCTACCCACTGCCTGAAAAACTGGGAAACAGCATCAGATCCTTCAAGCCTCCAACACAGAAGATAATCCTGTGATTCAGAGATGTGCAGGAGGAAACACCACTATTCTTTACAATAACATAGAACACCCCCACCCCTTCCTCCTCTATCCCAACCACAACCCTAAAATCAGTCAGTCAGTCAGGCCCCTCCCGCCACAATGAGCCCAAACCCCTCAAAACCCTGTCAAAAAATCTGTGTGTGTGACAATAGATGAATTAAGCTGGTTACTCACGGTGTATGAGCTTGCGTTTCTTTTGTTCAGAGTGAAGGAAGCTGCTCAAGTAGAAGATGATGGGCAGAAAGAGCATGAAGCTGGAGACAGCGATGACAGACACGTTCTCCTCACGGGCGAAGGAACACTTGAATTTCTTACTCCACAGCCTGCGGGTCATGTTCATCTGAAACGAGGCAAAGTGCAACATAAACCTCAGATCAGGTGACGGGACAGTGTTACCATTAATCCAACAACATCCTGTGTCCACAGGCTTTTGGGTTTGGAGATTTTATATCTTTCAGCCTGTATTGAATGATGATGTAAAACCAAACTCAACAATTATAAACATCATAATGAAAGAAATAATGTTTTGACATTAAAAAGGCATCATGAAACTTCTGACAGGACAAGAGCTGCAAGGTTTCCATTTTCACACATATTTTTCTTTCAGTTTTTAACAGAAAATAATCAATGTATCTGACATCATTCAAGCTCAATGAATACTACAACTTGGTACATTTAGGAGTGACACAAACATCTTGTCACCATCTGAAGTGGATGGACAATTAGTGTTTACAGATTCCTCTAGGGGGTGCAGTTCTACAAATCTCTGCTCCTGGTATACACACCGCATCCTCTATGTCAATGCACAGAGTGTGATTCTTCTCCATGCTGCTGTACAGCTCATTCATGTCTCTGTATGCGCTCTTACAGTTTTTGCAGAGCTCTGTGTAATTCCCCTGTGAAGACAAAGTCAGAAAATGAAACAGTCTATGTGGTGAACGTCTGGAAAGACACAAACATTGACAACATCGCTGACTAAATGATGTACCTGCTGATACTTCTCAAAGCAGGTGAGAGTTTGGTTGAGAGTGCTCATGAAGAACAGCATGTCACTGGTCAGGTTCTGATATCCATCAGTGACGCAGTCTGCACAACAGGAATATAACAACATCAGTGTATCAGGTATGTTTAGGCAATAAATGTGGACAAATCAGATCAATGACTACATGAGAAAAATCCTGCTCTCATCTTGACCCACAGGCAGAAAACAGTGAAAAACTAACAAACTTCATACAATAATATACTGAAGACACAAGCTGCTGTGGTCTATACTGGACGTCTTTATAGCTGGAGAGTCTAATAAAATGTCAATCACACATTTATTCTACAACATCCACTGTGTCCACTCCAATCAAAACACTGCCTCTACTTGACCCCTGCACTCTGACCTCTTTGGTCAAATGCATGTGTGTAAGACGAGCACATATTTCTAATCATACAATAACAACAAACTTCGAAAATGAAGAAACTAATGCAATGAATTGTTCTGTGGAAAACTTACGGTTACAGTCTGATTTACTCCACAGATCCTCCAAATTGCTGTACAGCTGATAAACCACCATCACCCGATCACTGCGCAGAAGACTGTCCCTGCAGCTCACATTACCTGGACCCATCTGAGGACACAGGCACAGTTCGACATGCTCTCAGACACATCCCACAGCTGAATTAAAGGGTCAGGCCACCTCTTGTCAAATAACATGTTTTGTTGATTTTTAGTAAATACAATTCCTGCAGCATTTGCCTTGTTCCTTTTTGTTTCACAATCTTAAAATAGAAAGAGAGTAAACAATAACTGTGGCATGTCCCATAGTTAAGCATGGGGGGCTTTGGGCTTGTGTGGCAGAGGAGATGTTGCATAGACAGAACATATCTGCAAACTCTGAGGCCAAATGTCCTGCAGTCAGTCATGAAAGAGGCTGATGTCTGCAAAAAGACAAGGAGCCAAAGCACACGACAAAAACCACCACAAACACAAGCTGAACCTTTGTAAATACAATTAAAAGTCTGAGTGTGGCTCAGTAACAAGCTGTGGGAGCAGGACAGAGGAAAAAAAGGAAGAAAGACTGACAGTTGTCCACACATTTGCTTTTATTAGTTTATCAGGAGGCACTAACATGTAAAATAAGGCTCATTTATAATGTCTGTTTGTTTCATGTGTTGTAATTAGAGCCAACTTTTACTTGCAGCTTCATTTCAACAGATCAGTTTAAAAAAATGTGTTTCCTCTAATTTGTCACATCACAAGACTCGTGACTCATGACAGGCCTCCAGGCAGCAGGACCGGACTAAAGCACTACTTTAGTAGAACTAAAGCACTTAGGACGAACCTGGTCTGAGGAGATGTTCAGGTAGGTGTGCACGAGGCGTCCATAGCTGGAGAAACAGCTCTGACACACCTTGACGGGACGCGCCGCAGGTATCATACAGTTCACGTAGGCCACGTATCGTTGTCCAAACAGGTGGAGCAGCTCCCTGCAGTAGTCACTCACCTCCAGGTCTTCTGGGAAGGAAGACCGAAGACTGAGGGAGAATAACGAGTCCAAACCAGGCTGCAAAACAGGACCACCAGGACTCCAAGACCCGATTTGTCCCAGTTTGCCCGCTGGGTCTGAAGCCGTTAGGTCTGTTTCGTCGGCGGACACAAAAGAGAAAACATTTATCACTACTAAAACGCAAAACGAACAGCTTTTGTAAGAAGACATGACTGAAAACGGAGAATAAAGCATCGCTTCTTCTTTCAGTCGACACAACCCATGATTTCCTGGTTATTTCGTGATCACGTGAGTGTGTAAAATCTCGCGAGATCTCACAACTCCCGTAGCTTGATAGTTACTGCTTTAATTTCTCATCATAGAGCCTCCATGTGAATTCACTACATATTAAACACTATAATAATAATATAGTGTAACTTTTTAAGGTACACAATATAACCTTTGATCTGTACATTTAGTATTTAGGCCTAGGATTATTTCATTATACAGTACAATAAGTTATTATTAGTACAGTTCTATTACTAAGTCTTATCGGTTTACATGTATTTGGAATCTGTTCTGTATGTTACTGTATGGTTTTTCCTTACAAAGCTTATTTATTTTTATTACTTCAACAGGAGGAAACAGTAACTCAGTAGCTTTATCATCATACAAAAATCTTTATGATGATGATTTTCTTTGACATCTTCAATAGCTTTTCACCACCAAAGACAGGGAGTAGGTGAAGCTACTTACACTGTAGGCCAGATGTAGGTCACCGTTTTGTGTGGAGGGAGTGAGTGTGCGTGTGCGTGCGTGGGTTTTGGAAACAGATAGCCGTTCCTTCTGGTCTCCTCATTATTTACAGGTTTTGACACCATACAATTTTGCAATGTGCGCTCGGCTTAGAGCAAATAATCACAGAGTCAAGGTAAACGATTTGGGCTCCAATCCTGATTATGATAATTGTCAAAAACCCCCTCGAATCAAGCAACGACAGTCAATGGTCGTTAATGTGAAATTAGTGGCTCTTGATAACTTGCAGGCCGCATCAATTCCGCAGTCATCAGAGCCTAATGAAAATAAGGGGGAGAGAATACGCGCAGCATTAGCGGCCTATTCTCATGCCTGTGCACAACTCCAGTGACAAATGTGGATTCTGGCCCCTAATGCTCCTCTCACTCCTCGCACATGGCTCCGGCAGCTCATTAACTCTTCTTCTCCTGACCAGAGTCCCCCTAATCGTTCAGATGTTCCCCATTCCTTTGTTATTTTCTAGCGCGGCTCTCAGAAAGAAGAAATGATTACAACCTAAACGCTTTATGATGCTGCTTTAGCTTTTGGTGCCGTTATGGAGTCTGTGCAGTTCCTCCTTAGCTTTAAAAACACATTTATTATTATTACTATTATTATTATTATTAAAGCAGCAATAAAACGTAAAATGTTATAGGCGAAGATGAGCCAGTGCGGATCACATCACACTGATCTAGGGGCTAATCAGCACAGCACCAAGTGAAATCGGCATATCATTATTATTAGAGATGACCGTTATTGTCAGATTTCAGAAAATACCTTCATTAGCATGTGATAGATAGAGAAACCAAGAGGACAAAAATCAGTAATTAGACCGATGAATTAGAGGATGCTGATGATGAGAGCCCTTCAGGAGCGACGCTCAGTCCAAGAAGCTCATCTTGATTTGAAGCCTGATATACAGTATGAAGAAACTGGTCAGAAGATGATGTGTACCTGATTAATACTTAGAAAGGTCCTATATGTGAGGCCATGTTCTGGAAGAGGAGCTGGTTTAATTGTTTTATATACAGTAAACACTTTACCAACCTGAGACAATGCGCAAAACATTTTTGGATTTCCCTCTACTTTTTGCTTTTTATAGGACATGTTGCCTGTTTTAGTGGGAAACGATGAATAAAAATCATCATATATTCATTAAAATGTATTGAAGTATAAAGTAAAACAGACATTATTTAACAGACCCCAAAGACAAAGATGCAGGCGCCTGCATGTGAGGAAAAAATGTCTGAAAATGTTGATCATATCCTTAAAAAATGATGTATTCGCTCTGCACCTGTAAAACAATCATTCTCATCAGCATCCAGGCCACTCTGGGGTCTGAGACTGTGATATGGATCAATCACAAAGGGGTTAACTCAAACCGGTTCAGCTTCAAACTTGGCTCTTGGCGTGGGGAGAGAAAATAGCTGTAAAGTTATGCAGAAGTTATTCTTCATCCTTCGGGCCGTCCCTAATCCACCAAAAACCTCATTCTTTCATCGGAGAACTGTGCCTCCTTTCTTGTCGCCCCCTCTCTATACAACATAAAGTCAGACTGCATTTAATGGTTATGTCGGGATGGGAGAGGGGCTTTCTTCTTCCCCTTTTCTCCAGAATATTGCCCTTTTCGTCGTGTGAGTCTCCCAACCCGCAGGGACCCCCATATTCTTCCCTTCGCGTCTGACTCGAATCACAAACTAACCCTGAGTTTCACCACTTTGCTGGGAATTGCGGGGAGTGATAATAGAGATTTCGCTTTCATTTTATACGCTTGACTTGGTTATTGTTGCTTTTCTCCTCTCCCGTGATTCTCCCCTTTTCCAGGGATTAGCCCTGACTTCGCCCGCTATACTGGCCGCCGAAGTGCCCCTGAGCCCCGGGATGACAATGGGTGCAGATCAAGGCAGGCCTATTCTGCACCTTTGAAAGGGACCGAGCTGAGACGGGTTTAAATCAAGAAGTTTTAATGGAAGAGTCGGATGCTCCTCAGTTTTATTCCCACAAATGATTTTCTGGACTTCAGGTTACGGGTCCTGGAGTCTCTGTGGGATGATACTGTTGACAAAAATGTATTAGCCCTTTGATAAATAGGAAAACATGACACAGACATATGTGAAGAATGCATTGGGATGATAATGATGAGTACTTTGGAATATTTGTTTGTAGTATAGGTACTGTATTGGCTCAGTATTTCCATTCCATGCTTCTCTATAGGCCTACCCAGGCCTACTTGTAGCTTCTGGCAAGTCAATTAAAGAGACATTTTCCCTAAAACGTCCCTGATACTTTCATTTAACCAACAGTCTGAGCCCAAAAGAAGTTAAACTGTCCAGTATTTCCCAATAAAACAAAGATGAGAGAGGAGCACAACTTTGTTTTTTCCTTTTCCCACCCTGTTAATCATTTCACGACCTTTGGGGGCAGGTTGACCCCCTGTACGTTGGAAGTAAAGTGTTTATATTTATATATAAAGGATCTCATATTTCTTCCAGCACTGGACAGGAGCTAAAGGACCGGCCGGAGGTGCTGGGTGTCTGCAGGTGTTTCGGTGAATGGCAGCCCCACAGGTGTCACTGTTTGAGCACAGCAACAGTCTGCAGAGCTGCTCATCACTGGCACGTCACACAAGACAGGGTTTCATGTATTCGCCGTGTCTCGGCCAGTCAGGCACTGGGAGAAGTTAATCTTTGTTGACGATGTGTTGTGCACTCTTCCGTGCGCTGGTTGCGTTGGGATCTCTCCTGCAAAGCTGCGCTCATGTGGCGGGGGATAATTACCGAACACGCAGCCGTCACCAGCGACATAAAAGCCGCTTTGACTTCCTCACTGCTGGTCGCCTCCAGGGGATGGTCCGCGCTCCCGGCTCACCCTGCTCACCCCGAGCACTTCTCATCACTCCCGAGAGCCAGAGACGTCTTGTTCCATAACAAGACACAAAACTGACTTCTTTCAGCTCCACTGAACTGGACATAAAGCCCGACTGACAACCTCCAGTGCCCAAACAGAACAGAGAGGGGCCGGGTGGGCCGGGACAGAGGACACGAGAGGGGTGGGGGCGACACAGGGCACAAATAGATCTGTTGCTCACTCAAATCTTAGATGTATTAGAAAAAACTAAACTAAACTAAACTTGACTTTAAATAAAATATATTTAACCAGCTCCAAACAAAAACAACATCCAACATTTGCATTTTGGGGCTTTGGGCCCTTTTCACGGATGTTATTAACTTTTTGTCTCCCTGATGAGTAAACGCACGGTCTCCACGGTCCTTCAGTAGCAGTGAAAGCACGACATGCTGTAAATGTAATGAGCCGGGAGTGATTGTTTCTGACAGGCAACAAAACACATCGTCCCTCCCCTCAAATTAGTCCCCCAGGAGGGGGTGGGGTGAGGGGTTCATGTCCCAGGAGACGCATGGACAGGACAGCGTGCCAGCATCCAACATGTGACCATCAGCTTCTAGTCTGCAACAGGCTGTTTGCTCCTCGCTGGCTCCAGATTGATAGTAGAAAATGTGCGTCAAGGGACCAGGAGTCAGTGAATCTGGTGAAATGGAACCAAACTCTACAGTTAATTTGCTGAATAGTTTGGGGACAAACGAATGGCACAGCTGCTTAAAACCGAATAGCCATTACTTTCTGTTACAGCATGTCCAACAGCCTTAAAAAGTCACTTAAGGGGACTAACACAATTAAACTATCTATCTATCTACCAATCCATCCATCCATCCATCAGTCCATCGATCTATCCATTGATCCATCTATTGATCTATCATCTATCTATCCATCCATCCATCCACCGATCTATCTATCCATCCATCTATCTATAATATATCTATTTATCCATCCATCTATCTATCTATAATATATCTATCTATCCATCCATCTATCTATCTATCCATCCATCTATGGATCAATCAATCAATCTATCTATCTATCTATCTATCTACCAATCATCCATCTATGGATCAATCTATCTATTAATCCATCAATCCATCCATCCATCCATATATCTATCTATCATTTTGCACAAACAAATTATATGTTATGTTTTTTTACGATATATTTCACTGCTCTACAGCACCTCTAGTGGACAAAATCCTAACAGCGTGCCTTTAACCGTAAATAGCAACTACTTCTAAATAGTTACTTTTATTATTATTATTAGTTTTTGGGTGAAATCCAAAAGTGCGGCACTGATATTTGGGCACGCTGTTACAGTAACGGGGAAGTTTAATAAACTGTTTGCTTCCATAAATATCTTTTATTTTGAATGAAGACAGAAACAAACTCCTAAATTGGAAGCAGACAAGTTTTATAAAGCTGTGTCATTTAAAATGATCAATTGTAATCCTTAATAGAAATAATTAGTTTCTTCTGACATTAAAAGAAAAGCAGTGGGGAAAATGTCTCAATCTGAAGATTGTACAAAATGCTTCACATGTCAGTTCTGGTTTATATAATGGAAACGTATTGACACAAATAAAGAAAAGCTGATACTTAAATAGCCAAAGTTGGTGAAAGCACAGAAGCTGCATCACAGCCCTGTGTCATTCAGCTATATTATTCATAGTAGTCCAGGGCTGAATAGGCAGTTAGACAGGGAAGAAAAGCCAGTTAGCTAGTCAGTTAGCAAGGGGTTAGCTTTAAAGCCAGCCCTGATCTGTGAACGAGGCAGTGGGAGGAGAGGAGGAGAGCTTGGCGTTCAGGAAAGCCTCTCCTGGGCCAGAAGAAAAGGATTTGGCCCAGATGCAGGCAGGGATGTTAACTTTGAGTGGCCCCTGTGGCTCAAGCTCCGTACCCCCTCCTTCTCACTTCCCAAGCCCCCAGGTTGCCTTTGCATGACATCATCCCCAAACTATGCCCCCCATACCCATGTGAATCTGAGCTGTCACAATCGGCAGCCACCCCCCCATTAAACTGTACTGCACTGCAAACCCATACGTTTCTTTTTCTCCCCCCTTTCCCTCTCTCCCTCTCTTTTTCTACCACCAATCTCCTCCCTTCTTCTTCTTTTTTAACCCCCAGAAAGCCATTGTTTGAGTCAGGGCTTGATCAAAAAACTGTTGCCCGCCAACCACAGGGCTTTCTGTAAATTCAATAAGGCCACCTTAAAGATTTTCCTAATTAATGGATGACATCTTTGGCTGGAGGAGAGGCGAGGCATTCTGCTCCAGCTCGCTCTTTGTTTGCCTCCTAATTAACTTTCCTAGGTCACTCAGGTCCCCGCAACCTGAGAGTGAAGAGCCCCCATTGAGGAGGGAGTTGTAAACTTACTTTTTTTGCCTCGGCACTTAAAAGGGGAAAGCAACTATAGGGAACAGAAAATATCCTATTTAAGTCCTTTGTGAGTGAACTGCTTGCACATGTTCCAATAAAGGAAGTCTTCTAAATAAGCTGCCATGTTGCTCTCCGCTCCCCCCTTTTCTCCCTTATCCCACCTCTTTCACTCCCAGCTCCACAGAAAGGTTATGAATGATAGCTCTGGGTTAAGGGGGGTAAAGGGCCAAAGGACAGCATCTGGGCATTGTGGAATTGTGAGCATCTGAAACTTTGAGGGAATTTGAGGATGGGAAAGCAGTGAGCTGCTGGGTGGTGGGGTGGACGACAGAGAAAATGTGGTGAATTTGAGAAAAAAAAAAAAAATAAGTGCCTCTTTGCCCTTATCATTGTTTGGGTGTTTCTAAAGGACCCCATGTCTCCCAGCTGCTTTCATCACTCCTCATCTCCATCTTTCAAAGGTAAAAATAAATGTCCTTTGCTTGATGTCATGTTTTATTTCTTGTAGTAGTTAACACTTACCCATAAATATCTTTTAACTGTTATATATCAATCAGAGGCTGCATCTGTGATGTGCATGATGCTATTTCTGTGTTGGGGGTTGATGTGACATTAAAACAGAACTGCGTAAGTTGCACAGCCTGCAGCCTACAAAAGTTTAACTTGCATGTAACAAAACGCACCTCACTCATACAGAATATGCAGATGTTTTATTGCTTCAGCCGTTCTCGGCCTGTCTGACCACCCGTCTGTGGGTTAGAGGCTGAGATATCTCCTACTTTTAGTCCGTACATTCACTACTAGTGGTCAAGCTTTAAAAAATACTATTTCCCACAATGCAATGTAAAATACTGTCTTTCATTAGACCCTCGCTGCAGTTTTCTTCTACAGTGTGTTGACACCAGGTTCTGTAGCGATTGTCATCCATTGTAATACACACAAAGGATCCTGGTTAAGTTCTAAACCAAAACAAAGACATAACATAATACACAACCAACCACATAATACCAAACATGCCTCAGTATTCTCCCCATGTCACCTGATACACTCTCATTCTACTGCTGCATCCAACACATTACACTCCAGACAGGGTCACACACCCTGATTCTACCAGTCCCCCTGTGTGTCTGGGTGTCTGGGAGTGTATTAAGACCCATGAGGTGAGTGTGAGGATCCTGATGACAGCTCCTGTGCTGCAGGGTCCTTCAGGGTTACCCCAGAGCGTCACTGATGAGCCAGACCAGCAGAGCCAGCAGGAGAAATGACTGACTGAACAGAGCCAGACAAACAGAGGATGGGAAGCAAATTGTTAAAGTCCTTTTTCTTATTACTTCACTTGTTGTTTAAGGTATTTGTGTATTGTTTAATCAAATCAGATTAAAATGTCAAACATGGAAATAACAGTTTCCATCACACCCTCTGCTCCTCTCCTTCACATGTGAGGATAATTTAAGTAACAAGGGGTTAGACTTAGAACATGAAAGTATTTCTTCATCCAGAAGTTTAAGTGCTGGACACAAGATGTCTCCACCTTCAGGGAAAAGTCCATTCTCACTGTGTGTGAACTGGAGGAGCCAGTCCACACATGGACGTTGTATCCTGGATCATGAAACTTGACAGATAATCTGTCATCTCCATAAACAAGCAAATCTTGTTTTTGTCAGGATCAAAAATCAAAACCAGGTTATTCCACATTACATCACCTTTTAAATCAAAGATCGTTTGACTACGTCACACGCACATTTGATCCTTAAATCTAGTCGACGCTCAGCGCAAATCCTGGCACTTTCACACACCACAGGCAGAATATTAAATGAACTGTAGATACACTGATCACATCGCGGGCTCCTTGGCTCTCATGTTTGTCTTTGCAGTGTGAACAGACTAAGCCCCTCTACTCAGCTGTCATAATTTGTTAACGAGTCTTTTCAAGGAAGGAAAAAAGAAAAAGAGAAGACAGAAAAAAAGAAAAGAAAGCTCTTCACGAGTGACTGAAAGCAGAGGTCCATCCAGAGAGGGAACCCAGGGGCGACATCAGACCGATTTTAGACCAGCTCGTGATGGCATCTCTGTATATTTTAATATTAATGACCTCGGCCGCAAAGCCGTCTCTAAGCCTCCAACAGGTGCCCCAGCCCCACTCGAGTCTGAAAACCCAAGATCATTCAACATCCCACTATCCACCACCACCGCCACCACTGGGCTATAAAGGCTGCAAATGAAGAGGATGAAGGCAAAGAGGAGAAAAAAGACATAAAGAGTGGAAGGGGAGTTAAGAGAGTCAGCCATCTCTTGCAAATAAGTTTTGAGTCACTTTCCCCAGCTGAAACACGGGTCGATATTTTTCCCCCCCTTGAGAAAGAGATTGACTTTTGTTTGGAGTTTGTGAGAAGTGGGAATCAGAAGCGGGACAATGGGACTCCCCACGGTGAGAGGCTGAGAGGAGCCATCTCAAATCAGTCAGCCAGGGGACTGACTAATCCGTCCATTGTCCCTCCCCAGCCACCGGCCGCACATCAACACATTCGCCCCCCATTGTCCCCCACCCTCATGGAGCGGGATTTGCTCTCCCCAACAGCCAGTTTTGTCCACGGCAGTTCGAGCGGAAGTTTCTCACTGACAATTTGCCCCAAATAGATTTGTCAGAGCGTCCAACTGCACCGCACCGACTTGTGGGTTTCTGGGTTTGGGTCCTGGGCCTGTGGGGTTTTTTTTTTTTTGGTTGTGGGAGGCTTTGGCATGTGTGTAAGTGCGCATGGGTATGGTGAGGTGTTTTGGAATCTGGACTGCACACGAGTGGAGGAGATGGTGCGACCGTATGAGGCCAGGAGTGGTACCTCTGAGGGATTTGGATGTTTGGAAACAGAAAAACTGACTAATACCTGCCTGTTTTAATAAATAAGATTCTGTACAGCACCAAAACTGCCAAACACCAAAACTGCCAAACTGAAGCATTTGGTAACAAATGGAGCCCAAAGTATAAAAGAAACACCCACACGTATCTGAGAAGCTGGTCAGGCTCCAGTTTCAGACCCATAAACAGAGCGGATAATGTTTACCAGAGTTGGGTTGTCCTAAGGTGGATTATGTCAAGAAAGTAAAGAGCAACTTTTTCAGTAAATACTCTGTGTACAGATAATAATAATAGTACAAACTGTAAACAAATGTCCACTTTCCTCTGTGCTCAACCAAGAGGAAGTTGCACTAAACAAAACAGGTAAATGAAAAGTAGAAACGACTGATGAGCTTTTCCTTGTATTGGTAGTTTACTATAATTTGCCTGTAGTGACTCTGATGTCACATATTATTCACTAAGCAGTGTTATACCCTCATTCTTCTGTATTGATCTTTTGCATATTATATAGTAAAGTACATAGTTTAGAAAACTCAGTAAACTGATAAACTAGTCAGCAGGTTGTTAAAATCCCCCTCTGATTATTATCTTTGTCAATAAACTAATAAATGTTGAGTAAACTGATACTGGTCCACGTTTTCCACAGGTTTTCCATAAAGTAAACAGTCACATACCCTACTGGAGGATAAACACCAGCAATTTCTCCCAACCTGGCAACCCCAATAGTTGCTCTGATTAAAGGCTTGTAATGAGCCTATAAAGCATTGGTAAATGACTGTTTAGCATTAATAAAGCCTTGAAAAACAATTATTAACGGAGACTTACTAGAAGGTGGGACCGGTGCTTCTGTATAAAGATTAAGGCTTAGCAGGCCTCAAGGGAGAACAGCCACAATGCTGGATCCTGATTGGCTTAATTCACTTCACCATGTGATTCAAGATTGGCGCAATTAGTGGCTTAGAGTCAGAGATCACACAGATCAGAAGTGCAGCTTAAAGTAAAGATACATAAATGAAATGCAATTACTAAATAATAATCAATTGTGAGCTGTATGTCAGCTAAAGATTATTGATTACTTCTAATCAAACACGTTAGGGCCCTTTAAAATGTGAGCGAGCACGTGCCCAGGTGAGCTGTGTCAGAACTGTCCGTGGTGCTGAAACCAGGCTGCTGAAAACCTTGATCATATTTACGTCACGTCAGTGGGTTTGGCAGCTTGTTAAAGCCTTTTTACCTTCATCGCATTTCAGTGTGAGCATCAAACTCCTCTAACTCAACACCAGCAGTGATTCTCCTCGGTCACTTTTAAAGGATGCACGGCTGCCTGGGCGCTTTGCTCGGCTTGAATTCTCCTCATTGTTTGCTCTGCGGAGCTTAGTGACTTCTCCCTGAAGCCAATTGGTTTCCGCCTGGGCGGCTGGGGAGCATAGAACTGCAGGAAAGGATGGTCGGACTGTGGCGTCCACAAACTGTTGTGTGCACAGGAAAAGTAGTGTAACAAAATAAAAACAACTGTGCCCAACACATCGCATTAATACCAGACTTAGTTTTTTTTTTTTTTTTACATGTGATTTTCTTGTTTAAAAAGACGCACATGTTCTTCCTGCATTGTTCTGTGGTGACTTCTGTTGGACTCACTCGTTCCTCGTTGTTAAAGTTCATCCTATAGTATGTCAAGTATCCGCATACTGATGCAGAGCCGCCAAAATACAGATACACAATCCACTGCCCCCTTTGTTAGCCGCGTTTCATTGACTGCTGGAGGAGAAGAGAGTCACTAATACACAAAAGTGAAAGAAGGCAACCCGGGCAACCATGATGTTGGTTATATTTGTGTAAAGGCTATCAGTGAATGACGAGGATTAGGACGAGTTAAGGAGATTATGTCACACATTCACCATTCACCCACCCCAGCAGCCACCCACACCCACACACACACACACACACACACACACACACACCCACTCCCACTCCCACACGCACACACACACGCACACACGTACCTAGGAATAACTGCAAATGATATTGATCTGTGAGAAATTCTGGCTTGTCTAATTTATCATCGCTGCTTTGTAAGAACTGATCAATAAAAATAACATACAGCTAGAAAACGTTCTCCATAATAAAAGTGAGTTGTAACCTTTATTTTGGAATCTATTTATAGGAGATAAACTTCCTGTTGAGGACCAAAGGCTTTTGTCTCTGCAGGAATATCAGAGTGATTTCTCCTCAGGCTTGTTAAGCTGCTCAGCTAAAGGGCAGGTTGGAAGAAACAACAATGGCTAATTGCAATTAACTACGCCTCTCCGCCTCGGCCCTGTCCGCTTAAATCGACACTTTGTGCGTCCATATGGCCTTCGGCGCACCGTGGGAATGAACACAATTAAAAACAGAATATGGATTTCTGGAGTTACCCGGCGAAAGCACAGCAAGCTGTCAGGGTCTGGGTGTCAGTGAGCGGGCCCTGCAGGCCGACCCACGACCCCCCGGGGTCTGCACCCACAACACGGTGGATGGTAAAGTCACAGTGAACCAGTTTGTCCAGAAGTTTAACTAATTTAGTTCTTTCCGAGGCAGGAGAGATTTTTCTTTGGTGGGGTTAAAACAAATATGCTATAAAATTATTCTTTTTAATGTGATGCTGTTAGTGCACGGATATATTATCTGCTTTGGTGTAAACATGGAAGAGTCGTGGCAAAAATGAAGGTTAACTGAAGAAAACAGTTCATGTCCATTAAAAAAAAAAAAGAAGTTCTGATTGTTATTATCTATTGAATGTAACTAGCACACACTCCTGTTTTATCTATCACATGTTTTTACAAAGTAAAAATGAAAAGAGGTGAGAGGGCAGAGGTCACATGAGGACAAAACCACAGAGGGAACTTTTTGATTGCTCATGATTTTTTTATATTTCTATGTTTTTATGAACAAAAACGATTAAAATTTGCATTTTAAAAAGTGAAGCAGCTTTTTATTCATAGTTTTAAAGTTTTAAAATAAATACAACTCATTCAATGTACGATAAGTGGGGAAATCTATATTTCTAATATTCCAATAATGAACTAATATTAGAGTCTGTCCTCCTCCTATATCAGCATGTTTCCATTCATCATGGCTGCAACTTTTCCAGCAGCTTAATTTTACGCGTCATTCTCCCACATTGTGTTTTTATTGTAGAGTAACTGCTGAGACGTTTTGAAACACCTTCTTAGGTTAAGTTTTACCAAACCATTACTGTTTCTGTTATGTTGAGATGTTATGACGAGAGACTGTAATGAATCCTGAATAACTTGAACGCTGCAGAAAGTAACTAAGCACGAAAACACGTGTTTGTTTTAGTTCCTGCGCCTCAATCTCCATGAGCAAGGCACTTCACATCCCAGATTCACACGATGAGACTGACACACACACACACACACACACACACACACACACACACACACACACACACACACACACTCCCTCACACGCCAGTGACGTCAGGCTGGAGTTTGGAGTAGAAAGCCAAGTGGATGAAGGAAGTGGAGATCTCCACCCTCCAGCCTCCCCCTGACACCTCTCATAAATATTACCGAGGCTTATTTGGGGAACTCGCAGCACAAAGTCACATCGTGTCCTGGTTTTAACAAGCTTCCACCTGTCAGAATATCCCAAAATCGATTTTTCTTTCCCATCGCGGCGCTGGCACCGTCGGATGCGCTCCAGGCACCGATTCTCTAACGAAAACTTTATGCACCGGCTGTTGCGCCCAGAGCTGCTGTCCCGAGCCTGCAGTCCGGTTCTCTAACCTACAAGGGACCCTGCACGTCCGAGGCCAGGACTGTCTGATACAATGTCCCGTCGAGTGTCTTAATTCGTGACCGACGACCGGAGACCTGCTCTGTCAAGTTGGGAAACTCGAGACTTTGACTCGCCGATCTCGTCGCTGCGGGTGAAGAAGTCGAGGAAAGTGCTGTGGCTTCACGTGTTTTATTGCCTTTGTCGGAAGAGAACCAGGAATTTTTTTATTCTGAACTTTATTATAGAGACGAGAATCCACGATGAGCAAACCCGCCGGCTCAACAAGTGGCTGTTTGGATATTCTCAATGTGAAATCAAGTAAGTGTCGCTTTTCTCTTTCCTGACGCTTCTGAAGAATACTGAGCAGCCCGGTGAGTTGGCACAAGTATCAGGCCTGTCTCTGGCGTGGACCGGAGACAATCGGTGACCATGAAGCTGCTGTGTCTCGACTGCACTGCTACTTACATTTCTCATGAAATTAGGGCTTTACTTCACTAATAAAACCAGTTCAATCCTGGGGAAAAGCTGTCGCTCGTTTCTGGTCCCCAATGCTGCGTAAACTCATGTCCACGGTTAATTAAAGCAGGTCCAGGCTGACACCACTACAGAAATACACTTTCAGGCTGATCGTGTTTTTCTAGGCCTAAAAAAAATCTTCATCTGTGTCCGTATTTCTCTTCAAGAGCAGCGTGTGTGTCCCACTTGATGCCACTTGTTGCCTGTAATTTCATTTTCAGTCCAGCCTTAAAAACAGCAATAAGCTGATGGATGTTTCATCGCTAATAAAATGATTCAGGTTGGTTTCAGGTTAGTGCAGCAGATTCTGCTCATACTCGGCGCCTTAAACCTTTTTACACCAATAAATTAAATGTTTTTAAGCGCGAGATTGGGTTTGGGTTTGGACGCGCGCGTTTCTGTGCGATTGTAAAAGCTTTGGTTTATTTATTTATCTTTAAACGCACTGAGTGATTTTAACGAAATGATTGAAGATTTTATATGTGTGTTACGTTTTATATGCGTCTTATGTTTAGTTTAAACTGGGAAAATGGGTTTTTTTTCTTAAGCTTTGTAATTATCCCTCTGGGCCTCGTAATGAATTCAAATTGAATCACGGTCTGATTATAATACAGGCCTGAAGGAGGCTATTATTTTGTTTGAAAAGACAGGAAACCATATTTTACCTTTTACATTTGCATGCGAATTTGTTTCAGTATCTCTGTCGTTAGTACATACGAGAGAATCACGTCCCTGTGCTTGAGTTAGGTTTTATCCCCAGGTATATTCAACCTGCGGTAAAAAGCAACACGTTGAAATTAGAATAAAACAAACTCACAGTCCAACATCACAACTACCGTCATTCAAGTTCATTCCCACATTTTGGGTGGTCAGTAGAAACATTTGCTTCTCTCTGCAGCTTGAACTTAATTTCCACTTCTTTTAGCAGCTTCTTGCCTTGATGGTGATTACCTTAATAGAATATGCCATATATCTTCAAGTAATTACTGCACACAATGGAGACGAATTGGACCCCCACAGAGGGAAGTTAAATACATTTCCCCATTTCACAACAAAATTGCGCGTCATTTTATTTAATTGACTCTTAGCAAACACAAACATCATTTTATATTTGTTTGAGTTTTTCTTGTTGGACCTTTTGCACAGTTTTGTTCAGGTTTTTATTAAACTTTAAACTTTTATTTTCTTTCTTTTTTATTATTATTATTATTATTTTCTGCTGGTTGCTGTGCAAATGAACTTGAAGCGCGCAGCTTTTGTTTATTTAATAATCTAATCAATAAAGTCTCCCCAGTGATTTTATCATAAATTAAAAATACACTAAGGCTATTTTCAACAACGAACGACGATATTACTTGTATCTTTGTATCTTTAATTCTTGTAACTAGCAGACGATTTTCAACAGGCCACAAACAAACAGACATTTTGCTGCACAGAAAGTTGTCTGTCTCTACCTTGGGGCAGTAACGTAGCTGTGCCCACAGTTAAATCACCTACACGGGCCTCTGATTCCTATTAATCTGGTCATTTAAGTCCTATAACTCTGTCCTGAAGTCATTGTTTTTTGCTGCTGAGTAGTTATTCCCATGCTACCCTTTTTGACGGGTCACTGGTGAATCAATGAGCAGGTGGCAAAACGTCAGTGTAATTACATAGACGGCTTTTCCCTCCAGAATAAAAACGACTCCCTCATATGCATACAAATATACTCCCTTATAATAGATTTGAATACAAAATCTTCACCAAAAAATCACATTTTTTCATCTACGCCGGGGTCGATTTACATACACTTCATTTGAGTTGGTGAAACGAGTTGGTGCGCATTATTCTCATGGTGCAGTGTCACTCCCTAATCCTGGGGCCTATAGACCTGCGGGATAAAGCAGCTGTCGAGTCCCATTATGAAGGGGAGTTGGCAGCTTGTCGAGATCCAGGCAGTCAGACGAGGTTCAATGGGGGAAAATCATTAAGTTAACACTTTCCCCTAATGTCTCCATTGTACGCCCCCAGGCCATTGTCTTAGAGAGCTCAGATATGACGCTTCCCACCGGACTTTATCCTTGAAATGTGCGCAGTGAATTCCCATGGTCGGACGAGGCGCGGGGCACTGTCCAGTGCGTGCGCGCGTGTGCGTGCGTGTTTTGTGGGTTTCGGACAAAAACAAGTATTTTGGTCCTCAGCTCCCAGTGTATCAAAACAAGGTGATCACTAATTAAATTAAACTGAAAACGTTTCTCAAGTTTTGCGTTCACTTGGTAAATTCCTGCAATTTATCCGCATCATCACTGTCTGTAATGGAGCATTTTGTTCATTTTGAATTGAACCGAAATTTGGGTCTTTCCCAGGTCGGATTCTGGACATCCCATGCAAAGTGTGCGGTGACCGCAGCTCAGGGAAACACTACGGTGTTTACGCCTGTGACGGTTGCTCGGGATTCTTCAAGAGGAGCATCCGAAGAAACAGGACCTATATTTGTAAATCTGGCTCTCAGGTGAGACCTCCTTATAATTTCATTTTCATTTTCTCCTCCTTTCCACGTAGGCCTGGGTTGGCTGCGACAAATGTGTACTCACTATGAATAAGTCTGTGTTTCATCAGGTGCCTTTTATCGTCTTTATGGCGAATCGAGCAAGTTCAAGCAATTACAGGAAAGTTATTTCGAACCCACAGTAGAAAAATAAACCAGGAGACATTCAGTGCCCAGTCACTGTCATATAGGTCTTGCCCTTTTTTACATTAACTAGATAATAACTAGGCAATCAGCGCTGCATTTGTCCCCAGAGGGTTCCCCTGCAAAACCATTAGTCAGTTAGGCTTTGCGCACAGAATGCGCATTTTACGCGCAGACTCCTTTTGGCGCTGTCTTAAGTCTCCCTTGACGAGCCTAATTGTGTCATGCCTTAAGCACTGGGCTAAACACCGTGCTGCTGTAATATATCAGGTGTAATCCAATCTAATGTGATGGCTCGAAGGCGAGGATTTAGGCAGCAGAGGGCGGGATAGAGTACTTATCCTCCGGGATGAGGCCGAGCTGGAGCCGCAGGGGAGCGACTCGATAACTACACGATAATAGCACGATCTTTCACCTGGAGATTGGCCTCCCAGGATGATAATAGCACGAATCCTTCTGTCCTGAAGGCGGGGAGAAATTCAACAGAAAGCTATAACCCTTCTTTTCTCCCGCTCTCCCACCCTCTCTCTCTCTCTCTCTCTCTCTGCACAGGGCGGTTGTCCCGTAGACAAAACTCACAGAAACCAGTGCCGAGCGTGCCGTTTGAAAAAGTGTCTGGAAGTGAACATGAATAAAGACGGTAAATGTGCTTAATTGAATTATCACTCTGGCTATAGACACGCCTGAATTCGAGGTGGACAGCTCGAAAGGGAAAGTGCAGCAAGGCTGTTAATCAAGACTCAACAGAAGTTGATAATTACTAACTCTGCTGTTTTAAAGGGATATTTATACTCGGTGGGAGCGCTGGGAGATCACGGCTCATTATGGCCAATTATTTATTCTCCTTCACACAAACAGCATTTGCACTTTGAGCTTAAACGTTTTAATTAAATTTAGGAACAGTGAGGCACAGTGAGGCACAGTGAGCAATGAACAGTTTCCATAAATGACCCATGCAGGCCTGCAGAGATCATTCCTTCACTGTGCACCTGCTGTCCCGCTCCACAGCCGTTCAGCACGAGAGGGGGCCCCGGACGTCCACCATCCGAAAACAGGTCGCCCTGTATTTCCGGGGTCACAAAGAGGTGAACGGATCATCCCCACATTTCCCGGGAACCTCTCTGCCCGGCCCCCCCTTTTTCACCACGGTCACGCAACTGGAGCCTCATAACCTGGAGATGAGCACAGTAGCAACCACCCCGGAGAGACAGGCCATAGTGGGTCTGGCACAGCCCACACCGAAGGTATATTTTTGCCAAATCTGTATTATTATTATTTTTTATCTTCCCTGATTTAATAGACGTCTACTTGTGATTCTTCTCTGACTGAATACAAATCGATGTTCATTGTGCTTTTTTTTAAAAAAAAGATTTTATAGCCCATTTATGGCATTTAATATCATTTTTTTAAATTTAGAATAAGCAGATATACAGTTCCCTATCAGGTTATGATACTCTGTGGAGATTTGTCCCAAATGTTATTAAACGATTAGTTTTTTTCTTAGGGGTTAGAAGTTGAAATTCTTGTCCCGCTTTAGCAGCGTCTCAGAGCCACAAATCCGCAAATTAGATTTCTCACTGAAAATCCAGCACAAGCAGCACTAATAAATACAAGAGCAGGAGCTGGGGCTTGGAATGTGACGTTTGTTGTTCGCCTTTCTCTGATCTGTTTTTCAGTATGACATTAACTGATGATGTCTTTCACTTCCCTCAGTATCCCCATGAAGTCAGCGGCACCCCCATGTATCTCTACGAGGTGGCAACAGAGTCTGTGTGCGAGTCGGCGGCGCGCCTCCTGTTCATGAGCATCAAGTGGGCAAAAAGTGTTCCCGCATTCTCCACGCTCCCATTATCCGACCAGGTACACTTGGTTTAATGGGCTGACAGCCTAGTTTAAATAGGGCATTTTTTAAAAAAAAACTGAAGAGTAAAAATAAAAGACAGGAATAAATCTGGCAGTCTCTATCTGACAATTATAAGACATTTTACTTCTGTGCCCTTCTGTGGAACATGTCCGTGTTTAAGATTTACTGGCTCTTCACGTTCAAATAAGTTAAAAATACACCCAGTCGAACTGTTTAACACTAAAACAACTTCTGTTTGCAGCTGATTCTACTGGAGGACGCTTGGAGGGAGTTGTTTGTTCTGGGCATCGCGCAGTGGGCCATTCCTGTGGACTCCACCACTTTACTGGCTGTTTCTGGTGCGTACTTATCTGAAAACAGGCGTCCTGAGCTACACGTGTGAATGTGTGAGCAGAGCTACTCTACAATGCTTCAGTGTCGCTCTGTGTGATGGCAGCTTCTCCATGTCTACCGACAGGAATGAGCACTGAAAACACAGAGTCTCAGCGGATGAATAAGATCATGGCTGAGATTCAAGCACTTCAGGAGGTGGTCACCCGATTCAGACAGATGCGTCTTGATGCAACAGAGTTCGCCTGTTTGAAATGTATCGTGACATTCAAAGCTGGTGAGTTCTGTTGCACACGATTGTCATTAAACGGCACATCTTTTGCACTAAAGTACTACCCCTTGGGCAAACTGAAGTTTGTTTTCCTCTTTAAACTAAATCTGAAACGGGAAGTTGAATAAAATAAAAGTTCATTTTGTGGCTTTAATCGATAGAGTGCCACTGCTTTTAATTCTACCTCTTTCTGACAGTCCCCACGTCAGCTGGCAGCACTGACTTAAGAAGTTTCCGCAACGCCAGCGCCATCGCTGCACTACAAGACGAGGCGCAGCTCACTCTCAACAGTTACATCCACACAAGGTAAGACGCAACTGAAACGATAAAGCAACGAAGCTTTACGCACGACTCCTGCATGGAACTGTCATCAGACATTCATTATAAAGTTAATGAGGCAATAAGCCACTGTAGTCTGCTGCAATTTCGCACAAGTGCGACAGATGCTTCCCGTTTTTAATTAGCAGCTATTTGTCACAGGTGTGCGTTAATTGGAGAGGCTGTGTGTGTGGCAGAGTGCGCACGGCCCCGCACACAGAGACTGTTTTTGACCGCAGTGGTGTGTTTCAGGTACCCGACTCAGCCCTGTCGTTTCGGGAAGCTGCTCCTGCTCCTGCCGGCGCTGCGCTCCGTCAGCCCGTCCACCATAGAGGAGGTTTTCTTCAAGAAGACCATCGGAAACGTGCCCATCACCAGGCTCCTCTCCGACATGTACAAGTCCAGCGATATTTGATTTGTCACCGTCTGTCCAGGTGCATGGAAAAGACCCAGAGACCCACCCAGCAGTCACAGAATGTTAAATCACAGCAGGTGTAAGCATGGGTTGAATTTTTGCTGAGCACAAAACCTTAGGCTATCTCAAAATAGGCTATTTACGCCTGTGCTCAATTGAAACAAAGACTGCAACACAGCCTGAATTCACCAAGTAGCCTGTTACCAGTTGCTCTAGTTAAGGATTAGCCTGTAATTTTCAATATAGCACTGCCTGTATGATACTGAAAACTGCAGCGTGTGGTGTGGGCACAGACCACCCACAGGGTTTAAATCTCACCTACAGACTCTGGGGAGCAGCTGCCGAGTGTGTCTGTCAAAGAAATGTTATATATTAAGACGTTTTTTTCGAGTGTCTCTGAGACCAATGAGCTTGACGACCAATTCAGTCTTATTGCCGTGTTCATTCCCAACGGAGGAAACCAAAAAAAGATGACGCATGCGTAATGGGGGGCGGGGATGTGAGTCGCTGTCCCTTCTATCCGGTGCTGAAACGAAACGCACGGGACAACGAGCAGAACTGGGGATGGAGAGAGTTTAAAGATCCGCTTGCGTTGCCTCCTGACTGTAAAACCACATTCATCTGAAGACGGTGTTTGTATTTAAGTGGCTACTGTCCTGTTTGTGTTGGTGTGTCCTGTCTGAGGCGCAGCATTAAAAATGTTTAGGTCGACTTTGTGAAGTTAGACACTAACACTGCATAAAAACGATATTCAGCACTTGGAAATGTTTTTGTGGCCTGTGATGTTTTTATTCTGTTGTAAATACTCCTGTTATAACTATTTAGAGTCGTAACCGAGGGAATTAAAGTGGTTTAAATTAACCCAGATATAAAACCACCAGCTGCAGTTACACAGCTTGTTTGTATTTCACATTATTGCAAATTATTTCACCTCTCAGATCTAGTTTGAAGTACAATTTCAAATCGTTTCCCAGTAACTCTTAATAATACTGGTATAAAACACAGCTAATGTACAATAGACGGTTACTATACAACGTTACTATGAGCTTATGTGGTCAGTTAAGACTTTATGGACCATTAATTACTGGCTGTTCATTTATAGGTATTTGACACATCCTGTTGCATAAAAATGGAGGGACCTGACATTCAGCACCTGTTCTCACACAGGGAATATGCAGCTGTGATCATAAACACCTAGTTGTTTATTATGACAACAGTGCATTTATTTCTGTTTCACGTGCTGGGGCTGCACACATATAAAACAATTATATCAGAACGGACAGATGTGGACGCTAACAATGGCCATAATTCAACCAAATAAAATGTTTTAGCCTGCAATAAATCATAAGTCATGCAGTAGTTATGGATTATTTAAGTATGTTTTGTTCCCGTATTAAAAAGTGCTACCAATTTCCTTTTACAAGTAGCCAAATCTATTGTAAATCAATAGGGGATTATATAGATACAGAGGGTTAGGATCGCTGTAATGGCAGCTTGCTGTGGAGTGTAGGGAGGTCAACAGTCCACATCAACAAACATGCTTCTTCATGGAGACATTTCACCTATTTTATTGGAAAATCTTCAAAGTAAACAAAAATGGCACAGCAGTATACAAATCTCAAAATGCATATAGCGAGTAGAAATACTGCAGTTCTCTCTGTGTAAATTACTTCTTTCCTGCTAGAAAATTATTGTGATAAACAGGCAGGTGCTGGTTGATATACACACACACACACACACGTGTTTCCTTTTTTAAAGAGAATCAACTAGGTGACATTTGAAAGTCAAAGCCCAATAAATATGTGAGTGTGTGTTGATGCTAGTTATGGTGAGCAACATGCCAGTCTTGGATACACATGACGGGAAACGCTGTCTTTTTACAGGAGCTTATACATAGAACGCTCGTTTGATGTTTTTATATAAATGAATATAGTGAAGACACAGCTAAATGATAATACATTTCATATCAATATTAGTGGAATTTCCAGACATGAAGAGAAACAACTATAAATAATTTTCATCCACAGTTATGTGTTGAATATTCTTGACTCCAAATAGAAGGTGAAAAACACCGATAGGGGCATGATTTAAACTAAAAGAAGCAGTGAACAATATTATTTTTGGGGGGGCTCGAGGAATCAGAGTTGTCATTGAAATGTTTATTGTCTGAGAGAAACCTGGAGCAGTGAAGAGAGCTTTGGGTTGTCAGGCCAAGCTGGGCTGTGCAGGGCAGAGTCAGACCAGGCCAAGCAGAACCATCCTTTCTTTTCAGGCTTGTCTGACTTTGGAAGGGGTGTAGTTCTTATCCACAGACTCCTCCTGAAGAAACATGTGCAGGCATCGTTCATTCTGGGCTAGAGGGTGACCGGCCACTCTGAAACACACAGGAGGTACAAAGGCTTAATGAAAGAGTACCTTTGGAGTAAATGAGCACTGGACTAACTTTAAGGTGAGACACCATGAACTGTAAAAATAAAAAAAGTTCAGGAATTATTCGCAACGTGCTGCGAGCGAGGCGAGATTAATGCCCAACAACCACCTCAAATGTTGCATGTTTCAATTCTACAGCACATTGCAAATACACAGAACTGAACAATACAAGGCGTTGATGTTTTTAAGTTTTTAAATTTGTGTCTGTTTAATAAAACTAATGCATGTAAAACCTGAAACTCTTCTATATCACTCAGAAAAACAGAAATGGTCTGTAAAGAGAATTTTTGGGACATTTATTCAAAAGCTAACAGCGTCGCTACATGCTACGTCCCATTTCCACATTGTTTACCGCATGCTCTCTATGCTAATCTCTGTAATGCATGGTTTTACGGATTATATACAAGAAATCAACATAACTGATACCAGCAGGAAATGATAACATACAGTACTGCACCGTCAGATGTCAGTCAGACATTCTTAGCTGGTCTTTTGACTGTTTTCACCAACATACAGTTTTAGTTGTCTCCATTTCCTTTGTGTAAAGCATTGTGGGAGAATATTGGGTTTATATGTACCATGACCTACACTTCCCAGCTCTCATATCATTACCCATCTACACCATCACAAACTGCTAAATGAAATAAATGTGCTTTTATCATCACCATGTTACATTCTGTCACTTTAACTGAGTTAACAGAACAACATTCAGAAGTGCAGTGTGGACTTGATGCCGCAGACCTTAAATGAAACGGAGATGTCTCCAGCTCCACTGGTGAGGATTCAGTTTCATGGCATTCATCCTAACTACTGGAGTACAATGACACCCTGAAATCACAGCTTTGAGCAATTTCTGTAAAAAGTCAGTATACAGTTAACACATTTTTAATAGTAACTGTGCAAAACAACTTAACTGCATTATCACTGATGATCTATATACACACTGACTTAGAACAACTGTACATATCACTTATGGTCATAGCCTCAGCACAGCCTATGTACATTTGCAACATAATTACCGTGCATTACATGCAAATGTTGCACACACCGGTTTATGGACGTGGACGTGTGGTTTTGGTCTCAACACTATTACTTTGCTGTAACAGTAATATTTTTTTCTCCTCCAGTCACAGAGAGACGTGTCAAAACTCAGGGAAGGGAAGGGCCCATCAACTGAGAATAAAGACGTATGACAGGTTTCAGTGAGATGCTTCAACAACCAGTAAATAGGCAAAATGACATGCCTCTTCCAACTTTCTGACAATGCAACTCCACTACATGAGTCTAGAGCAGCAGGTTGGAGGTAATTCTGCCCAAAGGACATCGGTTAAGGTAAACATGAGGTTTTAAAGACGCTTTCTTGTACATTTTCCTCTGAAATATCTGTCTCATATACGGCAGTATGATTTACTGAAATTCTACTCTGCAGTTCCCGCTCATTACAGCTGTGCATTATTATATCTAGACATACTGTCTGTCAGGGAGTGTGTTGTCCCTTAGTACAGTCACTCTGACATCAGGCTTCCCTTAATGTCCCTTCATGACGCAAAGTAGCTCAACAAAAACAAGGCAGTGCACCTGAGACCAGAAAGCATTTCATTTTTAAACAGTAAATATCTCAGAACAGATTATTCAAAGTATGCACGCATCTTAACCTCTGAAGGGAAATATCTGAGACAAATTACATTGCCTGGAATGGGCATTCACAGGTCAAATACCAAAGCAATCACTGGAAAGATCAAGCTTGTACTCAATAAACCTTGTTTAATAGGTTTTGGAAATGTTGACATTGAGGACAAGGTGCAGCAGAAACATGTAAAAATCTCGAGGCCTCGGTTGCTTTCGGAACTGGGGATGCAAGTTCTTCTCTTTTACCTGAAGCATGAATTATGTTTGACTAGGCTAATCACAACCTGATGGTTATCTCTTCTCCACCTTCTCACTTGTTTCACAGCAACAATCGTGTTTACCATTCCAAAAGATTTCCTCTTCACAATGCTCTCAATCACAGATTAAACAATGCTGCCAGCCACGGCAGCCAGTATTAAGTCTGAACAATGATATGATCAACAGCGGTGTTTCATTCACAGGAAGCAAGGGGGGAAAAATCTTAATTACCAACACATTCTCATCTTCTTTAAAAACATATTTATGGATTTTAATTTTCTCAACTGTCTTTCCACACTTAATATTCCTACAGGAAACATTAATGCATTTGCACATGAAACAAAGATAATGGCCAAGTCTGCAATCAAAGCAAATAATTACAATCACACTGTAACTTTTATTGTTCTGCAGCAGAAAATGAGGACATGCAGGATCAAAAATAAGCAGAGGTGCACACACCATCCCATAGAACCATGCGCTGTAATTTCAGCTGCAATTATCATAAATTACACATCAACAATAAAACAAATGTGGGAAAAATTATGTTGTGGGGGTGCGCACTTGAGTCCTCGTTGGCTGTTCTTGTCCTTTGCGAGGCAATTATAAAAGAGAATTAAGGAGGATAGTGAGAAAAAGACCTGCCTGTCTCCACAGGTTCAGTCTGTTAACAATATGAAGAGAAGTGAAAAAGTTGAATCTACTTATTCCACAAAGTGTTTCATTGTTCTTGAGAGTTAAAATAACACCCCACTACAGCAGAGCTGCAAATGACTGCAACTACAAAGAAGGAAAAACTGTAAAGAACAAATTGTTTTAACCTTAAGGCAAAGTTGTCGAAGAACAGAGAAAGAAAGAAAAATGTGGAAAGACTTACTTGTTGAGAAACTGCTCCAGACCCTGTCTACGCTCCTCAATGAAGGAGTCGTCAAATATCCCATCATCCCCTCGAAACGGAAGTTGCCGGAAAAGAGCTTTTCCCGGGAGAGGAGGGACGACCACCTAGGATAAAAGAGCAACCACAGAAAATACAGAAAAAGAAATAATCAGGGCGCCTGTACCATGTGACCAGGCCAAAACGCTTGTACATGCATTTCTGAGGATGAAAACCAGACAACTTATGGGCTGCAGCGCGGCAAAAGACATACATGTCTGCCTTAACAAGCTGGAAAGGTTCAAAAGATCAACAACTTTACTCCCTGATACAAAACAGACAGATGTGTTTAATGCTGTATGCTGATTTGATAACCAAGCACTCCAGAGCTTTTGTGCTGAGTTCACCTCAAAGGCTCACCTTGCTCTCCCTCTCCAGCTCTGCTCTGAGCCACTCGAAGTCGCTGTACCGCCGCCGTACAGAAGACTCCTTCAGTTTGAAGATGGGTAAGTTGGTCTGTGAACACACATACACACAGGTGGCAAACTGTTGCAGGTGTCACTTCTGAGAGTTGCCTCAATTTACTGAGGAATTTTTGTGTAAACCACTGTGGCTGTTACACAAAGAATTTTGTTTTAGCAAAGGTATCAGGTATATGAGAATGACAAAATGTAAAGCTGAGAAAGGTGAATTCAATCAACATTTCTGCAAAGTAATATAATATGTGGGTACAAACACTATTGCACATTTTTATAACAATTAATCTGGATATATACATCATTTAGACGCCTGTCACTATTATAATAAACCTCCAGTCACTTGCGTTGTCTGAACACCAGTAAGCCTATGAAAACTTTAGGCCTTTAACTCGACAGTGTTAACTGGAACTAACACCGTTGCTATGGTTACATGGAGATTAACGCACCTTAATAAAAGATATAAAACCGCAATCAAAGTTTGGCCTGTTAACATTTTCATAGATATCCCCGAAAATGATTGATGACTACAAACAAAGTCATGAGCTGTACTTTCTGTGGCAATTGTATAAATAGCAGAACATCATCACTCGAACGTCGTAGGGAGAGACGTGCCAATTTGAAGAACAAGGTAGTGTGAAAGGTTTTATTGTACAGGCTTGAGGTATAGCCTTGTGTTATCTACTCTGACTTTATTAAAAGAGAAGGAGAAAAATAAAAAATTAAAAAAAACAAAGACTCCTTCAAACTGAACCAAAATGAAAAGAAACATTGAAACTGGCCTCCAGGCAAAAAAAAAAAAAAATTAAAAAGTTCACTTGTGTTTTGCTCACCAAGGTCTACCGCACCCAGAATGTTTTTGGTATGTTCGTGTACACCAATGCACAGATGTGTGCATAATTGTAAGCTGCTGTTGACAAGCACTTGAGAGTGAATTTCATATTAAAAAGGGGAGATGTTCCGACATTGACAGAGAACATTGAAGCAAACAGCACATAACAGCACAATGCCAAACCTCTTCACTAGTCCTGACAGCACATGGCCATCCCACGACAATGTACAAACAAGGAGAGAGTGAATGAGCATTTCATTGGCAGGCCAGACTCACAGAAGGTCAGAATTCATAGAAGGCAGAATCACAAGAGCAAAGCAATTGAGAAAGAAGGTGCAGCCTGAATACAGTGTGATTAGCAGACTGATCGATGAACAGGCGACTGTGACTGTGTGCAGAGAGTTAACTAGAAGGCTGAGTAAATGGCCAAGCAAAAAAAAAAAAAAAAAAAAAAGAAAGAAAGAAAAAAGAAAGAAAGAAAGAACGGGGTGTACACAGTCATAAAGGAAAAACTGGAGAGGTTGGGAGATTCATCTGGTCTGTGCAAGACTAATTGAGGAGGAGGGAGAGCAGGAGTGGTCTTTTCACACTCATGGTTTCTCCCTTTCAGTCTTTTCCCCCTTGCTCTGTAATAATAAGTCAGATTTTCTGCCCTTGAGACTCTTCGTTGATGTTTCAATGGAAAAAACGGATATTTGTTTTCTTTCCTCACTGCTCATTCGTCTTCCCAGTCGTCAAAATGACAGATCCCAGGTTTAGTGTGAAAGTCTTGTTTGATTTTTAATAATGACAAGCAGAGCTACACACAACAACGTGACTAACATCGACACTTAAACATAAAACAAAAGACGATATACAATACAGTCAGTGGCTCTATTTGGCATATCTGTAAACTATAATGCAAACCAACACAACAGCTTAGCCTTACCTTTTACCTTGAATGACACTGTCATCCATTTAATTATATGTTTAATGTTTAGATGCACTGCATCGAGAGGTGTTTCTAATGTTTTGCCCGCTCCATTTACAGGCAGGAGGGTAAGAATATTAGAAACACATTTCAATAAAACAGTCCAGCACAACCTAAGTAACAGACATTTACCTGAATTAACACCTTCCATCAGAAACTGACGATTAGACTCTTTATAAAGGTAGATTATGTGACGGACTGAATCAGACTGTACCTAATAAAATTAAGAGTGGATTTTATATTTACTTGAGCTGAGATGCAATGACTGTTTAAGAAGAATAAGAGTTTAATAGTTGTAAGAGTTTAATCAAAGTTTAATAGCTAAACTCCAAATTGTATACTTTCATATTTTTTAAGTCAAAAGAAGCAAATGAAACAGTGTGTGAATAAAGGGAGGAATATATTTCACCAGCTAATTCTGCTGTGCATTTCTGCCAGCGAGTTTTGTCTTCAGTAATTTGTCTGAACTTTTTTATGTAACTACACAATCTGTGTGTGTCTGTGACAACAAAAGATGTGTATGCGTTTATATCAGCGGGAAACCACCATTACAGCAGACAGTTTTTAAATAAAACCTATGATGTAAGGTGATTTTCTTGTTCCTTACATTCTGCACTTGTGATTCAAGCACCAATAGTTCTGTTCATTTTTTCTTTGGGTGGGATAAACCTAAGTTCAGAATCTCTGTCTAAACTTCAGTGTTAGCTGTAACATTAAAGCTGTTTTGTTCTCTCACCAAAACCACTGCTTTGCAGCCCCTTTCAGAACAAACAAACCATTTAGTCTCCAGTTCTTTCTGACCCTTGCACAGGCTTAAAACACAGACACCAGCCAGACTTCGATATGTAAAAATGATTTGAAATATTAGTGACCACAACAGCTGTTTCTAAAAAGGTCACACTGACTGTGGTTAAGGCCTAAATGCCAGTGAAATAACATGGTTAAAATGACAGTTGCAATAATAGAGGCATTTCCTTACTCTGGTTACAATCAAATGGGTGCCTGTAGACTCACTAAGTCTCTGCCACGCCCTCTCTCGCTAGGTTTTTATGTGACTCACCAGCCCTGAAATCTTCCCTTTCCCACTTATTCCAAGCTTCCAGGTGAAGTCGTCAATGAGCTCCTCACTCCTCCTCTTTCTCAGGTCACAGAAGAAGTGGATTATCTTAGCTTTATTGCCGCAGCGCTCTGGCATTAACTTCACTCTCCTCTCACCGTGGTGTGTCCCTGCTGCGTCATGTTACCTCACAGCGTGGAGCTCCACAAAGTTAATCCCCACCACAACAGATCACAGTTACAGGTAATCTGCCACCGCCGTGACTCTAATCCCATCATGTGCACACACAAAATACTTAACCACGCGCAAGCGCACACTGACAGACATGCATGCACAGGTGTTAAGTATAAAGATTTGACCAGTGGCACAGTTAACAATGTAAATGTAGTAGCCCAAAGCATTCAAGCTTGTTTGTACACACACAGTCGAACCCGGACGACTCCTCTCCAGACAATGAGGTTAGCGGTGAGAGTGTAAGGGAAGAAAGTCACCTGGCCTTTCAGTCCTCTCACCTTCTCAAACCCTGTGATTAAGAGATTGCCCTTGCAGGACAAGGGGAGGAACGAAAACGACAAAACTGAAAAATGAGAGGTCTCACTCACTCACACTCTCACTCATACACACACACAGAAAGAGGCGGTGCGTGAGAGCTCTACGAGTCAAAGATCAGGTTTCCCTGGCCTCTGTTCTCTTCACGGCTGGTTAGAGGTTAGGGCCCAGGAGTCTCAACTTACTGGCCCCTGCAGTGATTGGGACATGGGACCAGCCCACACCCAGTAGGGTGTTAGCATTTCATGAATTGTCCAGAAAGGTACACACTTTACCTCCCTTGCTTTTAAAAGGACAGGACAAAAAAAACAAAAAAAAAAACAACAAAAGGCAGGTAAAAGAAAGTTAGAAGACAGGACAAAAATAAAATCTTTTTTTTGAAACTCTGCAAAAGCCAAATAAACAAAAATGAGAAATTTGTGGTTATATAAAAATCAGAAGTAAAAGCGTGAATGTTGTATCTTTTAAAAAAAACAAAAAAAAAAAAAAAAAAAACAGGAGCATAAAGCTAGATGTACTTCTTTCAGAGCAGACCTAGCTTCAATTTCCATTATGAGTGCACAAGATGCAATCTACGCTCCATAGGAAGAGCATGTGATTCATAATGTGTGGGACACAATACTTCAGGCTCATTGAAAATGGGTTGAAAAGAGGCAGAACCCTTAAAAACAGGGAGATAGATAAAGAGGGAGAGAGGGGACAAAGATCACTCATCTCCTGAGAGAATAGTTCAAGGCCACCATGCATTAGCTTTTAGCAGGATGGATTAAGTCAAGTTTGAAAGTGCGCATCCTAAACCTCCCCCATGCCCCCTTCATACCCCTCCCATATACTCCCCTTTCAGAATAATAGCATTAAAAATGGCAACATAATGCCATCTCATTGCATCATATTCCAAAATGGGAAAAAAAAGACAGGGAACAAAAGCGTTAGGGCTATGGGTCTTTTGCTCTCGCCTCTCCATGTACTCTCTCACTCGTTCCCTTGCTAGCCGGCCCCTGCGGCCTGACAGCCTACCCTCTCTCCGACTCGCCTAGCTGGCAAAAAGCTGCTTTGTTGCCATAGTATCAACTCCCACTTTTGATACTGTCATTTCAAGTAGGATATGGTAGCCTTGATACAATATGTTCCCTATTTCCATTAAAATAGTTGTCGAAGAGGATGCTGTAGACTTTGGATTACACTTGACTGTGCCTGACAAGCGCCCCCGCCCCCCCCTCTCACACACGCACACACACACACGCACACACACGCATATGCACACACACGCACTCCCCATCTCTCCCCATTTTATTAATGACCAAAGGCCCCCGCCCCAATGCCCAAATGGAAAAGAGAAAGAAAAAGAAAGGGAGAAGCTATGGGAGAAGGGAAGAGGAGGGGTATAAGACTGAGTGAGAGTGAGAGACAGAGCTATAAGAGGCCTTTTATGTACTCCTATCCATAAACAAAGTGAGATCCCAAAGTTCGCTCCCCTGAATGTGCTCTCTGGATGAGATGGGAACCAACTACAGACAAGAAATTTTGATAATACCCAACACCCCCCTCCCTTAAACACACACCACAACTCCAACCCCCCCTGTTTGCAGAGGTCCAAACAAATACACTATGCTGCTTCAGGGCATCCTCTCACACCAGGAACACCCAAAAGAAAAACCATTAAGGTGATATGAAGAGACCATTAGGAACATGGAAGCATGTCCAGAAGCAGGGAAAAAAAAAAAAAACAAAACTTACAAACATCCTGTGGCCTATTAGCTATTTCTGAAGCTACACTTAAACTGAAGGGATTTAGATGAGAACAGAAATCCATTGTTTCAACACAAAATGAGATTCCCACTTCCTTTCAGTATGAACTTCACTTCCGCTTAAAAAAAAAAAAAAGCTGACTGAAAGTAGTACATTAATCCCATAACCTGCCTCAAAGCCACTGCGAACAGCTTCTTTTATGACAATCAAATCTTTATACAGTGCATTTCACCACTAACTTTATGAACACAGACAACAGCAGTAAGGTATATAATGCATAAGCCGACATTCATTTAGACAGACTCATATAAAATAAGGCCTTTCTCTGGTGTTTACACAATATTGTAAACCATAAACACATATCACGGTGTCTTCCATAACCACACTATGGACTAAGAAACTGACTGCACACAGCTGGGACAGAAATGGGATAAGTGGGCAATGAGATGAAGGCTGGTAAAGGGGTGGCCTTCTGCCCTCCCATGGGTGGGGGGGTAAGGATGTGGAGTAAACGCTCCAGCTCCCCCACACTCCGGCCTGCTTCATTCTTCTCCTCTCTCAATGAGGGGATTAGCAATACTCTCTCAGTGCAGCCACAAGGGCACTCTCGATTTCGGGTGGATACCGGGACAGCAGTGAGAACAGGAGACAAGACAGTGAGTTATGAACAGAAACTGTAAAGCATAATTAGATAATAAAATTAAAGTACTTCTACGTATCATGAGCAAGATGGAAACAAAAAAGTAAAGCAAATGCTATGCATTCCAGGCCCAGGCATTGTGGCTAACACTCTTAACATGCCAGAGATGGAGTGAAATGCTTCTAAAGAAAGCTCAAGAAAGGAGAAGCAGAGAAGCAAAGCAAAGTTGACACCACGTTTGTTGAGAAGTGAGGGATGCGCCGCTTCTTCTGTGGTCTTATGCAAAACAGGGTCACACAGGGCTATGAGGTGCACAATAATGCTGATTACACGCGTATGCTAATTATTACACGCTAATCAAGTACAGTAGCCTTATATTCAACGCTAATGCCTGGAGACGGCTTCTCTTCCCTCAACCCATTTCTTTAAGGTAAAGGGAAACTATAAATACTTGAGGATTGCTAACCAATCTAAATACTGCAGTCCACTAACTACAGGGGTGTCAGTCAACTGAAATGACAATTTAGAGATAAGAGCCTAGTGATGATGAGTCTAGTGACTGTCTGACAATTTCAGACTCCCAATACAGCCTACACATTAACAAATACAACAGAATCCTTAATTTTTATCTCAAGTTATGCTAAATCGCATGTGGTGATAGACATAATGAAGGATAAATGTGACAGACATTTCTACAGTTTTGAAAAGAACACTGTTATAAAAACAATAATACAAACTTCACCTCCAGTCTTATTGTCTTGTCTACATATTAAAGACTTTTGTACTTTATCCATCAGTAACTGAGCACATCAACAATGTCTTAATTTAAATCTGTAAATTCATTATTGGTCTTAAAAACACCAACTGCAAAAAAGTCTCAGGGCCTCTAAACTGCTTATGCCAGAGCTTTTGATCATATTACATGGTCTTCATCAGCAACACTGAGTTTGCAGAGTTGTCACTGAACTGTTAATGCCCAAATCTTCCATTGTTCTCGACACCTCTAGGATTTCTCGTCCTTTAGGCTTCACACAAAAGATCTGAACATCTATAATAAAAGGACAACTGACCAAACTCACCTACTAATGAAGCCCATGTGATATGGTTATTTAGTAATTGCTGTGTGTTATTTCACTGACGTACAGTAGGCCAACAGCACTGAACAAATGTGGTCTAAAGTTGTTTTTTTTTGCTGACTGGACCTTTGCTGACTGGACCTTTGCTGACTGGACCTTTGCTGACTGGACCTTTGCTGACTGGACCATGGATTTGCAGTCATTTCTGTTACAGAGAAAAATACAGGATACAGGATCTGAGTTTTGCAATACCTTGCACTGTGTAACTGTTATTGATTGCTCAATAATGCCACATATCTGGACAGAATAAACTAATAGTCTAATGTATCACATAATATAAGCACTTAGATAACAATCCTAAAAATATTTAGACCAACAACCAACTAGTTTATGATTAGATGACCCAAACCTCTCAGAAGAAAGGCTTTTTTCCCTCCTATACCACTTCTTTAGCAGAGCAGGAGGAAGGAAATGTGTCATGGGGGGTAGGCAAGACCAGAAATGCCCTGGGAGCACATATCCTGTCTACAGTTCCAGAGAAGCTGACTTGCTCAGTTAAGTTCCCTTTCACCCTGGTAATGGATAAACTCCTATAATCTGCAGGCAGCCTTCAGGGTAAAAAAAACAAAACAGGCATGGCTGCAAATGCTCTTCACAACCATCTAGGGCTTGTAAAAAAAGCAGACGCAGAAAGTGAAATTTAGTATTATTTCGTTTAAGCAGCCAACATCACGTCAAGCCCATGGACACTGTAAAGGCCATCGGCAGAAGATGTTTCAAACCAACAAAGCCAACACGTCCAACTTGGCAAAGCATCTCGCCGACAGATCTCCTGACTTGTATAAATAAAATGTTGTATTTAAAGAGTGACAGGGTAACGATTAGCGAATGTAACATTGGCTATTTCTGACAGGAAACATTTCTTAGACTTTGATGTGGAAATGAAGAGCAACTGTTAACCTACCAATATGACTCTTTTCACCTTGTCCACAGACAGCACTGACACTGTCAAAATACTTTTTCTTTGTTTTGTGTTTATTAAAGTACATGTTCTATCAGCTATAAACCCTCTAGCTTTTCCTAGTGGTGTGGTTTTTGCTGTGGTATCGGTTCAGTATTGGTATCGAGACACTGAGTTAGGTAAAGGGTGGTTCCCAATCTGAACTGCCCAGGGTTTCAGTTTTTGGAGGGCTTTTCTGATCACCGCTTACAACTCCAAAGTTTGTGTAGACATTGCTCTTATGTTATCAGTTGCACCTGAGGCTAATGTAAACAAATTAGCTTCTCCAGCAACACGGTTGACGTTAAAGTAAATATCAGGGGGCTCACTGTACTTGTTAATTTGCTGTCGAACACTCTAAATGGCTTATTAAACAACATCCAGACAAATAACTTTCAGTGGCAAACGTTGACTCTTTAGTTTGATGTCAGTTAGCTTAACTGCTGTTAGCTAGGTTTTGACGCATGTTGCTAGCCTGCTAGCTTTGCACTGGCGAACTCGTTTCACAAACAGCGTCTTGCTTTTCTTAGACAGTCATTCTCAAGTTTAAATACAGACTCCGTGGGAATATTCCCGTCTTTTAAACCCGAGGCCACACTGATATAAACCACAGCAAAGACGACAGCTAGCTTAGACAGCTAGCTTCAAAGCTAACACCATTAGCAAGCTCACCTTCAGCCTGATTTCATACGTGGTATATCTGCTCCTGCCGACCCCGACCGTCTCTGGGTTGCTCACATCAATTTCTAGAAAATTACTTGGGGGTCCATAGGCGTCATTTAGGTTCTGAGGCTTAGTGAAGAGCCTTCTTGTGTCTGCTATGGTGGTATCAGCCATTTCTCCCCTGTTCTTCTAGCAGCTCGGAAAGGCGTTAAGTTAGCCAGCATGCAAATATGTACACTCGGCTTCAAAATAAAACATATATGGCAACTTTTGTATCCGAGCAATAAAAACCATGGTTAAAATGTATATATTCATTTTAGGAGAAAGTCCATTTTAAACGAGAACATCCAGTTCAATGTTTAATTTTCCACCAAACTTGTCATTCATTCTCATAATAGTCTAATAGTATGATTTATTTTGAAGGAGAATCCCCCGGGTTCCGGTCTAGCTGTGTTTCAGCTTTAAAGCGCTCTACGCTGCATTTCCGATCAGCTGAGTCTCAGCTGACGCTGCTCCGTTTGTTTACAACCGACCTGCGACACATAGGCCGGATCAGTTTAGCAGACCCTACCACACAAATGTTTCAGTTTCATCTGTAAAATCTGGACCCTTCACAATCCAAAGTCTAAGTGCTGCTACAACGCAGCCCACAATTGATCCCGCGTTAAATACAATACAGAAATGATAAAGATTAATCAATTTATTACCAAATTACTTACAATTATAAAGCGACAAGTAATAATTAATTGACAGTGATATTATTATATCCTCAGTAAAAATATTGATCTGTATTGGCCATTCGTGGTCATGTGCCATTATTAAGGCATGTGTTATGCCTGATAAAACTAATTCAGGACTTATCGCATTGAAATCCCTTCCACGTTTGTGCCATGCGGGTTATATATGTGTCATGTGAATGTCAATAAAGTTTTCCCGGTTTGAAACATCATGGCGGCTCACAAGGTTCCGGCTGCAGCTGTCAGGTGCTCAGTAAAATTTCTACTTAAAGATGCGGTTCTGACCTCTAGGAAAATGTGCTATGCGTCCGTCAGTTGCACTGGGAAAGGTAAATCTTGCAGTAGCTGGTTTTCAAACTGTATGTGTGTTGCAGCCTTTATTATCACGTAATACACTGGGAGCTTTGCTGACTACATAACCCATAGTCTCTGGGTTACGCTTGGCTTGTGCGCACTCTCTTTTTTCCGATCACTATTTGATTATTTCTAATGTAATCATGACACTTTCAAACGTTGGGTAATGATTAACACGGGTATCTTTTCATGTGATGCTGTAAGGTTACACTGGTTGGAGGACATGCAGTTCATCTGCATCATCCTGCTCCACTCACACTCCAGCAGCAGATGTTTGCACCTCTGTTGGCCCTGCTGTGCTCTATGACCGCCTCGTTCAGTGTGGCTCCCTCAGGAATGATGCTCAGCAGAGACATGTACTCCAGCAGCTGGCTGAGCTGCAGCACATCCTTCAGGACTACAGTAACAGTGTCTACCTGAACCCACCTCCACCGGGACTAGATGCAAAAGATGCCAACAGTCAGCATAAGATAAATAAAGACCTATGCACTACAACAGCAGAAAACAAAGATGGTGAATTGGCAGCTAAGGTAATAGAGCTATTATGATAACATGTGTCATAGTACAGTAATGTAGTCTGATAATCCATGTCCTCAAAACAATTCATTACATTTTGATTTTATCTTCCAAAAAAAACATTTATCATATCTCTAATTATCTTAGTTGTGATGAAAACCAGTGCATTCATCTTACTACAGCAACATTTTTTATTACACTTTATTATACTTTATTAATGAGTCAAGACCACAGTACAGAACTACCCACAGTGGCATAAAACAAACTGCCTGCAAGGAGCAGGATGAAACAAGTGCAAAAACAAATATTTTGAAGACTTTATCTCCAGTTCTCTCAGAGCAACAAGTCTGGCAGATTCACTTGTGTTCACTTCCTTTGACACCCAATATGCTGGAATGTCAAACTAGTGCATCATGTAGAAAGTAATGAGTCATTTTTGACACAGGGTAGGATTTACATGACAGAATGGATTTGTTTAAGGGACTTTACACAGTGGCATCTGGACCCTCCTTCTGTTATGATGCCACAGTGATGTCTAACATATGGGGGGACCACTCAGAGTTCATGGCACTGTACTCCAGGAGTATCAGTGATGGTGGCTCAGGTCAAAGGAGGGTAGGGTCTGGGAAGTGTATTGTGCCTGTGGGTTTTGGAACGGCATAATGTAGGGGGCTGTTGTTTTTGGGTCAGGGGAACTGACTGTCTAGTATTTGGTGATGGGAGTTTTTTGTTGGTTGGCTGGCAGAGACACATAGGGTTAGGCAGAGATTTTGGAAGGCAGCAGGGCAGACCTCCCGCTGGGCTCATCCCAGCACCCCTCTCACTCTCTCACCGTCCCCATGCAGTAATGAGGGGATCCCCATTGTCTGGGCCATTCTTGTCCTTTTTGCTTTTGATTTGAGACTCTGACAAAAACTTTGGTATTAGGCTATCAACACTGCCACCTCCCTCTCCTTTTGCACCTTATTTCTTGTCCTGTCTCTCACACAGACATACACACTGGCTAGAGTACTTATGCAATTATTCTGGCTTGAATCAGGTCATACCACTGTCCTTTCAGTGTCCCTTCTCTCTGTGAAAGTGCCGCCATTGTCCTCACTAACTGACCAAGTCTGTGAAGAGAGTACACTTGACTTAATATTGACCCAATGTGGCGTGTTTTTGCGGATGGTCGGCTAACAATGGGCCATTGTTTAGTGGGAGCCACCCTCTTCGAGTCAGACTTACATCACAGAGTCGTCCTGTACATTGTGGGCCTCCAGCAGGACAGGGCAGCTGTACCAGTTAGGCCTAACTTAAATTCATGCAATCACTCTATTAATCTTTGAAAGCTTTGACTGTAGATAAAGATTTTTCATTATGGTTCTTCTGAAGTCACTTAAAAGTGAAAGCGTTCATGTCCTGCATGTGAACTTTCCACTCAGGTGCCAGTCTATATCCTCCACCAGGAGGTGAGACATGGCCACAGAGAAAAGCTAGACAGAGTGGCTGAAGGATGGCCTTGTCCTTCTCCACTCTGCCGTGGCAGAATGGCTACCAGCCACCAATGACAATTACCACACTATCCCAGAGAGCAGCTTGGGAAGTCAGGGAGAAGTCACACACTGTTATGCCAAAGCAGGCAGGAAAGGCTTGTTGCTCTCTGAGTATTTCACTCCAGAGCAGACCAGGCAGTGCAAGGAGGGGAGGAGCAGGCAGAGACAGAGGATGGATAACAAGTTTGTTTTTCATTTACTTTTCAATCGGCTATTGTCTGCATTTACCAGAGTCAAGTGCTCCTTGTGCAGTGGACACCAAGTGCAGTGGACACTCAGTATCGTCCCCATGAAATAGTTACTAAATTAAATCTTAAGAGGACAACACTTTCAGTTTGACGCTGAGTTAATTCCACAGATATTTAGTGTTGCCTGGTTACAGAGGTGAATGATCCCGAACCACACGATGGTTAAACTTCAGGTAAAACGTCTGTAATGTTTCCTGAAGCTGTGGCTCAAGTTATCATTCCACGTCTCGCTTAAGCTGATGACACTATGTTTACATGGCCTGGGCCCTCCTCAGCCATATTTGGCTTTACTCGATATTCTCAGCTTGGTCACACAGAAGAGGTTTTTTTGAAGCAAGGACCTTTTGATGATGGGAGGCAGGCAGCACAATGACTTCCAGCAGCACCTCAATGCAACAGTACCGTATCACAATTAGCAGCGCTAAACAGGCTGCACAGACAAGTCCACTCCATCTCGTATGGAGGCTCATCCAGTCCTCTCCGTTTTGTCTGACAAATCCCCCCATTGTTCCTCTGATGATGCTTTTCTTTCGTGGGAACCCTGGCTTGTCTTGTTGATTAGATCCCCTTTGTCTTCCTCCCCTGCAGTGGGCTAGTGTGGAGAATGTGAAACCTAACACTGTAGTGGTGGCTTAATGCCTCAGCATACTTTGTTTATTATTAAACGTTGATTCAGACTTATATGGTAATGAATGTAACGAAGTTTATTTATGTCAGTGTCTTATGTCTCTGTTAAAGAATTCATTTATACATTTTGCATAACCCTAGTGATCTGTGGTTAACAGTCCTGCAGTTTCTAATGACAAGCAGCTGTTAAAACCTTCAGTCATTTCCTCATTTTTCCTATTTTCCCCTGAAGGAAGAACCCACTTCTCCACCACCACCACCCAAAGGTTTCTATATCTACGGAGGTGTTGGTAAAATGTGTTTTTATTATAGAAATATCACATTTCCTATGCTGCTAAATGCCTACAATATATCTGACATCCAGACAAGAATAATTACCTTTCCCTTAATGTCTCTCACTTTCAGGTACAGGAAAGACCATGCTTATGGATTTGTTCTATTCCTGTGTGAAAAACACTCGTAAAAAAAGGGTCCACTTCAACGGCTTCATGTTGGACATCCATAAAAGTTAGTATTATCCTCCCACAGCACAGGACGTAGCTGTTGGCTTTCATGACTTTATGCAAGTTTTCTGACTCCTCGTGTGCTGGATATCCTATATTTATCTCTGTGTTTGTCCTGAAGCACTCTGCTAATTGTCTGCCATTATGCATACAGGTGAAATTACTGCTTTATTCAGTATTGTCAGAGGGTTTGGGTTGCCAATGCAGGTGTGCTTTAAGATGTGTCTGACGTTTGTGTACTGCTTAAAGGGATCCATCGGAGGAAACAAAGCCTGCCAAAACGAAAGCTAGGGAAAATGTTCACCTATGACCCTATATCGCCGGTTGCCATGGAGATCAGCAATGAAACCTGCCTCTTGTGTTTTGACGAGTTTCAGGTGAGCGAGTGTGTTACAGGCGCTGTTTATGTGTGTGTGTGTGTGTGTGTTTGGCTGTTGTTAAAATCTGCCTGAGCATTAGCTTCAAGTAGAAAACAAGACAAGAATAAGAAGAGTTATTTGTCTTTCTGTAAATCAGCTGGATCCATTTTATTAAAACAGTGAAAGAACTGGCTAATAATGAGACTGGTAAATATACTGCTGATAGATAACAATGCCATGCTAATTCAATGCTACTGCATTATAAAGATACACCTGAAGACTTAATGAGTGAGATAAATGCCAACACAACGTGCTCACTATATAAAGGGACTAGGACATAAGGAGCACTTCACTTAAATGTCACTGCATTGTTCATGTTTAAAACCTTATTGTCAGATAAACCACAGTTTACAAGTTTATTTGCGGTCGTCCTTCAGTTTGAGCAGAGTGAATTAATTTAAAATTATTTACACATGTTCTACTAACATTTATTAAGATGTGCTGGTGCTGATATATTCAGTGCATCAGAAAGTCAGTATGTTAAACTGGATATTATAATTTTGGCTCACCGTCAGTAGAAACATGACTCTTTGGCCTATATAGTAAAATAACTTACAGAACTAAGTTGAGGAATCAAATAATAATTTGTTTGGAATATTAAGAATTTAATTGTTGACCACTCTTTTGTAATGAGCCAAAAAGTCATTTGTAAAGTTGCTGTCTGTGCACTATAAGCGTTTAATCTGAATGTAGCGTTACGGTTCGGGCCCAGCTGGTGTCTGTCCTTTAGAGACAACTGGATGCTTCTGATCTTGACATCCCCACAAAAACAGAACTGGGGACACCTAGTGGCCTTTTTGAATATAGTGTAAATGTACAATGATTTCCAGTAGCAATGAAACCCTGTCCCCCCACAGTGTGTGGTAAAGCTGTAATTTTCTAGTAGAGAAGTAGTAAAATTAGACAAATATCAAGGTGTAATATTATTTTCAATGCCCTGAAACTGAACCAGTGCTCCTGTTACTTGTTTATACACTCACAGGGTCAGTTTGCTCCCAAACCATTACAAGCAGGTCGTCCATTGTCTTTGTACCACGGATTTATGCATCTAAAATGCACTTTCAGCCATTAGTGCTGCAGAACTTCTCATTATTTTAGCCTTCAGTGTCAGAGGAGAGAGCCCATACTGAAGCTCTCTGTTCTCTGAGAGGTAGTTTGTCATTCACTCCACTAGAGAAAGCTGTGGGCTTCTGTCTTTATCATCAGCAGCCAAACCCATGTTAGCAGCACAGTGTTGCTCCTCTTACTGATATCATTACAGTTAATACCAGAAGGTCAAAGGTCACGGAAGGTGTGCTTGCTTTCTCTAATGACTCTCTATGCATCTGTGAGGATCAAGAGCTGCTCCTTTCATCCGGCCATCTTTCCCATTCGAAACTGTGCCGCTGTTTGTGCATTCCTATTGATTTGTTTTGTTTGCTGTCGCCAGCTTTTCTGTTTTCGCTTGTCGACTGTTGCTACCAGTGAAAGGAGGGGAAACAAGCAGACATGTGCACGTTGTTTGTGATGCATAAACAAGAGGTTGTGGGGTTGGGAGAGCTGGGGGTGGGGGGTCTATACCAATCAGCATCCTCCTCTACTCAGCCATGCAAATGAGGCTCTGGGTATCAGTCGCACTCTCCTGCTTCCTTAAGTGAGTGGAGCTAGAAAGCGACTGGCGGCGGCGGGTCAGATGGATCTTATCCTCTTAAATGCTAATGACATTTCTCCATTCTCTTCATTAGCGCCGTGCCATTATCAGTAATTTGTAGCACCCCCTCCCTCCTTTTACACCCCCCACTCAGCTCGCCTAATGAATACGCACCATTGAAAGGTCCAAGATGGGAAGATGGGAAGAGAGCGAGAAATGAAGAAGAGTGAGAAGAAAACGCTTGAGCATCATTGTCTCAGGGCCTCAGTCACTGTGCAGCCTCTGTGAAATTGCTCATAGGTTGTGTACATAAAGAGGTGTAACATCAAAAGAGGTTTAATTTGGCACCCGTGTGCGTCGCTGTAAACTGACAGCCGCTTGAGTAATTGGATGCTCATTTAAATATCGGCATTGGCTGACGGAGATTGTACCATTATTTTTGTGTTCCACAAGTGCTACATCAGTCCCCTCCACCTTTCTCATTCTGTGGGTACCCATTCTCTTTCCCTCTCCCCCGACCCATTCAGCAATCAATATTGCCCCTCATACTATGCCCATGTTGAGGGCACATGAATAAACAAATCCAGGTTGTATAAAAGGTCATTTTTAAATGATTCTTTTGAAATGAAAATAAAATCCTGCGGTCGGAGGAAATGGAGGCCCACTCAGAGAGACACAGAGCCTTGGCTTTCTGTTGATTCTCATTATAGGCACACACAATCACACACACACAATCACACACACACTAGCTAATTTGATGCCCCTAGCCACCTCTTCTTAGTGAAATCAAGGCTTTAACACAAATGTTAATCAAGTATTGGCAAGGGCAGTGGGGCTAATATGCAAAAGCAGAAGACTCTCCAGAGTATGAAAGGAGGCATATGCTGTGGGTATGGCCATCAGAAGTGCCTGTTATATACAGGAAAGTAGGTAAGAGGGAATACGAGGAGAGGGCGGGACAGATCCTCAAAAGTCTTCCTTTTAATTCAAGACATCCCAATTCTTTAAAGGCTTTGTACTAAAATATGACGTGTAATCTGTCTAAATAATAAAATAATAAAAGTAACGTCAGGTTTCCTTCTGTTTACTCAAACATTAGTAGTTGGAGCTTCAGCAGTGTTACTGGGACCTAATTTGTCTCGCCCAAAAATACATAAGGGGTGGTATCTTTTAAACTATTTGTTTACGTCATATTAGGAAAAACGCCTAACTTAAAAATGTATGGAATAGAAATTAGAATCAGACATCACAGACTTCTCCGTTCATGGATATTCAAAAGAACAACTGAGGTGAAAGAGAGAGAGATAAGAGAATAAGACCAAAGTGAGAGCAGTAAATTACTAATAGAAAGGTCAGAGCTCTTCATTTAACAGACAGCAACTCAAACGTCCTTGTTTCAGTGTCATCAACCTTTGTTTACTGTGGATTCATGGAAATGATGTAGATGAAAAAGGCAGTGGACAGTTAAATTAATGTATTATAACCTCATGAAGCCATGTGTGGAGTTCATGCAACACACGTATACATTTCTATGCCTTTATATGGCCATCTTGGCTTCGATGCTTTGTCTGCCATCGTAACCCTGGTCTGGATTCACATTGCTCCTTTTCATTATTCTTTTCTTCATCTTGTTGTCTCACTTACGTTCAGTCATTCTCACGTCGGCTCAGTTGATTAGCTCGGGTCTGTCGCTTTGCCTCAGCTACTTGTCCTCAGCAGAAAGCTGCTTCGTGACCATTTGCAGTCAGTTCAAGTGGTTCTGGTGTGTGTGTGTGTGTGTGTGTGTGTGTGTGTGAGAGAATGTGACTGGTAATAAACACACCTGAATGACACTAATCAACGTGGAGCGATGATGGCATGGTTTGACCTCTGCCATGAACACACATGCAGGATGGCAGGAAAAGGTGAATTAAATGAACGTGTCTCTTCTCCTCCGTCAGACGACCGACATTGCTGACGCCATGATCCTCAAGCAGCTGTTTGAGACGCTGTTCCAGACCGGAGTGGTGGTGGTGGCCACGTCCAACAGACCCCCTGATGGTATGAAGACCAGTGTCTGAGGACATACGCAACATACTTTTAATTCGCTTTCAGCTATTTGTTATCAGTTATATAGCTGTTACTAAAAACACCTTTAGTTTGGCCTCAGTCATCAGCATTAACACCACTGTGGTGTTCCTTTTTGTTTTCCACTGCCAAGTTAAAGTAAAGAAAAGGGTCTAATCTTTAGAAATCATCCATCATCTATACCTGCTTAGTCCTTAACCAGGGTCCCAGGGATCTGCTGGAGCCTATCCCAGCTCTCTCTGGGTGAAAGGCAGGGGTCCACCCTGGACAGGTCCCCAGTCCATCACAGGGCCACATAGAGACAAACAACCTCACACACTCACACTCACTCCTATGGGCAATTTAGAGTCACCAATCAACCTGACATACATGTTTTTGGACTGTGGGAGGAAACCAGAGTACCTGGAGAAAACCCACACAAGCACAGGGAGAACATGCAGACTCCACACAGAATAATTCAAATTTAAAATGAACGTTAGAGATCCAAAGTCTAGTCCCAACCTGATAATTATGTTCATATTCAGTAGCAAGTAGCAAAAGTAATGAGACATCCTCATAACAGAACATTAGTTTGACATAAGTTTCAGTTTTAACATCTTACTGTACAGTAGTACTGCAGTACAGTAGTTTTGGACTCTAGAGTGAAAAGATACTGTCACTTAGAAATTACTGCTTTCTGCTACTGAGGAGCTTTGCTCTGTTGACTGTACTGAATAATTACAGGTAGGATTTGGCATCATAAGGCACACACAACCAAAAACAGCTATTTGTATGTTGAGAAAGTAAGAGATTTCTTTCTTTTGTTTGTGCCAGGCTGAAAAACCAAACCACCATTTTAACACCAGCAGGGTTTTTCTGATGTTTTGACAACTGGTATGTTGAAGGAGAGTTTTGCAGCAGCAGGTATATTTTGATGAACATGCACTGAAGTTCACTTTGTCATGAGAGTAACTAAAAATGTTACCACTGTTTGTGCGATTAAAAGGAATTGTGGGTGTTATAGAAAGGCACAAGACTCCTTAGCTGTGGAGGGTCACTTTACAGACACACACAGTGCATCCTCTGCCTCAACAAATTCCTCAGTTATTTTACATAAATCTACATCATTTATTCTAAAAGTGTCTGGCTCCAGAAAGAATCGCCCCCTCAGATTACGACCTGTTTAACATGATTAACGAGAGGAAAACACACAGAAACATTTGGTACAGCTTTAAAGACATGACACAAACCTTTAAACAGGCTTTGATGTTGCATTTACTGGCTGCGCAGCAAGGTTGGAGAGAGAAGGAGCAAAACGGTGAGGTAAAAGCACGATGTGATATCTGACGTCTTTTTTTCTCGGGGTAGATGTTGGTGTCTCAAAGCCTCGAGTGGGCAGGAAATGGATGGCGGCAAGATGGCTCTCATAGACAAAGACGCGCATCTCTGATATTTACTAGCTATTAAGAACAAAGCTCCCAACCATGCAAACTTGATAGAGAGCCTACTTGGTATTAATTACATGGTTAATGGAACACTGAAACCCATAAGAGACAACTGGACATGAAAAGCATACATTTTCCATCTTTATTGATGTGGAGATGCTGGTATCAAAAAGCCCTAGAAGTGTTTGGTAGAAATTTACAGATTGGGTTTTTCTAGAAATAAGATTGAGGCGGATCAGGGGGATGAATTATGTCTTTGGAGTGGAACACCCTCAGTGCACTGGATTTCACATGCACTTTATGTTAGCTGAGCTTATTTTGGATGCTTTAAATCTATTTCCATTCTCAGTGGGACTGTTTTGATCTATTTATGGTATTTAAACATTCAGTGACATGGGAACTAGTCATGTAAAAGTTTATCCACATGTTATTCAGCATGCTTTTCAGTGCCACTGTTGTCATGCCAGTCTAATTAGTATAGAATAATTGCAGACAGCACCCTACAGTACAGTATAGGAGTTATCAGGTAAGTGTTTTATATGTGTCAGGTCCTAGTGGAGTAAGCTCGAGCCCAAACATCAACAAGCACTTGTTTGCTTTCGCAGCTGGAAAGAGCTTAAACCTCAGTGTGTGTGTCTGTGTATGTGTCTTTGTCTCTGTTTGTGTGTGAATCCCTATCTGTTTTATCTGTCTATCTGGGATGCTACTTCAGATGTAATTTGTTCCAGCCGAGCTAATTGAAACCTCTATTCAGAGAGCTGCTGTGGACATTGTCCGAGCTGAAAAGGCGACAGTCCTTTCTCTCGCCACCATTGTTTGGGAATGTAATGAATTTTATGTTGCTGCCGCTGCCGGTAGAGAAATCCATTTTTCTCCCCTGGTCCCGGTCCTTTTGTCATGCCTCCCCACCCATCCTTCAGTTCATCAATAGCCACTTTATCTGCCAATCTGTGGTGGGGGAATGACATTATTAGGAGGCTAAACAGCAGCTCTAATACAGGCCCTCCCCTCCTCTTTCAGATCTGTACAAAAACGGACTTCAGAGGGACACCTTCCTACCTTTCATCGACGTGCTGAAGGTAGCGACAAAGTCATCCTTCTCTCTTGTCTTGTTAATTTATTCATTTGTTTATCACACACATACACACATACACGCCTTTGCTTGTGAGCCTGTCTCTCTGCCTGTCTTTTTGCAAGTTGCTTTTTGATGGTTTGATGTTTTCTGCTTCCTGGATGCCTTGCACAGTGTCACAAAGCTGTCTTTGATCATACCAGGGCACACTGAAAGACTCACCGAAAGAGTGAGAGAAAGGCAGAGAGAGATGGGAAGAGCGTGAGTGAGTACAGGTAATGTGAATGGGTGTACGAGCTGAGTGACTGACCCAGACTGCTTGCATTTCAAAAGTAAAGGGGGGCGAGTGGTGAAGGAGAGGAGAGAGGAGCGACGTGGCGGTTAGCATCTCTAGCGAAACATCTACTTTGCAATTTAAGCAGGTAGCACCATTATCCTGCCTGCATCTCAGATGATCATTGATGTGTTTGGAGTGACCATGATCATAAATAATTGCATAATAATTAGTTGTCATGCATTTTGCAACAGAGGGTGGCAGCATTCTTGCACTTTTTATTGGTATTTAGTCTAAATAGTAAAGGTGAGCAACATCACACTGCTGTAAGTGTTAAACAGTAAAAAAAGACTGACTTTAGAGGAAACAAATGAGATTTTAACCATAAGAGCACCCACCATGCAGTCATGGTCCCCACTTCTACATAAAGTACAGTAGGCATCATGTAAAACACATTTACTCTGCCTGTAAACTGCACAAACGTCTGTTTCTTCTAATCAAAATGATGAAGAACAAGGTTTGAATCCATTAAAAGTGACCTGATAATGTCAGTGTGACATGATTATTCTACTTTAATTTTATGACTGAGTGAGGGAAAGCATTTTAAAATAGTGATCATTCATTATATATTCAAATTTAAATATATCCTACCTACTGGTATTGAACTACCATACTGACATTATATCAGCATAACTTCTAGAGGGTTGTCTATATATGTTAATGTATTGGTCCTGGTTTATTTACTGCAAACATGTTATCTGAATTTTTCTCCTCCCAAATATCATTATTAGTGTGACTGGTCTCAAAACACCCTTACTGGTCAGGCTTTGGATATGATAATTATTATGCTGTTGCAAGACTATTATGATGAAATTATATGTACCTGTTAGCCGTTACATCACAAGCCTCAGTGTGAGTGCTGTTGTGTACAAAATAAGAAAACAAGAGGAGGAAATCCCAACACAGGTGCTCTAACATGGTTGATGTGCAGTGCCCAGGATCACTGCTGTATCCTCACACACACACACACACACACACACACACACACAAATGTAAATGCACTACAGCCAGGGAGGCCTTGGATTCACCCTGCTCCCCACCCACTCTCCCACCCTTGCCCTCACTAATCCACCCTCATCAAGGTCCTGAATGCCTGTTTTCCCTCTCTGCCTCACACTACCTCCTCTCTTTCAGGGTCCCATGTTCCCCTTTGTGAGGCCATCTGGTTTTTGGGGTCGGGGGTTTTTTGGGGCTGCAAGGCGTTCTCTATAGCGGCCTGTTCTGTAAAGTTAAAGCATGTTTTAGCGGGGTCACGCTACTAACTAGCTGACCCTTAATAGATTGAATTAATGCTTGCAGGGACCAGCGGTGTGGGTCCTTGTACGTGCGTGCCTGAGTGTGTTTCTATAGCAAGTGTAGGAGTGAATGAGGGTGTTTTAAAAAGTAAAAATAGCCTCTGACCTCTCCTCCCTGTCACCTGAGCCACAGTGGTAGAGGTTAATCCACTGCCTCCGTCTGCTTGAGCTGACGTCTTTATTTAACTATTGACTTCTGATTAGTCAGAGCCCTTTTTCCACAGCAGCCGAACCCCCTCGAATCATTCATTTTCAAAATCTTAAGAACAAGAATTCAGACCAGGTGCAGTTTTCAATAGACGCTCTAAAGCTCCCTAACTGGTTTTCACTTTTTAGTTTGTTTACTAGTTTTTTCGTTCACTCGGTCATTTCTGATTTCTTGTTCTTTTGAGCATCTCTCTAGACTCCATCAGGAAATGGATTCAGTTTTTAGGCTTCATTTTCTTTGTAGCCATGGAAAAAGCATGGCGCTCTGTAAAATACAGAGTTTAAGGGCCTTTTTTAATGGATGCTGCTAGTATTGGAACTAAGACACTTATTCTCCCTCACAAACTGTCCTCCCTCCCCACTTCACTTTTCATCTACCATCCTCTCTCTACCCTTGTGTCCCCACTCTTTATTCTATCACTATCCTGTTCTGCTCGCTGGCTTTACTCACCCAAGGTCAGGTCTCTGTGTTTTGGAAGCAGAATAGTGACTTAATTTTCCCTCCATGTTCCCTCTGATTACAGTTGCACACAATGTTGTAGATGGGAAGAACAAAATGACAACAACCCTGAGGCAACTTCAAGTATCTCTGGATTTCCTGCTGTTTTTAACCCTTATTTTGACCTGCTCTCCTTCTCCTTATTTTGTGGCATTGTTAATAATTGCTATGTGCTGTGCAGTTAGTGAGGAGAGCAAAAGAAATATATAAATAAAAACAATGATGATAAAGAAATGAAAAATTGTGGAATGAGAAGGATGTGGTCCTCCAGTGAAGACCTTGGTGAGAAGGACTGCCTGTGAAGAGCCAGCAGCCTGCCAGTTCAAATCACATGGATTGATATTTGATGGCTGTCATTGTCTTCCCGATCATTTAAATGCAAGGCAGTGCCACTCACCATGTCCCTCGAGGGCGTACCTCACTTCTTTCATATCAGTGTCTCTTGCCTCTAAAAAACACAGAACTATTAATAAAGGACAAATCAATTTTTCTCCTTTTGAACATCAGGAATTCACTCTGGCTCTGTATTTATCTTCTAATTTTTAATTGATCCAATTACCTTAGCTAGTAATTTCCCGCTTCCTAACTGATGTTTTCCTATTTCATTATAAGTGTGTGTTATCAACCTTGCATGCACAGGTGCATTACACTGTACTCTGTGTATTCATTTGTAAAGCAGGCCACCTGTGAGCTGAAGGTTAACACTTACCTAACTTCACTTGTATGTTTAAATGTACGTTTAAAGCCCTTTTCTATACTTGTTATGCTCTCAGCCTCGTTTACACTCAATGAAGTTCTGTCCTTGTTTTATTTTTGTCATGAAGCTGAAATGACAACCAGGTTTTAGAGTATGTGCACTCAAATAACATATCTTGTTTACCTGAGCACAAAAAGGTCTCTGTATCTCAGCTGATGCTATTAATTTTAAGCTAAGGCTCATTTCCAGTCAACAGTAGCTTCTTCATCTTTAGATTTAAACCTGTGTCGACTTATTTCACACATCTACATCTGTTTACAGGTCTCGTGGATCAATACAGCATAGGTGAGCACAGCTGTATGAAGTGTTTGTCTGTCACTCAAAGGTCAGAGCTCAACAGTACCAGTTTGTAAATTTTAAAAAAATTGGGGATATAAGTGGATATAAACCTCAGTTGCCTACTGCTCATGTCTATTTGAGGCTAGCAGCTAAAAACACTCCACTGTAACGTACGGAGTGTGACAGACCATATCTCTGGTTTCATCCTGTTGCTATTAACTCTATACTCTTTTAAGTCAGGTTGGCTGGTACGAGACATCAGACTGGTACTTTGTTCTTAAAGCATTTGGTGATTTTGCAGTATTTTATAACCTGAAGCCAGTGCACAGCTTTAAGCATTTAACTTATTTGCATGGTGCCCATTCCTAATGTCTGTGTGTTGCTACCAACACATGGAGCCTCTGGTGGCCAGGTGCAGGTAGCACAGCCTCCACCTCCGGGGTCAGTTTTGGGCCTCAACATGCGCTCGTGAGTGGTTGAGACTGGGGGGGGGTCCAGTGGGGTCTGGGATCAGGAAAGGTGGGGCCTCCAACTCAAAAGATGTTTCCCCAAGAGGAGCAGCCGAGGCAGGGGGAGGTTGTGAGAACGACCTTGCAGAACAAACCATCGCTGGCCTAAGGCGGTCACACTTTAAGGGAATAGATCATTAGGTGTAATTAGGGTGTTCACATTGTCACGTACCCCCCTGGCTGCCCAAGAATGAATAAAATCAGCAGATATACCCCCCACTCACTCACACACTCACAGCAGCTCCCCAGTTAGTGAAAACACTTTGATGTCAGAAGAGTCGTCCAGAACTTGCCAGCATAAAGGCAGTGTTTTAAGCTTTCTCTCTTTTCTCCCCCGTCTCTCTCTCGACCCCTCTATCCCTCCCTCCCTCTTTTCTTCTGCCCCTCCACACAGGGCTGTAAGACACACATGGTTGAATGAGCGACAACCTTTCCCCTCCTCCCCTCCCCCTCCCTCCCCCCCTCTCTCCCCCCTTCGTCTCTTTTTCAGCCTTCCCACCCTGCATTTCTTTGAGGCCTGGTCAATTCTCCTGGCCAAACAAAAAAAGCATCAAATGTTTTCTGCTGCTGCGTAATGAGGGAGTGGACCTCATTAGGGCCCAATAGTCAGCTATCCTTGGCTTTTGTTCCAGCTCAATGGCACCGCGCTCTTTGAAAAACTCAAAAGCAACTTTTGGAGGACAGAGAAAGATATGTTATAGAGGGAGCAGGCGCAGAGGGGAGCAGAGGCAACAACCAAAAAAAAAAAATTTTTTAAAAGCCACTGTTTTTATGCTAAACAGCTGTCCAGAGACAGCAGCAGACAGCTCGGACAATGATGTGATTGGAGCTACATGTGTTTGGATGACTTTCTTCTACAGAGCCTCTGATTCTCACGTCTGTCATCTTGCTCTGCTGTGTCTCCCTCCCCCTTTTGTCTACGTGAGTTGGTGAATGTGTTTGTGCAAGTAGTGAAACTCTTGATTTGCTTTTTCTGTGAGTCAGCTGCACTTTGGGCTGGTTTCCACTAGTGCACAGAGTCTGGGGAGATGACAACAACCAGTTTATTTCATTATTAATTGAATCTATCAGTTGTTTTTCTTAGGTAATGAAAAATTACCATGACAGTTTCCAAGAGTCTAAAGCTACAACATTCAGTTTGATTAATTTGCCTTAACAGACCAAAATCTGAAAATGTTAATTTTAGTATTTGAGGAACTGATGGCAGAAATAACATAATCTGTTCCTTCATTTCCTGATTAGTTTATTAATAATTCACTGCATCATATGAACATCTTGAAAACAACACAACAGAACAAAAGTTAAAGATATTTAATCTATAGTGATAAAAACTCTTACGTTTTACAAACTGGAACCTGCAAAAATAAAGAATTCAGGCTTAAAGCAGTTAATTGATTAATCACAGGATGATTTTTTTGTCGATCAACTAATCAATTGACTTTCAGCAGTGCACAGCGTAGCCAGTAGATGTTTACGCTCTGATGCACAGAATCAGCTACAGGGACATGGAGACAGGACTATAAGTTGCAAAGCAGACTGACTACGAGTGGAGTCTGTGAGAGGAGTGTGGTGGTGGTGGTGGAGCTGGAGGGGGGGGGGGGGGACAAGACCACACTGTGTAGGCGGATGAAATCTTGGAGGAGTGAGAACTTGACAATCCCCTCAAGATGGATAATCAAGTAATGACCCGCAAGACCTCAGCCTCATCTGATTATAAATAACCAATGGAATCATCATCACTGATTGTGTTTCCATTCCTCCTTTTTTACCCTCTCTTATTTGTACCTCACTCCTCCGTCAAGAAACGCATCAGCCGTCTTTTCCGAAGCTAGAGACAGTTCATAAAGGGAGGGAGTAGAAGATGGCAGGAGAAAAGACTAACTGAGATTCTAATGATGTGCCGGCGATAGTGACAAGTTTTTTTCTTTTTTTTCCTCTTTGCAGGGACTATTTACCCGTTGGTGGGGTCACAGTAGGTTGATGAAATGACACCTCCCTTTTGTGCGTGGGGGAGGGCGAGTTTGTCAGGTTGTTATTAAGCCTGATTCAGCCAATTGGCTCAGAGTAGGAACCCCGTTTGTGTGAGCGGACATGGAGATAAAAAGTTGACAGCAGAGAAGAATAGAGTATTTCCGTCCCCTTGCTTTGTGATGATTACTAATTATCCTGCAGCTTAAGGAGGCCAGTGGCAGAAATTCACTGATTTCATAATTTACTGGAGCTGTCGGTGAATACTCAGTCAGCCAGGCGATGGCTTGGATGGGATGATATGCAATTCCTTTCTTTTCTTTGATAGAATGGTGGAGATGATGATTATAGTTTGTGCTGTACTCCCTGACATGAATCCTGTTGACGTTTTACACTATCTGGAAAAGTTTGAACTCTGCATCACAAGTTCACCCCTGCTCTAACGCACTCAAATAGATGCGGGAACAATAGATCAGCGTAATAAACCATGAAGAAGTGACACAAACTCCCTGAGCTATCAGAGGAGAGTAAGTCGCCGACTGCCTTCTGTTGTTGCTCTTTGTCCATTTTATTATTTATACTGAGACTGAAGCTGCGACAGCGCTCTTATCAGCTACATCTCACATCAGCAGTAGACTGATGTAAACCAATAGAAACTATCCTCAAGTGCTTGCATGTACAAGCTATCATATACCATGTATCAGTATCATATACCATGTATCAGTATCATATACCATGTATCAGTATCATATACCATGTATCAGTATCATATACCATGTATCAGTATCATATACCATGTTAAAATACATAGAAGTTTCAGCACAGCTTCGATTATCATGAAGATTTGCATTGGATAACAATCAAAGCATGAAAGATGGCGTCTGATCTGACAGCTCCATCAGGCTTGTTCCATTCACACAATGTACTTTTCTTTATGTTTTGCTTCTGTGTGAAGCCATCACCACTGCTCAGATCTGGCTAAAAAGAAAACAGTGAAATAAAAATCAAAATCTGCCAGTTATTGTTAAAACAATTTGAAAAAAAGCCAAATGATAAAACACTGCAGTGTGCAAATGAAATGAAAGCGACTGATTATAGTATTGATTAATCTGCTGATCGTAGTTCAACGTTACATCCTCAAATTACTGGTTTTATTTGAGCAACAGCATAAATACCTAAAAATATTCAGTTTACTATCACATAATGAAAAGAAGAGCAGCAAATCCTTGGAACTGCAAAACTGAATCTAGAACATTAAACTTTATTATCATGGCAAATGTTCGATAAAGTTATTTATTGTTTCCAACACTGATCAACCTTTTGCCTAAATGTGTACAGGAGTACTGCCACACTATCTGCCTAGACCCTGGGGTCGACTACAGAACGCTGGACATGGCTGCAGTGAGGAAACTCTACTACCTGTAAGACACACACACACACACACACACACTATTACTGGTCCAGTTCTATGCAGCCCAGCTCTGTTAGGAGGGTGTGCTGGTAAAGAGTTGCCATTAACCCATAACATGCATGCAAGCATTCACATACACACACATGCAGCAACACAAACACACAGGAAATGTCAGTGCACATCATCTAGTTTGATTTTTTAAGGGCAGAAAGAGAAGGCAAACACGGGTAAATGGGGAGGATGTAGGTCTTTATAAAACGATTTATAAAGACCTACATTACCTTGAGAGATCCGTGAAAAGAATGAAAGAGGAATCAATAGAATATGAGAAAATGGTGGGGCTGTAAAAGCCAGTTTTCTGTTTTCCTATTTACATATCCATGTGTGCAACACACATGCAGGCAAATGCAGATATGAATGACACGGCTGTTGCTCATTGCTGTATTGGAGCTTTCAAGCGCTTTCGTCTTTTCTCTGTATGTAAATAGAGCACATCACACCCTTTTACCTGGAGTTAAAACACAAGCACACACACACAGAAACAAACACACACACACTTTACAGGCTCATTCTGACGTATATTCACAGACTAATGCTTGTGTTTAGAGCCTAACATCCTGTTTTTTTACTGATGGAGTGAAAAGCTAAGTACCCTGCGCCTGTGCTCTCCTTGCTGCCACCGTTTGATGTGGCCACTTCAGCTTTATTAATTTCATATTCTATTATATTATATTATATTGCCTGTGTGTGTGTGTGTGTTGTTGTGCAGCACAGAAGAGCCTGGTGCCGAGGCCTTTTTGGATGGGCTGTTTGAGGAGCTGGCATTGAGACAAAAGAACAGTAAGAAAGTTTAAGGCAAATAGCTTTTAGAGAGTCTTGTCTGCTTTTTGTTGCCTTTTGTTTATATTACATGAACTGATATTAAAACTATATGTGTCCCCACTACATCATGTGCTAGTTTTAAAATAAGGAGCCTGTTTAAATGATTGGATTTATATGTGTAATACTGTATTTTGTTTTTGTTCTACACATTCTTCACACTAGAATAAGGTTTATTTTTGATATTAGACATAGACAAACCCATGAAAAGACTAAAATCAACTCAACTGTGTTACCAACTCAAACCATAGGCCTTTAAACTGCATAGTGAGTATAGATATTCATTCACTTCAACAGCTACAACAGCTGGGAAAAGCGTTTTTAGCAACTATAAACTATGTACTCATAGAGAAGTAAATAGTTTATTTGTTGGGGACTGTTCCCAACTGTGAATTTCATGTAAGGTAAGAAAATATGAGTCCTGTAAACGTGACAACACACTGGAGTGTTTATATTGTTGTGTGTGTGTGTGTGTGTGTGTGTGTGTGTGTGTTTTCATAGTTACAGGACCGCGGGTGCCCACAGTGCTGGGCAGAGACGTGACACTGGAAAAGACCTGCGGTTCCATCGCCGACTGTACTTTTGACGACCTGTGTGGGAGAGTGAGCGTTTTATCTTTTCCTCATTCTCCTTCATCACCACCTTCAAACCAGCTGTTTGAACTTACACAGTAACAAATATATTAAATGGTAAAAATGAATCTTCCATATTCAGCTAGTTCATGTTTGTTTGGAGTTGTTTCCTCCAAAAATGTGTTACTATACAATCATTTTTTTAGATTATTGTTTGTTGTTTCTTTATTGGATAACTTGATAATTTAGAGAGGCATGAAACCTCAGCTCGAACCACAGTCGTATAGTTTGCATGTCTTGGACCACCTGAGGACCCAGACGCCACCCTCATTCTCTGTTTGACTCACACACACATGCAGTACACTCACACACACAAAATCCACTCACCACTAATCAAAACTGCTCAAATCAAAGCACCTCTCCTGCCTCTTTATTGCCTCTGCGTTCTGGTTCTACCCTCCCCTGTGTTCTTATTGTCCAAGTCTTTGCTCTCAAACTGATTCACCTTCCCTCCACATCAGTCCTATTTTCTGCTCAATGTCAAAAAGCAAGTCTATTGATGATTCTGTGAATAGTTGAGCACGTTGTGCCTCAAATAAAGCAGTGTGGTGTAGAAATCGACAGACAGTGTGTGTAAAGTCTGAAGTTTGATAGACAGCGGTGAGCTTTTGCAGACATCTATGCTTCAAGGCTTCTTCTGACATATGTTGGCACATCCACATTAGTTTTGAGAGCCTGAATGGCTAAGAACCAAGGGCAGGGATAAAATGACATCAGCCTGAGCCTTTTTCACAAGGTGCCTTCATTGTACAGTTGTCATTTTTCAGTGTGCAGAGTGCCATGCATCTGTGCGTATTCATGAAGTAGCTGTTCACGTGCACTACACCTGTAGTAGATCAGAAGCTCAGGTCTAAATGTAAACGCTGCGTGTAACCGACGGATCTGTTTTCTAGCCCCTGGGTGCCAGTGACTATCTGGAGATGGCGCGGCTTTTCGACACCGTGTTTATCCGCCACGTTCCCATGTTGACACTGTCTCTGAAGGACCAGGCCAGACGTTTCACCGCCCTCATAGACAACTTCTACGACAAGAAGGTATCCAGCTGACAAACCAGGCGTGGACTGGAAGCAGACAAAACGGCACACATGTCCCTTTACTTCAAAGCTAGTCTTCTGTATTTACTGTATTTACCCCTACTTGGAAATATTATATCACAACACTACCTGTTACATTACTTTTTCATTACATGCCTAAATTAACTACACACAGCATGGACTTCAATGTGTTGCTATAACTCCACTCTTCTGGAAAAGTTCTACATGTGATCTGAAACACTGATAGCACAAGAGAGGCTGATGTTGGGTGCTAAGAAATCACTTAGTTAATGGTTCCAGTTTATCCCAAAGGTGTTGTCTGGAGTTGAGGTGAATAAAAACTCTTCCTGAAGACCTTGGAAAGACCTGATTTAAGTAAATGTGGCACATTGTCTTGTTGTAACAGTACAACTTCTGCCCTAAAATGGATTATTGTCTAAAATATGCTGTTGCATCTGAACTCTTGAACTACTATACTACAATACTTCAATTATGCCACTGTGCTGTACTCACAGAAGAGCAGCAGCTGTTTTCTGCTGTATATGATCCAGTATAGATACTAAATGTAAGAATTAGTCCAAATTCCAAACGACATATAATATTTATATGATTTTAATATTTTACTGTAATTTGATACATAACACATTACAAAATTGGCTTTAGAGGCTATAATGCTGAAATACTGAAATTGAAATAACAAATCACTGCTTTATTCAATGCTGCAAAAATAATATTACTAAAGTTTAGCTATCACCTGTGTTACCTGTTCAGCCTTCCTGTTTCTGATCGTTCTCTGCTTCCCGGCATGGCCCAGGTGAGAGTGGTGCTGCTGGCGGCGGCTCCATTAGACCGGCTGTTCGTCCACTCTGGAGGGGAAGATGAGAGGGACCGGCAGCTGCTGGACGAGCTGGGCCTCAGCGGGGTAAAATCACACAAGTTAAAACAGCAGGAAACCAGCCCTTCTAAGAGAAAATAAACAGATTCTCCCAAAAACCTGGAACCTGGAAAAATCACGTCACAGATTTCTGTCTGTTCACTTCAATAATGATACAAATCAACAAGGTTTTATGAGTCTGTGAGTTACAAACATTTTCTAAAGATTTACAATATCACTGACACAGGACTGAATCAATATGTGGCAGTAAAAATTTGATGTAAAGGATTTTACTGAATGCCTTTCAGTTTAAAATGTCTTTTTGTATTAGCTGCTAACACATCCTGCCATGTCTGTTCAGGCGGCAGCAGAGCGTCTGACTCTGTTCACGGCCGAGGAGGAGATCTTTGCTTTCCAGAGGACCGTCTCCAGACTGATGGAGATGCAAACAGAGTCATACTGGATTGAGGGAGACCGCAGTCACAGCAAGAAACGCACAAGCACCTGACATCCAGTGCTGACCACCATAATTATATACCTCCAGACAACACAGTACCTCGCTAACTACTGACTCTGCATAAGTAAAAGTTCCCATTTAGCAGAAATAGAAAAGATTGAGTCTATTGTGGGGAATAACAGCAAACTGTTTAGGGAAGCAGCCCCTGATATCCACAGTAAATCAGAAGTCATGTTATCCTCTTGGACTGCATTGTTTGCATGTATGCTTTATCTTTCTTACTGTGTAGTTCAGTTCTGTGAGGTGGTCTCTCTCCCCCTTGTGGACTTTTGATTAGTACAAAAATCTCTAAAATGTGCAAAACCAGAGCAGGTTCTTATTTAGGAGAACAGGACCAAGTGTCCTTCAGAGTGGTTGCCTACTGCCCTCTAGTGGTGAAAAAAGTCATATATTCTCAAGCTGTGTCTAAAACAATATCTGTCTGTGTGCTTTTTTGAATTAAACCTCAACTGTAAAACTTTATTACTGTCAGAGATTTTGTCTGATGTGATTACGAAACTACAAGCTGAAGTAAAATATTTCAACAGAATAAACTTGAACAGGTTTGATTTCAGGATTTTAAGGAAGTAGTGTTGTATGGGTTTGTAGCCAACACCAACAGTCAAATATGATTCAAACAAATGTACAATACAAAGTACAAATAGTTTAATTTTAATTTATTCTAACAGCTGACACATGACCATAACATTAAAGCTAGTAATATATTTTTAAGGGATAATCTGATTTTTGGTATTAAAACTATAATTTTTTTTTATCTGCATTTTATTCATAATTAAAGGACAAAGATTTTTATTCTGAGGTGTTTTGTGACGCCCTCCTGTTCTCCTGTAGGTGGCAGCAGAGGGAAACCAATCGCTGCAAGGTTACTTAATGCATCTATCTAAGGATGAGGTCATCCTCGTGCACCATTCCAGCCTGGACCAGCCCACACTGACAACTACAGTCAGAACAACCAGCAACACCTATGGTATCTAAACCAAGACCATTACATAAGATGCTATATTTGCACCAAGTACCAAATTCCTAGAGTAAATGTATAATCTTATTAAAGTCAATGGGCTATAAACAGCTCTGTGTGTGTGCATGGATACATGCACATGATGTGTTTCATTAAAAAGTGCTTGAGTAGGTAGCAGGGCCCCAAGTCTGTCCCACCATGACCCTCAATTAAAGAAAAATCAATCACACCCCATGCAGGGGCCCCTAATCCAATCAACACATTATGCTGTTTGGGTGAAACATCAGACACAGAGATGGCTGCCATGCTTAGTGACTGTCTTAACTGGATGATTCACGCTGCCTTAGAGGGCTGGTCATAGTCTCCATCCTCTCTGGACACAGTCTTCATGCCCCATTCTGACATTGGGAAGATGGAACAAATTTCAGAGATGATCCTGGTGCAGTTTTTAAGGTCACTGGGTTGTATTGTACCGACCTCTGGTCATGTGGCTCCAACCAGGAAAAGGTTGTTGAGCTGTTACTTAGAATGTGTCCCATGTAAAGACGAAGAGGTGTGAAATTATAAATGTTTTTGGGCTTGTGTGTACCCTTTGTACTTGCTTGTGCATGAATGTGCATTTGTGTAATACTAATCTGGCCTTCACATCGGGGCATGTAGGGTGAAGCTGGCTTATCTTGGTGCATGAAGAATTTTCCAAATTCCAGGGATACTGCAGCCAGGTATTTGAGGGAAAAGTTAAGTGGACAGTTGGCAAAAATATATTATCCTAATGTTTTAATCCACAGGTGCAATTCTTTACCTAGGTAAGAAGGAAGTAAAGTTGGTGTTCTCTAAAATCCTGCTAGACTCTTATATTAGTTACATGACTTGCTCTTGAAACATTTAAATAAATGACTGATTTGAACTTTTGTAGGTCATCACATGCTTTACTGAATCCTCTCCAATCAGAAAACAGAAAAGGACAAGCTCGTGTTTAAACGTATTTATGTTAATATAGGGAAAATAAAAACACATTTATTTCATTAAGATGAAAGGACTGACTCAGGGCTGGCAGTTTTTCTGCATATGCACACTCAATTATCCAAACTTCTCTCTGAACGGACAGTTGATGCTCTAGTTCTCTGCATGAGCCAAACTGCTGCATCAGGTATTCTCTTTGATGTGAAGGGAACAAAAACCATCACAGTGTGTGTGTGTGTGTGTGTGTGTAGACTGCTGCTGTAAATGAGCATGTGCTGTGCCAATATGCCACTGTTAAAGAACAGTGATCATATTTTTTAAGGTCTCTCAGCAAAAGTGTAATATGCACTTAGCTATTTATTCAGTGCCAGTAATAAATTAGCTGCAATGGAGCCAAGCTTAGGAAATTATGCTTAGATGACTCCAAAAACGTGTCACTGTGTAACAAACTAATCAAATTATAATGTCCTATAATAGCACCAAATTATTGTGATAAAAACATAACTGAGTAACACATCATAAATACATGCAGTAATATTAAAGAGATCTTGTTGTAGTGTGGCCATATGTGAACGCGCATTCCTGCACAGAAACCCGCGAGCACGCGCAGCTGGACGCGCACCTTGCACGGCCCGCAGCCCTCGGTGAAACAAAGACGCGGGGGTTGTTTTGATGGAGGAGGAGGAGGTCGGAGGTGGAGATGGGGGTCCAGGGGACCAGGATGGACTTCACCCTCCCATCCCTGGCTAATAAACGAAATGACGTCATCCTGAACTCGAGAAGGGGCGTGGTCTGTGTGAAGTGACAGGTGATTGACAACCTGGCTCAGTGATTAAAAGACGCAATCAGCGACACGCAGAAGGAACAAGAGGATGATGATAATATGAAGTAATATGCTTGTGCTTCAGATGCTTTTATTGTGAAGCACCACTGAGTTAGCAACATACAACAACATATTCTAAATATTTACGAATGAAATAGAACAAACATGGAGTCACAGATGATGTTTTATTTGAATCTGTTTCTAGTCCTGGCCTAATATCTTCATATCTTCTGTTCTGACATTATTATTCCCATTATCTTTATAAAGCTGAGGTTTTGGATGATTACTATAGAGCTGTTCAATGCTCCAACTCTATACTAGCTCTGTAAATGACTTCTGTAGAGGTGGGAATTGAGTTTGGATTAATATCAGCAGAGTAAATATGATTGTGATGATGTGATTTGCTATTTTCTTTGTGTTTTGTGATAGATCAATGAAAATCTTTTTTATTCTTTAGTCCAATTTAATTCGGTAACCTTGAGAATCACCTGGGAACCTTTTAATCACCTTTTTAATTGTTTTACGTTTTATTGCCTGAAATAAGTTGATCAATAATGAAAATAGTTGCTAAATCAAATCAATGGATTGTAACAAATAGCTATAGTCCAGTTATTATTTTTACTAAAGTTGGTCCCCTTCGACTGTCTTTCTTAAATTAAAGTATCACTTCACTTGAACGCTTCTCTTTTCTTTTTATTGTTGTGTTACTCTGTTTATGTGCCCATCACAACATGTCAAGACGTGCCCGGCCTCCAACTGTGCACGCACAGCACCGTCCTGTAGGGCTGTAGTGTCTCTTTAAAAGGCGATCCCATGCGCAGGATCCAGGGGGCTGGCCCTTGAACGACTTGCATGCGTGTGTGTGTGTGTGTGTGTGTGAGGCTGTATGTGTGTGTGCGTGTGAGTGTGTCTGTACAGCGCTATGTGGAGAGCAAATCGAGATACAGTAGTAACCCAGAGTGAGGTGGCAGTCTTATTCCACATCGACTTGCCCTGCGTTCATCCTATCTGTCTCTGTATCAAGCGCACTTGAGGAGTGAAAGAGTCAAGATGGCATCTGGAAGTGTCCGTGGACAATCCGGGATTTAGTCTCTTCTGTGTGTTTTTTACATAACACGAAACGCGAGTGGACTGTCACGCAAGGTATTTCATTTAAAGTGTTGAGTGGGAATTTATTTCCCAGACAAATGGGGTTTGCGCACTTTCTCCTCCACTGATCTCCAGTTGGTGGATTCGGATCATTGCACCAGGACGACATTCCGTGTAGAACAAGCAGGCTCATTGTAATGAATGCAGCCCAGTTCAGCTCAGAGAAGGACGCTGCTTCATTTAAAAGCAGTTTTGCTATTTTTAAGAAGTACTTTAATATTTATTTACATTCTACCCTAAACTACACATTCAGCGGAAGTGTTGTATATCTTTTGTAGGACAGGTTGTAATTTAACTTGGCTCTAAGTCTAGATCATGGGCTTGATTTATTCTTTCTTTCTGTCCTCAACAGGCGTCAGTAACTAAGTTGTCTTGGCCAGGTTGGGACTGGTGCGGAATAGCAACAAAGGACGGGAGCGCGCATTCATGGGACGCGACTTTGACAGCTCTCCATTTCTTGTCTAATAACTTTATTACCTGGTAGCGGGGGCAAGATCGTGACTGGAGCGGGACATTATGGCTGAGGCTCCGCTCACCGACCCACTCCCAGACTTGGACGTGGCCATCGACCCGGACTTCGAGCCCCAGAAGCGGCCCAGATCTTGCACCTGGCCGCTACCACGACCAGACTCGAACGCGGTGAAACCAGAAAGTAATGACACAGATATTATCCCCGAGGAAGAGGATGATGAAGAGGACAATGCCACTCCTACGGCAATCACTGTCAATGGCTCTGGCGTGGCGGCAGAGGACCAGAGCAGCAACAGCCCCATAGCCGATGGAGCGCTCTCCTCCCCCGGCCAGGAGAGCGGAGGCTCCCCGGTCTCTACACACTCCCCGACGGCCACCTCCGGGGCGCTGACACCCAGCAGCCTGGCCGCTCAGCAGACCCCGAGGAAAGCATCATCTCGTCGGAACGCCTGGGGAAACCTCTCCTACGCAGACCTGATCACCAAAGCCATTGAGAGCGCGCCTGACAAAAGACTGACGCTGTCCCAGATTTATGACTGGATGGTGAGATCCATCCCCTACTTCAAAGACAAAGGCGACAGCAACAGCTCTGCAGGATGGAAGGTAAGGGTCGTCGCAGTCAGCCACCCAGCCCCCCTCCTTCCTCCATCAAAACAAAAACAAAAAGCATGTGGCTTGTAAACCCACTGACGTACTCACACGGCCAGACACGCACAAAATTACGCCAGCGCAGTCGCGTTTTTACGAGCGCCTATTTGGATGGTCTGACACTCATTATGTCATTGTCATTCCAGTGGAAATTACAGATCAGTCCGGAAACAGAGAAAACAAGCGAAAAGGGGGCGCTGAGGATTATTAAAATTCTTTAAAGAGCTTTTAAAATAACCAAAACGTCACATCCTGCACCTTTTTAAATGCATTTCCATCAGAGGCCCGTCCCTTGTCTCTTTGCACTTGACGTTTCTGATGAGTGATGTGCATGTTATTCCTCTGAGGACGCAGCCACAGTCACATGGCTGCAGTCAGAGCAAACAGTAACCGGTTTGCCTGGAAACACAGTAGCCTATTTTGAGTGAAGCAAGCCGGGTTAAGACGCTCAGAGAACGATACAGATCCATGACACACGTTTCCAGAACAGCAGGTAATCCACTGACAGGACAGGGAGCTGAATTAAACAACGCTTCTGTTTTATGAGTGAGCACTATGAAAAATCCACGTGGATGCACTTGGTCTGCAGGCATTTAGTCTTTCTGTGGTTCTGAATAGTGGGATTATAATGACTTCATGATTCTTTCACTCTGTGCTTTTATATTTAGAAGCAAAATTTCCGTCATGCTACTGTAACCACAGAGGCTTTGCCCTGTTTGCCATTTGTTATGTAAACCTTGGCAGGGATGTGTCAGTCTCTTGGGTCAGGTAGGTAACTGCCAAGGTTGCTGATCCTTCCATGGGGGAATTACATAATTACTGGGTTGCACTGAGTTTGAATGGGCTGTTGAGGCTAAAGCTCCTTTTGGCCACAGAGAAAACACAGGGAAGCTGCAGAAAAGAGACAGAGCAGGAGGGAGGTGCCAAGGTCAGAGAGCAGAGCTTAAACACCCACCAGAGGCTGGAGCACCGTGGGGCGTGGAGCCTGTAGGCCATATTTTGTCAGGCCTCTCAAGTTTTGCTACATGATCTGCTTCAGTGAAGAGCAAAGAAGGAGGCTGAGTGTGGAGCCCCACCAAGTCAAGGCCGGGTTCACCATCACCAGGCAGGGCTGTTACTCCAGGAATTTCGGGCATGAGGGCCAGGCTGTCAGTAGTTTAGGGTTACACATGGTCTGTCAGTAAGTGGCTGCAGCTCACAGCCTGTGCCCTTTTTAGTTTCCTTTTAGACTATAGTTGTTTCTTTCTAAAACACAGTTAAGTGAAGCACATTAGAAACTTTTCTTTAGGATGATAAAGCTGTTAAGTTTTAATTTAAAAAAAAAAAACAAAGCCATTCTGTAGAGCCAGGTGTGCAGAGGACTTTTCAGTGCCCATCTCCATTTCACTCTCAGAGACTCTTAGGTTTCACGTCCACACAGGGTTTGAACAACTACAGTTTCACGCGCCCAGGGCACCTTTGTTGAGGAGATTTGCTGAGCAAATCCTAGTAATCCCCCTGGGTTTCTCTCCCAGGTTCCCGCTTACGTCATTCTGCTTCATTTCTTTGTCAGTTAAGTTAACCATTAGCCAGGTAAAAGTAGGTTAAAGCAGCCAATCACAAAATGAGGAACTCTCCTATCACCTTAGATCATCTCTAACCAAGAGAAGCAGCTGGATACACTCTTAGGAGAAACATACCACATTTACTTACTTTAAAATCTGTCAAACTGTGACCTGAGCTTGGCTTTATTTGCATTGTTTAGGGCTCATTATTAATTCTTATGCCTGGGATCATAAACTTGTTTTCGTAATTAGAAAGTTCCTGATTTAAATCAAACTTATTTAAGCAAAGTCCTTGCGCACACAAGGTTTCAGGACACTGGGTTCTTTCGTTAAACAAGAACAAAAGGGTTTCAAAGCAAAGTATTAATAGAAAAGCTTTGCATATGTACTGAAACACAGGTACTGGATTAGCACGCTGGGGCCTCTCACAGTATCTTACAGAAGTGAACATATATGAACGATTGTTTAAAATAATAAAAGATTCATATTAAAACCCAGCAGTATTTCACTCACCAAACTGCTGTTATTTATTATCATTATTTAGGCTGTAACTAATCAGTAGACGACAGGAGCGACCCGAGCTCAACACCTTCAAATGGAAAATCCTGTAATGATGAAACCATATTCGTTTTAGTGACACACACACTCTGAAACAAGTCACGATGAAGTCAGTTCAGAAGCATTCTTGGGTCCTGTTAAGAGTCCGACAGCTCTGGTGTCGGACCGGCCGTCCTGTTCCTGGGAGCACTGATCACTCTAGTGTGTGTTTTCTAGCAGGAGTTCTGTCCTGAGGGCCAGGGCTGCATCTCAAAATAGCACGCCTGTAACACAGTGTGTGTTTAATGTGTGTCTTTGCATTATTGAAAGATTAAGTCCACCTGTGTGTGCATTTGTGTGTGAGTACACAAAGCGGGTGTGTGCCTCCATGTGTGCGTGCAAATATTCTTGGCTGCATTGGACCTTGTACTGCAGTGTTACTTAACCCTGCTGTAACAGGCTCCCTGTTCCCTGCTGCCCATCACACGCCAAGACCTAGTTATGTCACACACATAAACACGCCCACACGCACACGCACACACACACACACACACACACACACAGAGACACAGACACATGTGCACGGCTGATACTATGAGGTTTTATGACCTCACATGTTCTCATACATGGTACATTCAGTTCTCCCTGTCTCAGACAAAGTGATTTGCTCAGTGTGTTTTTAAACCTGCCATACATTCCCTCACAGACATGCACAGACATACGGTGCATGTGCCTGGGCATGTTCAGACTTATCACCACAGTTCATGAGTGTGTGCTGCAGGGTTTCACGTACAGAGGAGTCTGATTCCAGTTCATTAATTAGATTAACTTGTTTTTAAGACCCCCATGGTTGAAGCGAGTGGTGTTTAATTTAGTGTTGACATGATGTCGTTGTTTAACTTAAGTCTGAATGTCTTCTTATAATTTATGGCTATATGCAGGTAGTTAATGCTTAAAACTGCAAACCAGTGAGTCATGATCTTAGAAGTTAAAACAAATATTTTCGCATTTGCTCTGTCACGTCACAAGGACTCCAAAAGAAACAGAAACTCATCTGTGACACAACCTACGCACACACACTTACAAACACAGAGACTGCCAACCTACTCGCTGTACACTCCCCCCCATATGACTTTGTCTGGAGGTGTATGGAAAACAGCCCCTCACAAGGCAACGGATTAACATTTTAACGGCCTAGCAAGCTGAAAGTGTCGATTCTGTGTGGCTGAAATTATTTACTGTTCCTATCAGAACAGGATGAGGTTCACAAAAGGGAGTGGGCTGACAACAAAGGAAGACATCAGTCCTTTCACTGGCTGTCCATTGGCGCAGAGTGAAATGAGCTTTTTGTGGCTGATGAGGTCCCAGTGTGAGTCATGAATCTTATTGGAGAACTAGGCTGCTAGTAAAACCTACAGGCACTATCTGATCTGTACAATAAGACGACTGACAAATAAAGAAATTTTAATATTACTCAAGAAAATACCAAAACAATTAGCTGTGGAACAGGGGCTGTCTGTGTGAGTGTGTGCTCAGGTACCTGTGCCAAGCAAAAGGAACCGAAGCAAGAAGGCAAAGGCGAGTGCAGGAGGTCGGGGGTTGGGATGTGATCGGGTGGGGGTTGAAGAGTGTAGAGGGAGGAGATGGGAGGGGGAGCTGAGGGAGTAAATTAACAAGCTTTGCTCTAAAATGGTGTATTACAACTGCCCTCTGGCTGCGATTCCCAGTGGAGGTGTTTGAGGGTGTGTGAGTGTAAAGGGGCAATGGGTTATGGGTTATGGGAACCCCCCAGCTCCAGGCAGCCCCCCAAGTCTGAATAGTGGCACCCCAAGCGGTTAACCTCTGCATGGAGGAAAAACCCCAGGCTCTGTCCTAGTTCCATTTCCAATCACTGGACATATTTTTTTCTTTAGATACCCAAAGGACCTACATCAAGATTTTATAGCTAGAAATTGCCCTATATAGCCAAAAGTATTTGGACAGTATGTGTTAAACACAGTGTGATTTTTCAGGTATTTAGAGGCAGATTTTGTTAGTTGTGGGCAGGGCCAGACTAGTTATTCCTCCATGTTTCCACAGTGTTTGGGCTAAGCTAAGCTAACTGGTGGTTTATATTTACTGGAGAGACATGCAAGAGAAATCAGTCTTTTCATTTACTGCATCTAACTATATTTTCCTGTGAGTTTCAGATAAAACACAGTATGTATACAGGATTTATTTGGGCCAACTAGTGTGTGTCTGCAAGTGTGTCTCCTATCCCCATTTGTTCTTTATGTTTGTGTCTCTTTTTCCCTGTTTCGCTATCCGTCTGTGTGAAAGTGGACATATTATGCATCCAATCTTCTGTCCTAATTCGTCAAGCCGTTGAAACATGCAGACATGTAGTAATCTAGTTAACTACTCCTGTGTGTGTTTGTGTAAATAATATGTTCTCTCCTCCTTTATACAAATGCCGTTCAAAAGGCTGAGCGACGAAGAAAGAAAATCTCACTGTTTTTCACTCATCGTTTTCTGCCTCCTTCCCACCCCAGCCGTGTCACACTCAGTACGATCTGTTCTCTTCACAGACACTTCTCAATTATTCACTGCGCTCAGGATGAATTCAGATCACTGTATTAATTTTTAAGGGCCTGTTCTTGGCTAAAGGCTAACCCTCTTTCACAGTTTCTGGCTCTCTTTTATCACTGACTCCCTTTTTTCACCAACTGTCCCTCATTATTTTCTTGCCAGCTCCCTCATTTGTCTGGATGTAAAACACTAGTGAGCAAAAACAAGTGGCGCCGCTGTAACTTGCTACTGCATCTCTGAAGCAACTCTTGAAATCCGTTGCGTCTAATGAATGCTGATATATCTTGGGCCTCTCCTCTCATTACACACACATTCCCCCTTGACTCCTTGTTGTCTTGTTGTGGCCATCATGGTAACGCTGCTTTTTTGAGACCCTTGAGACACTATGACCACATTGTTGTTGTTGACTTGGAAAATCTGCAGATTGCAAATGAAATGATTGTCTTAAAACTTTGATGTGGCCTAACTGAGTCGAGCTCTTTGCAGAAATCTTATTTTAGTCATGACTTTCAACTGCTCTGCATCATGATGGGAGTTAAGAGGCAGGCAGGGCACAGGATTTATGTTTTGTGTGTAAAACAGATGCATGTACACAGTGAAAGAGAAACCAGCTGCCTGCTGCTACCCAGACCTTGATAACATCTAATATGGGTACAGTCAATTTAAGGCTACAACCAGCAGCAGGTTAGGTTATCTTACGATAAGGGTGGGAACAGCAGAACAGATAGCCCGTCTCCAGCCTTTTACACTTTAGCTGCACTTTTACAGTTAAAACATATAACGTTCTTCAGTGAGTGTTAGATGGATTTTGTTACCTTGTTGGGAACAGCAAGGCTGTTTCTACTGTTTCTAGTCTTTGTGCTAAGCTAAGCTACCTTAGCTGATAGTAGTGGTAGTTATCACACCAACACAAGTGTGCTATTGATTTTTTCATCTAAGTCTTGGCAATAAGACATATAAACAAATGTTACCATTAAAAATATTATTCCTCTTCACAATTTCAAATATTCAGTTTATCAGTGGACTAACGGTGAGGCCAAATACTTACACTGATGCTGTAATCTTCCACAGCCTTCACCCTAACAAATCTTTTCCCTGGAGATTAACTGTCTAAAACTAGAGCTTAAAGAACAATCATGTTTCACTATCTTTCTAGAACCTGTTGTATCACCAACACTTCTAGTTCTGCTATCAAAGCAACCGCACACTGCAAAAACAATTGCTCAGCAGTTTATACAACATCACTGATCTTTTCCAACTGTCGGTGCATTAAACTGGTGTTCCAGCCAGATAAATGTAGCAAAGACACAGCAGCTGAATTTGCAAGAATTCATAAAGAACCTGTGCTGGGAGGTATTGAAGAAATGCATCACAATAATCAACACTCCGACGAAGAAAAAGAAGGGGCATATGCAGTGAGCAGAGATCTCTTTTAACATCTAGGACAAACACACAACATACTGACACAGAAAGGCAGAGGGATGTAGTGGTCTGTGGTTACAGCGTGGCATTTAACTGGAGTACCAGGGTTAAACCTCTGTCTGTTCTGAATTCATCCCTGCCCCAGACTCGCTGTTCTGTAGTTGACCCTGACCTCCCTGGAGAAAGGTTAAGCAAAGAACAATGTTCGCTTGCTGAATCAATAAAGTATATGCAGCAGAAATGTTATAGCTGTGTGAGAGAGAATACAGAAACACCAGTCTGACTGGAAAATCATGCTATGAACATGTCGCTGCAAGACCTACTGTCTGTCTGCCACTGGAGTAATAAATAAAACATCAGTAAGTTCACGTCACCTTTAGCCCAGTTTGCTCCATCTAAATAAGATATCTCTGCAAATACACATATGTAAAACATACATGCCTCTGGGAAAATAACCATAGCCCTGTTACACTTTTGCACACAGTGTTTGCACAAGTGTTTTGTCTGAGTTACTGTCTACATCCATCAGCTGTATCATACAAGAACCACTATTTATTAAACAAGCATCTCTATAAACTTTGTTCATAGAGATATTTTAGTCAAAGTGAATCTGCTGAACAGCATCAGCATTAAGGTATATGTGTTATTTTATGAATTACAATCAGCTTTAGCTGTGAAGGCTCAGCATTGTGTGGAGTGAGTCAGTGGTCAAGTGACGCACGCTGTGTATCACACTGAGCTGCAGGGACTCTGCTATGGACTATGGATATACAGGACATTTGTAAAACTTTGGAAATGCACTTATTTGCAGGCTATAAGTTACATGTAGAGATAAATAGCACTCACATGTAATTAAAGTACAGATGCTGTCAGCAGCCAGCCAGTTTAACTAAGCATAGAGACTGGAAACAGTTAGCCTAGTTCTGTCTAAATGTAACCACATCCAGCACCTCTCAGCTCACTCATTAACGTGCAATATCGATTTGTTTAATCCCCCAAAAAAAGTGTTAAAGTGTTAAAACAACACAACGAACATTTCTGGACCACACAGCCAGAACTGTGACTGTAAAGTTACTAATCCCAGCCAGGGTACCATAATAACCCCCTTGTGGTTTTTATACAAATTAAACAAATATCTAGATAAAATATAATGTGTGTGTTCCTATATGTGAATGTATAAAAGATCATGTGTCAACAGGGAAAGGGAAGGGAGGGGTTGTTGCCTGTTTGTCTCCACAGCAACTGAAAAGTTGTCAAGCAGGTGGGGAGACAACTCGCAGTTTGGGTGACAGCTGATAACAGAGTCACCCAGTGAACACATCTCCCCGAGCCCTGGCCTTATACACACACACACACACACACACACACACACACACACACACACACACACTGTCAGACTGCACATACCTCCCATTCTGGCCTGGCTTTGCAGTTTCTTCGATAACCACATTGCTGAAGTGGGCCTCTTGCCTCCCACCTCCTCTGTAATCGACTCCCTCCACCACCACCACCACCACCACCACACACACATACACACCAACATACCATACATACACCTACACACTCCCTCTGTGAGCTCTGCTTGGTGATTAATTGTGTGTGTATCGTTCGAGGCAGGAGATGAAATTATGAGCAGTGTTTTTTGAGGGAATCAGAAGGAAGTGCAGGCCTGAGCGTATCCCTGTCTGCAACTCGTCACCATCTGAGCTCTGTCAACTGTCATCTGTCCATGGCTGATTTGAAGTTATCTCAGAATTTGGCTCACCAATGCGACTCTTGCCTTTTAAACTTTAATTTGTTTTCTTCGGAGTCTGTCTCTTTCAATTACACCCCTCCACCTATCTGGCATCGCTGAGTCTCTGAAGGATGGGCTGAGCTACTGCTCCTGATTAAGATTTAATTGACTACAATAAAGCTTTCTGTGTTGGAGCAGGGAGACGGAAGAAGAAAAGAAGTGAGGAACGGGGGGTGAAAGTGATGTGCTGCTGACATATCATGCAGGGGAAAAAAATCTCTCTGTGTTGCTCTCACTTGCTTCAAAACCCCAAATTATATGATTTCCCTGAAGTGTTCACCCCTCAATCCATGCACACCTCTCCTTCTCAACAAGGGTTAGTGCAGACTGATGACAGTAGACTAAACCAGGATTATGTTAGATTAAGTGTTAGCCACAGCTAAACTGAGCTGCGTATGTTTGTGTCTGTGTGAGTCACAAATTTAACCACTTCTCATGGGTGATTATGATTAGCTCGGAGAGTGGTGTGATATATTGTGTCGGTGTCTGAGCGATGACTCGTCTACTCTTCTCATAACCATAAGCAGAAATACTCTAATTGTGTGTAAAGGGAAACAACAGCAAAATATTTATTTCTACCTGTCGTGAAATAAGGTAATGCCCACATCATGTATGCCATGGTATGCACGATACTTCCCGATCTCTACAAAGTCTTTTATTACATTTTAGTTTAGTTAGAGACAGTGGTTCTCCCAGAAACTGGTCACAGTCACATGGTTAGTGTTTTCAGTCCACAGCCCCAGATCGAAACAGCTTTGAGGCTTTTTAGCACATGAGACAAAGCCAGGCAGTCTTCACAATTTACTTTAGAAATAAATTATTATTAAAGTTGTTGCAAGAAGTTAGCACTTTCTGAGAAATCAGCAAGTGACCGAAGATTTGAACTTGATTGCTGCTGTGCAAAATGGCCAAAGTGTGCTAACATTCTGCGCAGGCACTGTGCAGTTTTACATACTGTGTAGGTTCAGAGGTACAGGTGAGAGCTGAACAACCACAGAGAGGGCACTCCCAGATTTGATAAGCAAAGACTGAGAGTGCCACGAAGCAGCCAGCCTGCCATCCACCCGATCGGCCCAGAGGCTTTCTGTGTGGACACCCGGGCTTCTCTTGTCTTTGTGAAATACTATAGGTGAGAGTCACACATGCAAAGCATATCAGTTTCTGGTGTGAGTTACAGAGTTTGACATGTGTTGCTGTACAGATGCTGGACTCCAATGTTCCACATCCTCCGTGCATCATTAAAATATGGGAATGATGTTTTTGCTTCTTTCTGGTCATCTGAAAATAGTTCCCATAATGTCCCTGCAGCGATTTCTCAGCACAAAGTACAGTCTCTTTATATGTGTTTCTGGCTTTCAAGCACTCCTCAGATGTTTTCATGTAGCTGGCGGTTCAAAGTCCATTGTGTTAGTTGGCCTCAAGGTCCCACACACATCAGTGTCCAAGCACTAATCCCACTCTTCATGAAATTACAAGTATGGCCCCGGACTTCAGGGGTTATGTGTGTGTGGAGGAGGGTTACTGTGGGATGAAGGCAAGCCATTGTTGAGCTCGCTTTAAACACAGGCGATCTGAGTGTGTGCATCTTCCTCTTTGTCTGCGTTCATGTATGTATCTGAACGCACTGAACGCAAAAAGAAGAGAAAAGTTCCTTTTGTTTGACTTGGGTATTTTTTTTTTTTTCACATGTATCAAATGTGTTTTTTGGTGTTTTTTTTCTCCGGCTTGCACGGCAGGCTAACCAAAAGGGTACAGAGAGGAAAAAAATGCAAGGGATAGAATTTCAATTAGACAATTTTTCTTTCTCAAGTCGCTCTTTAAAAGCTGGATACCATCTGCTCTGGGACACTCTTGGGTTGAAAATTGGATCCATGATCTATTGTAACCAACTGACAGGTCTTCACTGCCTTATGTTTTTCATTTATTCTGTGAAACATCTATGAATGGATTGGTGCAACTGTTTATACAGACATTCATGGTTCCCAGTGATTTTGTTCATCTGCCTATTCCTCTTCACTGAGAGGGGCCTTATTGTGGTTTGGAGTGAAATGTCTCAGGAACCATGATGTTCTGGCCGATTAGCAAACGCTACAATCCGAATGTGCTGATACCTGCTAAACATCAGCGAGCTAACATTTTCATTGTGAGCATGTTAGCATGCTGACCTTAGCATTCAGCTCAAAACTAAATGACTTTAGCACAGCTGGAACTGTTCTGGTTGACAGCTATCTGATGCCTTCATATCAGTATTCCAGCCTGTGACCTGATGACAAGGTAGATACCAGATGGAAGTCTCTGTTTAGATCATATTGCTTATGAGACAATAATTGATATTGTATCAGTCCCAGTAGTTCTGCCTCCTGTCATCTCACAATTAAAAAAAAAAAAAAAAAAAAAACTAGGTCAAGTCACAGCCCAGATGAGCAGGTCACTGTGGACCTGAGGAACAGGGCCTCTTTCCTTTTCATTCCCCCCTTCTCTTGGCTTATCTGCTGTCATTTATGGGGCCTAGGTAAACCTTTGTGTTTGCACACCTGGGTTTTATAAGAGAGAGTGGGGGAGGGCGGGGGTTGATAAGGGTTAGCAGGCCTGCGGAGCGCGGCAGCAGATACAGATCGATCTAATAAGCATGTCCCTGTGTGTTTGCTGACAGTGCACAAAATGACTCAACCTTTAGCTGAATCGTTTTTGGTCAAATGTGTTTGATTGCGAGGAGACTTGAGAGCTGAACAGCTGACACAAGAACCTTACAAATGAATCCAGCTCTTTTAAGACTGAGATTGAGACTTTGGAGTTAGTGAAATCTGACCCCAGCGTCGTGAGCAAGGGCATGTCTACCTTAAGCTGATGAAGGGAAAGGGCAGACCTTGACTGCTGGCCCAGTAACCCAGAGGGAAGGGTTTCTGTGGGACATCTTACCCACAAACATGCAGCATCAGTTTGGGCAGCAGGAGCAGAAACGCCTTCTGCCACATATTTTGTTCTATTGAAATTTAACATTTGATCCAGTGGTCTAAAACATAGATGGTACACTGAAGATATGGAACCAAAGTCACCAGGTCATGTCTCTGGACCAGACTGGGGTACCTGAGAAAAAAACCAAAACCAGCAGCAAAGTGCTGACCTGTACTAAGGGTTTTGTCTTGGTCTTCTTTAAGAGTTTTTCTTGGCTTTGGGAGCCTATGCACTAGATCCCAAATGACACTTTCCACAGCTACATAGCCTAAAGGGAATGACTGGATATAAATTTACGACCACACAGATTGAACATGCCCCCACAGCCCTCCCAATATATGTTAAACGCAGATGTTTGCATGTCAGTGTGCACGTGGTTTTAAAACAACCTGTGCACGCTTTTCTGTGCAGAGGTTAAAAAGGCATAAAGTACATTTTGAGAAATAATTACTGAAGATTTCTGCACTGAGCCATGAAAGTGAGCTATGGACTGAAAAGAGGATGCTTTATGAATAGTTAGAGCACTCTGCAGTCGTTAGTGAGTGCTTGTTGTAGTGGATTTGTTGTATTTGCTTATCTTTGTTCTGCTGTCCCTTTCTGTCTTGCACCACGTGCCATGCTTTAATAAAGTGGGCACAGAGAATGCCCACTGTATGTGTGTGTGCTTCATTGCTTATGGGGGCATGAAATTGCTCCAAAGCCACAAGGCACATTGGGCACCGCTCAACCTGGACACAGAGCTTTGCTCTCTGTTTTCTGCATACACTCTCCCTCATCTTCACTCAGAGTGGACGTGTGTTTCTGAGCATTGTGGGTGCATGCATGTTGCTCATCTCTCTGTTCCTCCACAGCGACCTTCATCACAACCAACCATCTAAAGCCATCTGTCCATCAATCACATAGTCCCTGTGTGCTGCTCAGGAGGGTAACTGATACCCAGAGACACTGACCTAAACCCCCGGAGGTCTCAAAATGGCGCCATGGCAAGAACAGAAGGCCATTTAGAGGGAAACAAGCACACACTACTATACATATTTTAAATGCATATTCACATAAAACTGTAGTAGTACACAGTGAAAACTGCATCCAGTCAGGGAGACATTTCCTTTTTTCATGCCCTGCTCCAGGCGCTTGAATGTAGAAGGGTCTTGATTTAGTGAAGGCTTTGTGTTCACTATGAATATATAGACTTGTGTGTGTGTGTGTGTGTGTGTGTGTAGTACAGTACGCAGAGGGGGATGGGCTAATGCAGAGGAAAGCCCAGGCCACAGCTGTTTTTTTACATTTCCCCTAGAGAGATCCTTACTTTGCCTGCACACACTTTCCTTTCTGGTGGATGCCTTCAGCGCACACGTGATGTGTGAGAGTAGAGAAAAAGAAAGTGGGCCTCATGCTCTTTGCTTTTCTCCTCTTCAGTCTCCCTCCTTTTCCTCTATCATTTTCTCAACATATTGGTGGTGGTGGAGGGGGGCTATGTACAGTGTTAGTGCTCATGTGACCTGGCTGAAGAGCCAACCAAGCACACGGCATGTGCAGTCCCACCCTGTTAAACTGCAAAAAAATGTTTAAATTCAATGAAATTGTTCTGGATCTATGAACTCAATGGTTAGTAATACTTTTTAGAGGAATAAGCAGCAGCCACCTGATAAGCACAGACCTACCCTGATCTGCTTATGCTTAAAACAAGCAAATTCATGCAAAGTGCGACATGTTTAAGGAAAATCTTGCTGTTCCATAGAAAGAGGAAGATGCAACAGACGCTTAAATGTGGATAAAGGTGCCCAATTTCAGACAGTCTGTCCAGCAAGACATTGTTGACATGCCATGTTTGACCTGTTGACATGTTGCACATGTTTGTAACATACAGAAAGTGACAGATGTAATTGTGGAAGAGAGAAAGGTCAAAATCTTTGCCCCTATAGCCAATCCAGAAGTGGGCAGGGTTGACGGACTTTTAGTCTAAAAGTTACAGAAATTCACACATGCAGCCTCCTCCAGTACCAATGCTGAAGGATGGGAAGCAAAACTTGTACAACACCCCTCCATACAACTTGCTCTAGTGTTGTCCAGCCCCCATCCCACTCTGTAATAATGCAGCGTTCAGATCGGAGGGTCGCACCAGCTCTCCACCCATTTCAATTTCGTAATACAGTATAATTATCCCAGGCCCCTCACTCTGGAGAGAGCTTAGCGGGTGGAGTGCTGCATGTTTCTTTTGTTTCAAGTAGATGGGTCAATATTGGTCAGAAATCCATTTTCATACGAGCACTTGAGTCAATGTTTGCATTATTCATGAAGACCCATCACCCCTGATAGGCTCGGCTGTCCACTGCAAAAGAGGGAGGTGGTATAAGGAGACATGTACAGATCACCGTGTGAGACGGACCGGTGCTTCCTTTGGGAATGGATTGTTGATTATCACTGTGCAGTGACATCACTGTGTGGTTGCAAAGCTTTTAGTCTGATTAACGAAGTGTGTGTTTGTATGTGTGTGTTTACTGGGATGCATGAGCTACATACAGAGGCAAAGTTTTTTGCCTATGAATACATGTCAGTTCCACTATGTGGCTGAAATTAGTCTGTGTGTGTACATGTGTTTGTTTCTGCACACCCAGTGATCCCATCGTGTCCCTCGGCACCATATTACAGCGTTTTGTCCTCCATCTCCGTCCCATAATCCATCATTTCCAGAGTGTTGGCTCCGTTATGGGAACTGCATAAGCTTCCATCTTTTAAAATATGGGTTAGTGTGCCTCACGCGGTCTGTCTGCACCTCCCCGCTGCCCCCTCTATTTCCTTCACTTTGCTTTTCTAAGCTCTTTTATTGTCTTTCTTTCAAGACTCATTTTTCTCTCTTCCCTTTTTGCCATAACGGTAAACACAGTTGAACAGAACAGAAATGCAGTTTGCATGTTGCACGTAAAGATAGATGCTTATGTAAGCTTTTCTCTTAGCACCTGGGGTAGTTGGCTGCAGGTTGCACTTTCCGTTTCGCTCGGTGCCAGGGATGCCCTCATCCACTCTGTGGTGGCATAGGTGTGTGTGTATAAGTAGCGTGCATGTGTAGAAAGTGCACAGTGTGCGTAGTCTGGTGTGTAGGTGTTTGTGGGTGAGTTATCTCAGCACCTGTGTCTTCTGGCTTTGTTTAGATGAGCTCAGTCACAGGCATCAACATTAAGTCTTATACTTCCACAAACACACCGTTTTACTTACTTTGAGGAGACAAACAACATAGAAAATAGAAACATCTCCTGCAATAGCTTCCGTCTTTGTCATGAGGTTATGTGGTTTAGCTGCTGGTAGGCAAACTGTTAAAAAACAAAAAGATACTACAGGACGTGTCAGTGGTGTTTGATTAAAACCACAAGGGCTCGAATAGTAAACTATTGAGGATTTTAGGATGATAAAATTTAATTACAGGGTTTGAACAACTTGAAGTCATGGGGTTATAAAACAAAGGTCAAGTTCAAGGTGCAGCTGACTTCTCAGGCTCAGAAAAGGCTAGCCTGGGCCTTGGGCCGGAAAAGGAACAAAGGGGACATATATGAGGGCACTAATCTACTCCTTAGCATTAGCCAGTGTTAGCCGTCATCTGTCTGCAGTTGTAGTACCATAAGACACTGAAGCCCAGAGCTAACAAGGAAGAAACAACCGTTTATTTTTGTCTGTCTGAGCCACATTTTGCCTCGAGCATGGCTTTTCTATTTTTTGTCTCTCAGCTTCACCCTCTCCCCCTTCTGTCGCTTCCCTACGCTCATTTTCTGACTCTGATCTGTCAAGCTCACCCTTTCTCTCCTCCGTCTTTCTCATTCTCTCTGCCCCACTATGATAACTGAAAACTGTATGGAGACAGTGCAAGAGCTCCACTGAGAGCAGTTGATGCCATTGGCTGCCTAGCACTCCACCCCCACTTGTGATTGGCCGCACGCCCCAACGTAGGATTCAATCAGCTGGGTGGAAGTGTATGTAGGTCAGTGTATAGCGATGTGAGTCTCTGTTCCCCTCCTCCACCTCTCGGCTCGGTGAACCGGCCGTTGTGTTAATTGGCCACGTTCCAACTTTCAGACCCAAGAGCGACTTGAGGCAAGAGAGGGAAGGGGGAATATAGGGAGGTTAGAAGAGGAAGGGAAGCTGAGGAGGCGAGATGGAGGAAGGTGGGGGAAGGGAACAAATTAATATGGGGTGCCCTGTTGCACTTAGCAGTGCAATAGCACAGTAGGTTAGTGAGTCAAATACACACGCTACGCAAACAGAAAACTCCTGGCGACCACAGCGGCGCAGGGTTTTATTTTGTCTTTGTTTGAGATGGAGGGCTTGGGGAAGGGAGAGTATAACGAATACAGAGCAGCTTGAAAGGAGGAAAGAGGAAACAGACTCGAAGGTTAGATTGATTATCTACTGTAAATCCAGCCGGTCAAACCCGGCCCATGTTAACTGCTCACTCTGCACACAGACGGTGTCCTCACAGAGTCATGGTCCAGAAAAGACTTCGATAGGGGATCGTTTTGTTATCTAATCTGCTGGGTCATTTGTGGAGACAGTAAGCCATTGATATGCACAGCAATTCAACCTCAACTACCCCACACATCCTATTCCAGCTTTTAAAGTGAGTGCCCTGCCTGAGGAGAAGCCTGCTCTGTGCTGCTGTACTCAGTACACCAGTGAATAATTCAGGCTAACCCAAATTCTTCTACCATGCTTACTCTACCCCTAAGTGCACACACACACACACACATAAACACACACTCAAGCACCCCCCGTTTGTGCAACTCCCTAGGCGTTGCCCATAGTAGTCTAACCCAGACAAGCAGACTGTGAAAAGCAGACAAAATAAAGTCTTGTACACTTCACTTTACTACTCCCTCTGCACCCGTGTCTGCCTGCATACATCACATTAAAAACCACCCCACAGCAGTTTGTGTTCTCTGCAGCCCTGCCTCTCCATGTCTGTCTGTCTCTCTATCTACACATCTCTTGCCCTTTTACACCCAACTGCGTTTTCTTTTATTAGGAACCCATCATTTGGTACAGCAGCCCTGCCCACACGGATTCAAGAACATCCCTGCCTGTCTGGCTTTCTCGCTTTCCTTTTTTAAATCCCATCTCTCTCGTCTCTGTCTTCCTCTCTCTCTGCCCTAGCTTTGAACTTATTATGACGGATTTAGGCAACTCGTCCCCACCCACCCACAGCCATGCACACACACATACAGTGGGTGACCTTAGCCTGATTTTACCCCTTTACTCAGCCAGCCTCTGTCCCACTTAGCGTGGAACACACACCAGACGGAGCAGACGGACAACAGGCTTTTTACTCCAGGGCACTCTGGGAAAAGCAAACTACAAACAACAAAAGATGTAAATGCATACACCCTCGCACACAGTGGACAAGCTTAGTCAGAGTCTGATCATGCAGACGAAGGAATGTACAGTCTGCATTGCTGCGATCGAGAAGTCCGAAACTGGTTGGTCCAGTAACATCATCAACTGACACAAAAGCATACCAGGAAAGACAGTCACATCTACATGATCATGTTTACCCAGACCCTTATTAAATACACACTAGTCTCTGCTGTGTGCCATCCATATAAGGATTAGTTCAACGTTTGTGGAAATATGCTTATTCACTTTCTTGCAGACACTGAGATGTGAAGATTTATATCGCTCATGTCTAAAGTTGGAGCCAGCAGCCAGTCCGCTTAGCTTAGCATAAAGACAGGAAATAAGAGGAAACAGCCTGCCTGTGCTGTAGCCAATACTTCTGACGTTCACTGAACCATATCTGTTTTATCTGCACAGCATTTGTGGCTCAGTGTTTCATGTATTAAATAAATGAGATATACAGCAGCTTGTTAAATAGTGAGATTTAAAGGTGATGGTCACCTTTTAACGTGTCCTGTCTTTATGCTAAGATTAGTTAAAGATATTCTAGGTCCACCTTTTTCAGATGAGAAAACAAATACAAGTATTTTTCAAAATGTCTTCTTTGGTCCTCAGAGGTATAGAAGATATAGCAAGGGCAATATATAGCACCAGCAATAAACACACACACAACCCATGTAATTTCTAGTACAAAGTGTGAAATCTAAGCAAAAGGAAGACTTTGAGTGAAAATGATGCATCATACATGTGCACAATACACAACAGAAATGTCACAGAAAATGTGTGTATGTATTATTATCCACAAGCATCGTAAAGTTATAGAAACCGGAGCTTTTTATGTTTCAACATAAGGACACAGCTACAGCTTCTTCTTCCTCCTTGATCTCGTGACTAGACAAGTGAGCGACAGATCGACCAACTAAAGTAATGCCACAACTTCCCTTTTCCTCTGGTTATTTCAGTCAGCTTGAGGCCAGCGGCTGCTGACTGCACGTGCTACACAAATGGTAACTGGGTCGAGGTTAGCGCAGAGGTCAGAGGACTAGAAGTCACAGTTGGATTTTGCTCTGACTGGGCACACTTTGCACCTGAAACCATATGACTTGGACAGACTACAGTCATTTCACTTATTCCATGATTAGTGTGTCTCCTCATCATTACACCTTCCAGCCTCTTTCTTCATTTTACTTCTTGCTACCTTCACTATTGAACTTGTTGCGTGATTGGCATTCATTAGCAAGCCGTTCTTTGTTTTCAGTAGTATGTGGAAGCAGCAGTGTTGAGCCAGCCCGTCTGAAAAGTCTGTCAGCGCTTTCTTTCTCCCTCGTTTTTTTCCGTCCTTTCTTCTTCCCTTTTTTTTCACATCCAGTTTACAAGGCCTTCGCACACAAGCTCCAAAAGATTAGAAGACACACCCCTTTCAGAAGCACTGAGCCCTATAGCGCCGCTCTCGCCTCACAGTGTGCATATGTGTGTGAAAGCGAGCATTTGAGCATTCGATATCTCACACACTTTCTACCCACTCTGCCTCCTTGGAGAGAAGAAAGTGGAGGAGGAAAAACAAAAAGCAGAGAGTTGTGGGGGGGGGGGGGCAGATTGAGTGACTACTGCTCACCAACACAGCGAGGGAGAAAGAGCCAGAGAGCGCTGGCCTGCAGCCAGCCAGTGCCACCATGCAGCTTTTGTGCAGAGAGTTGACTTAGAAAGAACCTTTCAGAGACGGAGATAAAAGAGTGGGAGATGACAGAAAAATACAGAAACGGCCACTGAGAGAACCTCAGAACAAGTGGAGAAAAGGACAGAATAGGAGGAAAAATAACCACAAAAGGGGGAGCTGTAAGGGAGAGGACAGACAAATAATGGGAAAGTAGACTAGTGATGAATTGGAGGAGGGCTTACACCAGATGATTGAGACTCATTCACGAGTCTGTACAGCAGATTATCGAGATCAGGCCCTGGCTACACTCTTCTGTCTGTCTATCCCTCCCAGTTTAACCTGTAAAAGGTCACAAAAGAAACGTCGGTTCACACACAGACATGTGCTTATTCACACGCTACATGGGAAGGTCATATGAGGTTCGAGGGTAAGAGCTCGACATGGACGGGCGACTTGACGTGGAGGGGCCACTCTACTGTTCACCTGTGGGTGTGTGTATCCTCAACATGTTAGTGGGTGTAACTCAATACAACCTGTGAACAGTGGCCAGTGTGTGTGTTTATTGTCATGCATGAAGTGGAGCACTAAGCTGTAAATGCCCAAACAAAAAGAAAGATGAAGGAAGGCAGAGCGGGGATTATTGTGTCCCAGCTGAACCTCCTCTACCCCAGGGCCCAAATGCCCACACTCATACCCTCGAATAAGCCCCTTATAGCACAGAGGCATTTAAGTTCACATCACCCTTGAGCCCAAAATAAATACTAAGACCTGATAAGAATATACAGCCTTCTTGGACTCTGCTAATGAAATTCCAGCAGTGTCTCTATGGCGTTGAAGTTCACTTCAAGTGGCGAGAACAAAAAGGAGGTGCGTGGTGTTTGGATTTTAACGGGTGACACAAAAAGAATAACTGAACACTAATTATAATACTAATATGAAGATAAATAATGAGTTTAACTCGCTTCATGCCTGTTGCATGAAAGAAACAGCTTGGTGTGCAGGTGGTGAAAACTTCTTTGGTTGAACATTCTGCAGAAAATGAAAGCTGATGAGTGGGCGAATGAGAAGTGGTGGGTCCCTTTGGACAAAGATGCATATTTGAAAACTCATTGCAGTCAGCACGTCCTCTCTCTCCCCCACACTTCATGTCACTCTCCAGCATGTAGTTTTTAATAAAAACTAAATGCCATAAAAGAACAGCATAACTACCGAGTATCCTGGCAGCACAGTTGCTACAGGGACCTTTGTCACCTTCTTGCTATGTTTTTTCTTTGGTAAATAATCTCTACAGATGACAACTACTACACTTTTGCTGTAGACCAAGCAGGTTTAACAAAAGGGGCAGGCGAAGGGGGCTGACAGTGTGTGGGGGTTCTGCAGTAAATAATCAAAAAAGTGCCATAAGAAGAGAGAGAAAGTAAAGTAGAAAAGCAACCAAGATGCATAAGATAAGTGGGCTGCTGTTATGTGCTGCTCAGCGCAGCCTCCTACGTCTGTGGTTTAAAGTCTGTTCAGAGGTCACGTCCTATCGCTAACAACCGCACGCACAGATGAATTCAGGGTTTAGTTTGAAGTCATTAACTGCTTCATTTAATTCAGGAGACTGAGATTTAATTATTCGTTCAATACTCTGACTGTGAATACAGTTTTTAAGTTTCTGGTATGAAGAAATGTCCAAACTGTGCAGAAAAGGCACATGATATGAACTTCAGTTTGCATTCGGACTGTGAGCACAATAAGACAGAAACAGGAAAAAACACAGACGCATACAACAATGGCTAATTTAAGTCGAGGAGAACGTGCAGATTTAAACTGACACAGCAGAGTCAAATTTGGCACTATGACTATGTCATCATTATCTCATTTGGCAATGAATAATAAGCTTAGCTCAAACATGCTCCATATACGCAAGTGGACCTGTATAAACAAAAGCTTTGGAGCTCACGTTTGCCCCAGTGATGCACATGTCATAATCATACTGGGCACAAACACACACACACACACACACACACACACACACACACACACACACACACACACACACACACACACACACACACACATACAGTGGTCTGGTTATGTGGTCAGAGAACAATAGGGTTGCTTTAGACAGAAGGATTTCAAAGGATCCTGTTCTTTTATCAGCTCGCCAAGTGAGATCAATGTGGCAACAATAAGAGAAGAGAGGGGAGGGCCAAACAGCACAGGGAGGTGAGAGTGTACGGAGAGACGGGAGAAAATGTTTCTTGAATTGCAGTAATAATTCTGTAGGCGTATTTTCAGTTACTCAGACCCGAATCACAGGCCTGATGTCTGGGACTGTAGCTCTCTCAGCAGAAAACACTGTTACTGAGGCTTGTCTTTGGTGCTTTTTGGTGAAATCACACCTGCTCTGACCTAAACCATGAACTTCACATGCAGAAATGATCAAACTGACCAAGACAGAAGAACAAGAGCAGCAAATAAAAGCAAACTGCAGCTTTGTTTCCTTTAGTTGAGAAGCAGGAAGTCATGTGGGTCCTTGGTGGGGCAGAGGTTAAGGGGGCTGAGGAAGTGACTCGCTGTTGCTGGGAGAAAACTCTCCAAGGTGTGTGTTTTAACAGTAAGTGTGTGTGTGTGTGTGTGTGTGTGTGTGTGTGTGTATCTATGTGAGCTATTGGGTGTGTGCCTTGCAAAGTTAGGATCTCGCCCTGAGTGCTAAAAAATGCAGATCAAATACAGAATCAGGACAGAGATATACTGTGTGTGTGTGTGTGTGTGTGTGTGTGTGCGCCTCCTTCTCTGCTGAAGTCAGCACTTCCAGGCCTGTCAGCTCTCTTCCTCCTACACTCCAGCTGAGCAGCTGGAGAAAGAGGAGGAGGAAGAGGTGGAGGTTTTTAAATACACGCACAAATGCATGTATGATCAAATTAAAACACTCAAGTGCAGAGGTGCTTTGCAGATCAGGTCCAACAAGTTAAACTGACCTATAAAGACTGAGTCAGAGACAAACAGGCTGATTCTAGTGCAGCATTAAACCAGCAGCCTCTGGGGTTAAACTGGTATAAATGGTGGAGGAGCTGTGTCCAACCTTTTCTGTAACTTTCCAAACCTGACAATCACCATTTAAACAAAGATACTTCACACTGTGATTGGTCAGCTGTGTGGAGATAAGAGAGGAGCACTACAGAGCGATTGCACTGTAGTGCTCGTTTTTTATTTGTTGCAACAACTCAGAGCAGCACTATGAACGTCTCCCCTGAGAGACTCTTATCAGTTAAAATTGTACTCAGCAGGGTAATTGCTGTTGAGACCTATAAATATGGTGAAACTGATGATATAACTTCTGACAGGACAGAAATTTAGGCCACTGGGAAGCTGGACAGATTGTAAAGTTTAGCTGGACTATCTAAGCCCCTTTATTTGTAGATAAAACAGAAGAGTGGACTGGAAATGTTGCTAATAATTCCTCAATTGACAACGACAGCAGGTCAAAGTTGATCTAGGAAGTCTGTGTAAACTGAGATGGATGTTTACGGTGAACAGTTTGAGTAAAGCTTTATGATTCGCCTGTTTCTTGCCATGTCAGATGTCTTTCAATGACACAGTGTTCCAATAATCAACTCATCGAGTACGATGTTGTTATTACATGAAGGAATGAAAACTAAGAAAATAAAACCCATGTTGTAATAAACCAGAATTATGCTTTTAAGTGTGTGTCATGGCACAACATATGGTAAAAATCACTGGCCTGTGGTGTGCTTTCAGTATGTGTGTGTCAGTGTGTACTGTATGTTTTTAGCACCATTAGAGTTAAGAGCCCTGTGAACACCAGCAGGGCCCCGACACTAATCCAGACCAGATGTGAACTCCACTGCTGCACCAAAACTCAGAACTCACATATGCATGAATTCACACCTACAAATAAGAAACAGCACATTGCTGGTTCCAAACAATTGAGCTCAAACTGGATTTGCAGCCTACTGTTTAGTTAGTCAACATGATTATGTGTAATGCTATTATCGCCATAATCTGTCTCAGTGAGATCATAGCTCACCTTCAGTTGAGTTAATTGAAGGTTTCAGAGGTTATTAAACCGCGTACGTCAACAGATAGAAAATGAGTCGACGCTTCTTTAACCCAAACTAAGTCCCATGGGCGTGACCCGTATTCAGCCCTGAGGCATTAAGCAGGCTGTGTTGTGGAAACACTGGATCAAAGAGACAGCACGCACACACACACACACACACACACACACACACACACACACACACACACACACACTACAAGTGTGATGATAGATGATTTGTGGAGATACTGAAATGCACAGGGAAAGTCAGTGGCAAAGTTGTGTGTGTGTCTTTTGGATCATGTGAGTATAGGCTCACCTTTACACCGGTGCAAAGTGTTTTGAATGGAGCAAACCCGGGGTGGGGGGGGACCCATGCACAAATCAATGAAGACTTCAACAGGTGGAGAAAAGAGTTGGCTCTGCTTGCTGACCCATGTTAGATTTGTGAGGGAGTTGTTTTTGTGCACTGCATGGAGCTGTGTCCTGCAGGATGCCGTCACATTGTATTACATAACTTGAAAAACATTTTACTGGATTTAATTCCCAGTCAGCAGTCATTAACCCTGACATCATGCCTAATATTAACACCGATCTCCATGCACCCTGGGCAGCATGCAGTTCTGCACGTTGGTGGCCATAGCAATTATGCAAGACAGTGATTCCCAAGCTTTTTGGACAGTGAATGAAAACGAAGCAATCTGCTTCCCCTGCCATTGTCCGCACAAAAAATGAGAAGGACTTTTACTGTCAAACACTGAATGCCAAAAATAAATCCTCCCACCCCTCTACTCCATTGCCCTTGGAATAGGACTGAGGGTTGAGGTGTAGATAGCAGGGCTCATTCCCCCAGCGTATTCCTTGTCACTCCGAGCATATCTTCCCACAGGAATAGCAACATTCCCCTTCCTGATAATTATGAATGATTCTGCCCTTCCCCCTCTTCTCCCTCTCTTCCTCCACCCCTCTGCACTGCTTGTATCACACAGATGTAATTAATCATCTAGACACCCTGCTGGTCTAAATACTGAGGGTGCCCTCTTTCTTTTCGTCTTTACCATCTACTCCTTATCTAGCTCTGTCGGCCTCAGCCTCCCTCCATGCCTCTCGATCTCTATCTCCCTCTCCCTCTCTCACACACACACACACGCACACACACGCACGCACGCACGCACGCACGCACACACACACACACACACACACACACACACACACACACACACACTTGTGAAGTTTGAAGGTCTCATTAGTCACCTGTTCACACAGAAAAGCTCTGCAATGCATAGCAGTGGGATCATTTGTTGGCTGGTCTCTCCTGTCTCTTTACCCTTCTCTCTGAACACAAATGTACTGCACTTTATGCTCCACCACACTGCTGTCTGTGTGTGTGTTTTTGTGTGTATTAGAGTGCGTCTGTCATCAGTGCGCTCATACTCCAGGACAAATACGATAATCATCACTACCAGACTTGCCCTCTGGTTCCTCTCTATTTTTAGATGTCAGATGTTGAAATAGTTCAAGTTCTTAAAAAGGGCAGGCTGCAAATCACCACAGCACGTCAGCCCGGCCCCACACACAAACCCAAACAACAGTCACTTCACACAGCAGATACATTATTTTAAATGCACATATATTAGTAGCATGTTGCACTGGTTGTATTTATTTATTGACTGTAGTGTCTTATAGAGTGTATTTTTTATTTCATAACAGATCGAACGAGTTTGACAGGTTAAGTGGGCATTTGAAAAGCAGTTAAAGTTAATATTTATCCATGATGTAAGTAAGGTTAGGCATTAAACACATATATATTATGGGATGATAGAGATTTTGCAATGTTGTTTTTACTTGCTGCTGCTCTCTTGCAAGCCTGTTCCCCCTTCTGTCTGAATAAGTTGTCTTTGTGTCCGCTGAGATGTTTCTCTTGTCAGTGTGCTTGTGTGCGTGTGTTCTTGGCAGGCGCAGTTGCTCTAAAGCTTAAGGACGCCATGTCCTGGAACTCGGGCTGATAAAGCCCAGCAGGGTTGTCCTGTGTCATCCCAGTCCAGAGCGTACTCATCCCGTACTGAGATGTAATAAACAGTCCCTGCGAACCTACATCTTTTGATTTCATAGGTTTTTGTTTTGGGGATTTTTGATGAGAGAGATTAGATTTTTGTTGGTTTGTTTGTCTTTTCAGGATCCAAATCATGAGACTATCTAATAATGAATTTCCTCAGCTGCTTTGTGCTTTTCCTACCACTGATTCTGAGTCTGTGTGTTCATGTGCGTGTGACTTCCCACCATGACCATTGGCCACATGCGCCATTAAAAACTGAGGTGACTGTTGAGCACAGATCAAAACACAGTGACCCAGTGAAGCCTCGCTAGGGTGACTAACGTGACGAACCATGCCCTTGCACCAGCCCGCACTGATTGGCTCTTTGAGATGGGACGGTATCGGCCAACTCCCCCAGCTCAGACAAAGTGATTGGAGGAAATAAAAGAGTAAATAAGGAGTTTTTTGAACATGTGGCCTTACACAACAGAGAACACCTTGGATCCAGGCAAAGAGAGAAGGGAGGGCGGGGAAAACAGATAGGGAAGACAGAAAGAGAGAGAGAGAGAGAGGGAGGGAGAGAACGGCAGATTGACTTTTCAGTAGTAAAGTCTCCATGAAGACAGGATCAGGCTTTTTTTATTATTTAACAACTGCTGGAAACCACGACTGTGCATGTGTGTGTTTGCTTAAACTGTATTTAACTCACAGAAGAACATGTTGTTCAAACCATATCTTAAGGTATTATCAGATATAAGACACAAATAATTTTCCTCTGTCTATTCACGAAAACATGGGCAGATGGGGACAAAGAGCAGAAATATAAGCAGAATGAGGTGTAACTGGACAAACTTCTGCGAGCTCCAGATTCATGTCCAGTGTACTCACACGCACACACACACATAAATACAACCTAAACACACACAAGCTGGGACAGCAATCCAGCCGCTGGCCAGGAAACGCACATATGATTGAAGAGAATGGAATGTTCTGTCTGCGGTCCAGAGCTCAGGGCCGCTGGAACCTGGACCAAATGTGTGGGTGGTTTTGTGAGTGTGTTTCTGTAGGGTCACAGTATAAATAACCACAGAGCAGCCAGGCTTTTTATTTAGAAATCACCTTATATGTGTTCTCTGCACCTGCACCTTGCTGAACTTCCACTGCTCAACTCAGCAAAACACAGACACAGATCATTTCTGCATGTTTGATTTATATATACATTTATGAGAATATGGTGTGAAAGTGTGTATTTATTCTCATATCTTTATAAACTGGTATTTCAACGTACAAATAGTTGCATGTATTATTATTATTATTATGTACAAATTAATATTATTAGGAAATATTGAAAAATTATCATTATTAAATAATTTTATGTCTTTATTATTTATTTAGTCTTTTGGAGAAAGGCAGTGTAAATTAATATATCGCTCTCACAGATTTTATTTTTGTTGTCCACTTGACTGTTGACATTAGACTCAGATTAATGCTGATTTACATAAGTGAAATGTCAATGGATGGTTAAGTAAACCTGAGGTGTGAAGCTCAGGTCACAGAGTTTGTCCACAACAGCAGCCACAGGGGTAAAGAGGGAGGGAGGGGGTGCTCAGGTGTGATGCAAGAGCTGTAATCTCAAAGCCCTCTGACCTTTGACTCAGTGCTGTGTCCTGACTCCATGACAGTGTAATCATCTGACCAGAACACTACTCATACAGAGCTCTGTGTGTGTGTTTTTGCTGTATTTTCTTACCCCAAGGTGATTTGGGATTGGGCAGACCAGGAAAGTGTTTCTCTCAGGCTCACGCTGAGTACAGGAGCCAGGGAGAGAGAAACTGACCCAGTTCATACATTTGAGCACAGATATGTGCTGTAGCTGGGTGATGAAATACACTTGCAACACTGCATAGACACTGGTTTCTCTGCACTGCCTGGCTACGCAAAGCACTTTCACTCCACCAATGAGCACTGCTGAAACTAGCAGCGCCAACCAATTAGAAAACATTCATGCAATAGTCTCCACCAATCAGAGGGATATGCTTCTTAATGACCTCAAGGGGTCTTGATTTCTATACATTTACAAACTGTATCCAAGGTGAACTGATCTAATTCCTTCACCGTACACTTTAAAATCTCCTTTAGGTGCCTCCTTACAATTTTATGCAAAAATGACTTCCCACCTACACACCTTTCAAAAATCAGAGTGATGAGAGAAAGGACAGAAAGAGATTCCTAGCGTGGTTGCTGACAGTGATTAATTGTTCCCACATGTTACTGAGGGACAAAAAGGCCTCTGTGTTCTTGAGCTATGGCTGCAGCTGTTGTGCGCACACACACACACACACACACGCAACTGTTTCAGGCTACTTTGAGTTAACCAGCTTCCCAAATTTAACCCTGTGAACTTGGATAACCGCTGTGATTACCCTGTGTTATCTAGACCAACAGCAAATTTGTAGTTTTTAATATCACAAAATATCAACAAATTAAGAGAAGAGATAGACCCTAAATAGGAATAAGCAGGCATAGATAATGATCAGATGGATAGATTCAGCTCAACAGTGAGATTGAAAAAGTTAATTGTTTAAGTATAAGACATTGAACTGACACACGCTATAATCCAATCAGTTACAAATTATACATTTTCTAATAAAATAATTCAAAAAGCTACTAAGCTAAGTGTCTCCTCTAGAAGTTGGCGTTGAAGCAAACTGATGGCTAACTTTTCACATTACTATGATAGTGCGGTGGTTCAATGCTGGAGATTTCTGATGAAGCTATAGGAAGCATCAAATTAACATGGCTCAGTGTGAAAAAAGGTCCTGGTAAAAGCACATGTAAAGCTCGTAATGAGTATATTATATTTCATTAGATTAATCTATAAAAAAGCCTTGCTGTTTGAGGTTTCCCCATTCCCAATCCTTATGCTAAGCTAAGCTAACTGCAGCAGCTTCATTTCATTTACTCTCGGCATATAATAACTATATTTCCCAAAATGTCAACTGGTCCTTAAAGGGGATAAAAACAAGGGTGAGCCCAGATTTAGCTCATTAACATGATGTCTATATTGTGAGACAAAGCTCAGATGTGTAGATTAAAGTCTCTGAGGTAAAATACTCGAAGAAAATAAGTTCAAGAGAAGTCCAAAAACAAAATTTTTAAATTCCCAAAAATTAGCCAGGCAGTGTCAACGGCATCATTCCCCCTCAGAAAGTTGTTGCTGCAAGCTGTAGTAGTGTATGTATGTGTGTGAATGTGTGTTCTTTAGCTCTCATGGGTGCACAGTAGGAGTTATGAATCAGAGCTGCTGTCTCAGTGAGCTGTTTTTATTAATGGGCGTTGGGAATACCCGAGAGGAGCTACGGTAGTAAGCATTCAGTATCCCACTCACACAGCAATGTGCCATGTACACACACAAACCCAAATAGGGCCATGCATTCAGCAAATATCAGGGGTGTAGTCCAGAAAGTGGGTTAAGTGAAAACTGAGTCTGTCAGGCCTGAGCTGGGAGGGCCAGGTACGGCACACAGCCTGAGAACCGAACCTGCTCACTGGGAGCTTTACTTCAACAAACTCCAAAGGAAACAGGACCTAGACACAACTATAATCCACCACAATCCTTAGGTGATTACTGTGTCAGACTATAAGTTAAATTACATCAGTGAAGTTAAGTCAGGTTTGATTTACAGCGTACATGTTACGATGCCTCCTCTCACAAAAATTTATTGACAAAAGAGTGTCAGAAACCTCAGGAAGAGGAACAGAGGAGAGATCTCTGTCCAAGGATGGACAGATATGCCACAGACGATGTGTGACAATGATAAACCTAGTTTCATTGTTTCTTTGTGTGCTTGATTCTTCTGCTCTGGACTGGTGGCTGCCTGATATCTTATTTCATTGATCTATATTTCCATCTCCTGCTGCCATCAGCACCTGGCCCCTGTATAACAAATATAACAAACAGTAAAGTTCCAGCACTTTATCTTTCATCAAGGAAATTCATGTCGGCTAAATAATGAATGAGTTGGTTACACTGAATAAGTGTTAACATATTGATTCTTTCCACTGTTTCACTGCTCCTGCTGTTTTTAATGTGCATTAACTGTTCACACGTTAATATTTCCAGCTCCACTGGATTAAAATGGCAGCTCTGCTCTTCATTAACCTGTTGCCAATCCTGATCTAGAGCATAATCAGATTTAACATTCAGACTTTGTTAAACCTGCTTTCTGGAACAGGCCCCATAATACAAAAGAATTGTTTATTCAGACTTAAAGCATAGAGGATATTTTATAGTATATGAAACTCCAGGGAAGTTAAATAATCTGGTTGGCTGTGTCATTAACTACAGTAAGAATCATGGAGGCCAGAAATGAGATGCTGTGGTCTGCAGGAGAGACTGAGAGTCTGCAGTTCATGAAACCTGGAGCAGAGAAAATATCAAAACATAAATGGCTAAAAGGTCAGGCCACTAAAATCAAAAAGACATATTTTCCCCTTACTGTCTGCCATGGAGAGAAAACAAAACAATGGAGGAGAATTTAATTTTCTTTCTGATGCTCAAAGCTTCTTGAAAATATTTAAATGATCAACAGTGAGAGGGATAATTAGCACGGTGATGTGTTTTCTACTATATACACTAATACAAGTTTTTAAATCTTCCCAATTTGATTCATTCACATTTTTCTCATCCATCCATTTTTTATCACCGTCCATTCTTCGGGGGCAGATGTCTCGTTTCCTTTTATTATTGCACCATCGCATCGAGTTAGAAATACCTCAGCTGACGTTTGAAGAATATGAGCAGCAGCAAGTTAAAGAGAAACATTAAACATGTGACTTTGTTGGAGGAGGGAGAGAGGGGACTGCAGTGATAAAAAGGGTGTAGGATGAAGCGAAGGAGAAGGATTGATGAAGTGTCAGGTGCTGGCAGGTAAATGTTTACCGCAGCTGGAGAAGGAGGCTCACATTCCATTCATTCTGCTCTCATTCATGCCTCCAGAGGCTCTCTTTTTCTTGATAAAGTCTATCTTCTGCCACTATTTACATCTCCCTGGCAGCTGGAAACATTTAGCTTGTGTGTGTGTGTGTGTGTGTGTGTGTGCGTGTGTGTTTGTATTTGTAAAATGTTCTGTAATAAAGCAGCATTACGTCATGCCCCAAGAGATCTTGGCAGAGGATAAACATTCGTCTCCCTGGTATCTCTTCTCATCTTACCTCATTGCACAGAATACACACACCCACACCCACACACACACACACACAGAAACACACACACACTTGGAAATGGGGCGTTCATATACACACACCGTTCATGATTACATGCTACCTCTTTATGGATTTGCTATTGCACACTATCAGTCACAAAAATCAGCCCGTCTTGCAGAAACAACTTGTGCATCTACAGTTGTTAAACACGTAAGAGGCTACAAATACAAAACGGGGTATTTAGATAAAACTACCACAAACATAAATGGTTACACACTCTCATAGGTTCAGTTTGGCCCTAGAGATCAAACTTTCTTACTCTGCCAATGTACCATTTAGAAATGTAATTTAAGCCTGTTCTTTCTACTCCCACACTGAACTACTTCTGACCAGAATAACAATCCAGATTAAATGGCCTGTAAACTGTTGCCCAGGAAAGATGGGACTGCTTCATGGAAAACAATATTGTGATTCCCACAAAAACAAGAATATTTTGGCTGGGTTTGGGTTCAAACCCAGAAATCTGCTCTGTTTTATGGAGTAAAAATATACATAGGAGGAAAACAGGGGGGGGGGGGGGGGGGGGGGGATGGTGGTTGGGTTGTTTATATGGGAGGATATAGCATAGCCCCAGAATCCCTCAGGGCCCATAAGAACTATGTGTTTGTGAAACAACAAAAACTGCGGAAGAGGGAGGGCGTATGGAAAGAGAAGGAGAATGAGGCAAAAAATGAATTCAACAAGGTCTTCAGTGGGTTGTGGAGCACATGGAAGGAAATGGAATAAATGCTGGACACAATGTCTTAGCAACATACTGATTACTAATGATAATGAATTTAATGGTTTGCTTCAAATGCACTTTTATTAACATTTTCATTGAATTAGTATTTGAGAATATCACCGAGTGTATTTGTGTGATATAATAACCATGAAATGATGCCTTGGTGAGTAACCAGATGGCTGCTTGTTTGTGTGGCTGTGTATGTGAATGGGGGCTGTCCAGATGGACATTGCATGGGTGTAATTTACAGATCAAGTGAAGTCAGAATTTCACAGTTTTTAAGTGTAAAGCCAGAGTTTACAACACACAATCCTTCATTTAACATGAAAACAAGCAGTGACTGAGCTGAACTGTTATCTCTGCATTTTAAACATGTGACTCTTTTATATATTGCAAACAATAAAAATTACTAGACATCCTTTTTAAATGCGCTAAAACACTAATTTGACTGTCTAGCTTTTGTTTCTTTTCTTGTGGTTTAAACATAACCCAACTCTGTGACATCAAACTGAAATCCCTGTGGGTTCAGTCACATCCTTAAAATGGGCCTGTGCACTTTCAACACCTTCTTGTTGTTTGTTTAGCACTTTGGTTATTAGTTGGACTGAATACGTGAGAGAAGTTGAAAAAGTCGCATTCACTGTTACCAGGATTGGATGTAAAACTGCTTCAGTATGATTATACAAAAAAAAACGGTTCATCTGATAAGTATGTATGTAAACAAAGCTGGGAATGGAGCAAGTGATTCGACAATGCTGTTATATCACAGTTCTGACCTTTAATGTGTACATGCAGTACATCTCTGTGAATACAACTCATTAGCAGAGGCTGTCATGTGCACCAGCTCCCTCACAATGAGCCTCTTCGGCTCACACAAGGAAGGATCTCAGCGTTGATCAGTACACACTAGCCAAGACTCACACACAAGTATGCAAAAACACACATGACCTGATACAGAATGTGCTCCTTACGCAACACAGGGGCTCTTTGTATGTGTCATTCATAATGGAGGAGACGTTTGATTATAGACCACTGTCTTTTCTCTTTTACACTTACGAGACAAACACAGTGGTGACAAATGCAGACATCAGTGCTAAGTGTTGCTTCACATTATTGTGTTAATGTCTATATTTAGTGGATGAACAATTGAAACAATAGGCTTTTTGCTGTGTTTGTGTGTCTAGTCAACAAGAGCGACTGTTTACATTCTGCAGAATCAGTGATAGTGGGTGGTTTATGAGTCAGTGTTGTTGCATTTAATGAGAGGTATTCACTGAATCTTGTATTGGTAAAAGAAAGCACAACAATACAACAGATCAATACTGATCACAGTCATTGTTAAACCTATTTTCTGGTTTGTTTGATTGTTTTGCACACATCACTGACTGTAAACGCTTCTGCGTCTGCCTTGTCTTACAGAACTCCATCCGGCACAACCTTTCCCTCCACAGCCGTTTCATCCGCGTCCAGAACGAGGGAACAGGGAAGAGTTCCTGGTGGATGATAAACCCTGAGGGAGGAAAGGGTGGCAAGGTCCCTCGGCGCCGGGCAGTCTCCATGGACAACAGCAACAAGTACACCAAGTCTGCCCGTGGCCGGGCTGCCAAGAAGAAGGCTGCCCTGCAGGCCGCAGCAGCTGCAGCTGGTGAAGGTGGTGGAGACAGTCCTTCAGGTCTGTCCAAATGGCCTGGAAGCCCAACGTCACGCAGCAGCGAAGAGCTGGATGCCTGGACAGACTTCCGCTCCCGCACTAACTCCAATGCCAGCACTCTGAGCGGTCGCCTCTCGCCCATTCTGGCCAACCCCGAACTAGATGAAGTGCCCGATGACGAGCCCCCTCTCTCACCTATGTTCTATTCCAGTCCTGGCAGAGCACTGTCTCCCGGTCACACCATGACCAATGGGAAGGCCTTGCCAGCTGAGCTACCCCGCCTGGCAGACCTGACAGGTACAATGAATCTGAATGATGGACTCACAGATGACCTGATGGAGGAGCTGCTGGATAACATCAACCTGGTGCCAACCACTTCCAGTCAGACTGCCCCAAATAGTTCCTCAGGGTTTAGTTTTGGGTCCAAACCCAACGGGCTAGGCTCGCCTTCCTCCACCTCCTCTCCATCCTCCAGCTCTTCTTCTAATGGTGGAGGTAATGATTACAGTAACTCCATCTTTGGCCCTCACACGACGAGCTCATCACTGCGTCCGTCCCCCATGCAGACCATCCAGGAGAACAAGCAGACCTCCTTCTCCAGCATCAGCATGTCTCATTTTGGCAGCCAGACACTGCAAGAACTTCTCAACTCTGACAACCACAGCCACAGTGATGTCATGATGACCCAGTCTGACCCACTGATGTCACAGGCCAGCGCCGCTGCCGTCATTTCCCAGAACTCGCGCCGTGGCCTCATGCTCCGCAATGACCCTGTAATGACCTTTGGGACAACTGGAGGACTTCAAGGCAGCCAAGGGGAGATGCTGCCTAGTAACAACCACAACCAGAACTCCCTGAGGTCTTTAAATGGAGGCCTGAACCTAGCCAACGATGCCAACACTCTGGCTAATGCCAAGCAGCATCTCCTGCTCTCACCCTTGGGAGGGAATGGGTCTTCTTCCATGCAGATCGACACCTCAATCTTCCTGAATGGCACAGTTAGCAGCACTGGAGGCATCTGTCAGGATCGCTTCCCGACAGATCTGGACTTGGACATATTCAACGGCAGCCTGGAGTGTGACATGGACTCCATCATCAGGAATGACCTGATGGATGCAGATGGCCTGGACTTTAACTTTGACTCTCTGACCAACATGAATGGAGTTGGCAACTTCACGAGCACCAAGCAGACTTCTCAAAGCTGGGTACCTGGCTGAGAGGTTCATGCCAAGAAGAAGCCGAGCAGGTATGTGTGTTCGAGCATGTCTGTATAGCTAAACCATGTGGCAAAGATGAATATATTTAGATGATGAAACCAGAGATGTACCAACCTGATGTTTTCAAACACTGATTCTGACACCATAACTCAGTGTATCAGCCAATACTGAAGAAAGATGCAATGCTAGTGCTCCTATTACAGTATGTGTGCATTAACAGAAGGGTTCAACTATATCCCCTGTTAAAACTGTATATGTCCTACAGTGCATTAACCACATTACTACCACATTTTCTGTGCTGCAGGGTTACTGGTGTTATAAACAGGCACAGACCTCATAATAACAGATGCAATGCTAAACAATAATCAGAGTCAATACTGTTGTTGCTGTCCGCTGTCTCCTAAACCAGACCAAAGTTTGCTTGCTTAACAAGCTTCTCGTTTTTAATAGTTTTTGCTTTGTTTTTAATAATAGTCTGTCTTTCCTGGGCCTCATTTAAAAGCTAACAGAATGTAATTTGTGTTATCAAGACGTGCCAAGAAAGCCCTTATCAAAAAACTGTATTTACTGTGGATTGGTCCTGTTTTGTTCCTATACTGCTCATATACAGTTGTTTTTAGTTTAGTTTATTTATTTTTAAAATATTTGCTTTTATGCATACTCAGACATGATCATGTCATGTGCTTTTTCTCTCCAGGTCTGAACTGTGCAGTGCAAGAAAAGATGAACACACAACATCCTTTTTGCCAAACCTGCCATCAGCACAACCTAAAGTACAAAACCCTGTGTTTACAGAAGACTTCCTCTCAAGAGCTTTACCTTCACTCCCCACACTGGTGAACCATGAAACAACAGACTCTGGCAATGCTGCACTTCAGCCCTCAAAGCCTCCTGTGAAACAACAAAAGAAAACTATGTCAAAAAAACACAACAGAATTATGCAATTTTCCTTTGTCACCCAGTCTGTTGATTTCAAAGACACACTGCTTATCAGAAGGGATTTCAGGTGAAATACAAGGACTAAATATCAAGTAACGCTGGAAGGAGAGTTGAAGAAGTTGAAGTTCCCATTGAAGACAAAAAAATGAAAGAAAAAGTGTAAAGTGAAAAAATCAAGAAGTGATGCGATGTAAATCTGATCATGGGGCTTCTTGGAATTCCCTGTGTTCTCATGTAGTGATTTTAAATGTTCAGTGATTGTTTTGTTTCAGTCTTTGATTTTCTGTTTTATTATAATTGTTTCTGAATCATACATGTTTGTACAAAAAGAACTGATGTATTGATGAAATGATGAACAGATGAAATGGATTATCTTACTGAGTGCATACAGTATATGCATAGACATACAGAAAAACCGACACCTTGCTACAGTTTGCAAAACTTTAAAACCCTTTGAAGTTAAAAAAAATATAATTTTAATGACATGCACTTCCAGTTTGGCTTTTATAAACTGCTTGAATATAAATTAACTGCAACATACTGAGGGTTTTATCACACTTAGCTGCATACTACAAACTATGTTTTATCTTTTGTGTATATCTAACTGTAAAAAAAGACTAGAGAAAGAAAATCTCTGTCATGAATATTTGTACAGCGCAGGGCAGTGGAAAGTTCGGGAAGGAGGAGGAACGATCTTGTCTGTCTTAGTTTTCTTAGCTTCTGGTGAGTTCTGTTGAGGTTGTTTATCACAGCACATGATGTAGCCAAAATGATACCTGTGTCCTAGGGTTGTGAACATTTCCACACCATAACAGGTGCTATGTAAACAGTGTTGAATCCTGTCCTGAGAGCAAGCCGTGCATTTTGTTTCTTGCGTTTTTTCTTCTGTTTGTACCCACAACTTGCAGAAGCCCAAAGCTGCAGCCACTTGTAGCACGGCGTGGTTAAACCTGTAGACGGCAGGGGCTGGGATGGAGTTGGAGGCAGGGTTTTAGGCTCATTCCTCTAGAAGCCATTTGTTTCTCGAGTAAAACAATAAGCTATCTCTGTATATTGCCAAATTACTTGAAACAAACAGTAGGATATGCTGGCAGCCAAATCACAGCACACACATGCACATACACATATATGTTACACACACATAGATAGAAAAAATGATACCAGGGATCTGTGTTAAGCTCTGCTGTTTTCTTGAGCTTGTGGGGCTTGTTATGCATATATAGAATCACTCAGGGGGGAAAGGGAGGCTTCCCGTTTAAGTAACATCAAGTCACATTTTAATGGTATTTTAACATTTCTTAATAGAAACAGTAACACTTTGTGTTTGTAAACTTGTAACCTGTGAACAACCGTCAAGATGAAGAGGTGGAAGAAAGACAAATGTCAGGATTAAGACTTTGCAAGGTCTGTTATTTTTGGTTTTGCTGTCATAGCTTTTTCTCTTCTTGTTGGACTTGTGACACATCCCCTCATGGACACGCCTGGTGCTCCTGCAAATGACTTCCTGTATCTTCTGAGTATGTTAATGTGTGTATGAGTCCGTGTGTGTGTTTATCCATGGAGTTTATTTCTGTTGAATTTATCTCACAAGGATGTGTAATCCCTCACTATCCCTCACGGTGCATACAGCACAGCCGACTGTATGCATGTATGTATTTATGCATTATGAATTGTGTGAAATGCATATATACTCGCTGTATGTCTTTATATACTCATGTAGTACTTGACCCTTGGATTTTGTGTACCTCTGAAGGTAAAGCTGAAGAAATAATGAACAAAGTTATGCGCCGGGTAGGAGCGAACACTGTTACCAGCGAACTCATTATTGAACCAGATTTTGAAAATGGTGGAAAGCACCATTGTTGTAGCATCTGGAGACCCTGGTACCCCTTCTCTGTCTGGGGTAGTGACATGAAGTGTATGCCCCACCATGTATAATAGTGTACAGATGTGTGTATGTCACTTTAAGGCGAAGGCAGAGGAGTGTGTGAGCATGGGTGACTAGAATCATCTGAGGTTTAGTGCATGACCTAGCTGTATACCCTCCAACGGTGCCGTCCCTTGACAGAAATTGTAATATAGAGAGGAATGCTGTGTCTGTGCCACTCAAACACGCACTCTGTTTCTAGTTTTAAAATCAGGGCTTACAGAGCAGCATTTGCACCATCCTCCCACATAATGGGTTTATTATTACGAGTGTGTGTAAATTGTCGTAGACGGGGAAAAAGCCTCCCTAATGGAGGCTCCTCAGCTTTACACTTGTTTTATTCCATGTGGAGTACAGCAGGCTCACATCCCAGCACTCTCAGTGAGCAGCTGGTTGTTGTTTTGATATGATCTAAGCATCATCAAAACAGTGAGGTGGAATTTCCTACAGTTTGTTAAGTTAAAATCAGCATCACATTTATTTTGGCATGCTGAGCCATCACCATAACTGCTAAGAAGTTATCTCCACCGACTGGACTAAATATTACTTTGCTCGCCTTGTCAAGAAGACTGACAACGTGATGTCAGGGAACATTGTAATGCCTCCTGTTGAAAGAGAGGTTACTGATCCCTGATTAACTGCAAAGGAGATCTCAGTCACAGGAGAGTTTGGCTTTTGGGGGAGATAGTTTACACTCAGTCATACACTCAGACCTTCCACACAGCCACTCAATGTTACTGCTTCGTTCAGGCACAGATTATTTCTTCTCAAGCCCAACACACACACACACACCTGCAGCACAACATGTGCAAATTTAAAGCTGAGAAAAGCAAAAAAAAAAAAAAAACTAGAAGACATACCACTAGACACCTTAATCACCTCTTGGATGTTTCCTTTTTGTTATGTACTCTTTAATCTTTTCCATCCATCCAGGCCAGCTCCCATCCATACGTCCTCTGACTGTTGCCCTTTATTAATCTTGATGTTAGTGGGTATTTTCCTGTGTATTCCATTTTGAATTGTAATCTAGTTTGTATAAGAAATGGTGCGCATGTAAATAAAGCTTGGTGAGGCTCCACACCCTTTCTCTGTCCCTGTAGTAAGTCATTTTGCTATTGAAAAAATGTGAAAGTATGAGAATTACATGCATTTCAACAAGCGCTGTGGAAGCACAGGGTTGTTGTTGACAGCTCATATCACTGGAGAGGAATTTTCAGCCCGGCAAGGAAAATGTTACAGCCTTCGCCTGCCTTACATGTGCTTTTAATTCACAAATTAATTTGCCAACTGTTTTTCAAAACAGTGTTTGTCTCTGAACGCTTCTGCATGAACAAATTTAACCTCCCTCCAGAAGATAAATCTCTTTCTCACGTCAGGCTGGAGGGATCTAAACAGCAAAATGACTCCCTGTTCCTCTCAAGTTCCTTGGAGTCCTCTTGCACAATGTTTGTTTTGCATAAAGCTGCATTAAATGAGAGCAGACATGCAGCAGTCCTCTGATACCTGACACTGGGCTGGGTACTTTTACTTGGTTGTTGCGAAACATTAATGGAAGGGGAGAGGGGGAATGGTCTACAAAGTCTTTAGTTGCATGTCTAAAATCTCCCTCAGGTATTCATGCCAAATATTAACACAGACCCTGTCCAGGCCACACTGTTGACAGGCCAGTACTGTTGCATTCCCCCTGTTCAGGACGGCCAACAAGCCACTCTCCCTCACTGCCAGAGGCCACACCTGCTGTCATAAAAAGATCATTCCACATTAATATTTCAAATGTTAGCACATAGGAAACTTTTCCATAAAACTGAAAGGTTTTGAGGACAGTTTAAAAAGTCTTAACACTACAGCAATTAAAGTAGACTCATGGACACATATGGGATTTAATGCCCAGGTGTTGTCCCCTGTACGCCTCAGTTATACCAGCATTTTGTCGCTAAGACAACTACAGAATGTCTCAACATATCAGCTGCAGAGTCGCACCATGATCTCAGTGTTTCTAACATCTGGTGATGGTGCGTCTAAACTTGACTGTCTTAACTTTTTCCACTCTGTGTGAAGCAAAATCTACATCCAGGACCATACTGTTACCATGCATTACATACTTATGTCTACCAAGAGGCCTTTTTATTTGAAATCAAATATACAAAAGAACCTCAAACAAACAGAAAGACATTTCTGTTCGACTGATACTCTTTCACAAAGACGAGATGTTTCAAGAAGGATAAAAGAACCGGGAAAAAAAAGCTCTGCTGTGCTCCTCATAACAGTCTGCCAAGCACAGGGTTGACAGCAAACTCCAAAATGCTCAGAAATGCTTTCTGACTGAGAGAGCAGGCTCACCACAGCTCCAAATACCAGGCCAGCATTTCAATTGCAGTTCCCAGTCAACTGGTCACCTGACGAACTAAAAGTCTAGCCTGGCTGCAGTCACACCAGTCTCAGCGAGGTCACAGAGGTTATTGCTTGGCTGGAAACTCCCCTGAACTCATTTGGTTTTCAATTTTTTTCTCAACTCATTTTCGGGCAGCCACATCCCACTCAAGAGTCTGTTATTTTGAGCCAAATTATGCAAATGATCCTTACCCTAGCATGACGATGGGCCTTATTTTTAGCTTTATATTTTGGAAAACTAAAGGTGACTTTCAAATTTTTCCTTTGGGTTTGTATTTTGTATTGTGTTTTGTAAATAGGACAATCCAAAGCTATATGCTCATGTCTTTATATGCAGCAACACTCATTCGCTGGTTTCACGTCATGTCATAAATAACTCTTTGTCTTCATCTCCACCCACATTTTTGGATTTTTTTTTATTCGCCTCTGCCTTTTTCCATGTCAGTGGGCTTTGTTTTAACACATGAAGCAGTTAAACGGTACACCGCCCCCAGAAATCAACATATACCTCGTACCTCGTGAACGAATGTGAACAAATGACAGCTATATGTTGTTAGCATACGGTACGTTACAGTGTTTACACGTGTGGGTTTGCTCTTACCTGTCAGATTGGGATGTAGTGGGTGGTGTGTGTACAGTGGTGTGTTTTTCATATATGTGTGTTTTTCTATTCATACAGTGTGACATATTGTGAGTCAGCACTTCATGTACATGACATATTTGCTGTAAAGGCCTTGCAAACATTCAGAAAACAGGGCACTAAGCATAGACAAAAAGGATTTGTAGTCTTATGTGTGTGATTTTGTCCTGATAAACACACTGAACCACAATCTAATCTTCATTCAGTCTGACATGTATGTTTATAGCAGCAGATTTCTTGCTCAGAACAGGGGTTGTTTTGTTTTATTTTGCTCTGATCAATCAATAGCGACAGTGACATATCAGTCCTGCCAAAGTCATAATCAGAAGCTGCAACAGTGGCTGCCAGGAGCAGTTCATTCAACCTTTACTGACTGGCATTTCTGTGTGTTAAATCAACATCAACTTGTACAGCTATGTCAAAATTGTTGTCATATTTATGCCAGCCCACTGTTCTCTGACAGGGTGTTGTTTCCCTAAACATGTCAAGAGGCAAAACACCAGGCTATTTGATGCGCTGCACAAATCTGAGGCACAGGCAGTGATTCAGAAGACTGGTATGAAGTTTAGGATCACCTGAGCTATGGTTCACCAGGTAATGTATTATAGAATGTTATATAAATAAAGCCAGGACAGTGAGTCATTGTTTCATCCATTGTGGCGACTACAAAACCGCAGGAGTGATATCGCCTGACAGGAAAGAATATACAGCAGCTAGGCTGTGTTGGTCTAGGGATTAATATCTTTAAGAAATACTGTTTCCTGAAACTGTTATATACATTTAGACATAACTAAACATGCAAATTAGGATCAACATTATGAAAAAGCCTTTTCAATAAACATCTCGACAACAGGTAAAATGTTCATAACAAACATATCAGCAAAACCTTGACTGACCATGTAAGTGTCATAAGTAACAAGTGAGCAAAACATTTAGGAACACCATGATTAAAACCTTAGAACAGAAATAAAGAAAGCATTAAAGCTCAATCTCTCAGTTATTATATCACCATATTAATCATGTCTCAAACCTCATCACCTATGACTAAATTCTGTCTTCTAATCCCAGTCTGCTCACTGATGGATGGGTTCTTGCCCAACCTCTGGCTTTAGCCATTTGTCCTGTAATAGGTATAACCAACCTGACAGTTTAATGTGGTCAGACAGCCCATCCAACAAACTGTCTGGACCATATCAGAGGCTTAAATGGTATTAACTCTGCCATTTGGAAAAAAGAGAAACTGTTGTCTGGCCAGACTGAACAGTGAGGAGTCACCATGGCTTCCAGCTTCAAGTGCTATCAGTTATAACAGCGGGTCGGTCAGTCTGTTAGTCCTGATGCTTTCGCTCCACATATAGTCACAAATGGAGACACACAATGTCATGCACACACACACACATGGAGTGACTGTCTAATGAGGAGTGAGTCATCAAATGTTGTGTGGGGTTCAAAGTGTAAACAAGACGGAGATGTGATGGAGGTCTTGAGATATGGCCATTAGTGGGAATCTCATCTCCCAGTACGGACACTGCCCCTCTGATAAATGTGGTTGGGGCTTCTCTTAATCTCAATAACTCGCTTCTGGCCTGATTTCTATACGTTTTCTGAAATGGTGCTGCACACAAGTGAGCACGAACACACATGCTAATTGCTGCTGGCCGCACAAGGACGGATCCATGACTGGCGAGGGGGCGACCTAAGAACTGAGCAATCGAAAATGATACCTCTGTCTGTGTGTGTGTCTGTGTGTGTGTGTGTGTGTGTGTGTGTGTGCGCTAAGTGCTGCAGTGGAATGATGTCATCTCTGTAATGGCACACTGGCACCGAGCGGTTGAGCATTGTCCCGCACAACCTCCATTCACAGGCTGTGATCAGCGTCATCAAGGCAGATTATAGCTCACAGCCTGTGGTGAGCTGACAGATTGCTTCACACTGCACAGTCCTTTTGTAATTACAGATTCACACTCACACACACGGTGAACATGCACCAAGAGATACAAAACAATCGGGATTATAAACATGAATTTACACATAAATCTGTCCACAAAAACATATCCCTGCTAATCACGGGCCTTATAATTCCTTCTGTGATATCAACTTACAGTATTCACATCCATGTAGGCACATCACAAGTACAAAAGTGTGAGGATGTGATGCACAGTATCAGTGTGAAAAGTGATAGGCAGAGGTGAGGTGCAATGACAGAGGCCGAGGCAGGAGAGGAAGTGAGAAGGAATAGTTGGGTTGAAAAGGGTGAGAGAGGAGGTGAGAAAATGATGATCTTGAACATCAGAAGAAGAAGCTGTAGTCAAATATACACATTAGTATAAAGGAACAACTCTGTCTGCCCTTCAGTTACACTAAAGAATAATCACCAATCCCACAACACCAAAATCAGATGTGTGTGTCATGGCAGCATAACCGTAGTCTTGCATAAGTGCCCCCCACTCTTTCACTGTTTTAACTGCAAAGTTGACCTTTAAATATTGGTGATTCTGACATTCTTTAAATGTATTATGCCTTAAATATTTACATGTTGCAGCAAAGTGTAGGCAAGTGCTTTCAGAAGGCTGAAATATCTTTCCAAAATGAGTTTTACTTTCAGAAATGACTTTCACAGAGGAAGCAATATTGTCAGTGTAGGTGTTTTGACGTGCCTCATTTTGGAATTTAACATCAAATATCAAACAGATTCTTCAGGCCTGTGTAAGTGGATGATGTCTCTCTGAATGATGCTGAAGCATCACCATGGATTCAAAATGATTTTGTTCTTTCTGCCTGCATCAATGGGTGTTTGACCATTAATGGGATTGAACTGGATAACCTCATGCACCAGTGGTGCAGTGAACGGCTGAAAGGTGGGAAATCATTGACTGATGCTTTTCATGTGCCCCACTGATTTCCTTTGGAGTTGTAAGAGGTTTGATCAAGTGATGTAATCTGAGTTATATATAATTAACCTACATTTTTGTTTAATTTGATCTGTTGTTAGATGAACAAATGCAAAATGAAAAATTACACAATAAAAGCTATTTCTTTTCAGCTTCTGCTCCCCTCCTGCTCTTTTTCTCACCTCCCTTTGATTTGTTCTCACACCTCTCTCCTATATGATTTTCAGTAGATTTTTTTTCACCTATTTCTCTGCTGTCATCCCCACTTTTCTTCAGTAACAGCCCCACACAGAGAAAGAGGGAGGCTGATGCTGAGCTGGATGCAGGGAGTGAGATGAGGTGGAATAATCATGCAGGAAACGCTGCCTCATCTGCTCCTTTTTATGAGCCCCACAGATACAGTTCATCCCTCATACTCACACAAAGACCTAGGTTGTGTTCTTTCCCCATTTAAGGTGGCATTGTGCACGACTAGTTCTCAGTCTTCTGTATAAGCCCACTAGCCCTCATCATGATCCCACCCCCCCACTGTCTGGGCTGAGAGCATTACCTCCCACTGTAGCACGTGGCTCCATGTGACCGCATTATGTGTGTGCACTGGGTCGTAGGGCGTACTATACTATACTGTACTCTACCAGGCTGACTTTTATGGTGAATGATTCTCCATCAGCAGTCTAACAATGAAAAAACTGAGTGTCTGCAGACAAAGACGCAGCAGGACGTTAAAACATGTTACACTATGAGAATGAATGAATGGGAGTTTTAAATATGAATGTCTCAGTGTTGCGCTTCCCTGGCACTTCCTGTTAAAGGCCTTTATTTTGATGTATTTCCGTCTAGCTTCAACTGGTCTGGCCACACACCCACACTCACCTGCAGCTAATTCTGAAGAATCAACCAGTCGGTATAAAAGTCACCACTCCACTCACTCCTTGCGCAACAAGTGACAGTTTTATGTGATTCTCCAGCTGCTAACCTGCCAGTTCCTGCAGCTTCGCCTATTTATGAACTCTTACTGTGATCTGGTCATTAACCTTTATTTTAATGCCTTCAACTTAAACTATCTGAATGTGATCAATTTCCTTGCAAACATAGTGAAGCATTTGTTTTTTTATGGCTTGATGCTCACATGTTGTCCACCATCTTGTGCAGTTGTGCCAGTGTATGTCAGTTGTTTTGTTCTAGTGTTGTCTGCCAACTAGTCACCTGCCATTTGCTCAGTTTAAGTCCCTGTTCTCTTATCGCACACGTCCTTGTCTGCATCTCAATTTACAGAATGTGACATTTTTGTCATATTTTGAAAAATGTCTAAAACACCTATACCATCCTACAAAACTTATTTGTGTAAAATCAAAATTATCCAGCTGACTTTTCTGTATTCCCAATCAGGCCAAGCTGCCCACAAAGCAGTCTGGATTGTGAGAAGGAATCCATGCAGTCATGAGGAGAATATACACACACAGAAAGGCCCCACCAGATAACAAACTATAAATAGTAGATATTTTCCAGTAATATTTTATATATCAGTTCATGATCACTAGTAATTTTAAAATGGTGTGGCAGGAATATTAGTGTATTTTTTATTGCTCAGTTACTGGTTTATTTTATAAACTGATGTACTGGTGCATCATCATAATGATTCATAGATGTATATATCAGTACACAGTCAGTACAGACCTTCACCTGCCCCCATCCTGCACGCACGCACGCGCACGCACACACACACACACACACACACACACACACACACACACACACACACACACACACACACACACACACACCCAGAATGTCAAGGTCATTCTGCTCCACACGTCCATAAATCTTCCCTGCTCTGGCCTAAATGGAGGGTAGCACACACACAAACAGAGAGTCAATGTTATTGCTTTGGGCCTCTCTATGTGTGAATGTCTACATGCATGTATTAGCGTGCATTTATTAGTGCCTGTGTGTGTGTTAGAATGAATTATGGCCTGCAATCACCATTAAAACCACCAAGGAACATAACACATAACACACCCCCACCCCCACCCCCACCCGATTTTCTCCATGTGTTAAGTAATGATGGCATGTTAGCTGGTGAGACAAAGAGGAGATAATCTACAATGAAAAATTGGCCAATAGGGAGATGAAATCAGCACCCAACAAGGCACAAATTTAGCACTGTAGGAGTCGTATTTAATCATTGCTTCTAAATCTTTCCAAAAAAATGTGAGGAAGCAATAATCTGCATGAGTCTGACATTAACAGAAATTTATACTAACATGGCTGATGCTAATATACCCCACAGGAACAACACAGCACAGACCAGATGTTGTCTGATCAATCTGGTAAAATGTGGGAAAGGGGCAGAAGATGCTTTGAAAAATAAATCCCTAATTACCTTAATTTTAATTTTCTGCCCCTTTAATGTCCATCTTGTGTCCATATGTCTCTTCATCTTAAACATATGTGTTACAGGATGCACGTGCTTGCGTGCATGTGGTTATATATTTATGCTTGTTTTACAGTGAACAGGATGCCCATCTTTCTCATCTGTGGTGCATATGTGTTTACAAGTGTGTGTTCTGGCACTGACATGTACGGCTGTGTGTTTATATAATTACATGTGCATTTGAGTGCAAGTACAGTAAAATTTGCGGCTTTGGTCTTGTTTATTAAGACTACAGAATCCATTGCATGATAGCAAAACATGAAAAGATGTGCAGAGTGACATGCAATAGATACAGCAGGTCATCCTGGTGCATGTGGGTTCAGTATCCTTCTCTTACTATTTTAAAACTTGTTGACAGTGTTTACTTGATGTTTAGTTTTCTGTTTAAAAAATGTGGTTTGGGCTCGACACATGTGGTTTGTATGGGAATGTAAAATATGAGCCAGAAACAACTGGGTGCTGTATTTGTTCCTGTTCTGTGTTCCACTTGGCCCAACGTGCCAAGTGTGTGTGCGTGCAAGTCCAACAGAGGTCAAAGGGGATGTTTTTCCATGTGATAAGCAGTGAAACAGGGTTAAACACTCCTCTCACTCTGCACCAGCACACAACCAGAAAAATGATTCTGAACTGTCATTTGTTGTCCTGAGGCACCAGTGCACCTACTACGTGTCTAATATTTTTCCACAGCAGGCCATAATTCCTCTAACATCGGTCAGGCACGCATGGTGAAGCTCTCAGGCTGATTTTCAGAATATTAGTGAACCACAGAATTTGCTTCTCTTGATTACTTAAGTGTATGTTGTGCCTAGAGTGCATAGTTTCCAAGTTGCAATAGTGTATTTTACTTTAAAAGAATCAGTGGAGTTTGAAGGAGAAAACAAACTGGGTGTGGAATAATTCACAGTAATTCAGGTGAATCAAAGGCAGCAGGGCAGAAAACCTAGTTCTTGTTTACTTTGAACTAAAATGGCAAACCTTGTACTTTGTTGAAATTTCCTTTACTTGCTCACTGTTTGAAATTAGAATAGCCTTGAATTATGAAGGTGATAATAAACAACAATATTAATGTTGTTTTTGAGCTGTTAAATAAGGTCCAATGTCTCCAGGACCCAAACAGAAAAAGACAGTACAGAATATGTTACCGTTATAGGATGAAAATAGTTTTCAAACTCAAACTCAAATGATCATTTCTAACATGTTTAAAGCAACACATGTGCAGCAAAATACAAGCATACAAACAGCAGATGAGATCTATTTCTCCTATATATGACAAATGGCCAAATGGGACTATGAAATCTAATGCACCATTTCATATTTTTTTCTAATAAAAGAGCATGATTGCACAATTTGTTGTGCAACACAAATGAGCAAAAGATACTCAAGTAAAAGGAGAAGGTCAGTTATAGCACATACAAAAAAAAGACAGGCACTTATAAAAGCATAAACCTGACAAATGCACGAAAGGCTGAAAAGAACTGAATCTGTAAAAGAGCGATGTAGGCACTGATGGCCTTCACTAGGTACCAGATGTACTTGTTAAGAAAAGCCTATTGTGAGAGCACCAAACACAACCTTGATGCTCACTTTTTAAACTGAACCTTTCCTTTCAGGCCAAACAATATGAAGGGGAGTGAAACATGGAAGAACACACTCGAAGCTTCTCAATTTGAGAAACACTGGGGATAAAAAAATACGACGGTAAGGTGGCCTTGGTGAAAAGTGCTTCGAGGACCGGTGCAGGGAAGGAACACAGACATGTCAGCACATGCACCCACATATCTATTCATAAAACCAGCCCTGAGCTCCATCAAGACAGGGCAGAAACACCTGCATTTTGATTAGCATACAAAATGAGATGGATATGCCTCAGTGGGATCTGTCAGGGTGATAGCAATCTCAGGTGAAACAAAACCCAGTTTCTCTCTTGGGCCCATATGAAATTTTACCCCCAGATAAACACAGTGGAGTAAAATGTTTAAACTTCCTTAAAAGACATGTTCCACATGCAAATTTGTTTGTTTGCTGAGAGTTAGATAAGATTGATAACGCTGCCTTTGCTCTCAGGTAAATATTTACAGCAACTACAGCTAGTAGTGGGTTAGGCATTAAGATACAGAGCTCCTGCTAAACCACACTTTATTTTTTATATGGATTAAACAAACCACATATTTTCTGTTACTTCTTAAGCTTCAGAGGTGCTAGTAGGTGCATTTTGGTACATTCAGAGAAAACTAGTATGCAGATGTAATTACAACAGTTGTTTCTAAACAGGTAGAACACACTGACCTACTTAACAGAGGCACAGAAGGATTTGTTCCACTCATATTGATAAGGTAAATGAGAAATTTAATTTTCAGTAAAAAGTATTAGGGATCATGTTTTAGTTGTCACCGAATTAAAAGATTTCTATCTATATATTGTACCTGACTTTTATTTATTATCTTGCAGCATCTCCCAGTCTGCTGTACACCTGCATGCCTTTGTGACCTGGATCAGGCTCTTTAAAAGCTTGTCTATGTATAATACAAGTTTATGCGTGTGCATTATTTTTATTTTTCATGCACACAAAGATTGATGAGTGATAACATGGCGACTGTCTGCCCGGCATGTCTGCGTTATTTGAATGTCTGTGTAGAGTGTTTGTCCAGCAGGAGCGTCTGGCTTTGTGTTCATTTCTGCTTCTGACTAAACAGTGTGGAAAGATGCGTCATCGCATGACATGAATGTGGAAAGTGACAGCCAGTACTGATAAAGTCAAAAAAAAGTGCTTACTTTCAAGTACAGTTAGAGAAACTAATGTATCATCTTTTAAATGCTGCAAAATCTGCAAATTACAGTCGTCTTTCCTGTCCTTCCCATCTTCTTACAAACTGTCCTTCAACAACCTGTTTCTTTTTAGACTTTCTGACGAAATGTGCAAATGTTTTTCAGACAACAACAGTGGGGAGTTTGAGTTATCGTGTCAGAGCGCACACACCGCATCTCTCAGAAACAAGAACAGGCTGCTGACAGGGCAAAACCCAAGAACGACTCAGCGCTAATTTAAGATCATGTTCTAAACAGCAACCTGCTGGCTCATAAAAACTTAGGCAGTTTCTTGCGTCACTGCCGAAAAAGCTGTTTTTAAAAAGCCTGATGTTGACGTTAAAAAGGGGATGAGAGCTCTGGAGTAAAACAGAACAATCTGTCCAATTAGGAGTGCTTTGAAGTTCTACAAATCAACCAACAAAGAGGACCATTTTAAAAAGAAATGTACTCATAAAGTCAGACGGTTAACAATATTTCAATCTACTCAACCTTCACCAGGTATTTGATGAATCAGGCATCTTTAACAAATAAATTTACAACCTAAGTGAAAAATAAATATCACCCATTTTCTTTTCTGAAAGCAACAAATTAACCATGAAATACTGGTGTGTAAATTAAGCATTAAGAATTATCCATTCCAAAACAGTGACCTGTCAAAGGGCAGAATCTGTATTTTTGGTACTGAGAAAAAAAAGAAATTATCAAATGATGTGACAAAAGAATTATTTGCACAAGATCCACTTACAGGAAATTCTGTGGTGTTTTCAGTCGCATCTTGTGGCTTGATGGATGGAGTGTTGTCAATTATCCTGGAGATCTACGTGAATAAAAGAAAAAACTTTGAGATCAGACTTTCTCTACAAATGAAGATTTTAGTGTAAGTTCACACCAACACATCTAATATTATCCAATAATATCACTGGTTTCTATGATTCCTATTAACCAGAGATCATCGTTTTTGAAGAACAATTAAACCACCTCACCCATGTTGTCTCTCTCTGCCATCAGTGCTGCTTTAAAATACTGTAGGTTTTTTTTTTGTTTTTCAGACAAAATACTCTATTTGGTTATGTCAACTTGGGATCTTGAAATTGCAGCCCTGGGGTGTCACATGCAGAGTGACAGTTGTATTAAAGGACTACTGTTAAAATAAGAAAATATGAAGGATAAAAATTAAAAATATTCTAAATATACCTAAAAAGTTACATGTCAACAAAGAAGCATGTGAAGTAGACTTTGGGAGGGATGAATGACAGAAAACACTGCATGGCAGTAAAAACCATTAAAGGAAAGAAAGAAGTCAGAAAGACAGGCAGGTGGATAGACACCACTCTGGTGGGGGTCAAGCCAGGACTGAATGGTGTCTTGTAAACTGAGTGCTCTCCATCACACTAAGCTTCTGGGCAGAGATGGAGCTGGTTGTCAAGGAGACACACCACCTTCAAGGAGGATGAGGGTTCTCACAAATCAACCCATTCATTCCTGTGACATGGGCAGCACCGATAACAGTGACGTGGGTGTACTATGAGCTTGTGTGCAAAGGGACTGAGCAGCTCCTGGTGAGAGGAGCTTCATCATAAGGCCTGCCTTGTCCTTTTCTCTCCTCACGACCTGGATCTGATTCCACAGGTTTACTAAAACATATACACACTGACTGTATAAGAGCCTTAGCATGCTTGGCATGTTAGTGCCAATTGTCCTGGCAGTATGTTTCCCCCTCCCTTAGTGACAATGAAATCATAGAGACAATTTTCCTCCTCCCATTGGCTGCTAAGCTCCATGGTGATGCCCTGTGATTGGGCATGCCCAGCATGCACTCCTGGCCAATCGGGTTCACTGTATCCAAGAGACTGAAGCATGTAAGGCTATTTAAATCCAACCAGAGACTCAAAAGATTGTTCAAACTGTTCAGCGTAAAAAATAAAAAGCCAGGGGGAAAAGGTTTACAAGTGGATGAGTGTGCAAATCCAGACAGACCTCATTGGTGTTTAGAGTGATCGACCTATCTACAGCTGTAGATGGGTTAAAGGGACCCAGAGTGAATGAATGAACTTCTGCATCATAATCTTCTTTAATTCTGAGTTTATCTGTAAACACAGATCAAGTCCTACTGCTTCGCTACCAGTGCGTTAGAACGAGCGGACAGAGGAAGTAAAAGCTGGAGGGCTTTTCTCCTGTACATCTACAATATATGTTTGGGGAGAGGACAGGCAGCTATCAGTGTCTGCACCTGGAGCAGGAACGTTGCATCAAAGACCAACTTGCACTGGACCACAATCAGAGAGTGAAATTTGCTGACGAACACAGCGTAAGTCTGAGGCCATTTTGTGTCCGCTCATTTTTGTTTGAAACATCATACTTTGTACAAAATACAAAATGGCGGTCAAATCTGAGCTGGCAACACACATTTCTTTTCAACAGCCAAAATGGAACTACTTCGCTGAATGTGAATAGCCTATTTTAATTTTAGATTATTCTACATTGCTAACACAATAATGTCTTTTATTGTATTGCATTTTTAACCACAACTGAGCTGGGATAAATGACTCTTTGACATAATAAACTGCAATGAAGTGTCCTTGACTATATATGTGTATGTGACAGAGAGAGGATGTCAACAGAACAAGCGATCCAGTACTAGACTGGCCTGTGTGTCTTTAGCCCAAGTGACAGGACAGATGAAAGCAGGTTATAACTACGGCTGCTGCCCCCAACTACAGTTACCCATGATAACAGAACCACACTGACTGAAGGAATATGTCAGAAAGTAATGGAGAAACGAGTAGACTGTAGAAGGGCTAGGTCATTAATGCAAATGAAGACCCATATTTTTGTTGTCTATCATTTGTAATCTCTATGTCTCACTTTGTGTAACTGCAACCCAGATGACTCTTATCAACCCTGCTACTGACGAGCAATGTTGTTTTTATTTTAATTTTATTTTAGTGTGATATCAATTCAGAAAAAGACTTTTCTAACTTTTCTCACTGCAACAAGAAACACTGTTAGGGTTAGCATGTACATGTTGGCAAATACTGATGTAAACATAAATTGTGGTTAGCTCGGTTACTATGTAGGAGCCAAACAATAAAGCATTATATTTATGGCTGTTCAACACTTTGTCTATATGGTTTACTGAAAATAACAATTTGAAACTTTTCAAATATTTTTAATGTTTCTGTGTTGTGCATTAAGACATCTATAATGTCATTGTTTGACATATTAATAAAATAATATTTGGAAAATCCTAAAACTCCGGATTGGTCTGAGATTGAAAATATTAATTAAATCTTAGTCAAATGATGCCTTCTGGGAAACAACATCCTGAAATTTGTATCTAGTTGCTGATTAATTATTTTTGCTGGTTTAACTTGGAGTAATTTTATTGATTTGAAAATTGTTAACAACCTTGCACCACTAGCCTAATTGTGTTATTGTTCTTAGTGAACATAAGAGAAACATGAGCCGCTTCAGGAGGTGATTGTGTTTCGCAGTACAGATTCACAGAATCCTGTCATTTGGCTTTTTCCATTCAAGCTGCCAATAACTGGAGCATGTTACAAGGTCCCACCTTTGCACAACAAAAGCCACAAGAGAAAATATGGCTAAAGACAAACCAAATATGTTCTGAGCATTTTTTTTGCAATATACCAATACACTTCCCATCATCCATGTACTCTAGATATGTAATTTATAATGCAATGCACTTGGACTGCAATTCTATTGTTCCTTTTTGCAATGTAGTTAGGTTTTTATAAAGTGCAATGTTCTGTGTGTGTGTTATTTAGTGGTTATTGATTAAAGCTGCTATGTGTTATATACTTTTATGATGACGTGTATTTTTTGCACTTCCTTCCATTGGGCCTACAGGTGAAATTTAGCTTTATAGCTAATTCTGGGGCATTGACTGTCCCCGTCCCTGTCAAATATACGACTTAATAAATGTTATGAGTGTAAATGATATAGTCTATTGTAATGAACACTTTCTCTAAATGTCAACTAAACTAAATTGAAAATACCTGAACGAATGTAGTTAAATCCAGGGTCAGGATTTGCAGCGGGCCTTCGGGTTTATAAAGGACCTTGCCAAAACTAATAAATGAAGCAACTTCCTGTCAAATAGTTAACATGTTTGATAACTGGGGCCTAAATTTATCGCGACGACTAGTAGCTCATTTTAACAAAATGTAAGATAATCCTAGCTTTAGCTTTAGCTCTTCAACTGTTAATGACGCAACACCAGATCACGCGAGATTTCCATTTATTGAAGCTCGTGCGCGTGTCTTCCTTCGGGCTGCTTTGCTGCGGGCTCGAAAACTTCAGTTTTCATTTATTGTTATTGTTTTTGTATTTTGGCTGTAGAAACCCTCTTCAAGATTTAGCCCGATAACTCCCCAGAGTATCGCTTTCACTGTGTTATACCGGCGTTAACGGTAGGTTTGTTTAGTTTTCTTTACTGCATTTGTCTGGTTAACGTTCGTGTGTAAGCTTTCATTGATATCCTAGTTTCCTTAAACGTTCCCTGTTTCTTATTCTCGTTATGCTTATGGAAAGTTTTTTGTATTTTTACTACACAACAGAAGTTTTTCTTACATGCAGATAATAATAAACAGTTTGGTTTCTATTCGGTTGTTTTGCATCTTCGGTTTGTTGTTCAAGCCACCACAGCGGCATTTCGTCACCATGGAGACGGAGCGTGAACGCGCAGCGGGACTTCTCATTCATGTTTACATAAAGTCCACAAAACTGATTAAATCAAGGCCAAATTGGAGTTTTTATAAACGAACTAAAAACAATTATAACTTGGAGTTTATTGCATTTTCACCACAGGAACTCAAATCTTCAGCCAAATTGCATTTATGGTAATTTTGGATGGATGTTATTGTGTGAACATAGGGAAACAGAAACATGAAAATTAAATATAAGAATAATAAAAGGCTAAAATGTGGGAGCTACTTTAAAATGTATTAAAACTGAGGGCATTGAATAATTGGCATCTTTGCTCAAAAAATGACAAATGAATGATATGAATTGAACTGAAATGAATTGATAATCAGATAATCATTCCTGAATAATTTTTTGTTGGCCAATTAATCAAGATATTATTGTAGCTCTACAGACTTTTGTACAATCTAAATGAAGCATTTACTAACAAAACATTTGATGATCCTATAAAATATGATGCTATTTTATAGGTCAAACTACCCAACAAAACGAAAGAAGTTAAAATTAGTTCCAACTTTATCAACTGATATTAAAATGCTTTTTACATTTTTCGCCAAATATTATTGAGTTAATATAAGTTGTCCTGGTTTGTGTCTGTTTTTTCATTTGTTTTGGTTTAGATTATTGTTTTTTTGCAAAAATTCACTTGTTCTAGTTTCCGGATATTAATTAAACAGGATGTTAATATGTGAAAATACACTATGGGAAATTATGATAGACATTGTTTACTATTTTCTGAAGTTGTATAGAATAAATGGTTGATTACTGGAGAAAATAATTGGAAGATTAATTGACAATGAAAATAATCTTTACTTGCAGGCATAAATATAATCTTGTAATATGTATTGGCCAGTGTCATTCTGCTATGCTAATTTTAAAAGAAAGGCTCTGGATACTTGATGTTTTTTATTTCACCTCAGAAGCATTTAACACCTACTGTTTGTTTTCTGTTCTGGCATTATTACATGTTTTTTGTTTGTTTGTTTGTTTCCCATCAGTGATACACCCTGTAACTGTCTGCATAATGAAATCAAACCCCTGAAGTCATTTGCAGATTGTCTTTGCAAATGTCACACAGGCCTCAATGGCCTCTATGGAGGGGAAACATGGAGCGTGCAGCCCCTTCATTCCACGACGCAACAGTTTGAGGCAAACCAGTGCAGAAATAGTAAATGAAGCCAGACAGTTCCTACGTGTCCAGTCTACCCAGCGACCACTTACTCCCAGAGATGGACACAGGCAACTTTTTGGAAGGAGCTCTGTTCGTGCAGATGGTAAAAACAGACCTCCATCTACCTTTAGGTTAGTCACAGCTTCGGTTTATTGGGTTCTGAAATCAACTGTGGTGCCCTTTCCTGTCGTGTGTCACATGTAATGAGCCATGTTTTTATTTCACAGTCTTCATGCTCAAAATTTTGATGCTCCGGATTCAAGGCCCGGCTCAGGGACTCGTCTCTCTCCTCTGGACCACGTAAGTTCCCTCATATGCAGACAATCAATGCTCTGGCTCATTGTTCACACCATAATATGAATACTATAATATGTTTCTGTGGCACCAGAAGCCGAAGTTTCCAGTGCCTTACGATGCTGACGATCCAATCAGTACCTTTCCAAAACCCCCTGCTGACCCACTGGAAGTGCAGAGGGGGCGGGCAGGGGCACGGGCACGCCTCCTCAGGGCTGGATCTCTCACTGCGTTGTCTCCTGTCGAACACACAGATAGTAAGAAATGCATAAAAAAAGCACAGAGATGAGTCCGGATGCCACACACTGAAGTAATTGTTATTAATTATTCATCTACACTGGGTGATGATTTGCAGAACAAAAGGTGCATTTGTGAAGTAGGTTGGAAGTAGGAAGAAAAACAGCACACCATTTATTTCAGCCATTGCATTGTTACAAATGTTCTATACGGACACTAGTGCTAAAACAGTTCTCAAAATGAATGGATCATTCACATGCTGACATTATACCTGATTTACATTCTCTGTGGTTGGGCTGAGTGAAAACATAATTTACTGCTGCTCTTTTGAGTAGAAAATGACTACTCTCTCAGACCTTTTCCCACAAAACTGCTCTGCTATCTAGAGCAATAAAATACACAATGGCTATTGAGTTCTTTTACCTGTGCATATATACTGTTTTTCCGTGATTGTGTATACAGTAGATTCTATTTAAATGGACGTCTATACTTTTAGCCAGTGAAAAAAGTAGAAATGTTACTGTGGCGTACAGCAGCAACCTGTAAATAATCCTTTCAATGTGTTTAGTGAAAGAAAGCTCAAAGCCAGGCCCAGGACAAAAGCCACCGTCAGCTACACAACTCTCCAATACAGACCACACCAATACACGTCCTCTCAAACCTGGCCCGCGCAGAACAGCAAGTGAAAGGTACGCTTTCTGTGCTTCTGTTTCACTTGCAAGATTTGTCACTCTACTCAATCTTCTTCTTCTCTCCTCCTCTTTGTGACCAAAGTGGCAGTATGACAATGAGTTGGAGACTTATAAGCACACAAAGGTTAGAGTGGGGCTCATTAACAAATGAAACTGCCTCTCTCCTCCAGCTCCCTCCTGCTTTCTTCCCATCTGGAGCCATAATCTGTATGGTTAAAACTTAATAGTTACTTTGTTTACAGCTAAATTAATTAGCAAAGACTGCTGTATATATGAAGTAAGTCAGACGGGCAATGGTGTCACTAACTGATAGATAGATAGATAGATAGATAGATAGATAGATAGATAGATAGATAGATAGATAGATAGATAGATAGATAGATAGATAGATAGATAGATAGATAGATAGATAGATAGATAGATAGATCTTCAGTTTGAGACATTCAACCCTGTTTAAACCCCCATATACTTTACTGTACACTATATCTTGGTCAAAGTTGAGTCCAGCTACTTGGCGAGCTTCATTCCCAACAAAACTGCCTCTATCTGTCATTGCTATCGTGTCAGTTTTTACTCCTTCACAGTGCAGGAAGGCTAAACGCTCTGCTTTTTTCTGCCGACCTCATCAGTTGTGTGTCAGCACGAGGGGCATAACTCTGGGCGTGAGGTCGGGGGCAGTCGTTACAATCCACCCACCTATCGATTGGATGGGGAAGCCAGGGCAGTAGAGGGGGGGACAGACCATAAAACACTTTTACAGGAAATCTGGAAAATTGCCCACGGCACAACATCCACCTCAGACAAGCTTAGTTAACATGCAGTGTTTGTAGAACTTGTTGCTGACAAAGAGGGGTCCCATGAGACTGAGACTGTGGCCAGTGTATGATCAAAGAGAATACATGCATGCTTAAAGATTTCCACTTCTTCATTGAAAGACCTTTCTTTAGTGTTGCAATGAACTTCATAAGTGGTAGAAAACAGAGTGAAAATTACAGCGGTGGTCAAGCCAGAAGTACACTAACTAGCATGTGGAAATAGATGCAGCATGACAGATTAATCTGATGAGTTGGATGAGATATAAAGATAACAATAGGGAGGATACACATCCACTAGGTTCTTTTTCTTCAATAAGCTAGTGCTTTATAGCTCCAAATGGCTCTCTATTAGATTTGGGTGCCCATCTGGGCAAGGCTGGCAGAAGCGTGTGTTGTGACTGCAGTGCACTGGCCAGGCCTAAGAGAGGGATGAGGTCATGTCTCCCAGAATGCAGCATCACACAAAGAGGCCTTATTATCAGTCTCTTAATCCTATCATACGGAGCCAAAGCCCCTTCCCTGACATTCACTGCAACATGACCGCAGCACTCCCTGCTGCATGTGTCCTCTGTGCCAACTTCCAATCACTAAATCTCCATCAAAGTGCATTATATAGTAACACCCACACACTGTATATAAATGCTGCTGACATCGAGCAGTAGCTTCTGGTGATGGTCTAAGGGAATGAGATCGAGCATTTTTACACCCATTTTCTGCCTCACACCTGTCAGGAGACCATGAAATGAAGCTTGTTTGAGTTAAAAGCTCCTCAGCCTTTTGTACTAATGTCAGTGCAAAAGCTTCAGTCAGTCCTGATAACTTAACATTTATCTTTGACAGGTATGACTACACCTTTTTAAGGTTGTTCCAGGCCTTTGTGTAAAGATGTGAAGTTAGAGATTAGAATGAGTCTACGTGCTGCTTCAGTTTATCCTTATTAAATTTACTTTCTCAGCTGGTCATTAGTCTTAAGACACACTACCTGTTACATTTCACAGAGTTTCTTGTAGCACTGAATCAGTCTCTTTCTGAGTGGAGTAGTGTAGACTTGACAGTTACAAGCACAGGCACAGAGTTGCAGCAGTGACATGCAGAGGGCAAACCACAGCACACAGCATATCCTGAGACAGGGCGTGTTTTTGGGGAACACTTTACAGTTACTGCACAGAGGCGGTAAGACTGTGGAGACAGCTCACAGTGACGAAGCATGAACAGTTTTTAACCAGCCTGCCCGCAAAGCTAAGATCCTAGTTCCTGTCTGTTGGAGCTGCAGTTTAAGATGCAAGCACACACACGCAAGCAAAGACTCGCACGTGCACAAAGACTTACAAGCAGTCACACACAAAGAAACAAACACACACACAAACTTGTTTGCGTAAGTACACAAGTTCATAGACATACATTACAGATAACAGCACATTCACACAAGTTGTAACCTCTGCTGCAACATCGACACCTAGTGGTATTTGGTGAAACTACACCTATATGTTTGGTGACACTCTCAAGTCAGCAACTATTCATGAAGATATACTGTACATACTAAACTACTATTTGACACAGCAATCAGTCTTTAAACTGTTTAATCTTAATGTCTGAACAAGCCAAAACTCCAAGTGTCAGTTATAACCAAAACCTGTAGGACAAAACTAACCAGGCTTTTTGTGTTTTTTTTGTACCAACAGTAGAATAATGGAGCCTGGTGCTGACTCAGGACTTAGACCCACAGTGGGCAGAGCAGGACGGAGAACAGGTTTGGCCACATATACAGTACTAAATAAGCCTCAGTGAAGTTTTCTACAAAGCTGTGTATATTTGTATATTTATAATGTAGTTTCGGGTTTGCCCAGTGTAACATACCCTTCATCCACTCAGTGATTTAACTTCAAGAGTAACTTATTTTCTAAAATCCTCAAAGCCACGTCAACATTATATACATATCTCAGTATCCAGTCCTGGGCTAAGCAATGTTTTTTTCACCAGCAACAGAGACACACCTCCCTGTGTGTAACTGAACAAGCCTTTGTCACACTGTGATTAGGGTGTTGTTGCTAAGGGCCTAATTTCCACCATGAGAGACAATCAGCCAATAGCTATGAGAGCTGTTGGTTAGGGTAACCACAGTTTCCTGCATCACACCAAGCAAGCTGGTATGCAAATATTCAGCAAAAAGGCAACATACTTGTGTGAGTGACTACAGACATTTGCGTGCACAAACATACATGCACACGTGTCTTCATACCCACATGCAGGCTGTTTCACATCAGCACAGAAGCAAATCAGAGGAAATATAGCTGTGAACGGTGACCTTTCATTGTGGCATCAAACTTCCTGCTGTGTTATTTTAAGATAGTGAACTTGTGAACCATGCTTTCTGCTCATGTTCACCGCCTGCGTTTGGAGGTGGTAATTTGCTAAATGCAATTCTTGCCACACATTTCAGAGCTGGGGAATGGAGACAACACCACAAACAAAGACAAGGATGCACAGACATTGGTGTGGAATAACACGATCGCTTCTCTTCTCAAACAACTGGAGACTGTGGCTGCAGGTACTGTGGCCAGTGCAATAAGGAAACTCAAAAACCAAGTGCAGACACTTAGAGCGAAGCTTCTCTTATCAGTGTCGTCTTTTTGTATTTCCTTATGAGATTTCATTTTCAAAACAGCACACAGAAAAATAGTTTTAGCACAAGTAAACATGCATGACGTCGCTCATGAAAGGGCACTGTCATTTCAGCCACTGAAGAAAGGCAACAAAACATGCTAAAATTTTAACACTCTACAAATTTAATGGAAAGTTCATATGAAAGATAAATAAATATTTATTGTACCAAGTTCCACCTGGCTCATGCATAAGACACCTTTCAGATTCAGTGGAAAACTGCAGCAAAGTGTTGAGTGTGAGACTGCAGCCAACCACCTTTTAGAAAAGGCCAAGCCCTGTTATTTATGCAGGGGAAAACATTTATTTTACCTCAAAAACAAGGAAAAGCCTCCTCCCGTTCTCTTCCTCTGCGTCAAGATTGTAGCAGGATTGTTTCCTTGCATTTGACCATTGAAACTCAAAGCTGTGTTTCTGAAAAGGGAGGGGATTGTTATTTTACTGCTGACCAATGGATTATTGATGTTGATTTAGCCTCACATGCAAATAATAAATGTATGGTGTACAGTAGAGCCCAAGTACATTACACACACACACAAACAAACACCAGTAAGTGTTTTCATTATGGAATGTTTATTTTCTCTGTGAGTGTTCAACATGCTGCCCTGAAACTGACATTTCTTTCTTAAATCTGCTTTCCTGCAGTGCCAGGCAGCTCTGAGGGCTCGGTGGACCTTCTGTGTGATTTGTGCGACAGTCTCCACGGCACCTTGGCAGAAGCGGACATGCTCGGTCGACGCTGTAAGAGGAGGTCAGGGATACTTCGGACACTGTTCCGCCTCATCGACCTCAACTCTGCCCAACTCAACCTGCACATCGCCAAGCTCTGCCTTGCTGTGAGTCATCAGTGTGTGGGTGTCAGGGCGTCTGCCATCGAGTCTCCATCACAAGGTCATGCAATGTACTCCAGAGTCTAATGTAAAAGTTGTATGATTTTTTTTTTCTTTGTGCATTTTTTTCAGCTGTGTGTCAGTGGAAACAACCTGCTCAACATCTGTAAGCTAATCTTCCAGATCAGCCGCAGCGAAAGCAACGACAGCCTCTTTCGAAACAACTCCATCATAGGTCAGGATGAGCTGCTTCCCTATTCTTTGCCCTTTCCTATATTCTCAAATATTCCTCCTATATATCCTATATGTTACCTAGATGGTAACAAGGGACATTTTTTTTGTCTGTGTCTAGACTCGCTGCTGGGCGTGTTGAGCAATGAGGATGTGTCATCATCTGGAGAAACTCTCTTGTACTGTGTTGGCACTCTGAAATTCCTCTCAGGAAACAACGCAATCCTCAGACTCCTGCTCGACAAGAACTGTATTGGCGTGGCTCAGAAACTCATCCAGAGGGTTCGCACAGTGGAAGATACTCACTTCACTATAGCAGGGCACATGCTTGTACAGGTGTGGCAGACCTAACACGGCTGGCGTGGGTTGCAACAAACATATTAAGGAATTTTAAAGAATTATTTATGTTAATTATCTTATGTTTGGTGGACAGCAGCGTTTGCTGACTGACAGCCTTTCAGGTTTAGGAATGAGGGCTTGTATCAGACCTGAAAAGTGCCTGCACCAGCACAGGATGTATCAGAGTCCAGATACAAACTTGAGGGATTCACTCCTGCTGACAAAAGCAAGTTAAAGTACAGCTTACAGGTTAGAGTTTTTAATGTGTACTTAGCATTTCTGGGAAATTATGTTATGTTTTATATAATCTAGACGGCTTTTTTTAATGCTGTAGGAGACATAATGACAGTTTCAGAGAAGAAGGTAGACCTTTACAACTTAAAAACACCTTTTTCCACAAGGCATCAAATTATATCACAAAAGGGAACCAGCGCTTTGTGCAGCACTAAGAGTCGGACAGGTTCAAATTTAGGGAGCTTGACTTTTCATTTTTTATTCTTAGAATTGTACTTTGATGTCACAGTTTTCTTAGCAATGAATTCTTTAGTCCATGTTGCACAAGCTCCATCCGTGGCTCCAGCTGTCCCAAATAGGAAGAGAAGCAGCTTTCCGCCTGGGTGAAGAGACCTGACTGCACTGCTGGGAAAAAATGCAGCCATGTGCGGGACTAGACAGGAGGAATATGTTCCTGGCCCTGTAAAGGAGTTAATGAGTCCATCACAGGGCCACAGAAACAAACACCAATCAACCTGACATACATGTTTTTGGACTGTGGGAGGAAACCAGAGTACCTGGAGAAAACCCACACAAGCACAGGGAGAACATGCAGACTCCACACAGAAAGGCCCCTGATGGGTTTCAGACCAGGAACCTTCCTGCTGTGAGGCAGCAGTTCCAACCACTCATCCACCGTGCTGCCCTTGGTTAAACATTTTTAATTTATTTACATGTGGTGTTAAGAAGGCTTTGGGAGATGGTGCAGGTGATAAATCAGATTCAGACCTTAGCTGGCTCACAACTATGCAGATGTAGTCTGATACATGTGAGTAAATACAGATTTCCAACCTTTTCAGTGCCAGAAACAGCGTCGTGGCTGGTGATCTATGTTTCCTGTTGCTAAACTTGACCTAGCTTGGCTGCACTCCCTCTTGCAGGTTGTTTGTCTTTTATTAACGCCTTCGCCCTCACACACACACACACACACACTCCACTCTAAATGTTTTGTTTTGTTTTTTTAAGAAAATCTGGTTTTTACATCATTTTCTTACGGGTTGATTTATTTTGGTTGTTAGCATGCAAGTTCAGTCCTGAGTTATTCTGAGTCAGTACAAAAGACATGAAAAGAAAAGGAATGTTAAATGTTCCTCATGTATTTGTTGGCTGATGTAGATTTTCCCACTATTATACAGAAATGTTTTTGTTTATGTCTGGTATATAAGCTGCTCCAAGACTATAATGCTGTTTGCTGACCTGGGCATTGCAATCCAAAACACATCCTGCTTCATTTTTCTGAAGGTGATTGCTTTTAACCATATAAACTGGCCTGATCAAACATCTTGAGCCAGCGCTTCGTTTGATATGAAGCTCAGCTCGTTACGATGTGAGGAGGGAAACAGGCGGGCCATGACTTTCCAGACCTTTCTGCCGTGTGTTGGAAATTACAGTTTCCCTCTTATGATGGAATGATTTATGCCCAGGCTGAATAGTTTCCGGTCGCTCTGCTTTATGACGTCTTGTTCAGGCCGGCAGCCAGTTTAAATGAGCGTGTGGTACAATGCACCACTGACACGCAATAGTGGCCCAGCTACTGACCCATAAGGTAGCATGTGTACAGGTCTAACTCATTCCCTCTCTTTTTGTCTCTGCCTGACCTCTGACCCCTGTAGCTGACAGCAACCCTGAGGAACCTGGCTGATCACCCTGATTCCCGTCCACTCTTTGTCTCCTTCTCTGTTCTGCCAGAGCTCTGTTTGGTGCTGCGTCATCACAGCAAAGACCAGGACATCTGCACCAACATTTCCAGAATATACAGGTATCACACATGTGCTTCCATGTGGTTCTAATAATGTGACGATGGTTCACCTCACTGGTGGTTGTCCTTCGGAGTCATGTAGCATTTATCAGAGAGGATGTGGTGTCACATCTGTTTTGCATGCCACTGACTTTGTGCTTTTAATAAACCTTTGAGGCAGCTGACTGTAGCTTGTCTGCATCCACCCTCATCACACAGCTTATTCTACCAATTGTTACTTGCTCAGGAGACCTAAGACATACGGACAGATAAGGTGTCAGCAATACTCTGTTGATTTAACTAGAGACAAAAAGTTCAGTGTGAAACCAGGTACAGGACTTGGGCACCAAAGTTATCTGATCTCAGATTCTGGGTCTTCACTTTCTTTCTTCAGGACTCCTGCCTCCCCCTCTGCCATGTCGTTAGTAATATCTGACAAAAACAAAAATATCAGATCCCAGGCCTGCCGATCCACTTGTGGTGTTGATTTAGTGACTAGACTTTTAGCGAAGATAGCAGAACAGGCAGTCAGTGTTTGTCTTGTCCTCTTTCTTTCCTCAGTAAACTCTCATCTTACTCAGAGTGCCGCCTCGCTCTGGCCCAGACCCCCGGCTGCTACCAGTTATTTTTAGAACTGCTGAGCAAACATCACAAAAAACAGGTGAGCCTGTGAGCTTCCTTTGTGTGTGTGTGTGTGTGTGTGTGTATGTTTTCTTGAGAGAAAAGTGAAGAGAAGCTTCCAGTGTTCATGATGGAACTCTATTAAGTATATTTGCCTTTAGAGTAAGTTGTTTATGAACATCCAGCCACATCCAGGCACATTTATGGGACATTATGTCCATCTGGACTTAGTGTTTGTTTTGCTCTGCTCTGCGTGTTTATGTGGACATGTATGTTTTTGACATTCAATCATCCCAAGGGGGGCCGACTAAGTCAAGGGGGAGGAGAAAAAGGAAAAAATAAAATGGGTGGGCTTAAGTGGAGTAGAGGTTATGGTGAGGTGGAGGGGAGGAGAGAGATAAGAGGAGGAGGAGAGGAAAAGGGTGGGACTGTGGCAATCAGACATGGCTGATGTGTGTTTTAAATCTCACTGGGAATACACACATACCCACGCCTTCAAATACACACACACAAAGAGGACAGCAAGACGTGCACACCTAGTCCTGGGACAGGCCGTCCTGTCCTCATACCAGTGTTATTGCTCATTCATGGAAGAAACGAGTGTGCTCTTGCACTTCATGCTATTTTAAGTAGAGTCAGGATACGAGTGTGACATGCTCGTTACTGGTCACCGTTTTTCTCAGTAAGAGTAATAACTCATTGAAACACGACTACACCGCTCCAAGCCCTGCTGGGGTAATTACTGGCTCTGGCACTAGTGATACCTGTCAGTGCAAGCAAATCACAGTACGATCATCTCAGACTCACCGTGCTGCAGTCGAAGTTGTCGTTGACCTAAAGTCCCTCTCACAGATTTTAATGTTAACTACTTTCAACTTTCTAGTCAGAAACAATCAACCTCTACCTCCCAGGTACATTCTGTTTAATCCTGCACAGTCTCCATAACTATAGCACAGCTACAGCCTGGAGTCAGTCGGGAGAAAATGAATCAGCAGCTGTTTTGATTATTGACTAATTGCCTCGACCCAGAATGCCTCATGTTTCCCAGTTTCCAATTTCAAGTTCAGTAACTTTTGGACTCTAGAAAAAAATAAGCCATTTGAGGGTGAAATCTTGTGTATGGGAAATGATACTGAGCACTTCTCACAGTAACATTTTACATGAAACATACTGCTGGATACATTAAAATGCTGCAGGAGGGAAGGTGGATTAGGTGAAGCTGTGAAGTTTGGCCTTTCAAACAAACATGCATTATTAACATCTGAACAAAGTGCTGTGCTTTAATTCAGAAGATTAGAAATGATTTAAAAGATGCAAATGACCACTTCCCTCCCACAGGACCTTGTCGTGCGTTTTCTTTTCACCCTTGGGAACCTCACAGCCAAAATCGACGAGTCTCGGCAGCAGCTCTTCCAGTGTGAAAGGTGCATGGACACACTCCTCCACCTGTACAACAGCTACCAAAGAAGAGTCACGTCACCACACACATCCTCTAGGAAAGATGCACCTTCCCCCAGCAAACCTCCCGTGACTGAGCAGGAGGCTGACGATGTGCTGGTGAAGCTGGTCAGGGTGCTGGCGAACATGTGCATCCACCAGGCTGTAGGTCCGGCTCTGGCAACCAACACGTCCTGCATTCGGCTTCTGATGGAGACTCTTGGTGAGCAGAGAGCAGGATGAGCTCCTCGACCTCCTCCGTACCTCATTCGCTGTTTTATGTATAGAGTTTATAAAATAACAAGACAATACAGCCAGTGGCAGATTCACCGGATTTATCCTTTTTACTCATAATGTGTGATATAAAGGGAGCAGTGTGTGAAAATCCAGAGGTTAAAAATAGCTGTTCAGTGCATGATGGGTACAGTACGTCTTCCAGGCAGCCAACCACTTCCTTTGTGCAGGGAACAAGACATGACTTTGGTCAAAAACATGCTCCTCGTTAGCCTGTTCCTTCCACTGCTCGCTTTTGTCTGTTCTCTCTGTTCTGGTTTACCTGTTTGCTTAAATCTGACAGACCGAGGTGCTTCAGTGCATGAGCAGGATGTTCTGTCACATCTCACAGCCAACTTGGTTTGTGTTTTTGAAATTCCCCCATGTGGTTAGATGGTTTCAGGACAGGTCGAACTGATACGCAGGTGGGTGTGAAACTCTCGATTTCTCTGCTGCCTGCCTCCCACACAAGTTTCAAGGCAGCTGGGAGAGAGAATGAAATAAATAAAATTCAGGTCAAACTAGTGAAACGTGCAAAAGTCAAAAACTAGAGGCCAGTGAGTAAGATGGGAAGTAAATGAAGTAACTGAAGACAGAAACATTAAATGAGCAATTGCAGGATAATATGGAGTTGGGGTGACAGCTGGAGGCCAAACACAAAATCTCGGTGGAGGATGAAAGAGCAGACTTGGCTGATCGATGTCCTGTTTTGATCAAGTTCATGACAGGCTCTGCTTCGTATTACAGAGCTTTGAAAGGGGGGGGGGGCACAACAAAGCAGCATTTCCAGTCAGACCCAGAAACAAAATTCAATGTGACACAGGCGCCGGTTGACAGTGCAACCGCAATATTCACAATTTATGACTGAGCACATGATATCTGCTGCTATATGAGGAACAGACTCATTTCCAAGACACTCGGTGTCGTAGCTGGTTAGGTCGGGTCACGTTGACCTCTGTGTGCAGCTCATGATTAAAACGACCATATCAGGCCAAAATTAACCACAGATAACAGCTGCTTTTATGATGACGCCACAGTGTCATCATGAGCAGAGCTGCAATGTGCGAAAGACTCACTGTGCAGTATATGTGTACATTGTCTCATTCCATCTGCATTACACTTAAAATTTCAAAAACCAACCAGTCTCAATACTGAATGACTCCCACTTTACATAATCCCTGTTGCTGCTGTTTCAAGGATGAAACTTGGTTCATCTGACAGTTTGTTCTGAGGTCGGACTGGAAAAATGTTATTCACAAAGCATTAAATAAAACTGGTCGTCAGAACAAGGTTAACCTCATATAAATGAATTGTGTGTGTGTGTGTGTGTGTGTGTATAGAGCTGAGGTCTGTGCAAGAGAGCGAGGAGCTGCTGGTGAATGTTGCTGCCACCATCAACAACCTGTCATTTTACCAGGATCAAAGCTCTGCAGTCACACAGAGTCAGCTCACCATTGCAAAGTGTAAGGCTGAAACAGACGCACATTCTGCTGTAGAGGTGACAAATAAATACGTGACACTCTCGTCCTCCCCCTTTACCCTCCTCTGTCTCTGCCTCTGCTCACCGTGATGTTGTACGTCAGTGATGCTGAAGTTGGTGCTCAGCTCCAGCATGGACGCGATGCTCGAGGCCACTCGTGTATATGGAAACTTGTCACAGTCCAAGGATGTGCGGGACTTTATCATGCAAAACAAAGGTACATGGTATATTTTGTACACTTTGTGGGACTACACTTACAGACAATAATGGTAGAATAAAAAGTGAATGTGTCTTTAAAGCCTAGAGAGACAGAAAAAATAAATAAGAGTCGTGAAAATGTGAATAAATCTTTTTCTTCAAGCAGAAAACTTTGCAAACAGCTGAATACTCACATAACACCCAGTACAGTATGCACCTCTGAATACAGTTGTCATGTTTAGGCTGCACTTATCTGCAAGGCCAGCTGCAGTCAGTATAAACATGGCTGCTGACTGTGATAACAGCCCCCTTATCTTTGCCGTGCTTTGTCCTCATCCATGCCATCAGTCCGTCATCTTTCTCCGCTCTCTCTCCATCAGTGCATCAGTTCGTGGTAACGCTGCTCGACTCAAAAAGCACCGAGATGTGTTTTTCAGCATGCGGGGTCCTCACCAACCTGGCTCTGGATCCTCCCAGCCGGGCCAGTCTCTCACTAGAGGGGACCTCTGCCAAGTAAGGACGAACGCACTTAGAGAATTTGTTTCCTGTAGTTGTACAAAGCTATAATTATGATTTGTCAAGATGAATTAATTTAATTAAAAGTGAATGAAGTGGAACAGAGTTTGTGGAATGATCTTACATAGCTTGAACACTGAGCTCAGTTCTGTTTCAGAAGTAAGTCCAGTGAAGTGGAGCTAATGCTCACAAACCTGCTGGTCATGTGAATCCTGCTCCCATGAGTCATATGATGTGTGTGTGACCAGGCTGGTGGACTGTCTGAGAGACTTCGGACCAGGTGATTGGCAGCTGGCGGGGCAGGTTTGTCAGGCCTTATGGAACATGATCGGAGGGGGCTCAGAAAACCTGCTGGACCCAGAGGAGAGAGAGTCACTGCTGGAGGTCCTGTCCACATACTTAGGTTGGTGTTAGTACTAAACTTTGTAACATATGAGAGAGAAACAGGCTGGAGCAAATATTTGTTGTCACAAATCTTCACACTATCATGAACTAGACCTCCGTCATCACATCTGGGACCTGCCTAAACACAAAACAAGTCACTGAAGCCTGAAACTTCCCACTGCCCCGCTCACCCACCGCCCTCTATGTTTCATTTCTTCCTTAGAACAAGAGGAGGCTTTGAAGTGGATAGAAAACGAAGACATGAGGGATTTTCACAGAGCATGCTGGGAGTTGGAGTTCCTACCTGTAGCTCAAAAACTGAAGAGGGCACTCCAGGCTCCGGACATGACAGCCTGACACGCTGGGACAAGGAGTTAAGCATTTCATTTTGGCATAGAAACCTTGTATTTATCTATTGTGTACCCAACCCAGTCTAAATACTAAATAGGACCTACTGTCTGTGGGTTTTAAAGCTCGCTCTAATAGTTGGTTCTTCAGTTCCCTCATGAACAAAGTGGGGTCAGCTTGGATTCAAGTCCATCACAGTGGATTTCATGTCACGTTGCACAGTTATGTCTAAATTCAAGCTATTGATGCTGTTTTCCATGAACGTTGACATTACATACGTTTTACAGCCAGTTTTACATCCTGCAGGTGATGCTTCATATTTAGAGCAATAGGTTTTTGGCTGATACAGGTAATTATGAAAAATAAAAAACACAGAATGACTGCATTACATGGTAAAAATACATATATGAGTGTAAAGATCCTAGATTGTTCTCTCATTTCTGTGTACTCATATGCAAATATTTGCATTTCCATCTATATTTAATTTTTTTTAGCATTTTTTAAAAATCTTTTATGCACTTTACCTTCTATTTTCATAAAGCTGTTGAAGCCTTAATGTGTGGGCATCTTTACATATTCAGGGATCGTTTAATACAAGCTCTTTGCACATTTATATAACAGGCTCAATCTGTTCCTAAGTCCACTGTGTTGTGAGTTTTATGGTGATGTAGTCGTGAAAACAGAGGACTAACGTGGAATTTACCTGATGAACAAATCTTCTGTCTGTGAAATGTGTGACCTTGGACCTTGCACATAATAAATCAGAAGAAAGCAGGAAGAGTTTTACTTCTCAAAGCCTTTATTGTTACACAGATATGGGGCCAGGCAGTGCTTGCGAGTTACACCAAGTAGCCTAAAGTACAGCATTTCAAAAATCACATCATTACATTGAAACAAATAAGAAATGGCACTTAACGTAAAGACCCCCAGCGTCTGCTCCCCCCAGTTTCACATAAGTGACCTTAAAACAACCACAAGACAAGCTGATGTTTTATAGACCCCTAAACAACTGGTTATCTGGAACTAATAACAAACATTGTTCTTTAAATAGAATTTCTCAGGCTGATATGAAATACAGTTGGCTGGCTGATAATCAGGGCTGCTCAAAAATGCTTCCTATGCCATATATCATGAAGGGAAGCCACCAGAGTTTGAAGGCAGCATGATCAGTGGGGATAACACTGAGTTTCTGCTGATGATTGTATATTGACAGACGGGCCTCTGCGGCCTCGATGGGAAACGCCCTGAAGTTCAGACAGAACCAGCCTCGTAAGAAGAGAAGCATTTATCCCAGTGAGATGTGACATGGAGGCAAACGGGACAAAGAGGTAAGGAAACCCCCCTTATCTTGATCCAAATGTTGGTCAGGAGCAAAGAGGAACTTTGACCTCGACCGCACCACAGGAGCAAGGACCATTATGTGGTTCCCAGTGAGTCACACAGTTCTCAAGCTTCTACAGTAAAATAAAGTTCACATCAAAGTCCCTGGACCACACTGATGACAACTGAACTAGTCCCCTGAGTCCAGCTTACTGTCAATGAAGTCAGCTTTAGTATCAAAATGTACTTTGGAAGAGGAGTTAAAATAACTCCATGTCATTTTTAAGAGTGACCTTTGCATAACAGCACTTAAAACATGCTGACTCGCCTTTTCTGTACTTGTGCAACTGAGCAGTGAAAGTTAGCCGACGGTGACACCGATTGTGCTATGACTCATACGATCTCAATACAATGAAGCAACGAAATCAGATTGTTTAGGAGAAGACTACAAATGATACACAACAATGCAATACCATAGTTTATTTTTTTTTAATTTTTTCATATACTTTCATATAAAAAAAACATGTCAGTAACTTCCTTTCAAACCACTATCAAATGTACCATTCCTTTATGATCCTCACCCTCCTCCTCAGCTGGCTGTTCCTCTCTCATCTGCCTCGTCTCTCAATCCAACCTCGAGATTTAGTAAACAAACAAAAAAGAAAACAGCAGAGGTCTCACACCCCTGTTAAAAAACATAAAAGCTGCTTTTGCACTGGTTAGACTTCCCCAGCAGGGAAATAAGCACAGCTACAACCTCCAGCAGCTAACGACCGCAGTGTGAGCCGGCCCGAGTCCCCGAGCACTGGGAACAGGGCGGCCCAGGAAGTCTCTGCTCCCCCAAAGAGCACTTCTTATATGTTTTATAGAGAAAACAGAAGAGGTATTCATTTACTGGTAAAATTCACAATCCAAAGCTTTGCAAGTGTTAGAGTGACCAGGCAGCTGGGATAAGCGGAAGACAGATACGGTGTGGTCAGAGCAACCGGAAGCAAATCCCTCCTGGAAAACCTGGTTTCTAACTTTCTTTTTGATTTTTTTTTTTTTTTCTCTTCACCCAATTACCAGAAAATTAAAGACATCATCATCAACAGGTGATTAACAGTTACCTCACAATAACAGAGATACAGCAGAAGCAGTAAGTCTTTCCTTCAAAAGTGCCTCACTTCATTTTTTTGACACATGAAACTCGTAGACGTCTTTTTTTTTTTTTTTGTCCATTATTTCTGTGAAACGCACACAAACATCCACACCTCAGTCGTCATGAGCTCGGAGCTCGTTCACACGTGTACAGTCAAAGTCAAAAAGGGCTCAGACAGTGTTCTTTGAGTTTCTTTCACACACTCCTTGGATTAGCTTACATTGACATGAGAGATTTAAGGGTGGGGGGGTAATGCATTGGATTTTCAATGGATAGGGGCTTAAGGGAGATAATGGGGGGGGGGGGGGGGGGGGGGTGATTTGGGGATCAATATGACCCCATTGAATACAAGATGGGAGCAGCAGCATCAGCACCTCTGCACACTGTGCTGGATAGTTCAGGCACACGTTTAAAAAAAAAAAAAAACACTGCCTAAGGTTAATGCTTTCATCTCCACCAACAGCAACCATACTCGACCACAACGTCCACGTCTCTTAATACAAAAGGAAATAAAATGATATCAAAGAAACTAAACAACAGTGACAACAGATTCAATGTGCAGACTCTTTGTGACTGCACAACTTTCTGGCAATTCATTATAGGTCTTCAATCTACCACTACACAGAAGTGATTGGCAATGAACATGCTGCAAGCTGGAATACTGAAATGTCATCCTGGATGCCTCCAGTGTCAGCGCTGGGCACAAACTTCCAGCTGATGAGGAGTTTGCTCCAGGCTGCCATCTCTTGGTCAGTTTTGGCACTGCAGGAAACATGATGTTTGTGCATCAGCTTGTAGTTTGAGATGACTTTGAGAACACTTGTTTTTTTTTTTTTCTTCTCGCTTTTCCATTTGTTCTGATCCATCCATCCAACAAGCACCGTCACAACACAGGGCTCTGTTCCACACATCTTTTTCTAGATTCTTTTTTTTTTTTCTTCTTGAAGTGTCCCATAATGAGCAACAACGACAGTAAAAAGACAATGATAAAAACGCCAAACGCACTTCATGTCATGTAGCGAGTGATCGCTCTCAGAGCGTATAACAGTTCTGCTTGCATTCGCGCTTCCATAAGAAGCAGATTAACGTGGACCTGCAGGAGACAGAGAGGAAAGAGTTTTTAAAACAATGCTGGAATTTACCAAGCTGAATATCTGTAGGTGACACAGTTCAGGATTTTAGCTCACCTTCTCGGAGTGCTGAAACTGCCTCCAGAAACTCTCATACATTCGTTTGGTGGTCTTCTCAGGACTACACACCATGGTCTTTATATAGATCTTAAAGCTACGGTCCAGAAGCTGGTTTATCTCCCCGTAGTCATAGTCATCATACCTGAGGATCACAGAGCAACAGAGTTAGCACTGACTGAGCAGGATCAAGAAAACACTGACGCAGCTTTCTTAACACGCAGACACTCACCTGATCCCGAACATGCAGTGGATGTAGTTCCAGATGGCTCGGCGCAGCATGCTGGTGTCCACGTCTTTGTGTGTTGCCATGGTGTTGTAGGTCAGGTTGTAGGCCATCTGGAACTTCTCATCCAGCATCTGACCAACATCAGGATACAGTCGATTGACCAGAGAGAAGCCGTGATCCTCCCAGCTGTAATCCTGGAGAAGAGACTTTTAGTTAGAAAGACTTCAGGACATCTTCTTAGCGTGCACTGTTCTATGTTCTGACTGGGACTGATCTCTACCTGCACTCTGAACGTGGGCACATGCTCCCCCCTCCTGGAAAAGTCCTTGTAGCCATAGCTGGGGTCTTCAAAGTGTCGGGAGATGTCTCTGGGGGGGACGCACTCCTCGTCCTCCGCCGTGACCACCAGCATGCTCTCAGTCTTCTCCCTCTCGAAGCGAGTGGCCATCTCCTCCTGGCTGGCCTCCTCGTCGTCGCGGCACTCCTGCAGCTGCTTCATGCGCTCCATCAGCACCTCCACCTCGCCACACATCTCCTGCAGAACAAAGATCCACAATCTAGTTAGGAAAGAGTCCTACAAGAAGCGTAAATCCCAGTTTGGTGTGGAAGTTAAAACTCTGCTGTTAATTGATTCTTAGCATTTAAACACACACACACACACACACACACACACACACACACACACAGGATGTAAGAAAAGCGTCACACTTCTGTAACGTCTCACACACACACACCGTCCTTTACCACTCACCTCATTGCCAAATGGATCGTCATGGTGATTAGCGTGACCGTTGCCATTGGCAATATCGCACACGCAGTACTGGCTGAGGGATGGGGGTCTGAAAGTGTGTCCACCCTCGCAGTGGATCTCGGGCATGATGCCGCAGCCAAATGTGAAGGAGGCGAGGGAGTGGTAGTGTGTGAGGAGGACCACCGCGTGGATTAGTTCTGCGAGGGACCAGCTGTGTTCCTCGGCCTTCAGAAGGCGCTGGCAATAATAAGGGAAAAATCTGTGAGCGATGTGAAGTGGAGCCAAGTAATGACTTCAATATCTTTGACCTTTTAGCAAGAAGGGAAACATGTTTTGAATCCACGTTCAAATCCAATTTACAGCTTCTTCGTTTTCCAGCCTGCCCCGTTGCCTTTCTGTACATTTCCCCCACTATACCTCTGCTGCTATAAGACTCTGACCTGTCCAAGTCATGCAGCTGCAGCTTCACTCTTGCCCCCACCCATGATCTCAGCCTGTTACACAAGGCTCCAGTCCACATCCACCCTCCAGCCTGTGCTCACCCCCTCACCTCGATGTGTTCCTTGGTGAGGAGCCAGGGTCGGTGGGCCAGGATTTTGTTGAGCTCACCGAGCTGCTGCAGCTTCTGTGGCGCTTCACCCAGGCCGTTCAGCCACTTCGGATCACCCCCGAAATGGAGGAAGTTTTCCACATGCTGGTTGACCAAGTAGGAACACTGGTGTCTAGCTGCCGCCTGCCGGATCAGAGCAAAAGAGAGAGTTGGCCTCTAGATATTTAACAATTACTATTAAAGACAAGCACAGTCGCTCCACAGTCTCATACCATGATGCCGATATAGTGTCGGTAGTGCAAAGATAGGGGCCCATCCATCTGCAGCAGGTAGTGCTGTGTCCGGAGAAAACTCTCCAGGTACTGAGGGTGGAATCCCATTACCAGAGAAATGTTATCGAGACGACCGAGGGCTGCAAATGCATCCTCAAATATCGATTGTGTCCTGGCGTCCACTTTACTGACTTGAAGAATCTGAGAGGGAAACAATAAATAAATAAACTAAGTATTTGTACCAAGGACAAAGGTTTTACATTTCTAGGCAGATTACTGGTTGCCACATACCTCTTTTTCAGGGATAAATCTGCTTGGTCCGTTGCCTAATGGTCTTGGGATCCTTACTCCCAAGTCCTGCAAAGGGAAAAACAGGGGCTTTAAAAACCGCAAAACAGTTGATGCGTGTAGCTGTTTGAACACAATCATCGGATCTACTGTGGACCCTGTCACCGGTAAGCGCTTTAACCGGGTCTATCCTGGTTTATAGAGTTCTTTTCCTTTGTAACGCACAAAACCAGAATTAATGTCTGAAGTTCCATGTTTAATGAACATGCAAAACAACAACCGGACACATAAACCCAGAGTCTGGACTCATACAAAGCTCCAGCACAGGAGAAACCTTTGCACTGCTGCTTTTCTGCCCAGTAACTTTCCGCTGCTTGTCGGGACATGTCCATCAGCGGACACTGTCCCAGCAGCCAAGGTGGATGAATGAATGAGCAGGATATGCCTTTTATTCAGGAGTGACACTGGGTTTAAAATGTCCCTGGAAATGACTCGTCTACTTGTCCTGCACCGACACCATGAAAGAATAAAACCCCTTTTCTCGACTCCTGTCTCTGGTAAACAAGCCCGGACAAAGGCTGCGCCGTGTCCCGTTTGTGCAACAGGGAAAATCTGCCTGAAAACCTCGTTAACGGGACACTTCGTTAGGTCCCAGCAGCAGATGCAGCTTTTTTAAAAACGGTGCATGTCTGAAAAGCTGTTCCCGGAGCTTTTTTCCCTCTCCCTTACCTTTTTGCTGAGCCGTTCACAATGGGTGCATATCTTTAACAAGCTTGTCACTGCAAAAGAATTATTCTCCACGTCTTCAGCCGGTGCGACAGCGTGCCTCATGTCGTGTCCTCGCTGCGCTCCGGTTCCTACAAGGATGTCAAAAAACCTAAAACGTCGTCTCGATGGCTCCGTCCTCCTCTCTTTGTTCCTTGAGGCACTGGGTAAAGTGCTCAGTAGTCAGCTGTTGCAGCCCTACAGGAGAATACCGTCCTCTCCGGCTCATACATCCGATAAATAAGTCGAGGCTCCGGTGATTGACGTGCTCAGCGGCCAATGGGGTGGCGAAAACAGCCTCCGGCAGCCAATGGAGGCGGGGGATGTGCAAGGGGGCGGAGCTACGCGTGAGAAAGAGGGGGGTCCTAAACGTGAGCAAAGAGAACAATCCCCTCTTCAATAATCTTTTCTTTTGTTCCTGTTGCCATTGATCATGACTGAGTTCACAGTTCAGTGTGTGCAAATGTAAAGCAGCAACCAGTGGCAGGTGATCAAACCGGATGTAGAAACAAACTACACAAATCAGTGGACTGGAGAAAGCTCTTTGTGACGCTTCCAAATGTAAGGAGAGAAAAGATATGTGTGTGTGTTTTCTGTGTGTATAATCTGTGCAATGTGCACTGAGGGAAAACAACAGCAACCAGCTCCAGCAAGCAGCAAGTCCCCCCTAGGGGAAGGGGTGTGGGTGAGGGGGTAGGCAGTGAACTGAGCCCCAGCTCTCCTGAATGAGCAGCAGAAGGCAGAGGTCGGCTGTGCACGGATCAGCGTCAGCCTGCAGTGAGATGGATAGCTGTAGGGCCTGCTGCGACAACAACAGGCCTTCAGTTAGTGGTTTCTGCACCGCAGCCTATCAGACCGCAGATAAAACCGTTCCTCCACCAATCAGCCCGAGCTGAGGGAGGCCTTTAAAAGCCAGGAGGAAGCAGAGATAAGGAAGGCAGCTCTTATGGCTTTGTTTATTCCAGCTTGACAAAAACATGTTCACCGGGACAGCATAACAGGTTTATCACCCCCCCTGGTTAACAAGTCAATAATTACTCAGAATTATATCAGATGGGATGTGCTGAAAACAACAGTGTTCTTTATATTTCATATTACAGTCAAATATCTGCCTTCAGTCTGTGAGTCACATGTGCTTTTACATGAAAATAACCCAGAACACCAGGAATTTTAAAGACAAGTGTTGTTTCCTCAGTGGAAAGCCAGAAACCACATTACAAAAGCATCTACATGTTGGCCAGTGTGTGCACGGACACACACACATGTTCATCTGTGCGTCATGTTTGTCTGACATTTGAAAATTACATGTTCCCCAAGCAAAACAGAAAAGACTTGGCTTTTCTAAGAATCCACAGACTCATTTTATGGGTCGAAAACAACACAATAGTTTTTATTTAAAAAAAAAAAAAAAATAAGAAAATGTCCAATACTTGTTTCCGATCATCCTGGCTGTAACAACGCTGTGGTGATACCGAGCAAAAACCAGAGAAACAAGTTCAGTTTGGCAGAGCTACAGAGAAAGCCAAGAAAAGGCAAGTCTGCCCCGTGCGCTCTCACCAAGAGCCTCCCGGCCAGACTGCAGCTCCCCAGCTCCAATGGCTCGATAGCACAGTGTTCAGCAGGTTCATTGTGTGAGTCGAGCCAACCGTCCGCCCCCTCTGTCCTGATGCCACAGGGTGGGGTGCAGGGCAGCAGTAAACATGTTCCCAGGGCTGGAGTCAGCACTCCCAGGGCGGCCGGGAGCCCCATGGCTCAGCAAAGCTGCAGAAGAGGCCGGTCAGCGTTTGGGCTTACGACACACCAAACCTTTCACATAAAAGCGCTTAGGCTCAGGGCCCCGGCCTCGCCGACAGGCCCAAACACCATTGTCACAGTGCACACACACACATACACACACACACTGACTGCTATATGGCACTTCACCACACTCTCATTAGGAGTACCAGGTGTGTGTACACATGTTCCTCCTGTTGATGGTTTAAAAGTTGTAGCTCAAATCTGAGCTTATAAACAAGTCACATATTGGAGAGATGTGTCATCAAAGCACTGCAGATACGTGCAAAGTTACACATGCTCAGGGCAGATTCAGAAAGCCTAAAAAAAAAAACAGCTAGTAAGTAGACGTCGACACATCTGCATCTTTAGATGAGTGCATAAACCTTTTTTTTTTTTTTTTTTTCAAACGTTATGCGCGGCTTCTTCTGACCGAAAGACACCGAGTACTCCGGGGTTTCTTCTGAAGCTGCTTCAGAACATGGTGTAACACAAAAAACCACAGCGCAGGTGTCTCAGCGGGGTCTCACTTATTTGATGTCACGTACAGTGACTCTGGATGCTGTTCTCCGAATGAATGAAAAACCCGCCCTCTCCCATTCTTCGTATTGAGCGTATACAGGCAGCCGAACCTGTGATGTGTCAGCTGCAGGACGGCAGCTCAGGGCTCCTGCAAACAACAGAAATCATCTCGGATTTGTTTTAACAGCGTCGGGTAGTGATCTGCTGAAGGAAAAGACTGAGCAATGGACACTAATGGCAATATAAATACTGTCATTAAGAGCAATAGCCAGGAAAATCACATTCACATTAAAAGTGTTGTATAGATAGTAGATAGTTTTAAATCTTTTTGATGTCAAACACAAACCAGTGCAGAACCTTAGAAAAGTGTGCAGGAGTGTATTTGGTCATATTTTGTGGAAACCATGAACACAGCGAGCAGATCAATAAACAGCAGAACAGCAGATAATGCTGCAAAAGTGATTTGACTCCATAGATGTTTTTCATCCAAAACTTTCATTACTTTGACATGTATTGCAGTCTGATGTGTCTACTTGAAATCAAAGCTGACCTGCACCTCTGTGCCCCATTGCAGTGCACAGTAGAGACTTTTCACAGCCACTTTTCAGGCCTGCAGACTGTAATCCTTCCACATCGGAGGGATACGTCACTGTGACACAGACTGAATGCTGCTGCAGAGAAAAGCATTTAATTTAAGGTTTGGTGAAATACAGTACACAGATGCTGCATGTGCAAAAAAACTGACGACAGAGAGAAATGATCTTACTGTAGAAAGTGGATACTAAATCTGGAACAAACCATCAAGAGTTTCAAAGCAGAGTTTCATTAAGATCTGTCTATTGTCAAGAATGAGTCCACTAAAGGTTTTAGAAGTAAACAGGATCTACAGGATCTACTTCTCTATTGCTCAGTGTGTTGTAGTATTATCAACAGCCTGTACCAAAAAAAAAAAAAAAGAGGGTGATAAAAGTTCAGATTAAAAGAGAGAGAGGAAGTCATGCCAGGCTTAAACTCTGAGCACATGTGTCACAGAGCTGCGGCTGCTGTGTTTTCTCATGCAGCAAGACGTGAGGGAACCGCAGAAACTGTGGGGATGTTCAACAAGTGGCACAAGTCCACCAGACCAGTTCAAACCTGACCTATCAGTGCACAGATGAGAGGAAGAAGAACACTGTCGAGTACTGACACAACCCTAGCAACAGGCTTCCACCAATCACACGGCAGAAAAACAGCCACAGGAACCAATCTTCTCTGCTCACTCTCTCTCTCTGCCTCTCATTTCTCTGAAGAAAAAAAAAAAGGAAAACAAGAAAAAAGTTCTGCCGAGGTATGAAGTTCACTGAAACGACTGAATCTGCTCCGTTTCATAGGAAGTTATTCAGTTTACTGGTGTATTTTCCTTATTGTTGTTTCTATTTCAGATTTTAGTTTGACAAAAAGTGACAAAGCTGATCCTCATTTCACAGTAAACACCAAACCACGTGGATTGACCTGGCCCAGAGGCTCAAAACAGCAACTCTCATCGGTGAAAAACAACTAGAAAACTTTTTCCATGTGATCAGATCACTCTGAAAACTGTAGTAACATCAGTAAAGTACTGCATCTACATACTGCAGATCAACATATGTGAAGAGTTTAAACCTATCCAGAGTGAAAACTGCAGAAGAGAATCCCCCATCCCACTCTTCAAACTCAGCTCCAGGTTCGAGGCTGTGCATCTGTCACAGGGGAGGTTTAACCCTTACCTGTCCAGCAGACCACAACCTGCTCACTCATGTTTCAGAGCTGTAACCAGCATCCAAACTGGTGCCAAGCCAGTCAGAACCTGTTGGGTATGAGCTTCAGAGTCAGACATGAGGCTTGTGAAGTGCAGTTTTAACCACAATTTTCATTTGGTGTAAAGACCTGTGAGCCAAAGTTGGTCCAGTGTGGGAATTAACTGGACCAGAGTTGCCTTTGGGCCCCCCCCCCCCAAACCCTCTCCAGTCGCCTTGCTCTGATCTGTGTGTATTCTGGCAGGCTATCAGAGTGTAGTGGTCTCACCAAGCACCGGCTTTCCTGAGCAGAGAGGCGTGTCCCCAGCAGGTCCTGGACCAGCTCATATTAACACTGGGAGGAAGCAGCGTTCCCTGGATTCCATGAAACGCAAAGGAACTCTGGAGATCCCATGGAAGAGAGAAAGAAAACACAGAACAAGGGGGAAAGAGGTACCTGGGCCTCTCTTTTCTGTCTTTATGCTGCTGGGTGTAAACATGCATATACACGATTCCCTAAACGATCTATATGTACCGTGCTTAACAATCAAGGGGAAAAGGCGTTGGCCTGCAACCCTGGTGAGCACGTGAGGAAGAGTGAGTTCCCGGGGATGTTATTCTAACAGGGAGAGGGCAGCTGTCACAATACAACAGGCTTCGAGAGAAAAGATCCCATAGAAAAACAGAAAATACCAAACCCTCCCCCTGCTATCTTTAGCCTGATATGACACAGCCACCACACATTCAATGAAAAACTCTCCAGCTTGCTTTGCCTGTTCTCTTATCCCTCGGTGTAGTCTGTTTCTCACATAACACCCACAGCTGACCCTCGGCTCCCCGTTCATCAGAAAGTTATAGGAAACACAGGCGATAACACTGTGGGGTGGGTACAGAGCTGCTGCCACGGGTTCAAAACACAAAACTCAGGGTCTTGCGAAGTGTTGCATACTGAAAGCTATGGCAGCAGCAGCAGCCCCAGAGCAAACAGCTCCTCTGGCCTGACGCTGCCGTGCACCTCCTGGCATGCACAGCTGCCTTTTTCTCTCTGCTGACTGAGCAAAACATGACTCATCTCACCAGGAAACTGGCCAAGAAAGCTGTTGATCATCACCCTATAATTCTTGTCGGGCACAAAGGAGCCGACCCTTCACCTGTTTGTTTGTGAGAATACATACAGGCAATGATTCAAAAAATACCTAGAAGTTCACGAAGGCTGCTTACAGCAGGCAACGCTCCACCTAGTAATCAAATGTGAGCCAGTCAATCAGAGGCAATAAAAACTGGATGAACCATTGAGGCCAATTTTTATGTTTCCATGACACTGCTCATTGAAAACAAGAGTCAATAACCTCTTTCTGACTAGAATAACAGGGCTGACAGTGCTGAGAGCAGTGATGCAGTGTGAGGTACAGCAGCTTAGGCAGCAGACAAAAAGACACACTGATAAATCTGATGAAAGACATCACTGAGGCTGCAGCAAAGATTAGAAACCATTTCAGTCTGCATTAATCTGTTCAGTCTGTTCCTGACGCCGGTTTCACTTCTGCCCTTCTCTGTTTCACCTGTCTATTCTCTCGATCTGCAACCTTCACAGGGATACATTTTGATGGCAGGGGATGTGATACCAGTGTACTTTAAGAGGGAGGAAGTGATATGGCCTAATCGCTGCACTCGGAACTATTTTGGCCGCGTCCTATTACTTCATTAATAGGCAATGAGCCCCGGTACTGAATGGCAGGACAAAATGGCTAGCAGAACCTAATTTGAGTGTGACATTAAGGCGACCGGCCCATTAATGTTTAATCATTTATGAAACGCCTGTTTGATTAGGTGGAAACTCGAGCACCGTGTCTCTGTCCTTTTCACCCGCCGTCACTGTCTCCATGTTTCTGATGCTTCATATGACACTGATCAGTGGAGACCGAGCAAATATGGCAAAGATGGAAATTTGTATTTAATTTTCCATGGCAAGTAAAATGGTATTAGAATGAACAGTTTCACTGCCGTAGTAAATTATTACATTTGGCTTTTGAGGTCAGTGCTGAAATTCATCTTTCTCCACATAAAACATCTGATAATGACACAGTCCATTTTCCTTTTAAAAGCCTAAATCCAATTATGTGCATGAACTGACCATTAACTAAGACCTGCCCCCACTTATTTACTGCACCCACAAGCTGTTTTGTTTTCGCACAACACATCTCCAGTTTGTGGTGATGACCTGCCAGATTTAACACTTGAAATCCTCTGTATTTGTGGAACAAACAGTAGGTCAGTCAATAACAGACAAACGCAGCCTTCTCATTTCCAGGCTGAACAGACTATATAGCATTACGTATCACATTTTATCACCATTAGCTGTCTTTCCAGTAAAAATGGGTATTAAACGTGCATTTGATGGCTACATACATATATGACTATGAGACTGAGGCTAAAGCTGCATTTTCAGATAAAATCAAACACCAGATGACAAAAATAAACGACCTGCTGCTTGTATTGCACTGTAGAGCTGGTTTAGACCTAAAATTAAAAGTATGATCACGAAAAATATAAAATCAGACGGTTACTACAATAGTTACAAGTGAGACAGACGAAAGATTTATGCTTCATTGTTTGTATTTTTAATATAAGAAGACACAAAGACTTTAAGGCTGATGACTATGCAGTGTGTGTGTGACAAAGTGTGATGCTATCTTGATTACAGGTTTGACAGGGGTTGATTTAAAAAAAAAAAAAACCCAAGCAGTTCAAATCAAATAAGAAGCAGAATAGCATTGCTAATGTTACTTTAATGTTATTTTGCCTAATGTTACTCCTTTAAATGCACAGTATCCGTAGACAGGTGTGTTCTGCCTGTGACCTGTTTTGGTTTTGTTTTAGTGTCACTCAGGGTTCAGGAGGGGTTTGCAAACAGGCAGTTGCATAATCTCCCTTCTCCTGTCATGATGATCTTAGTCCATGTTTATGTTCTAAATGTATGTAGCCTGAGGGGATATGAGTTCATACAGTTGGCCATGTTATTGTAACTTGTCCTGTTATACAAGGATTAGTTATTATAATATGAGCGTGTGAGGTAAAAGGAGCTTTTTTTACCACCATTTTTAATTTAACTTTTAAAACATACAAAGCAGCATTGAGGAAGCAAAAAGGTCAGTCAATGGCCAATGAGACAAGTATGAATCATGGCCTATGTAAGTCTTAATTGACTGAAGTGAACAGATTATAGCTGTGGACTGTTTACCAGTCACTGAGCTCTCTTTGTCCTTCTGTTCACATTTGTTCCTGTGCCACATGTTCAACTTCAAACAAGATGAAGCACAGAAAATACACAGCGAAGCCTACAGACTCAATGTGAGCAAACACAGGAGGAACAAGTACCAACATACATAAACTAATATTACATGTACATGCATGCTGTCCCCTGCAGAATATACTCAGTAAGTTCCTCAAATATGAAAACAAAAGCCACGTGACATGAGATCATGAGTTAGTAGCATTTATAACAACAGGGAAAAATGCAGAAAATGCTTATCTAGGCACAATCGCCTCTGGGCTAAAATATCTCCATATATCCAGCAGTTGAGACAGACAGTGCATGCAGACTCGTACCTCACAGTAAATTAACATTAGATTATAATATGTACTTACAGTATAATAAATAAAGTTATGTGGAGCAGCTGTTGCAAAATTTAATTTACAAGCCTTTTTTGTCTTGTACAGTCTGCGATTAGAAATACTGTGCAAACTGCAGGGTGAGAAAAGCTTCTTTATTCTTAAATTTGTATCCAAACTGATTCTTTAAAGAAGGATATTCTGCAGTATCACTGCTTTTATGTTATTAGCACAATTATTCTGGCTCAAATGTTACAAACCAGCCTGATACTGGTTAATGCACTGGGTTAATGTGTAGGGTTTGTGTGCACACTGGTTTCTTGATTCTTTATAAACTCTCCATGGACCCAGTCACCCTGACAGAAGTGTGCCTGCTTTGTGTGTATGGTCCTCAGTCCCATGCCACAGGTAGTGTTAAGACATATTTGCTCTGTGGTTAATCAATTACAGACATGTAGCACAGAGAAACGAACAAACCGACGGTTGAAAATCTTTTGTACGACTCGTCTTGCGGAACTGAATCCAATTTAAATACCGCACTAACTTTCAAGTGTCACACATGATTAAGAGATAAAACTCCTTCTGCCCACTACAGTATACGCTGATACGCTGAGGTGACAAGAAACTAACTCTGTGGTTTTGGAAATCTATGAGAATCCACATGACACGAGGAAGAAAAAGATAAGAACAGTGAAAAAGTGATTCAACCACAACAACAACTACAACAGGCTGGTGATTAAAGTTTAGGCCTCTGGAGCTTTATTGCTGTTTAGAATTAAATATGTATAATGTTCAAATCTACAAACAAAGGCCACATTATGTAAATTAAAATCCATATATTCAGATTAACTTGTAAAAACATGTTGTGCCAATGAAGTAACACATTGACAAGTAACGCTGTAATCAGATGTATAGTTATTGTAGGTGACATCCCTCTTCAGTGATTATGTCACATAATGGATGTTGGGGTTAGAGAGGATGTTCAATATGAATGAAAAGGTGGGGGTGGAAAGAGTGATGAGGGAAGAGTGAAAAAAGAAGAGAGGCCAGACGGAGAGAAAGCACCTGGAACCTTATCATGGATAAGTAAACACCGTCTCACCGTGGAGTGACATCATTGTCCCAGATAATCAATAACCAGCCACTTCCTGTGCAGCGGGAAAATCGATGACTCCGTACATTAGATTACCTATCTGTGCCCACTCACCTGAAGAGGCACACACTGCACACATCTAATGCTCAGTGTCACGGAGCACATTAACAGAAACAAACCACACTATCACAGTTTTCCCCTGGGGGGTGTGGGGGGGTATCTGTGGGGCTTCAGTACAGTCAGCACTCTGTGGGATTAGCGACGGCCACAGCGAGGTGCAGCCCACTGTTGAGGTGTAAGGGGGATAATGGCTCTGTCAAATCAGATTTCTATCGTGTTTCCCACACATACACACATAAAAATTAAAGAAGCACAGCTCAGCCCCGCCCCCTGCTTTGTTTGCTGTTGGCTCAATCTACAGCTTATTATTATGCAATGCAGGATAAGTTCAGGGTTAAAGGGTAATGCAGCTAAAGCCTAATAACATACTGAACCACACAGGCATTTGGCATCACTCAAAGAGCTCCTTGTAAATGTTGTCACCCATAAATGAGTGTCTGGTATGTGGTCTGAACTTTAAGCACCACTGGCAAAACTGTAGCAAGGCAGAAAAATGGGAAATGCACAGCTCCTGTTAGTTTTCCCCACTAAATGTCCAGGAGGAAACGTTCGGCGTCATGAGCACAGCTCTGAGATCGCAGGACTGGATGAGGGAATCAGGAGTGACTGAGCTTGGTGCATCACCTGTGTGTGTGTGTGTGTGTGTGTGTGTGTGTGTGAGAGAGAGTGAGTGCAGCAGCAAGGAGACAGAACAAGAGACGAGGGTTGACAAGCGAGTGAGAAATATATCAGAAACAGCACATGCAGTTTCAAAACCACACAAACTAAAAACAGAAATGTGTGATCTGAAAAGGTAAAAAACTGTGACTCCAAATGAAAAAAAAAACTGAGAATAAAGTTTTCATTTCCTGCACTAAGACTGTGATGTGTCTGATGAGTGTGAGTGACAATATTTTCCACACAGAGCAGATTAGCTTTTATCATCACCTACAGTGCTTTGTATTTTATTTTTATTGCAGTGAATAATATGTGGTTACCCACAACAGGTGTTTTAATATTGGTTGGTACAAGGAAACATGAACAGCAAGAGGACATGACAACCTCCCACCTTCCTCGCTGTGAGCGCTCACCTGGGGTGGCGTCTGTCTGTCTGTCCACAGCCTGCTGAGACGCCAAATGTTACAGCAGCACTGCCAGAAAGGACTTCTGTGTAAAGTCACTCATCGGTACTCACAGACAGTACTTCACTTTGAATAAGGAAGGACTTTTCTTTGTTGACAGACTAATTAATTCAGAGCTGTGTTATTAATAACCTGTGACTTCTCCCATGAGTAAATGGATTAATGTTTAATCCCATAAATACTCGGCATACGTCCCTAAATCTTTTATTAATGTCCAAGATTAACAGGTCAAATGTTTAGTGACAAAGATGTTACCAACATGTGAAATCAGAGAAATTAATGATGCTCCCTTCACTCTTCACTTCATTCATCCTCTCAAGACTTTAGTCCTCTAGTTGAAACACACACGGTGCTTATTTATACTGCATGTTTCTCACCAATAACCGAGCCTTTAGCCTTGGTACATGGTTAATTTAATTTGTAAAATGCTGCCTAGTCCTGAACAAAAACACTAATTAGCACAAAGTTAAGCAGCTGCAATCTGGAACTGGAAACTGGGGCTAAAGAGAAAACCAAAGAAAAAAATAATTCAGTCCACCAGCACCTCTAACGCTGACTAACGTTTTTTTATTCTTTAACACAGGTAAACATGTAAAAATAAGTCTCTGTCAGGGTCAGGCTACTGTACGTGTTTCCCCCTGCTCTCTGCCTTTGTGCTAGGCTAAGCTAGCATCCAACCATCTTAAGAAATTACTTTTAGGTTAAAGTCTCAAATAAAAGAGTGACGTGTATCAGACAAGACCCTCTATGCATTCTGTCTGCGTACATTATGTGCATTTATTTACCTTCATTTCTGTGCCCGTTGTCCTGTTTGAAATACATGTGTTCATGAATTATCAGCTTCTTCCTTTTTCTGCATATACTGTGGATATGAGTTTGTTCACTGAGCAAAACTAACACTGGCTTATTTTTCATGTGAAAGTTTCAGACTCGACCTTCCACACACCAGATTTCCCAACTTATTCATGACTAATGCTGATCCTGTTTGATCCCTAACAATAGTGTGCATGGATGTATGTGTGTGTGTGTGTGTGCGTGTGTATGTGTGTGTGTGATCATGCACACGTCTGGAGAGGAAACCTCCTGATGCACTGGAGCAAAGTTTTGGCCTGTAGCTGATAAATGTGTGACCCTGCACTAACCCGCCTGTAAGGCCAAGACAACTCACTCAGCGCTGAGGACCATCCTGCTGGGTGAGGGTACGTTCTCCCACAGGAAAGCTTCACACAATACTTGGCTCTCCTTGAGGCTGACACACAAAGACACATCCACTGTCTAGAGGCAACTACGCACACCCACAGACAAATGAAGCCAAATCTCAAGACACACACATATATAAACGACAAGAGCACAATCTCTCCCTTAAATGTAATGTAGTATGGCACACACGCACCGTGTCAAGCAGACAATGGATAGTGGAACTGTGCCATAAGGGAAGGCTGTTGTCCAGTCACTGGGCAACTGGGGCAGCAGATGGTCATCTTCCCTTCCACTAACACCAGTTAGGAGGGAGGGATGAGACTCGGCAGAGTGGACCCCGTCTCCGGGCGAACACCTTTCACCAAGTACAAGGGAATGACTCAGCCACAACCCATAAAGCAAATGATCTGGACACTGATTATCTCCATGTTTGCAGCGTTACAGTGCAGAAATGGAAAGTCTACTAGTGAGTGAAATGCACAGTTTGCCCAAGAGACGGTGTTGCTTTCAGACTCAAAAAGTCAACCAAACAAACTTAGACAAACCCCAAACACTGCAAAAACAAAAGGGAGGGGTGAGCTTCAGTGCAGCAAAGGCACAATAGAGGAACGGCCAGTCTAAATGTGAAGACGTCGAGGAAAAAAAAAAAAAAACACAAAGGAAGGTTTCATATCCTGTTGATCATTTGCTGCCTCTCAGCATGAAAGTTTTGATTGGAGAGTGTGTGCATGAAGAAGTGTGTGTGTGTGTGTGCACGAGATAGAGACTGAGAAAGAGAAGAGGAAGAGCCTCTAGTTTTTACTCATCTCAGCCTGTGCTAACGGAGGAATAACAACATTCTTCTGCTGTTTTCTGCAGCAGCTCAGCTAAACCCATAACAGGAGTCGTCTTGCAGGGCGGCAGACGAAGGAGAGACATGTGAGATATTTGTGCTCTTGTATAAAAAGACATTAAGTGCAGAAAACAAGTTCATATGAATGGAGCCTCTGTGTGCGAAGCAGAGTGTGCCTCGTTCAAGAAAACATGTTTGTTAGCGAGCGTTACATCACAGTGGAGGTAGGAGAGAGGGAAGAGCCAGTGAAAGAGAGGGAGGGAGGTCAAAGAAAAGCAAGAGGCAGAGCAAACAGAGAGCTGAACAGGGGAGAAATAGAAAAAGAAGCAGACATGTCAAGGAAATACTGTACATGTACGTTTACAGGCTTTGGATTGTTTTCAATCTTTTCAGTCAAGTCGTTTACTTCCCCCCCTGTCAATCAATATTCCTCTTTCTCAATCACACCTTCCCCTCCTCCTCCTCTCCCTGTTAATTTGCCTCCCTGGTGCCTTTCATCAATCCCTTGAAGCAATCACTTCTGATCGCTGTTTTTGTTCATAGGACAGATAAGAAGAATGTGGACAAAGCAGGATTTGCTGCGTGCCTGAGGGCCAGCTGACTCAATCATCTCACTGAGAAAAACTCGGGTCATGCCTGTGTTTGCAGGAGTGTGTAAGCAAAAGGTGAGGAATTACTGTGGTAGGTGTCCAAGGTGACTTGTCTCATTATGGAAACGAGCTGCAAAGAGCCTGTAGTCTGCAAATACATGGAAAACAAACAGCACAAATGTGTTCGATTGCTTCAAGGTGTCTGGGATAAAACCCACTGAAGTTTGTTTTCCCGTGGATACGTTCTTTCTAAGAAGGTGCTGGTGGATTCCTGAAAAGCTGGGGGCCCCATCTGCATTTCTATACTCCACCATCAACTGAGTTTTGAAAAACAACATCGGCTGCCAAATGCTTGCAGGTCAATTTTTTTCATACATTTAACTATGACACCATAGGGAGTCGTAGAAAATACTGTAGGCCACATCCAATCTTCTTTCCTCCTTGCGCCCTCCCTCCTTTAGTATTCCCCCTAGTCCCCCTCCCACTTCACTGGCTTTGCACAAACACAGCTCTGAATAACATGTCTTTAGATTGAGAGAGCGAGCCAACAGAGGGCTGGGGGCAAAACAGAGGGAAGGGGAGAAGTGGGGAGGGGATTTAAACTATATAGTAAGGCCATGTTTCTTTCATTTTGGGCTCCTGGCAGGCTCAGACTCAGTTTGATAAATAGCAGCCCCCTCAAAGCAACAGATGCTACCCCTCAAACTCTAGCAAATTTGTCAGTGCTGTGAAAAAAAACAAAAAAAAAACAAAAGAAAGTCCTGTGCCAAGACCCTACAGGGCTGCTCCACATACTGGCAGCCTGTCTGCAGAGAAACAGAGTATGAACAGCACACAAGGAAAACAGGGCCCCAGTCTATGGCTCTGCAGCCCCGTGCTGCAAATGCACCCCAGTTACAGCAGGTTCTCCAGTCCTCCAGAAAACACAGACACCCTCCACTAGTGAATAGGGTCAATGAACCCTCAGCTTTCTGGTCAGTTTCTACATGACTTTTTCTTCATCACATCTGATTTTCTACTCTTCTTTATCAAATCATCCCAGCTACATGCTGATGCTCCTTCAGCTGAAAGACTTGATGATACACCGTGGAAACAACTGTGGAGCCAGGAGGCAAATATACTGCCACACCATTTCCTGTGATTCTGAAACATACTGGTTGCTGGCAGAGTGCTTTGCCCTCAGAAAACACATTGTGTTACTTGTTTAAGGCCAGACAGAGGCCTTTCTGTGGGGGGCTGTTTGCTGTTTTGTGGCCTGTCAGGGAAACATTTGCTCTGAAGTGGGGTTGTTTTGTCTGAAGGAAAATGAAAGAGACAGGCAGTGGGTGAGATTTCTAGGGACAAAGTTTGGGTAGCGAGGTGCGAATGAGGTGTTTGATTAAGAGTGTTGATGCAATCAGCACTTCTTCAGTGTGATATTCAGGGAGGGTGTCTGGGTGCAGGGGCCCGTCTTCTCAAAATCTATCCAAAAGTAAGACTGTGATGGGACTTAGTGCCACTGTCATGGAAACAGCGTTACTTAAAAACACAATGAAATATTTGCAGCAGACAAGACAGGCACGGTTTGTCTGCATGTCACGGGGCACATGACAATTGTATTTCTGTTTTTGTCTGCTTTTAGAAGAACTCCTGAACTCTTCCTGTTTTAGTTTGATTCTGTCTGGTTTTCATGCAGCGGATTTTCCATGATTTTGAGAACTTTACCAGCCAACATTAACGGAGCTGCTGCTGCTCGGTCAGCTCTAACATGCAGAATGCAGGTGTATTAAAGTACATATTTCCCCACAATGCTTCACAAGAGCTCAGGAGTGGGCAGATCCCCCCGATCAGACACCGCCATGGTTTCTAAGACAGAGTGACACTGACCAGAGCTTTAAAAGTGCGAGCCATTCATCGAGTATCCAGAACCACCACTGCAAATAATGCTATTGGCCTTGTCTGTTGTATTTAGAAATAAGCAGCTGGCTGCTAACAGGTTTACTAGATGAACTCAAAAAGTGATAATTACGTGAGCGCTGCGGCTCAAAATATCAGTCACTGCAGGTTTAAATTTCCCAGAATCAGTGTTAACTACTGGAAAAAAGGCGTGAAGTCATTATCAATCACAAGTGACTTTACAAGCATATAAATAAATCGTCAACTGATGCTGACTGCACTCGACATGATGCCTGAAGCTATTTCAGAGCTCATTAAGTGCATGTTACTTTTCTCCTTGTAACAGCTTTGTTTTCAATGCCCTAAATGTTCAGTCAGTTTATTTTATGTCCCCCAGAAATCCTGCAAGTTGCAGAGAATTTCTGTTATCTTTTGCAGGAGCAGCAATTTTGAGTTAAACCCCCACGTCTCTTTCCTCTGAAATCAAATACTGAGGCTCAACATACTGAAGCTTCAATATACCATAAAGTACAACATGCAGCTAGTACTAGTAGCAGTAAATATACAGTGGGTACGGAAAGTATTCAGACCCCTTTAAATTTTTCGCTCTTTGTGTCATTGCAGCCATTTGCCAAAATCAAAAAAATTAATTTTATTTCTCATTAATGTACACTCAGCACCCCATCTTGACAGAAAAAAACAGAAATGTAGAAATTTTTGCAAGTTTATTAAAAAAGAAAAACTGAAATATCACATGGTCATAAGTATTCAGACCCTGTGTTCAGTATTGAGTAGAAGCACCCTTTTGAGCTAGTACAGCCATGAGTCTTCTTGGGAATGATGCAACAAGTTTTTCACACCTGGATTTGGGGATCCTCTGCCATTCTTCCTTGCAGATCCTCTCCAGTTCTGTCAGGTTGGATGGTGAACGTTGGTGGACAGTCATTTTCAGGTCTCTCCAGAGATGCTCAATTGGGTTTAGGTCAGGGCTCTGGCTGGGCCAGTCAAGAACGGTCACAGAGTTGTTCCGAAGCCACTCCTTTGTTATTTTAGCTGTGTGCTTAGGGTCATTGTCCTGTTGAAAGGTGAACCTTCGGCCCAGTCTGAGGTCCTGAGCACTTTGGAAGAGGTTTTCTTCCAGGATATCTCTGTACTTGGCAGCATTCATCTTTCCTTCAATTGCAACCAGTCATCCTGTCCCTGTAGCTGAAAAACACCCCCACAACATGATGCTCCCACCACCATGTTTCACTGTAGGGATTGTATTGGACAGGGGATGAGCAGTGCCTGGTTTTCTCCACACATACTGCTTAGAATTAACGCCAAAAAGTTCAATCTTGGTCTCATCAGACCAGAGAATCTTATTTCTCATAGTCTGGCAGTCCTTCATGTGTTTTTTGGCAAACTCTATTCAGGCTTTCATGTGTCTTGCACTGAGGAGAGGCTTCCGTCGGGCCACTCTGCCATAAAGCCCCGACTGGTGGAGGGCTGCAGTGATAGTTGACTTTGTGGAACTTTCTCCCATCTCCCTACTGCATCTCTGGAGCTCAGCCACAGTGATCTTTGGGTTCTTCTTTACCTCTCTCACCAAGGCTCTTCTCCCACCATTGCTCAGTTTGGCTGGACGGCCAGGTCTAGGAAGAGTTCTGGTCGTCCCAAACTTTTTCCATTTGAGGATTATGGAGGCCACTGTGCTCTTAGGAACCTTGAGTGCTGCAGACATTCTTTTGTAACCTTGGCCAGATCTGTGCCTTGCCACAATTCTGTCTCTGAGCTCCTTGGGCAGTTCCTTCGACCTCATGATTCTCATTTGCTCTGACATGCACTGTGAGCTGTAAGGTCTTATATAGACAGGTGTGTGCCTTTCCTAATCAAGTCCAATCAGTTTAATTAAACACAGCTGGACTCCAATGAAGGAGCAGAACCATCTCAAGGAGGATCAGAAGAAATGGACAGCATGTGAGTTAAATATGAGTGTCACTGCAAAGGGTCTGAATACTTATGACCATGTGATACTTCAGTTTTTCTTTTTTAATAAATTTACAAAAATTTGTACATTTCTGTTTTTTTCTGTCAAGATGGGGTGCTGAGTGTACATTAATGAGAAATAAAATGAACTTTTTTGATTTTGGCAAATGGCTGCAATGACACAAAGAGTGAAAAATTTAAAGGGATCTGAATACTTTCCGTACCCACTGTATATGATAAATACAATGATTTAGGAATCTTTTAAAATAGTGTGCACTCTGAAACACTGCATTTCACAGCTTAGCTGGTTTCCATCCAGTGAATAACACATCATCTTTATCCAGATTACAAAACAGCAAAATAAGCTTTAATGGGTGTAACACCAGCACAACAAGCAGCCAATATTAAGACTTTAAAGGTCAAAACAACAGCACCAGACGGAAAGCAGGAACATTCTTGTGTTGCAAGAAAATTAACATTTCATCAGTGATGGAGAAGCGTAAACACATGACCAAGGTTTTCTCGGTTTTTTTTTGCGTGTGTCTTTTCAGCCTGCAGTGTTGACCCTGTAACTTCTGGCAGGTATCAGTGACACAGGACAAAGTCTGGTCAGGTGGGACAGCAAGAGCAAAGATAAAAAATTCAAAGTGACTGGACACAGGTTGGTTTGTGGCAGGATTTTCACAGGCACTGCCATCATTGTGTGAGAAAGTCACTCCATGTTTTTTCTTATCTCTGACCTCAGAGCTGTCAGCCTGTGTTTGTGCACACAGGTCGAGTATGGACCCTCATCAACACCTGTACGTGCACATTTCATGCACAGAGACACACACAGTATCATGCGCATACACTCATACACAGCAGGTTGCAAAAAAGTTGGAAGACATGAAGGAAGCTGGACTGAGATTGTGGCAGCAGAGGAAGGAAGTGGAACACACCCCTGGATCTGGACAGGAAAAGAGGACTCTGACAGGACACACACACACACACACACACACACACACACACACACACAGAGTTATAGCCCTTTCGTCATGAGAATGAACGCTGACCATGACGTAAATTTATGAAGTGCGTAAATAGAAAGTCAGCACATAAATTTTCAGCTTTGTCCTTCATTCACTTTCCAGTTTGTCATTTTCATTAACTTGGCAGATAAGATAAGCTGATTAAAACCAATCTGACCCATTAATTAACAGCGAAACGAGACAAACTTTTACTAAAACTGAAAAAAATCATAAAAATCATTCTCAAGGCTTCTTTAACTTTATAAGCAAAGGGTTGTCTTATATTTTGGACAATATTGTTACAGTCATTTCCAAAGTGATGCAAAAAGGTCTGATGCTGACTTATACACTTATACACAGTCATACTAACTTGCCCTTTTTTTTTTTAAAACCATTTATTGCCATTTCTTGCTGAAAAATAATACAAGGTGGTACTGGAGCTACAGCTGTTGTGATATAAACATAATTACCTTGACACTGACTTTGCTATATTAGTCAACAGGCTGACAAAAAGGTAGATATTTGGTTTAATATTTGGAATGATGAATAGCTGCAATAAATAAGCAACTGAGAACTGACAAGAGTTTATTTTATACAATGATCTTTTTCCTTTGTTTTGTACTGTTTGCCTGTATTTTTGAACTGGACTTACACATGGCCTTGTGACTCAAAGCCTGAGGAGACAGGACACAATGATCCTTAACAATGACCTGAAGCCATACAACACGTTGACAGAGAACACACACACACACACACGCATGCACATGCACACGCACGCACACGCACGCACACACACACACACACACACACACACACACACACACACACACACGCACACACACACACACACACCGTTAAAAATGCAGAGTCAGAGAAGGGCTGCCCGAGCACTGTTTCTCACAGGCATATGCTAATGGCCATGTCACTGTAACTATTTCCATTACTCCTTTTGCAGAACATTGTGTTCCCTCAGGCCAGGCTCTGGTCTGTGTGTGTCACCTGTCACCTGAAATCCTTTCTGAGCTGCACAGTCAGTAATGATGAGCTATTTCATGTGGTTCTTTTTATTGTCACCATAAATGTAACACTCAGATCACAGAGATATTCTCTGAAAATATGTATCTTATGTCCGGCAAAGTTCATTGCTACCTTGTTAAACACCTATAAACACTTGCTGCAGGTAATTCTGCTTCTCTCTCTCTCCATTTCCTCCTTGCATCACACTGTGTATTGCATGCAGTATTTTACCTTGCTTCTTCTAAAAGAGACAGTAAGCAAGGTGATTATTTTTGGTATTTGTGTATGTATGCCCTTTAAACCCCCTCCCCTACACACACACACACACACACACACACACACACACACACACACACCTTTCCGATGGAACTGGGGGTGAACCATCAAAAACCAAAGGTCCGACATTCATGTCGACAGCCCTCAGCATTTGACAGCTGTAGTTATAGCTATAATAAGAGCATTTCAGACCACTGGATATGTTTCCACTGAGACGTTTTTACTAGATCTGTTAAATCTGTAAAACACAGTTTCTGAGTCTGATTTAAATCGATGTTCACAAACGTCTATGAGCACAGAAGACAAAAACAGGCAGTCAGTGCCAAAAGGTCTTTAAGATTAACATGGATGTGTGTGCGTGTGTGTGTGTGTGTGTGTGTGCGAGAGAGAGAAAGTGTCTGTGTGTCTAATGTTTTCCTGATCTTTGCTGCGTCGGGACCTTGTCTAAAGCAGCTGCAAGGGCTTTCTGCCAGAATAACCACTCCTACTCCATCCTCTCTCACTCAGGCTTTTCATTGCCTGTTCAGCATCTCCAAATGCGCATGTTATTTTCTTCACTAATTCCCAGTATTAAATCACCTCAGTCATCTCTCTTCAGCTGCCCATTCGTCTTCTTTCCCTCAGACTATCTCTTCCTCCCGGCCTTTTCTCAAGTGTATCTCCTGGGCGGCTCCACTCTGTTTCATTTCTGGTCCATCCCTTTTCCTTTCTCCATGTTTTTTTTTGTCTGTTCCCAGTGCAACTACAGCACCCAGTGTGTTTTCATTATACAAAACGTTTCACTGTGCATGTCTGTATTTTCCTGCCCTAGAAAGAAACGTAAACTGAAACATAAAAGTACAGAACGTCACATACGGAGATAAACCCCCTGTTGCCGTCACCCTCACCCCAGGGTTACATAACACTGAGGGACAAAGGTGGCGGTGGGGTCACATGACCCTCAGCAGGTTGCACCTCAGGAATACTACTTATAATGTCTGCAGGCGTCTATACTTATGAGTACACAGTATGTTTCAAAACACTTTAACTGTTAGCAGAAATCTGTGTCAAATATTAACTTGGTTATGACTGCACTGCTGTAGTTAGCCCTATAGGACCGACTATCAGACCAGCTGCAGTTTGCGAGTGTACAGTACATTAAAATAAGGCCTTGCCCAATGTAAAACTAAAGCAGCGTTTCTATCCACACCTTTTTCGAATACTACAAACAACCCAGGCAGAAAAACGCAGAGTTCAACAAGTTTCTGTTGTTTGTTTTCACATAGAAATAAAGAAGCACTTGTTATTTTTCCAAGAAGGAAAAGCTGGCTCTTCATATCTTAATACCTTCAGGTTATCAGAAGTCAGGTTTTATCTGTTGTTACAGTGAAGCTGAGCCATTCAGTAGGCTAATTGTTCCAAACTTATAGCAACTGTGTTATGATTATTTCTAGATCAGCATAAATACTTTCCAAAATGTATCTAATCATTTTTATAACTGTAGGCTCAAAGCCACAATTTTGCAAAATGTCAGAAACAACCACAAGACATTCTGCAAAAACCAATGTCCCCCGAAAGTATGCAACAAATCCAGCTGCTTTCTGGTCCTCTGAAGTTTAAAATACCAGGAAAATGAAATATTTTTTGTAATCCAGAATCATTTCTTCTCCACAAAATGTATGTTATTTAAGGTACCACACTAGCTCTGTAACTATTACTTTCACTATCAATCTGTAAAATGTCTAAAATGTCAGAGCGGTGAAAAATGTTTCTTTAAGCCCATTCATCTATTGTTTTGTCAGATCATTATATTCAGTTTGCTGAGACAAAGAAAAGCAGGAGCAACAAAAGTGAGAGGCAGGAACTAGGCAGTGTCAGGTCATTTAGTCAGGTCAGTAGCTTTTTTATCGCATTTAATGTTTTTGACAAAATGTGTTCTTCTTTCTGCTCATTTCACAGCACAGCAGAGCACCTGATGGCACAAAGGTGCATTTATTAAATAGCCTGGGGCCTGACTGACTGTTTTGCCGTTTGCAGTTTGTTTTACTGTGATGTGCCATGATTCAGTGTTTCAGTGATCCAGTGGTGTTCTGGATTTGTTTTACAAAGGCTTAAATCACAGTACAGAATTACCCAACACTGAGTCTGTATTTGTCAGGACCTGAGTAAATGAATTTAATTGCAATGAGGTTTTGGCAGGAGAAGTATGAGCATCAGCATCGGACGTGAGAAGCGCCACAACTCTCAGTGAGTGGTGGAGCAGGTCAGGTTTGCTTTCATGGGGTGAAACAACTCCCAGCAAGCGTGGGACATGTCATGAATGTGTCTTCGCATGTTTCCATCCACACTGTCCATGAGTAGAATCAATCAGCCTATCAGAGTGAGAGAGGAAGAACCCGTTAGCCTGTGCCCATATCCCTTGGCCCCCCGTTTCCTGCTGCACCACCCCAACCCACCCGGCCGGCCTGAGGATTAGCTGCTGGTCACCCCACTCGGACTATTCTCTCCCCTGTGTGTCTCCCCATCCACCGCACCTCTGCCGCCTCAGCGTTTGGGCTGTTTGAACAGGAAGGCCCTGTGCCAGCTGCCTACAACAACAAGCCCACCTTAGTCACTGTCATCGTGTGTGGCTCCAACTCTGTGCATGTGTGTATGTGTGAAAGATAAAAAAGAAATTAATTATGTGGGAGAGAAAGAGCCGTGTGTGAGAAAGATGAAGTAAGAGTGAAAGTAATACAGTGGAGAAAATGTCACTGATGTGTAAAATGAGATACTTAAATATCTCAGATCAGAAAGTGACACAATAACAGATAATGATCGCACATTAATATTAGGCAGAGAAGAATGATTTTCCACCACAAGCAAGAGTTACAGTTTTATAGTTGTTTTTTTGGTCCTGTTCATGGTAGAAAAGCAGAGTTTGTTTGATTGTTGTGGTTTATTCAGGCTTAATTGTCCATTTACAAATAAACAGTGAGTTGTTGGCAGCAAAGAGGAGTAAAACCATTGCAACACGGATCCATCTAGATTTATGCACAGCAGACTTTGCAATATGTTTGTAACCTACTGTTTACACTAAAATCAAAATAGTAAATAGCTGAATGTGGACAGTCAGTATAGATTCATTGTTCCTACCAAAAATATGTCATGCTTGGTAAAATAAGATGTCAACATTCATTTCTTCAACATTACAGGCTTCATTTCACAGTTATTTCATGCAGAGTTGGTCAGTTAAAAGAGAAATTAACATTTTAGGTATCAGTCAAGATAAGACTCCAGCAATTATCTTTTTGTACTTACAAGAACATTGTTTTTTTTTTTTAAGTGTCAAAAGGACTGGATCATACAAGTCACATGATGCACGTTTATGGGCATCTTTGACTGTACACTTGGTGGTGCCTGGTAAATGCACATGAAACACAGGTTTTACGTTAAATTTTTAATGCCCAAACCAAAACACTCAAGTGACTCTCTTCAGTGACACAGAAAACACTGCACAGCTGTTTTTTGCAGCCTGAATAGCACCTCCGTGAGCAGTCGGTAAAACTGATGGAGTGCCTCCTTATGTTTTTACCAAGAAAATGTATGTTAAACACGTTTGCTGTAGTTGTATTTCAAGGCCATCCTATTTGACTTCCTATCTTAGCTGTGTCTGATCAGTCAGGTACAACCCAACCAGCCAAATGAATACCATGTAAGTGCATGCTGCAGCCAATCTCACAAACAGCTGTTGAAACCTCTGAGAGACTTCCCCCTACAAGCTCAAACGACCTCTTACCCACTCGATCTACTTCCTGCGTGGGGTAGCACACTGAGCCTCACTTCCTGTAAAAAGACACACAAACTTTCCCTCTCAATATTATCAGCATCAATTTGCCTCTTTAACAAACACTATACCTCCTTGTACAGATATCACTTGTGTTTGTTTGTGTCATTGTCAAACCAGTTGTTCGCAGCTATGTGTTCCCCACCCGCCTCCCCCTGTGTGTGTGTGTGTTCTGTGAAGCAGTGACACTGGGAACAGCAGCACTGGAGAGTTTAGGACCGGTTTGTGCACCTCACATCATAAACCACCCCCTCCCTTCACACTGACCAAATCCCTCTGTTATTACCACTGGCTTTGTGCAGCGAGGCCACAGCCACCTACCCCACAATGACAAATTAACTAGTCTGAACCAGTGAGGACCGGGGGCTTCAGCCAACAGACACACACACACACACACACACACACCACAGACAGCAACCACAGTACACACACAAACACAGGCCTGCACAAACATTCACAACCACATAAACACACTTTTCAATCATGTGCCCCAGTTCACACAGACATCACTTCTGCTGCTGTGATTCAAGGAACTTTTTCCTTTGCAGTCAGCTGTGCGCTCACACACACACATATAACTCACCAGTTACTGTATGTAAGTGCACAGCGCTGCGCCTGTTTGCATACGCACATTTACACTTGTATAAACCTAACTTATGTTTGCACCTCTCTGTTACGAGCTGCGACCTTTCCAGTCTTAATGAACTGACCCACAGGCGGGAGGAACATTCAGTCCGGAGAGCAGGAATGTTTACGTACTGTCTGTACCCACATAAAAACTGAGACGATCAGGAAGGCTTCTGAGCCTGCCCAGACACTCATCCTCAAACACATACAGTGAGTTGGCAAACAAGGAGTGAATGACAGCAACGCTTTCAGCTTTCATTTCAACCAGCACTAACCTGTGGCATTGCCCCCACTAATAATAAACACACTCTACATACAGTATATACAGACACCCACCCACTCAGTGCAGAGTGTAGCCACTCTTCAAATATACCTAAATAGAAACTATGACATCTACTGTATGTTTGACCCCAGTCAGCCCTGGGACCAGCGGCCAAAGGGCAGTAATCATTACCGTCTGCTGTGCATGACCTGAAAATACTTATGTATGTAAACTCCCTACAATCTGTACACCTATAGGCTCTGACCTTTCACACTAAGAACAACTACAGATGTTTTTGCACATCTAAACTGAGACACAAACATCAGAAAACAGCAGCTCTCTTCACACACACTGCTCTACTGGAACTGGCTGGTTTGCTTTACATTCCCCACTGGCACTCCACCACAAAAAACATGTCACAATGATGAATGATATGCACACTACACCATACCCATAATACAAAGCTTATGTGGATAGATGGATAGATGGATGGATACTTTATTCATCCCCCATGGGGGAAATTCAGATTGTCCTGCAGCTCTTACATTAACATAGACATTTCACTATGAAATATAATTAACAGTTAATACACCCAGTTAATAACATATATATATATCAAATATAAAAAACAGAGGGCTGCTGTTAATGATAAACTGGCACCTTTGTAGCATGCAAGTGCAGGCCTGGCCACAGAAACATGTTGATGTGATTACCGGAGATAAAGACGTCGATTTTCCTCTATCACAACAAAGCCTACATGTAGTTGCTGGTCAACTTTCTGGGAAGGCTGCTGGTTTACAAACAGGGCTTACTAAATTAGTTTAGCGTGGTTGTAATTAAAAGGGGCCCAACACAGGCACACAGAAAAGCAAACAAACATCCTAGTTTCCTAGAAGTTTTTGAACAACTCCAATGGATGTTTTCCAGAGGACATGCAACCAACCCCCCTGTTCCAAATCTCTTCCCGTCTGTTTCTGTACAATCAAACTCTACCCCCTGCCAACCCCATCTCATCCCACCCCATATATCCCTTTCCTCCGCAACCACCTCCCACCCTCTAGAATAAACAGATTCTAGAGGTGTGTCTCCTCTCAGCCAATAGCAAGCCTCTCAAGCTGTGCATCTGGGCCAATCAGAGCGACCGGCAGGGAGCAGCCGTCTCTCAGTTGTTGTTTTGCTGTTCTGTGTTCTCTGCGCGTCTTGAGGGTGATGGATGGAGGGAATAAAGAGGAGGTCAGGTATTAATAGGCTCCGAGTGCTTGCCCACAATTAGGTGGCGCGCTAATCTGAAATTCATTCAACATGTGACATATGAGCATAGTGTGCACACACACACACACACACACACACACACACACACACACACACACACACACACACACAGTATAACCCAAGCTCATAAACTGTAATCACATTGTTCTATCTACCTCCCTCTAACAGAGACCAGTTTGTTTCTCGCAAATAAATAAATAAATACATAATTTACATCCTCCCTGTACACACACACACACACACACACACACACACACACACACACACACACACACACACACACACAATTACTGGTTACATGGGGTCAGGAGGGTGTGGAAGGCTGGTATTAGTGGGAAGGTCTGCCAGCCCAGTACAAACAGGACACCTGTCAACAACAGCACAAACATAATTCTGCACTTTCCACAGCAACTACAGGATTTTTGCAGAAAGTCTAAATCAGTAATAGGAAAACATTGATGACTTGTTTTTCTCACTCTTCCCTCTTTTAGCCAAATTTGTGCAATGGGGTTGTATTGCACAATGAACAAACCGGAGTGTTGTTTGCAACTGCTAATCTGAAAGGCCTCAAAAGAGAAATCTTGAGTAAACGCAGCTCTTATCAAGAGGAGTGTAACCACTCCGTCCTCCTGTGATATCAGCAGGCGATAACAGAACAGCTCTTCAAAATAATCAACACGTCCTTTTTTTTTTCTTTTTTTTTTTTTTAGGAGGGTCAATGATGTGCATAGGTTGGATAAAAACTTATTTACCTCATTGCCGACATGAAATTAGAAGCAAATGTTAAAAATACATGCGCGGTAGAAGCACATGTCCATAAACACACCCATTGGCTGACTATGTGTATAGCAAACACACAAGACATAATGGGAAAACAAATAGAGCAGGGTGGGTTTTGCTGCGGGGCAATTCTGCAAAGAAAAATAAGCAGAGAATCCAGACAAAAAAAACACACAACTGACAAGAAAGTGACAGATGGGCAATACAGTAACAAAGAGAAACACTGTTTTTGTGGGACATGTTTACCTGCTAAATGCACTAAACGATATGTAAAGAATGGGGAAAATTTGGGTTATCTACACACCAAGTTATCTGCCTACTCAGCTTAATCTACCAGGTTTTAAGGCCAGTTAAGATTTAGTGCAGCAATCAGACAACAGCTGCAGCATTTAACCTCAATAAATCCTAGTTTGACTGACTTTCAGATAAAAATCGCTGCAGTTACATGCTAACATGACAATGCCATGCTGTAGCTGACTGGGTGCACATGTTTCCTGAACTGTGCTCAATTTCCTTTTCATTTCACTTATTTATTTGACAGGGACAGTGCTCATTAATCACCAGAAAAACAACACAGTCCTAGGAGAGTTTTTTTTTTCCTTCTCCTCCATCTTTCCTGGCATCAAGTAAGAAGAGGTGAGCCAAAGGGCCAGTTTCACTCCACTGACAGTTAAACCAAGCCAATGAACAGCTGAGCATGCCTTTTTTCAGAATAAGCTCCTGCGGGTCATGAGGGGCCCGGTTTTTACTGCCGATATGGATTCCTCTCTGTTTCTTGGCCTGAGGTTTGGTGAGGGGGAACGCTGATGTTAGTTTAGGGCTTACTGATATTTACCAGGACTTTATCTGCAGAGGTGAAAAATAGGGAGGGAGAAAAAAAATGAGTGGCTCAAGAGTTTGTGTATATTTTCTGTTGGTTGGCTGCCAACCTTTACATGCCTGGTTTCCTGAGGGCCTCAGAGTGTTTACTGCAACATGACTAGATGCCGAGAGATCTACAGAGAAAACAGACAAGGTGTGGCAGCCTACCAGCAAAAACCATCCAGGACCCAGATGGAGAAGTTGTTTTTGTCTCTCAAACCATCGATCTCCCTGTGGCCTAGATACTTCATTTCTCTCAAGAGTGGAGCCAAGCTACTTCCCTGCTATTCTTGTACGTCTAGTCTCACTAAAAGTTCAACAAAATCTCTACAACCGGCAAGTACTAATCATTTGATGTCTGACATTCCCTTTACTGGACTCATTTTATATTAATAATGTGTAAAACAGTACTTTGTCAGCATTCTTTCCTGCAGCTCATCATCTTTTTGCTCCTTTCTCTTCGGTCCAGTTGCTTTCTCAGCTCCGTTCCTTTCCCCTGTTTACCACTTCCACTTTTCTCCTACTCGTCAAACAATGGACTGCATTGTTTCCTAATATTTTACTTGTTCAGATGTCTTCCTAATGCATTCTCTAGACCTCAAATTAAACTTGGTATTTTCATCAAAGGGGTCATGGTTACTTTTAATGGGCATCAGCAGACTCACAGTAAGACTACACCCCCCTGACTGAAATGCTCTGATGAAGGTCTTGTGCTCTGTTAGGATCTATCTGATGTATTACAGCCGGAGCAGGAGCATGTAAAGGCCATATCACATTTACATTTTTGTTGGTCTGTGCCACCCAAATGTACAGATTAATTCTCAGAAAAGTCAATGAATGTAAAGTACCTAATAGCTGACCTAGAAATCCTACAGTTATTTTTACAAATGTTGCAACTGAGCTAATTTCTGCTGAAAACAGTTCCTGTTTTTCTGAGAACTCACAAGCACTCTTCAGTCATATTTCAGCCATTTCCCTCAAGAATTCCTGCATTTCTTTCAGTTAACAAATCAGATTAGGACACAATCTGTTCAGTAAACGACATTTAATATCAACCTGCTGCTCCACTCAATGACAACACTGACACAAATATCATTAAATGGAAACATAATAAATAAATAAATAAAGTCAAATGAACAATGTTGGTTTCAAATCTACTGTGTTTAATATTAGAGAAGAAAGAATTTGTGCAGACCAGCCCTGACCTGCTCAGATAACATCACATTACAGAGCGTAGTAAGTGGTTTAAAAACAAAGCAATACTCTCCACTCAAGTGTGCGGCATAAAAATAACAGGTTACAGTAAAGTAAAGGAAATAGACAAAAGCAAACACATTAAAACAACTGATAAAAAAACATAACCAATTAGAAAGAACAGAAGAAAATATAGTGACATTAAGTAGTATAACAGCCACTAACCAGAAACAACACTATTGCACACATTTGTCCTAATGCAAAATGACAGCCTGATGGTCCTGGTTCAGAAAGTAGTCTGTGATTCTGAGTCCAGAGAGCTGATTCTCCAGATTTCTGCATTATCTGAAGAGACAACCTGAGTTTTGCATGTCTTTCCAGAGGTAAAATGCATCTTAATCTTAATGCATCTTAATTCCATGTGTTTAAATCTCAAACAGCTTCCTTGAGCATTACCAACTTGTGAAAATGCATTAAACTGTTTCTAAAACCTTCTTCCTGCTATTTTAGGTCCAGCCAGATGTGTTATGTGTCACCCTTACACTGACAACCAAATGTGTAATGTTATCAAGGTAGCTACAGCCAACATCTGGAACTATTTAAGTGGATTATGGGCAACAAACTAAAAAATACTTGATTTTTTCTTAGAAAGGGTTATATGTCAGTGGGGGTCAACTTACAGAGGTTCTGCCTGACAAGCACATGATGCTTTCAGTAATGAGCCTCAGGATTGTCCCCTGATTCTTGCAAAACAAGTCAGTAAAATAGGACTAAACATGAACAGGAGATGCTATAAAAATGTGCAGGTGTTAGGTAATGTACTATCAGAGTGTTCTAGTTGTGCTTAGTTAAGGGGGAATGTGTGTTGTTTGTGTCAGGGAGAGTAGCTGGCCACACCCGGGGGTCTAATATATCCACATGGTATGATGGATGACAACATGATGTAATGGCATCTCTTTCAATAACTATGCTGGGACATGTAGTACTAGTGTGTGAGCATTAGGAGGGTAAACAACTCTCTGCACTTGCATTGCACCTTTGAGCTGAAGTTTCCGTTCAGTCGTGAACTTTAAAGCCGTTAAACTGTTAAAAAAAAAAAAAAGGGAACATCAGTGTTTCCTCTTTGACACGTGAGTCTTCTTTTAGTTGAGACACAAGACACAGGCATCTGAAGTGACCAAATCAACACACTGGTCTTTTACTGAACACACAAACACCTTCCACTTTTCCTCACCACAGACAGGCAGATATATAGCCTACAAATGAGACAAATACACACATAGGGGGGGCGTAGGGTGTCAAAAAAAAAAAAAAGGTTCCATCATCCCCCGATTACAGATTAGCATCTTTAACACGCAGGCATATTTTTAGATCATTTGTGAACTGGTTCTATTTGCATTTTGGACAGCCCATCAACATCAATCTCTCTAAAAACTAGTTTCACTTCCTGAAGGCAAAAAGATCTTGAAACATGCAAGAAGCCACCATAGCTGCAGTACACAGATGGCTGACCATTACAAGCAAAGATGCCACATTTCTGCTGAGGTCTGCGCCGGATTTCAAAAATGTTTTATCTGGGTGTGAATTAAGTGCTTCACTGACTTTCTGTCTCCAAAAAGTGGAGCCTGTATAAAAAGAGCTGAGTTATGACTCCAACATCACTGATTTGAGAGTCAGCACTTACACTTTACACCTCATTCCTAATCCAGTCTGTCTGAGAATACAGCTAACAATGCATCACTGTACTTAAAGTTTCTCACTATACTGTATATAGGCTTGTTTGTGTGTCAGTGTGAGTGAGTGTGTGTGTAATACCAAATAACCTCCAACATGAAGGTGCATGTCGAGATTTAAGACTGACACCATGCAAGGAAGTGTGTTTTCCTGCCCTAAGTGAACACTGAAGCAAACACACTCACGCAGTTTTTAAAAACACTGCATGTCAGTCACGCACACTAACACACAAACAAACACACTTTTCAGCCTTGGTTTAGCGCAGAGCAGCTGAGGTCAAAGGGGAACGACTGTGGGAACGTGGAGGTCCCGAACAGCAAGACCGTCACCATCCTGACAAACTGGCCTGTAACATAAACAAGCACACATACATCAGCCCGGGACAATACCTCAGAGAAGCGAGTACAAAGCCCCCACTGCTGCACACTGGGCCTGAAACAATACCACGTACGCTGAATCAACATCATGGCCCAGCCTGAGCCAACAAGGCACCAAAGTTTGGTGTGTCAAATTCGGTGAGCAGCACCACACCATGCCTGCAATGGGAAACAATCCATCAGGTGCTGCCACAGCAGTACCAAGTCTTTCCAACCTGGTTCAATGTACACAAGCCACTGCAAGCAGTGTGTTCAATTATTTTTCCAGATTATGTGTCTTTAGACTCATAAAGGGTCGATAAAATCAGAGCACAGTATTTATTTTTGAATCAATCACTGTTTGGTTTTGTAAATGAAAACTGTCCATCACATGTTCCCAAGCTGAAGGTGACGCCTTCATATTTCTTGTTTTGTCCGAACCATCGGAAATCCTCACATTATGGAAGCTGATATCTTTGCTTCATAAATCAATCAATCATCCATATTGGTGTCAAATATTTTTTGTCATGCTAATGCTCTTCAGCTACAAGCAAATTAAATCAATAGTGAATTGTAGTGTTTACCTGGACTCATACTGAGCTCCATATGAGTGATTGCACAATACTTCCTGAGCAGAGCACAAGCAAGTGGCCTTCTAGTATTTTGTTTGTGTATTCCAGCTGGTTGAGCCTGGTGCTGAGCTTGTGTGGTTTGTCTCCTAATACGGGCTACCTCAGGCTCAGGCCTGGATCCCAGCCACAGGGCTATTCATGTTTTGTGACCTGATCCGCAGATGCCTCCAAATCCTGCATGCTCACGGCTATAAATCCCTCAAGACATGTAAACACACACACACACACACTGACTCACATTCAAAGAAAGACAGATCAGCACACACACAGATAAGACACTAAAACTGTTACACACACACGAGTATACAGCTATTTTTGTGAGGACGCTCACATTCCCCCAGTCTTTCGCCATCACTACTAAATGCCTAACCTTTACCCTAACCTAAAGCTGATTCAAACCTGAACCCTGAAACCAGACCTCATCTGTGTCAGAAAGTGAGAACCAGCCAAAATGCCCTCACTCCCATGGTATAAAACTCAAACCAGTCCTCACACTGTTGTACAAGCACACACACACTGGATGAACGCCCAGTGACCAGGGCAAAAGGAAAAAATTAAAATCATGTGCAGCATTGCATGCGTTCAGCCCAGCGCATGGAAAATTCCCATCCAGCAACTTGAGAAGAGCAGATGCAGGCTAAACACTAGTGAAGAGCACCCTCCTGTGTCCACACAGGTGAACTACAGCTCAATATGCTGCAGGAATATGAAACCACTCAACAGCCCCACTCTGTTTCATCAAGTAAAAAGCAAAGCATTAAAGAGTAAGAGAGTGGCCGATAAAAGGAACACATTGATTTTTTCAAATGCTATATTCACTGGACTATAACCTTCATCATTCATTTATGAATTCAATCAAATTAATCCTCAACACATGGCATGCAAGTCAATAAATATAAGTGTCTGATACCAGTGGCTGAGGCCATGAGGCAAGCGAGGTGATATACAGCCACTTCTCTATGAGCAGGATTCATATTGTTGGACTGTGCGTGTGCGTGTGTCCTCTATGTGAAGAGACATATATAGAAGCATAGGTTTGGTTTCAGATGTGGTTTGAGGGGCGAAGGGGGGGTCAAAAGATATTTTAGTGTTCCAGTAAACCATTTTAGTAAGCCAGCATACACAATACCAAGATATGGAGCACTTAAACAAAATTCAGCCTTTGTTATTTTTATTTACGGTTGTGCTTTTCATGCTCTGCATCCTAATGTCTGCTGTGAAAAGGGGCCTTCAGCTTAGAATAGGTGTTAATTTGCTAAACCAACATGATTTCTTTGATATCTGAGCACCTATAGGTGCCACAGTTCCACAAGCTTTAGTGTTTACTGGCAACATTAAGTCAACAGAAAGGAGAGCTGAACATTTTCTTGCTGCAAAAAACAAAAATAGGAGCTAAAAAAAAGCAGCAGAAGGCAATAGTTAATAAATAAATTGTGAAGCTTAATTCCATATGCAAGTTAAAAATATCACATTATGACTTTTTACATGATCAGTCCCTGTTTCCCTCACAGAGTGCCATTCCTTTCCCACCTCCTGCTGCAGCTCTTTGTTTCTCTTGTCCACCATCTCACCTCCTCTCTCACTCCCACCTCCACCTTCTTCCACAGTGTCAGGGTGTGTGGGTGAGACAAGCTAAGACTGCAATGTGTGCCTGATCAGAAGGGAGACAGGCGGGACTGTGCAGAGGTAGGTTTCAGTGTAAGATGTTCTTAAGAAAAATGACATGACGATGGACTTATCTGTGTGGAGCTTTGATTTGGAGTGGGCTCATTTAAAGCTCGACCTGACAAAAATGATTCAAGTTGTGGGCCTGGCTGGTTTCAGGCTCTGAGGAGTGGGGTGCTAGTAGTTTTCCACTGAAGGCTGCTGACTGAATACACAGAAAGACAATGTTTGTTGCCCCTCCTCCAGCGTTTTCACCCCTTCCCCTGTTTACTCACAGCATTCAAACTGCTGCTTTCCTATGTGTCTTGTTCGACCTTCGGTGCATAGCCAACGTGCTGCGACACAACCTCTTTCCCACTTTCTTTCCTTTCCTACTCTTCTATCTCCTTCCCTCTCAGTTTCTGAATAGCATGGCCAGAAATAATCACAGACAAGTCAGCCCCCCCCCCCAAGTAACGGTGCCAACCAACCCACCCCATCATTGCACCTCATGCCACTGGTACCATGACAACTGCTTATACTGTGCAAAAGCCTGTACTCAACATTTACCCACCCGTCCCTCTGTGACCGAGATATACAGCCTTTACAGAAATAGAAAATAATGTCTAATAGAAAATCCTTTACAATGACCAAAGAAAAAGGATTCATCTTTTTCTTTGTAACAGAAATATTACCAAGATTTACGCACATGTACTAAAAAGGGTAACGGTGCTTTTTCATCATTTATTCAGGCTTGCAACAGGATTGACAGTGACCTAGTTGCACACTTCCCACATGCCCCCTCCTCTTTAGTCTTCCCAAGTCTGCAAGCGGAAGCAAGTTGCACAGGCTCAAAGGTGGGGGTCTCTCTGCAGTGTGGGATCAAAGCACGAGCTTGTGTGGTTGTCTGCTTTCCAAGCTTGTTTGAATGTTTTTTAATTCCTTGCAAAAAAAAAAATAAATTGTGTTTAATGTGCTAGAACTACAATTGCTACACAAACAAAGAAATATTACTACAGAACATATGTATAGCCAGTGATGGTTCCCATATTGATTATAAGTGGGACAGTATTATTTGGTAAAACATATTATTTGTGCTTTTAAGACCGAACTGTAAAATTAGAAAGGCTATGAATTTAATAACACAGTGTTTTACTACACAAATTGAAAAAGCAACAGAAAATGAATGACATCATTGTGCAGCTATCATTGGCTGTATTAGCATTACCAAGACCAAGACTAATCATACTACAACAGGCTTCAAGGAGTGTAGAAAAGCCTAAAGTGGACACAATATGACTGCATCTTAAATCATCGAGCTTAGTAACATCCAGAGACTCCACAAAGACACAGTGCCACTGTATCAGCACTGGTCTATCCTTCTGCCCAGCTGGCTGGCAGCTGTAAATCCACAGCTTTATTTCTATCACATCCTCCAAATCCACATTTCGCTGTACAGTTAGTGTGCCAAAGGTCACCGCCTGCTGCTGCTTTCTCCCCCCTCTCCAGCAATTTGTCTGCCCTGGTTTGAGCAGTGATCGCCCATAACCCAGCAGATCTGTCCAGACCACAAGGCTCTCTCTCCCCAGGTCTCCACTCTGTTTACACAGTAAGAAGAGGTAGCCCAGAGAGGACTGACGGCATGCACACAAACACACTCATGCCCAGAGCACACTCACAAAGAAACAGATGATTCAACACAAACATTCACGGACAACTGCTTATAAAAAGGACAAACCAAAAACATCCTGTCTTTATGGCAATTCTCTGAACTAGTGGTTTACAAGTGGACTTTGACTCTGCCTTCTCCGAAAAGCAATATTGCATCTGTCCACACTCCTGTCTATCAAGGTTGACAAGTTAGTTTATTTGGCCTAATCACAAGTGTACCCTCATTCAGACAGGCTGCCATGCAACACTGATCTTAACCCGTCAGAGAAAGTGGGGGAAAAAAGGAAACACAGATCAATGGTAAAGGAGGATTGTGGAGTGGGTGCTAGAGCTGAACACAGCTGAACATTCGATTGTTCAACCATACATACCTTGACAGATTCAAACCCTGAATAACAAAGGCCACCGTAAATAAATCAAACTTGGAAAAACAATAAGATCAACATCTGATACCATCTGTGGCCAGGAGACGCTCTTGGGCTTTCCATGTGGAGACAGAATTGTTTTGTTTGTTTTGCTTTTTCAGGGAGGAGGTCCAGATCAGGAACCAGTTGGACTTAATTAGCTACACACAAATGTTTATTACAGGGACTGCTGAGTCATCCTAAATGTCCATAAGTGGGTAAATCAGTAGGTGAAAACAATGAGGAGTAGCACCCACTTGAATCAATCACTGACTATTACTATTACTGACAAAAGAAATGATTAATCCTGTTTTTTTCAGTACTAAAAACATTGGGTCATAAAACAGTTTCAGTTTTTTTCATTTATCAAAGCTGCAAAAGAAGATGCTTGCTCTTTTGTACAAAACCAGGTAAACACATTGTTTCGCCCCAATGGACAAAAAAGCCTCGACAACACTGCATTATACTTGGTGGAACAAGCTGCAGCACCAACAAAATGAGATGCTGAAGTCCTGTAATGGTTATGACTTCAAAGATTTTTCTGTAATTCACTAATGAGGCTTTATCAGCTGAAGGAAAGTCAGTGGATTGAACTGAATCAGTTGATCACATGCAGTCAGAAGTTGAATCAAATTCAAAACGACGTTAAGTCCATTTGGTATTTATTGTGCGCACTTGGCTCCATCATTTCATTCCTGTAGGCTGTAGAATGAACAAAGCCTCTGACATCTGAGCAACACCAGTCTGCATCACAAGAAGGCTGATCTTTTCAGAGGACTTTTTATTTCACATTAGGGTAGAGGGCTAACACAATGGTGCAATTACCCAGCACAAAGAAACCCTCTCTGTCGCTGTCCAGCTGTCCAAGACTGGTTCCTTTTCCCTTCGCCCAGCGAGGGAACATGGTGACCGGAGCTGGGCGATGGACTCTGCCCACCCATTTCATTGACTTCAGAGAACAAACACTTTCTATTGTCTCGCTTCGTTTGTGTGCATGCATGTGCATATAGGTGTGCGTGTTTGTATCTAGAACATTTGTCTGTCCTTTCCCTATGTTGCTATGTGCATTAGAGCATCGATCAAGCTTAGTGAGGTTAACTGCTGTCAAAAGCCTGAGGATGACCTTCAGCAAAACTGCACAGCTAAGCGATTTCAGACCCATGCTTCTCGCCCCACCAGACCCTTACACAAGGACGGATTATGCGAACCTGACCCCTCCATGCCCACACACAACTATATTTGGCCACAAACCCGTAACCCTTAACCTCTGTAACTCACCAATATTGGAGCAACGTAACACCACAAACATGTGAGCCTGCAAACCCATCACAGCCTGTCCTGCTTATTCACAGGGTGCATAAAAAAGGCATCCCCGCAGACCAAAGAAGGCTCTGTGGGCTTATATTAAACATGTTTCTGACGCTCTATTTTGTCATATTGGTTCTTCAACTTATATGGATCTAGAAAAGCAATGACTTTAATATGCTTACTGGCCTGCCTGCCAGGAGTTAGACAGGAAGATCAATACCACTCTTGTATCTGTCAATGAAATGTAAGGATACGACCATCATCCCGTTAGCTTAGCACAAGGTTGTTTTGTTTTTACACTTGGATTAAACATGTTGAAGAGTGAGTCTTTATGCTAAGCTAAGCACCTGTTAGCTGTAGTTTCATATTGAAAAGACAGATATGAGAGTTATATAGATTGTCATTAACCGCCCTCTACATTACATTTACATCTAAATTATTACTGGATTTACTTTCACAGTTAAAGCTAAAATGCACAAAACATATTTTGGATATGCACATTATGCACAAACTAGCCGAAAACTGTTCCAGGTTAAACTTTTGCGAGCCATGAATGTCTTATGGGACATAACTGCTCCTCTTGAAGTGGGGGTGTGCCATGAGGAAAGGGCCATCTGTGTTTTTAAAGATTTTGACTTTAATCAGTGGATCTGCTCGAATTACGAGTCTGTCTGAGCTCGGGTCTCCTCACTTACCCCCTTTCAACACTGACAATGTGTGAAAGGGGGTATCTGTGTTTGTTGGGGTTGGTCTTCAACTGTGGGACCAGAACAACATCAGCTGCCACACTGGGCTCATAAATGCACCCTTTAGCAAGCCCTCTGTAAATGCAGCTTAGCATAATTCAAAAATACCAGACGGTGTGCACTGTGGTGCACTGCTAAACCCACAAAGCAGCTTTCTCCCTCTGTTATCTCCCTCTGACCCTCTCCTCCATCTTCCAAAAAGACCTTCACACAAATAGGAACAACTGCTAAACACTCTATTTCCTCAGAGTAAGAACCTGTCAGGGCACCAAAAGGTGTCAGGCTTGGTTATTTTTGTTATTAGAGGGCATGTTAAGTGGAGCAGGGCACAGCTAACCCTACAATAATGCTGGGATAATTCTAATATTTGGTTCTTTTCAAGTAATAATGACAAATTAAACTGACAAAACACAATAAATCCAAGATGCCTCAGCAACAGCATTAACCATGAAAACTATTACCCGTGCATTTATATTTATTTGATGTCTTGACTGGTTTTCAATGACTTTCAGAAAATATTTGACAACAGCACAAATAGAAAATCAAACTCAGATACATGCTGTGACTCGAATCCAAATTATACCCCACTACAGCTGCCTGGCACACCGATGGCTCTGGCATTGATTTTAGCTCATAATATTTATGTCAGCAGATGACAAATAACTAGTCAGCGTACTCCAACATTATTTAATAAATGATCACTGGACTATCACTCCTGTCACATGGGAAATCAACCACATCAATAAAATTACCAAATGAACTATAATGGCCGCATCAAGAAAGTTAAGACAAAAAATATTTGAAATGTATCAGTAATAAATCCAACTTCTTGGCTTGCTCTCTATAGTGCATATATGCAGGAATGTTTGCACATGTAAATCCTCTGCTCTTGCAATGTTTAAGTGATAATTAGTTCATGGCGTCTCATCATCTCATTGTCTACACTCCACTCAACAAACATGCATGGCTCTTGGTGAGGTTCTGACTCAACAACAGTGTTTGCATTGGTAATGAACATGTGAAGAAAGGAGCCCATGGCAGCAAAACAATATGAAACACACTAGTTAAGATGACAGATTTTAGTTTTATTATAAACAGGATGAATTTCCTACCTGGACACTCTGTAGAAGCCGAATGCATCGCTCCCTGACGTCTTCAAATGGACACCGCTTGGACAGCATGAGCAGGTGAGCCAGGATGTGATTCAGTTCACTGCTGGGGGGGCTTCCCGAAGCCGGGGGCGAGGGGGCCGGTGCTGGTATGGGCCCAATAGCCTCCACTTTCCTCATGACCTCAAGGTGGATGTTCTCCATGGCTTCAATTCTGGAGTTGGCATCCCGGCTGCCCAGGCTGTCCCATCTCCCCGAAGACTCCTGGTCCTGCATTTCCATGTTGTGACTTGGGACTAATGCTTGTTGTGTCTTACAACAGGCTACACAACAAATAACACATGACACAGTTCAGATTTATATCACAGTTCTAATTAAATCCACTCTCATCTATGAGTCTTTCATTTGTGTTGTTTTAGAAATATTTATAAAGCTTAATTTCTTCAATATCAAAGGAGAAATTGTTTATGGACAAAACAAGTAGACATTTTGAATTACTGTTTCTGAATAATTCTGGGATACCAATGATACCAAAAAATATGAATATGACTTTCCACAATGATCTAACACACTTATGCTGCATTTATATCAAAGGGATAAAGACTGTGTTTGACAGATCCATAGTCCTGTCACATCACCAAAGTTACCTGTGGACAAAATCCATTAATATTTAATTTATGAAACTTGCAATAAACGTAAAGTTGTTTGTTACCAACTTCCAGAACAAACTGGGTTTAAATGCAGGCTATTTACTGATGTTACAAGCCACAATAATCAGCCAAATAAAGTGATACCGCCATCTGTTCCTTCTGCCAGTGATAAAGAACCGAAGTTGGTTTATGGTGAATGACTTTTTATGAATTTATCTGATATTATCTGGATTAAAAACGTCCAAACACCTAACTGTTGGTGCGGTCCATTCAATCTCTCCCTGCCTTCCCTTCGTGTTAAGGCTTTCAGGCTGCCCGTTGACAAAGACACCTGGGAACTACAACAGAACCGCGGCAGAAACAACATTCCCACACACAAACCTTTCGCTGGGACCCCAAAACTAAAGGTGTCACCGTTAAATACTCACTTTATCCACATTCTTTGCTGCGTGTTTTCTGCTCGTCGCACCGCAGCACCGTCCAATAACGTTAGTCCCACAGAACAGACGATAGGCGGGAGCAGCTTCAGGGTAAACATTTGATTGACAGAACCGACTGGCCAATAAGGAGAGTGTTTGGTGATTCTGGGGCGGAACTCTTTGAATTACGGCAAATGATTGGTTAGGAGGGAGTTACCGAACTCTCTGGGAAGGGTTTATGGGAGTTGGATTATTTTAGCTCGGCGTGTGCTTTGAAAGAAAGAGATTAGGAACTACACGTCCCGTCATACATTTCGTCCCCAGCAGCCCCCACCTTTCTTGTTTATCAGAAATAACAGAGACATGCAGAAAAGCCAAAGTGAGGGATGTTGTGTATTTCCATGCCATTTGTTTTGTATTTAACCGCCTTTGTATTTAGGTAGACTGCCAAACTAAACACTAGAAGGATCGATCTCAGTTAACCAATACGAACACACACGTCAGAGTCAATGAACTGTCTTAAGTTTGTTGAAAATGATGAAACAAAAATAGGAATCTACACGAAATATGCATATTTACAAAAGGAAAACAACAGCAAAAATATTACCCACAGTTAAAAACGCTATTTCCCTCTTTGCCACATTGAAAACATGTCACCTTTTGCTGCATTTGGCTATGCAAATGTTTACAAGGTGATTGATCGACTGGCTAAAGACACTTATATCCTATATACTAACCTACAACAGTCTTAGTGGTTAGAAGAAATTGCATTAAATTGCCTCAACATCTGCGTAACATAAAGAATTCTAGCTTCCCATATTGCAGACCACAAACTGAATATTGTCCTAATGTAAACGGAGTCCTGGTCTGAGTTAGAGACCTGCTGGGACCCTTGAAGTCTTAAATTTTAAGTAATTAATCAAGACCATATACTACTAAGGACATATCAGGTAACATCCTCTGTATTTTGCAGGATTTGTATGACTTGTTTAAAGAAAATGGTCACATAAACTATGTTTAAGTGATTACTTCTTTAATAACTTGTTTTACCTTCATCCATATTATAATATATTTACAAAACAGTTTATTTCTAAATTTAAATCCAATACCTTTGCAATGTCTTAGATTTTTAATTGGTTTCAGATGAAGAATAAGTGTAGTATAAACCAGGGTGAGCATTTGTACCTGTTATGAGAGCTAGAACTTGCCAGCATGTAAATGCCTTTGAACATGTTATCTGTATGTCATTAGGTTTCAACATTTCTCAATTTTTTAGACTGGTTGTAGACTTAGCAGGACTTTAGGAGGAAGCAGGAAGGGAAAGTGTGATATATAGATAAAGATATATTGATTAGGTCCTATATTTGTAAGAAAAAGTTTTGACGACAGTATCCATACCAAATTTATAATACTTCTTTGTATTTTTCAAGTCATTATGAATATATATAATATTATTTGCCAAAAACCTTAAAACTACAAAAGTGCACAGTTGAGTGTGTAACGCTGGTCTGTCGGGATGGAAGAGGAAACATCGTGCAGGCGGAACCACAGTGAGCAGGGCGGCAAAGAGGAGGGAAATTTAAAAAGTCCGGACCACTTGGTGATGAAAACGGATTCGTTTGTTGAAGAAGTTCTTTAGTTTTATTACAGTCGTGTACAGTCCATCTACACCGTCTGAGAGCGGATCTGAACACATGATTCATTTTGAAACGAGTTTCAGACTCTAAATCACGGAATGGATGCTCATCACGATCAGGTAACATTGGCTATTCAGCCGTTAGCCGCTAATGTGGCTAAGACGTTAGCTTTGGCTGTTAGTTTAGCTAGCTAACTAAAGTTGTGTTTTTTTACGTTAATCTCACTTCAGATAGTTCGTTAGTGCTGCTCTATGCCAAGATAACACATTAGCTTAACGTTATTTGTAAATTACCCGGTTTGGTGTCCTGCTAACTTACTCAGCTTCAGCTGTTTTTCTTTGACTAACGTTGTGTTTGGGTATTGTCACACAAATCAGCCTGTTTGAAGAGCACATTCTGAGCTGTCAGACCTTTTGACAATCATGTTAATATCTGGTTTTATAGATTAAAAGAATAGTGCATAATGAAAATAATTTACTCCTCCTACTCTTCTTGCCTGTAGAGTTTAGACTCGCCCTCCAAAAACAGTTACATTGGGAGTTATTACCAACCTCCAGAGAGGATACTACCATTACCAAGACAGCTCGATTTCTCTGCACACTCATCCACTAGCATGGACTCACAGGTCACCACTCGTCGGGTGCCTCAGGCCAAACCTAACATTGACAGCAAAGGTACAGCCATTATGGCAGTTGGTTCATCTGCTTTTGTTGGGGCACGTTTGTCATCCAGTGACCTGGTTTGCTTTTCTGCTTTTGTTAACTTTTCTCCAGCTGTTGTTGATGCACTGAAGACGCTCCAGGAGAAAATCAGGCGACTAGAGCTGGAAAGGAAGCAAGCAGAGAAGAGCTACCAGCAGTTCTCTGATGCTCAAAAGCATCAGCAGGTCACAGCATCTTACACAGTGACCAGTCAGTCAGCTGAGACAGGGAAGTCTGGCAGAAAAGGTAAGGAATGAAGCATAACAAAGGGAATGGCCGCAGCACTTCACTTCAGAATTGTGATTGTTGTTTTGTTGTTTTCTTTATATTACGAAAAGTGCAAAATCTTTTATGTGGATGTTCTTAAAAGTTTTGTCTGTATTCATTATATCAGAGCTGGACTTAAAGATGCAGTCGGCAGAGGCTCGTTGTAAGGTTCTTGAGAAGCAGCTGGACTACATGAGAAAAATGGTTGAAAACGCTAGGAGGGAGAGGAATGTTGTCATGGAGAATCAGGTAGTCCAAAAGAAGGAAAAGTCATTAACAAACCCAATATGCTATAGAGAAAATATGGTCTGGCAACAGACTGTAAACACTCAAATGCAATAGAATGGATGGTTTTCAAAAGGATAACAAATGGTATTAAAGCTGAATCCCTTTATCATCTGCCTTCCATTGCTTGCTACTTCCTTCCTGTATGTACTGTTAGTGGCATAAATGCATGTCACTAAATAATCTCTGAGTTCTTCCCCATCAGGCTTCACTGCAGAACCAGCAGCTGAGCAGTTCAAACACCCAGTCTCAGCAAGAGAAATTGGAAAAACTTGAATTAGAATATCTCAAATTGAGTCGAACCCAAACTCTGGCAGAGGTAATGTGGCACTTCATTAGTCTAAATAATCACAAAAGGATTTATAAGATCATTATTTCACTGCAGTTTTTCTTTCAGATGAAGCTTGCAATTCTGGAGCAAAGATTAGTGAAAGAAGAGCATGAGCGTAAACTTGTGCAGGATAAAGCAGACGAGGTCAGTTCACACACACTTCACTTTCTGGATCCACATTTTTACACTGAATGCTGAATAAATAAACTATTCAGCTTTAATTTATTTGAACAAAGAAATGAACTTTCCCTGACTTTAAACATGCTACCATGCCTATAGCTGCAGAGGGAGTTGGACATCAATCTTCGACTTTCTGTGCCAACTACTGAAGAGACAAAGCCAAAGAAGAAAGCAAAAACAAGCATAAAGGTGGTTTTCTTACTGATAAAGCAATTAACTGCCTGTACTTAGCTGTTTGGTCATAGCGGTGATAACATCTGTCTTCTCCCTCAGAAAGCATCTAAACAGAGTGAGCTGGTATCACCAAGGGGCCCACGGCGCAAACAAATGCCCTTTGTTGCAGGAACGGTAAGTTAGTTCTGATGTTGTGCACTAACTCTAAAAACTCTCTCTGATTGTTTTTGATTGGTTTTGATTTCCCCCTTCTTCTCACAGTCAACCAGCCCAAGCCACTCAGTCCACGCCAACGTACAAAGTATCCTTCACATGATGAAGCACCATCAGCCCCAGCTGTGTGAACGAGTGAGTGTGCTGCACAAGTCTCGTTGTAGTGCCAGGAAAAGCCTCCAGAAGGACTTTTCTCCATCTTCGACTGCTGTGAAGAAGTCTGGCAGTCTGTCTGAGAAAGGTGATCAGTCACTGGGCTCTCTGTCCGACCTGCTCTTGGCTCTTCAGGATGAGCTAGGACAAATGAGCTTGTGAGTAAGCTTTTTTTTTTTTTTTTTTTATTGCACTTTTTTTCTTTTTGTTTTCACATTTAATAATTTTTGGTCCATACCTTTTTTTGGCCAGTGAACAGCAGGAGTTGGTGCGTCAGATTGATGCAACCCAACATCGGGAGCATAAGGAGGACCTGCAGAGTGAGCTGGAGAGGTTGGTTGCCAGGATGGAAGAGAAGGGAGCTCAGATCACTAAGCTTCACAAACACCAGCAGATGGTATGTGAGCCCACATTCAGTACAACCCAGGGGGATGGTGGCAAAGATGGCTATCAGCACAATTTCTTACCTTATAGGCTAAAAATGTTGTATGTCCTGTGTCTGTCTGTAGTGGCAGCTGATCTCCAACTCTGTGTTGATATTGTAGATTCTGATGATTTCTGCACCTGCACAGGTCCACAGATTGACCCAGAGCCAGCCATGTGCCAAGGACTACACAGGCAAGAAGCAAAGTGGGATCACGCCACCTGTTCCTTCTCCTGTTAAGGCTAAAGAGAAGGGAAAGAAAAGTGGGCCACCTCATAATAACTTGCAGCTCCTCAGGGAGACCCAGAAGCTCAGAAACAGCCTCAAACAAGATGATCTCACCTGGGAAACATGAGGTTCTCTCCAAGACCTTTCACTGTGAAGGCTCTGATCCCACAGCTGGATGAACCCTGGTTCCTTGCACTGTTTCCTTTCTCCTAAACAACATCTGAGCTAATTTTAGTTACAAAACGAAGGAATAAAGTGCTTTACGCAGAACTTATTAAATTGCTGATCATTAAACCAACTGAAATAAAAGCAGAGTCCTTCATAGAGTGTAGCTTGTGAATGATGGCTTACAAAATAATATAAAGTTCCTTTTTATCAAGCATATCTCTTCTCAAATGAAACATGTCTTTTTTAAATTAAATTTTAATTTTTAATAAAGCTGATCATCTCTGCATTTTATATATTTTTGTTCACATTTTACTTCTAACAAAATTGTTGGTCTGTAGTTCTGTTTTTGTTGTGACTTCACACCAACAACCAGTAGGTGGCAGTGCTTAGCTTATGTCTCTATACAAATGTGACCCTTTGGGCGTTTTGCAATTACATGTATTATAATAAGATGTAACTATAATGTTTCATGCAACATCAGGCTCCTGCTGTCTTGAACAGCCTGTAATCAAGATGGACCACATGCTCTGTGCACTCTGTGATGGCAGTGGGCTGGTCAGCTGACCACAGGACAAACGGATGTGGTTGTTACTACACCAGGAGGAGGAAGTGCTTTTTTTACTACAGGATGTCACACAGTCAGAGCAGCTCTGTTAAAGTCAGCTACGATAACTGTTACTCACAGATTCAGATAATATCAGATAATGCATGCATGTCTGGTACGGCTGAGGCGTTTGTATTTGCTCTCTGATGATGAGAAACCACACATGAAGCTGCCTGATAACATTCCTGCATTATCTGTTATACCAGGCCTCACTCACTGTGACAACAGCTCGTCATTGTTTTGATAAAGTATCACTTTTAACTGTAAAGCTGAGCTGAACCCCTCCCTGTTCCACAAATAGCTGAAGAAACAACACTGTGGTTTGTATAGTCATAGGCTGCTGAAACAAAGACTAAAAACTGATCATCCCTAACGGTTGGGTCATGAGAGAAGTAAACAGTTGATTGTTTTTGTCGCTTTCTGCATTCAGTTCATTATTTAACTGGTATCCTTGGCATGATGCAGAGTTCACTTCATGGTTAAATGGCCTGAGCTGGTGTATGAGAGAGAGGCCTAACCTAATGCATTGTTTCTCTGTGCTCCCATATTAGATTACAGAGCATGACTGGACAGAAATCAGGTTAGCTGAAGCAAGTCAAGACCCTTCGATGCCCACGTGTACAACATCTCCATCCCTTTCTATCCACTCTCCTGATCCCGTAACGCTGATGCCTTGTGATTCCACACCCTGCTTCTTGCCTGATATTGAATGGAAGTGTATGTGCAGAGAGCAGTGTATGTGGGAGAGCTGGGTAGGTTTGAGTGTGTGTCAGGCATTCTGGTGTGGGTGTGTGAAAGGATGCCTATAAACAGCTCGTCTCTTGAAGATATGCCTACATTCGAACAAGAAGTGCATTTATTGAGGGGTTCAAACAGAAAACAAGTTACATCCTCAGTGTGTGAGTTGGTGATTTAAAGTTGGCTGACTGATTTTCCACTTCTTAGTAAAGGGCCTATAAGAGGTAGAGCCTCACAGGGTCTGCCATGTAGCAAGTAAGTGCAGGGGGAAGGGTTGTTTTTAATTGACACATGAGGGAGAAATTGTGGCATGTTTATCCTAAAACCTCTCACGTGATACTGTCTCTCTCTCTCTCTGGGCCACAAACACACTGTGCACACACCTCATTCAAGAATGTTGTTGAACTGTGCAGACTATGTTTCTCACATGTGCACGGAGAGATACATATGCACATGCACGTTTATTTTAGAGCTTTCTGGCTTTGACACACAAGCAGAACCTTGCTGTGACCTTGGAAACTGACCACATAGGCTGTTTTGGTTTCTTTGGTTTTGTGTCTCAAAATGTCAGTGCAGTTGGTGTCTGCACATGACTGCAATAAACTCTGGACCAGTGTCCTTTTCAAGAGGTTTTGATTGTTCCATACACACAAAACAGCAGAAAATAAGAGAAGTAATATAGTAATAACATCACTGTGCAAGGTCTTTGCTTCCTCAGCTTACTGTTTACACATTATTGCAACAGTAACAATTATATACATAAAATAGTGTAACAGTCATTTCAATACTTTAGATACTTTAAGAAGTTGCTGATAGTATTTAAGTAACTGTATTAGTGCAGTACGTTCTCATGCTTTTACTGAAGCATTTGAATTTTCACTTGCAGCTACTTAGCTTAGCACAAAGTCTGTAAAAAAAACAAGCCTGATTCTGCCCAAAGAAATTACAGAAGTATATTTCCTGCATATAGCAGATGTCACAGGTAAAGATGGCTAGAGAACATGTTGACCTAGCATTAGCTGCGCACACACGCACACACTAACACAAAGCAAAGCCTGAACTTGATGCCATTTGTTGTCGGTCAACTGTAACAACAGCAGCAGGAGAGCACACCTGGCACTTTGGATTTGTCATGTAAATTAGCAACGACAAGAAAGTCACTGGCAGTGCTGTCACATGAGGGAGGCACAGGGAAATACAGGGATTTGATTAACAAGATTCAAACTTTATTGGTTTGAAACTAAAGGCAACACTAAAAAAAACAAGGCAGGAAAATTAAAGTTTTCGTGAAAAAAAAAAAAAAGGGAGTACAATATAAGCACAAAACACTTCACAAGGCATTGGGGCACCTGGAGTGTGTGAGTGGGTGGGTGGGGGCAAACAAGATTGATGGCCTGTAACACAACTGGTAAACAAAAAAGACATATGGCGGTGCAGTGTGTGCACACAGCAATAAAAGCCACGAGGCAAAGGAGGGAATCAAAAAGCTTTTTATTCATCGGTCTTGAAATTGAACACTTCAAGGCTAAAAACTGATATGAAAGCCTTCCATAACCAAACAAAAGTGGATTCTGAATTTTAAATACTAGTGGACAGAAAACAAAGTCATCAATGCAACAGTTGAAAATTACAACCAAAGTGAAGTTCAAGTTATTCGTCTGTTATGGAGGAAATGCTGCAGCAAAGAACACCAGAGGCCTGTGGTTCACAATGAACAGGTGAAAAGTTGTCCAGGCTGTAACCAGGTTTCCTGTATGTGAAAAATAGGCCTCTCATTAGCTGGTTATAGCAGCATTTAAAACCCCTATAAACTACTGTGCGCCGTCTCAACAAAGACCCTTAAATCGGAAATCGAAAAAACACACACAGCCTGGACAGCTTGTCACTGTGGGTTTGATCAGGAAGTTAAGGCTGAGCGTGACAACAGACATTTAAGCAGAATATGGCCTAGAAAAGCAAACAAAGAAAGTGCTGAGTCCCATTGATATTTGATAGGTGTGGCATATCATTTTACAAACTACAACTATATGTGGAAATTAACTGAATAAGGCACTTTTCTTTAAGAGGTGCAGGGGCTGAGTAACTTGTAGGACAAGCTGCTGAGAGGAAACACAATGGACATCTATTGGCATCCCTGGATACCAGAGGTGTTTTGACACACCATGACATCAACACGTGATGCTGGGTTTTTAAGGAATTCAGCCAGGATGTTGAAGAGATTCAGTGATCACACACCGTATCACTCAACCGCTGTGATTAAATCCCAAATACGTCTCTAAATGTGGGCGAGGGGACTCCTCAGCCAGAGAATGAACAAATGGGTGCAGCTAAGGCAAAACTCTGTAGCCTTCTCGCCATATATGGCTCTTTGGGCTGTAGCCTAATGCCACCAGGTGACTGTAGCTTACAGGTGTGGAAATGGTGAGCAGCAGAAAACATGTTATCCTAAATTATGCAAGCCAAAACAAACATATGGACTCAGAAATCTCTTACTATTTTGTGGCCATACAAAACAAGGTGATTTTTCAATCGTTATCTAATTACTATTCAAGACTAAATATTTACCAAGCAGTTTTTTTTTTTTTTTTGGCTAAACCATGAAAACATTTATAAAGACAAAAGTTACAAAACAAAGCTCGTCAGTGCAATACTCAATTTCCATGCCAAAACTGAGGACTTTGGCTTAATGCACACTTGTTTCAAGGCATTCTGTCAGCTAGCAATGGGCTAATCACAAATAATCAAGTGGTTTTGAAGTGGGTCTAAATCCTTAAGAGCATATGCAATGAGAGGAGAAAACCACAACCCCAAGCATCCAGCATGCAACAATTAAAAAAAGGCATTTAAACAAAACATAATTGACACTGACAAGCGACTACGAGCAAAAGGTTCTGATAAACACTCCTTCATTTAGCCTAGCCTCAAGTTGAAACCTAGAAGATAAAAAACAGGATACTGCTATATACAGGAGGGACAAAATGAAAAATAGTCACAGTCAGCAGCAAGCTAATTAGAGAACTTCAGCTCTAGCATGGCCATGTAGTTACAATCCTGCACTCATTTACATGAAATCAGAATCAAGAGGTTGATTTGACCAAACCAGCACTCAGTCACAACATTTCTGCCCCCAAGCATTCTCCAATACTCAAGTTATGAAATTAAGCCCAACATTTTTGCCATTTCTTTAAAAAGTACACTGCCAGATTTCTGGCTCCTAACAGTGCTCAGAAGTTTCCTAACAGCTCACTGTTTATGTTTTGAAGTGGAGTCACAACTGAGTTCAGAAACATGACCCAGTGAGATGGCAGGACATTTGGGAGCAGTACCAGGAGCTGCCAACAGGGCAGTGCCTTTAAAAGATCTATATATATATACACAAGATCACCAGCTTACAGGCACTGAATCCTGTCCTCTCTATAGAGATAAACCTCAACGGCCCTCGAGTCACTGCGAGCTATTGTATTCATCAACAACAGGCTCTTTAGTCCAGCTGGGAAACCATGGTTCTCACTGCAATACGGTTCCTCCTCACGAACACAAACTAATGACAACGAACCTCGGCCAGGAAGAAAAGACTCATCCTCTTCCATTTCTCTCTTTAAGTCATACTGGACATTAAAGGCACTTCACTGCTATCACTGACCACATCAGGAAAGGTGCACATCATTGTCTCTACCTCCTCATTCTCTTATTTTATACATTATCTAAACAAACATTTCTGAAATATTCTATAATCATTCATTTTTGCCCTTTTAGATTAAGGAAGGGTCAGCTCCACGTTAGCAACCCGAGTGGGTAAGATTTGACGTCAGTAAGGATTAGAAATAACAGCTGGGGGGATTCATGGTGGGGAAGTGAATTTGATATATGACTTATTGCATTGAACTGCTCTACTGGCAGTTGGTGTTTGACTCTTTTTCTTAACAACTCACATTGGGCGGAAAACACACAGCACTCCTAAATGCCAAGGGAGACACCCATCAAACACTGTTTACCCGAAGAACTGCTATCGTCTCAGTCTGACGTCAGGTGATTGGGTGTTGCTTTTATTCACTCGTTAGTAACCCCACCTGTTTTACATCATCTATGAACACATATACACAATAAAGCTGCATTGGGGGGGGGGCGAACCTGCTCACGACTCAATGAGTTAAAAGCAACACTAAATCATCACAGTCGTCATGTGTAAGAATAGCTGCAAACTCAAACAGTGTTTCCAAATCTAGATTTTAAAAAAAATGCTGCAAACGCTACCACACTGCAGCTGTACCAAGCAGCAGCAGGCAAGCCTGTCTGTATACATGACCAATACAATACCAATACCTTTTGTGTTATGTATTTAGTTGAGGAAACCATGAGGAGAGGGGCTGTTAATAACACAAACCCCCTCTATCTGATGAAAAATGGTCTTGCAGGGTTGACTAACAACATGGTGGAGGTGGAAATAGCTACTACATGATGAAATCCATATGCTCGAGGCTGAAATGCCACATCACTAGAAATCTGTTCAGTGTACAAGTTGGTGCAATGTTAATTATCATACATACAGGCATGCATGGGTGCTCTAACGCAGACTACAACAGCAGCAGCACTAGATCAGGCCGAAACCTGGTGCAAACATCCAAAAGAAGTGATGAAAACACTGTTTAAGTCTGTTGTGATGAGTGTGTGCTGAGTGGGGCAGGGTCACTGGAAGGTTCTAGTCGGTGGAGACCGGGTTCCGCTTCAAAGGGTGTGGTAGTTGCGGTCCTTGGACTTGCAGAATTTGTAGAGGAAGAAGATGACAGCCTGCAGGCCCAGGACCAGCACTATCCCACCGATGAAGCTTGCGGCATCAAAGGTGGAGTTCTTCTGAGGCACAGAAGTGGGGTTGATGGGTGTGGTTGTGCTGCTGCTAGCTGTCAGAGAGAAAGAGCCCAAAGAAGAATGAAGTTCCTCCTGTTTGTGTACATTACTCGACAGATTCAAACAGTCTCTTACTTACTTGTAGAGGTGGAGCTGTTACTATGGTGAGTGGGGACAACAGTGGTTGTATTGTCTGTTGTAGGGTCACAGTAAAAAAAAACAAAAAAAAAATGCATTAGTCTTTACAATACTCATTATTTGACCTGTCTGAAGTTGTAATCCTCACAGCTTCATTTGCTGCTGGTTGACTTGGCAGCACCCATAGCACCAGGGTTTGGTTTAGTAATACAGCAAATAGCGTTTGTCAGAAAACACAGCAGCAGAGCAACTGGTAAATCTACCGCGCAGCCACACAGCAGCGTGTTGTTTTGCATGTGGCACAAGGAGTTCTCTTTACAAACAACACAGCACAGTGATGTTTGCCAACTGGCCGAGGAGGCAGAGATGTGCAGCCTATAACTCAAACAACGCTCGTCATCACTGTGGCTGCTGCTCCCTGTGCTTCCAGTCCCTGTCTGAATGATCCGCTGATGAAAAATGCTGAAAATTGCTGTTGTCTTGTTTTCTATGCACAATGACAAACAAGAAATGCACCCTGCACTAACTGCAGTGACAAACATTTCCTGTGAGCGCTTCTAAATAAAAGCCCCTCTGTGTTTCACCAGTTAAACACGTCTAATAGCTACAGCAGGAAATACTGGGTTTAAAACAGACGGGACAACATAGACTCCAACAGGGGGTGGCAGAGGGGTTTAGGAAGGGGTTACCTGTGCTGGGCTTTGGGCTGCTGCTGTTAGAGGTGGTGGTGACAACAGGGGCAGGGGTGAGAGTAGTCGTGGCAGCAGAGACAGATGAATTCCCGGTTGGTGTGCTTTCAGTAGCTAGACAGAGAACCAACACCGAGACAGGTTGTAAGGAGGAAAGCAAGCAACACCCCCCAGACAACAAGGTCAGAAAATGACACAACTCGTTACTTCTCAAGTGAAAACAACGATCTACACCTTAAGTCTGTTTGACAAAAACAAAGACGACGGGTGAGACCAAGCTAGAGACTGAGTATTAACTGACACCTTAGTTAGCTAGACCCAAACAGAACCTGCAGAAAATAAATAGCAGTAAACCTCAGAAATGTGATTTCTCTTTATAGAGTCTGCTGACTCTCTTTGGGTCTAAAGGAATGTGTTAATATGAAATGTTAATTTCTCACTAGGACATTCAGAACCACTACCACCACCACACTTACCTGAGCAGCTGGTGTTGCTGCAGGAATCATTTGCTGTCACAAGAGTCATGTTGCGACAGCCGACAAATGCTGAAACAGACAAAAGTGCCATTAATGAAATTCCTGATTAATGTTTTAAAGCAGATCTCAGCATTAACAAGAGAAACGACCTTTATTTGCTCATTTTCAGTTCAATCCTGACAATGTTCTTTTGTGCTGACAGCTGAGGAACAGTTTGTATCACTGAGGTCTGATCACACAACTGTGCATAGCTACAGACCTCCAACACATAATCTCTCATCTCATCTCAAGGTCCTGTCCAAATGTTCATGTTTGCACTGAGCACGCAGCTGCATCTAATCCTCTCTCACTGACTCTGTGCATACAAAAGAATAAGCAACATATGCAGAGAAACAATGTTCTTTCTTTTTTTTTTTTAAATCACCTGCCGCTCAGGTGCGGATCCCGCAGATCCTGCTGCCCTCATCATAACAGTATATTATTTGAAGTGGGGCAAGTCTGAAACCTGTTTTGCGTGCATTTCTTTGTCACTTTACCACCTCAGCACTGTAGCTGCCAATTTCAGATCCAGGCTCAACACAACTTTTTTTGTTTGTTTTGTTTTCTTTTTTAAATAAACAGCCACAGAGAATGAACAGAAAAAATAACAAGGGCCAGCAGTGGAAGACATATTCAGATTATTTACTTCATGTAAAAGAAGCCTATTCTAAGTGAAAATCCATGTATTATATTTTATAAACTAGTCAAATCTTTTGCATTTAAAATGTAACTATTAACTACAAATATTAAAGGTTTTTCTCTCAATAGACAAATAAAATAAAGTGAAAATACAAAAATTTCAGTTATAATTGCACTTGAGTACATTAGTTGATAAAATGGAGTAAGGTAAGACTGGAGACATTTTCATTTTTGCGTGTGTTCAGTCTGCTGACTCATAGTTTGACCATCTAGGTGTATCCTCTTCCATTGTAATACAATTACTAATTAACCAAGACGGGACGGGACTTTGTCCTGCCGTAAAGTCCTGCTTGTCCCAAATACTGCGACCAGAAATCCAGACACAGACGCAGCGATGTTTCAGTAAGAAGAGTAGAAATTCATGGAAAACATTCCACTTTTAATCATCTACAACAGGAGTAACTATAACAAGATGAAATCAGCTCCTTCAGCCTGTGTCACACAGTGAGGAGCTCATGAGTCATAACTGCGAGCACCTTGTGACTGCAGACTCTTCACACCCAGCACAATCGCATTCACTTTGCTGCTGCTCTCAACACATTTCACTGCAATCTTAGCACAGATATCCACTTTGCAGGAAGCAACTTGAAGAAAAAAGCTTGTTTCAAAATTCCTCCATATATATATATATATATATATATATATATATATATATATATATATAAAATTTAAAAAAAGACTTCAATAAGTTATTTTCAATTTTAACAATATATTTGTCAAATCCTAATTGTAAATCTAATAGCCTGGACTATTTGTTTGATTTCAGCAAAATCTAAAAGGGCTAACCTTGAGTTTTGCACCACTTTCAGAAATATTAGCCACAAAAAAGCCAAATCTTTCAAAACATTAGTTGCAGCCTCCTTATGTATGTAACCATAAAGTCTTCTTATTCCAGGACATATTAGCAGCTGAGGAATACTTTGAATTTCCACATGGCATGGCTGCACTCTGCCTTCACACATCTCAGTCCGTCCTCTGTGGAGTGCCATTTTACAGCTCTTTATGATTTATCACCTCAAGTAATACGGAAATGGAAAATATTTCCCATAACACTTCAATAAAGATTCAATCTGGTGACAGACGAGGTCATCAGAGGCCTTGGACCTTGACTCTCTATGGCTGACATCACGACTGTATTTGTTTATACAAGCTTATGAGGGCATTATGTTCCCAGATACAGGAACATCAATAGTGGAGGTAAACCTGTGGTGGTGCAACTGCTGTAAAACGCCGTCCTCCATCTTATTTGGGTGTGCGGTGATCCAAACCTAATGACTCCCACCAGATAGATGCCCTAAATTACAGATGCATTAACTGTAACTGTCAGTAAGCCTGCAGCCATTGTTGCGAGCATCTTTTGTCCGTCTCCAAGTAGGGACAAAACTGACTCACATGCTTGTGTTAGATTTTCCACAGCTCACAGGGCTCTGTTTTCTGCTGCTCATATCAGGCCGTGCATACAAACAACTACCAAATGGCTGCTCTGTTCTAATAATCTGTCTGTGTGACGCCTAATGCAAAGTTTCTGTTAACTGTGTCACAGACGTGCTGGTTAAATGATGTGGTTATAATAGAGACCAGGGTTTTGTGGTGTCTTGAAGCTGCTTCTCTGTGCCAATGAGCAGGAAGGGATTGGAGCACAAAAAATCAGTTGCTTCATATGTTTTAACTTCAAAAAGTTAAACTTTTACAGCTGGAAACTTAATGACTCACCGTCTTTCAAACTGCGATTCAGCTACGTCAAAGATTGAGTAATTTTGTAAGTGTTGTTGTTACTTTTCACACTTTTTCATTAATCTGACACCATTTTCTGTGTATAATAAACGATGTGGGAGGAGGATTTTTTCCACACCACGAGGTCAGAGGGCCGTTATCTCGCAGGTAGCTGTGAAACATAGGACTGTTCTCACCCTGTTCCAAGATAGTGACATCAGCATCACGAGGTCCGTCCACACTTTGCTCCAGCCAGAGGTGTGAGTGAAAGACTCAAGGGCTCATCTTACTACAGAAAAACCGTCTCTGGGTTAAGGGGACTCAACAAGCTTTGTCACAGACTACAGCCTGTACTTAGTGGAGCTGCAGAGCTCACATGTACACGTGTAAAGTTTTTGAGTTTCTAAACACTGGACTGTAGGGAAACGCGCCTCTGACGCCAAAGGCTTGTTTACACAAAATCCCTAAACCAAAGATAAATCTGGTAATGACAGTGTGGTAGGCGTCAGCACAGTGCGGCAGCGTGGTTACACTGAAGTTCAGCAAGGCCTCCTCAACAGTCCACAACTGACCTTTCCGGTTTTTGCTGAGCTCATATCAAATAGGTGACCCATTCTTGAGCTTGTGGAGGGCTTTAGCTGTAGGCTTATTGTGTGTGTGTGTGTGTGTGTGTGTGTGTGTGTTCTCTGACAAGTGAAACTGTAGATAAATAGTTTTTCTCTTATTTAAACCAACATCAAACAATAGAAAAATATCACTCCAATCTTTTGGAAAGTTAAACATATGTCAGTTAACGCTGAAATAATTACGACCTCAGCAGGAGAAGAGATCTTGTTAAATTTTCTGTCAGTAGGTGGAGGCTGTCTGTTGTTTGCTCCTGAGCGTTTACTGTAAATGTAAAGCTGCACTGGTTTATCTTTCTTGAGAAATCCCACGAGCTGAACAGCCGTCTGAGTGCTGAGCAGAGGTAAGTAACTGTCATCTTGCCCGTCCTGTCCAACCACTTAATAGAGCATGATGTAATAGTGTATCATTAAAGGGCGATTTTACATTCACAAACCAGAGGGGGTGGGATCAGCTAAGCTCAAACAGCGTGTCCTGGAAAGAATCAAAGCTTCCCATTGGTGACGCTGTCACAGGTCAACTCCCATGTGAGGGCAAATATCGTCTAGTCTTCGCGCCGAGTGACAAGTGAAATATAAGACGGGATCGCTGCTCATTGTGAACTGCACCCGAGGGATTATCAGAATAACAAGGCACATGAAACCTATCTTCCCATCCTATCTTTGCACTCTTTCCTCTTCCTTCTGCTCCCCATCATGAGGATATTGCAGACTTCCTGCCACACTTCCCCTCCTGTTCATCTTCTTCACAATCACTAATAAATATCTAACGAAACAGACTAAATCAAACACTGGAGTGAGGCCCTCCGGGGCAATTTGGTCAGTGTCACAACACTTTTTTCCCCTTTACGAGGATCAGGTGTTAGGGATCTACTACAGCCTCAACAAAGCCTTCAGCACAGTTTTTATTATAACCTATGACAACATTATGTTAACTCAACATCTGTAACTTTATGTCCTGACACTGACAACAAGAAAACAACCAGCTCCTCTCCTGACTTGTTAGAAAAACACAAACCACAGCGAGAGCAAACAGTGAACGGAAAGACGTTGGTTGAGTCAGGAAGCAATCTGTCATGCGGTTTTGAGTATTGCCCCTCCTTTTTAACCAGATAGTGCATATTTCTAATCAGGTTAACCAGGTCAACTAGCAAATTTCCAAATCAGGATGAAAGAGACAACTGGTTATAGTGCAGCGATCAAACAGCGATACAGAGATGTGGGCAAACAGCAGCACAATCACAAGATCAAAATGAGAGTCAAATATCTGGCACAACATAACAACTATAGCTTTGACTCCACAGCCTTGTCAATACTCTACAGTTCATTTATTGTAGTTAGACACACACACACACACACACACACACACACACACACACACACACACACACACACACACACACACACTGCAGGTCTGGACAGTGTTGCCAGATAATTACGATGCAGCTCGGCCTTTAGGGAAATTGAAATTACATCATCTGAGAGTCAACATCCACTGCCATACATTCTCCCTGTACCCTGGAACCTTGTGTCCAATACGTTCAGCTGTCTGGACCATTCAGGACTCACAAAGACCAGTCTGTGTCTCTTTGCTCCACAACCCAACACACATTTAGGACAGATACTCACATGATGTGCAATTGACCCAAAGACAGTCGGTGGTTACACATGATTCACAGGTCAGAGACGAACATCCATCTGCAAAGAAGAGAGAATCAGGTTTAGAAAGGAAATGAAACTCTCCAAGTGGTGCTGCTAAAAAAAAAAAAAGAGTCCCACTCTCAGAATAAATCTTTTTTTGCACAAACAAACACTGCAGCTGTTTGAGCTGTAAGGCTCTTACATAACAAGTTGATCTGGTCCCTGATCAGCTGGCTCAGCCTCCACAGCTCACACACAATCACACGAAAATTGAATTTAGACCATTTAACCTCAGGGTAGTGATGTACCCGACAGGCCCTGCGGCACAGGGCCGACTAAAGGACGCACACAGGCGGATCAGGCTAGCCGCTAGCTCGGCACCCAAAGGTCGCAAACTTACCTGGGTCTGTCGCGGCTGATGCGCCGACCAGAGCCACGACTACAGCGCAAAACACCGCCTTCAGGTACATGTCTGCGGCCAAATTACTTCTCCGTCTGCGCTACGGGGTTTGGAGACGACGAGGAAGAGACTTCGGGGGTTTCACGGCTTCCGGACCGTCTTGCGTTTCTGGTCGCTCCCGCTGCTGCTGCTGCTGCTGCTCGCTAGCTCGACACTTCCTACTCGACAGGTCATGTGGCAGTTTTTACTGGGAGTGGTGAGAAACCAGTCCAGGTCATGAGCTGGGTACACGTCACACCAGGCGGGAGAGGACTTTCTCCATCCAGCTGCCTGATTGGCCCGGACACAACAAAACCTGACAAACTGTTCACCTGTGACGCACAACGCTGAATAATTTATAGGCTAAAAAAAAAAAAAACCCCTCAGTCAGTGGAAAGTACTACTCTAGTACTGTACTAAAGTATTATTTTAATATGTAGTAATATGTAATGTAATGTGTAGTATAATCCTAAAACTTTGTAATTACCCAGCAAAGTACTTCAAATTATAAGTATAAGGTATTTAACATTAGCTCCATGGATGAACACAATAATACATCAGTAATTATATTCCAATAATAGAAAATACATCGATGTGAGAGTACTTTTACTTTTGGTACTTCAAATGTATGATTTGAATGTAGGCTTTTTCTTGTAACAGAGTATTATTACACTTTGGTATTTATACTTTTGTAAGTTTAGGGTCCCAGTACACCTTCCACCACAGACCAGAGTGTTGTATGATTAACACCTGACATTTTACAAGGTACAGTTTAAAATGATGCCAGGAAAGTAAGTGTTCAAAGTCCAGCCTGCACAAGCTCCAAACAGTCTACATGAAAATAAGAAATGTTACTGTCTATTTGATTTCATCCATAGCCCTCATAGCTCAAAATCTTACCAGCGAAACGTCTCAATGAGTAGAAGAGATAATGAATTAAAGGTACACTGGCACAGACATGGTACAAATGTAAGTTTTGCTTTGCCTCACCTACTGTTGTAGTCTTATTACATAATAGAGAAAATAAGGTGTGTAGTACCTTGATCATAATTAGGTTTCTGCATTATTTAGTGGAATCATATCAGTCCAGTACAGACTGAAACACATATAGATAAGATAAGATAAGATAAGATAAGAAAACCCTTATTTGTCCCACAATGGGGAAATTGGATTGTTGCAACAGCAAAGTACAAATACACAGCAGAGTGCCAAAAGTAGCAAAGAGGTAAGATAAATAAATTAAAAATATTTAAAAAATACTAAGTGGAATAAAACTAAAAAGCTACAAAAACTATAAGTGTGTACAATATGTGCCTATGGGTATGTACAGTATATGGACATTGATGGGTAAATAAATAAATACCAGGTAAAGTGACCACAGTATATTGCACTGATGGTGATTTACCTTAGTGTGTTGTGTTTGTATTAAAGCACCTGCATAAGTTTGTATGTGTATGTGTATATGTATGTATATGTTGATGTAGATGCAGGTGTAACATGTATCTTATGTTTATTTTACTACATCACAAAGATTGAAATCATATTTAAAAAAGGCAGCGATAACAAATGCTCAGGAGCTATAGCTTTAATACCCCACAGTCTGTAATTTTACATTCATATTTGGGTCTTTCATTGCAAGTGGGGGCCTCTTCTAATCTCCTGAGGACGTCAACACCTTCAACCACTTGTCTATAATAAAAAAGACAAATTTTAAAACAACTATGAGATTATAGACAATTATTAGACAATCATAATTCTGTAGTTATACAAACCCAAAAGCAACATAGGCCCTGTCCATCCAGAGTGTTGGCTGCAGAGTGATGTAGAACTGGGATCCATTTGTGTGGGAACCCTTATTGGCCATTCCTAAAATGCCTCGCTTAGAATGGGAAACAGCAAAACTCTCATCTAAAGGGGAAAAAGACACATGTTCAAGTTACCAACTAATATACAGCTTTGCACACTACATTCTCATGGGAGAGGCCGTACCTTCAAAAGTTGGTCCATAGATGGACTCGCCTCCATTGCCTTTACTTTCCAGAGAAATATCTGCAAAATTGAGAAACAGATGACTAGACCACGGTGACACTGCAGAAAATCATATTACAAGATATTTTTCATTCACCTCCTCAAATTCATGACATTTTGTGCAAAAATTTAGGTGCATTCCTGACCTAAGCTATGGTTGGTATGAGTGGATATGATGGCCTCTCATGTATTTATGTTAAAAAACATTATCATCTTTAAGATCTGACCAAGATACAAGTTAAAATCTGTGTCCAAATTACCATCTTCATCTAGGATTTACAGTATATATGCCATACAAAGATGACTATACAAACCAGATTATGTATTTTTGTTGCACTTTTGTTTTTACGAGCCACTGAGGACCCTACCTCCTCCTTGCACCCAGCCACTGGGCACCACACGATGAAACAGAGAGCCCTTGTAGCAGAGAGGGAGGCCGCTCGGTGACACTCCCCGCTCTCCTGTGCACAGAGCCTCAAAGTTCTTTGATGTCTTTGGACACACATCTGAGAACAGCTGAGGAGGGAAAAGACAATAAGTCTAGAAAATATAAAGGCAGATTTGAAAAGCCTCAGAGATGGTGCTGTGTATGTAAATACATTAGCTCACCTCAAACAACAACCTCCCTGCTGCTTCTCCTGCTATATCCACATCCATGAAGACAAACCGATGCTTTAACGAAAGAAAGGTTGTTTATTTGTTTTATTTATTGTAGAAATTATATCTGAGAAAAACTCACAAATAATTGATGTTTAAGAGTAGTAATATTCAGCTGTATGAATGACTTGACTGCAAACTAACCTAAAAAGTTGCATATCAATGAATAAAGTATGTGTTAAAAATGTGTAGATGCCAAAGACACCACAGAAGCAACATGAACCTATTATGGACCCACATTTGTTACCTCCATGTGTTATCTTAATGTGGTGTTGACTTGCCCCAGTTTTCTGGAGGTGTTTGGTGTAGCAGTCCTCAGTGACAGCCATATAGAAAGCCTGCGGGCGACTGAAAGCAAAGCCCCAGTGCTTCTTGGCCCAGCTGGCAAGCTCCTTCTCGTTCCCCAGAAAAAGGCCGTTGAGAAAGCACATCAGGCTGCTGGAGTACTGCCACACTTCACCACGCAGCTCCTTGAATCACAGGTTTTGGATTACGGATGTGGTGTGATTCAGCATTTCAGAATAAGCAACATGTCAAAGTACAGTATATTATATGGTTGTGTTGGTGTGTTTTCTGTATTTTCCTATATTCCACTATAGGCATAGCTACTCTATTTGTGACCACTTACTCTTTTCTTGTTGCACAGGTAAGAGTGCCAGTCCAGTTCGAGGAGGGGTTGAGTTTTTGGATCCATGAATGCCTCAGGAAACTTCTGCTTTAGTCCCTGTTGTGTAGAGTCAAAATATAGGGTGCTGGTAAAGTTCAGGTGGAAACCAGTGCCTGTATATAGCTGTAACTATAGACATACAAAACATATGAATCACATTAAACTACAGCTCTGAGACAAAATAAATAAAGTACTGGTTCACCTCGGCAATACTTCTGGCAACATGGAGATTACGGTCTTTAATTAAGCCGACGATTTCTATACGAACCTTTGGGTTCATTGCTAAAACAAAGCGAGGACCCAAAAATTCAGTCCTCAGTCTGTAAACAAGAACCTCGTATCCATAGCAACAAGCATTCGCAGGCGCTTGAATATGACGTGTCATTTAAAATGGCGGGCGTCGTTCAATTTCGCTAAAGCAGCAACTTTACTTCCCTCCCGTTTATTTATGAGCATGTCGGTTGAGTAAATAAAGGTGTATTTACTGAATAGACGTTATTATGTCGAGTTTTAGTTATTTTATACCCACAGTCAACTTTCTTTTCAGCGATACGACAATACAGCAGCTTTTTACAGGACGCGTCCAGCGAAGTGGGACGCGGCCCAACGGCGCCAGTGTTTGAAACCTGCGGCTGGATGAGTTTTGTTTTGTGCTGGGTCGTAAGTTGGCGACGTTTCCTACACATTTTCCACCTCTTGAACCTTTCTAAAGCTTTGGACAGGTCGCTATGGGTGTTCAGGACCTGTGGTCTATCGTCGAACCGGTTCGTGAGTCGGTGCCGCTGTACAGTTTGAGCGGAAAGACGCTGGCGGTCGACCTGAGTTTGTGGGTGTGCGAGGCCCAGCACGTCCAAGCAATGATGGGCAGAGTCACCAAGCCCCATCTGAGGTAACATATCTGCTTTTGTTTGATTACTGATAACCTGTAGATATTTCTATAGCGCATGCGCTCTGGTGTGTGCAGGAATCTGTTCTTCAGGGTGTCAGCCCTCACACTGATGGGGGTTAAGCTCGTCTTTGTCATGGAGGGAGAAGCACCGAAGCTTAAAGCAGAAACCATGAGCAAGAGGACAGAAGCGAGATTTGGAGGGTTCAGAAAGGCTGCTGCCCCCAGGTGCACAACAAACACCAGCAGGGGGCGCTTCAGGGCTGTGCTGAGGGAGGTTGGTTGGTCCTGCAACACTGTGCACCCCCCAACATAGGCAGCCAAGAAATAAATCAATGTGGTTTTAAACACACCCTTTTCAGTGTGCAGAAATGCTGGACTACCTGGGTGTTCCGTGGGTGACGGCTGCCGGAGAGGCTGAGGCCATGTGTGCTTATTTGGACTCCCAGGGCCTGGTGGACGGGTGCATCACCAATGATGGAGATGCGTTCTTGTATGGGGCCCGGACGGTCTACAGGAACTTCAATATGAACAGTAAAGTATGTAATTAAAAAGTGTACCCAGGTCACTGGACTGGAGTTTGATTAAATATGATTTACTGCTGGGCAGCATGGTGGATGAGTGGTTAGCACTGTTGCCTCACAGCAAGAAGGTTCCTGGTCTGAAACCCATCAGGGGCCTTTCTGTGTGGAGTTTGTATGTTCTCCCTGTGCTTGTGTGGGTTTTCTCCAGGTACTCTGGTTTCCTCCCACAGTCCAAAAACATGTATGTCAGGTTGATTGGTGACTCTAAATTCAGTGTTTTTGATCGTCATTGCATAAAACTTATATAAAGTAGTTCTACTTACTGTTATACAGTGTTTTTCCTCAACAGTTTATTTTAATACCTATTTGTATTTTTAATTGGATTTTTTATTTTGCACAGTACAAGTGTAAGTATTTTTATTCATTCAGTTTGGTTTCTCATAGTCTATTTGAGAACAACTTCTAATATCTTCATTATTACAGTTTTTATTTTAGTATTGAAGTAAAAATACAAAATGTTCATGGGAATAAATGGTTGATTTTCCTTTTTTTGCAAATATAAGGCTGCAGGGCATTTTTCATTTGTTTTAAAAGATGAATCAGGATTGAAAATAACATTTGACTAAAGACCTAACTCTAGGATTTTAGCATGTGAGGGAGGGCTATTTCTAACTTACCTGTGTATTTTTATTGCTCTCTTTATTCTGCAGGACCCTCAGGTCGACTGTTACCGGACATCTAAAGTACAAACAGAGTTGCATCTGTGCAGAGAGAACCTCGTTGGTCTGGCCATCCTCCTTGGCTGTGATTATATTCCTAAGGTAGGGAGAAATCTTAGGAATATAACCATCCAAATCAAAAGCGTGAATAACTGACGTTAACTGTACATTTCCATGCATCTGTAAGGGAATCCCAGGTGTTGGTAAAGAGCAAGCTATTAAACTTATCCAGACACTGAAAGGACAAACACTTCTACAGAGGTAGGAAACAAAATCCAGTCATGACTTTCTTGACAATATGTTGTGATGCTGCACGTTTAACTTTTCTGTGGTCACCTCAGGTTCACCCAGTGGAAGGAGGATAATGCAGGTGTGTCTGAGGTGGTTGTAAAGAAGGTTCCTCACTGCCACGTATGTCGACATCCTGGTGAGTGGGGCCCCGCCTTTAACTCTGAACCTGATAAGAAGTGAAAAGCAAAGGAGGGTGCTCTCTGCCTCACACATGGCTGATTTAAATCCATTGTACCTGCTGTGTTAAAATATACCCTTATGTGAGAGATGTTTAATCTGAACATGTCTCTGACTTCACGCCCAAGTTGTAGCAGTGTGTTATATGTTCCCTGTAATTCACAGATGTTTTTCTCCTCCTATTTATCCTGATTCATCTCCTCTTGTTTTCAGGCTCAGCGAAGGTACATGAGCGTGGTGGATGTGTGCTCTGTGACAGTAAACGTTTCTGTCAGCCTCAGGACTTTGATTACCAGTGTCCCTGTGACTGGCACCACTACGAAAAGACCCGCCAGGCCTCGTCTTGTGAGGCAAATATCAGAAAGTATGTGACTTTCTGTGAAGTTAAATGCAAATGAAAGATGGAACATAGAAATCAAGAACATAGAGGTCATCCACAGGCAGATGCTTCTTAGTGAAACGATTAGTGCACATGTCATGGAGGCATTTTTAAACAAAAACAACTTGGTTTGCTTTCTTTCTGTGTTTTGTGTGTTTCATTCCTTTTTCAGAAAGACATTGGCAAGTCCACAGTTCCCTTTCACAGAGGTACAGCTGTTTTCACCTGTGTTGTTCGTATGCTGTTGTTTTATAACATGTATGTTTTTAACACTTGAATTGCTTTTTGCAGATTATTAGTGAGTTTCTGATCACCAAGGACAAGCCTGTGTGTCATTTCAAAAGGAGACAGCCCAACATGCAGTTGATGCAGGTGCTGCCTTTATTTAAATGATTTGTTCAGTGATCTGCTCAGTGAGCTGTGTGTGACACTTTGTGCTGTGTTTCTCAGAATTTTGCCTATGACAAGATGGAGTGGCCGAAGCACTACACCAGTGAAAAGGTTTTAGTCTTGATGACCTACACAGAGTTGATGAACAGGAAATATGGAAAGGAGATGTCCTCTCAAATCAGGCCTCTCCGGTGCGCCTACAATTTTGATTTTATATATTTTTTGACAACCAAAAAATGTCAGAGATGATGCTGGTGTTGTAGGAAGTGATTACACATGTCTACTATTCTATTTTTCCCATCAAAGGATATTGAAACCAAGAGTGAGGAATGGTGTTGCTTGCTTCGAAGTCATCTGGAGCACTCCAGGTCAGTTTAAATCTTGTCAAAACATTTATTTTCACTTACCTTCAACAAAGATCAGTATTTTTGTATGACATCTATTTGATAAGCACCGGCCTTTTTAACCTCACAGTAAGGAAACATCCGCTGGGTTGAGTGACATGACTGCTGCATTAAGAGGAAGTTGGGGTGCAGGGTGCTCGTCACCGGGTTGTCTGATAGTGAGTGGCTGTGAGGTGGGCTTCACAGGTGACAGATCGGTCACAACAGCCACTAGGTGCTAAACTGACTTCCTCCCCAGGCTGAGAAATCTGTCATATCAAAGTCCACTTGACTAACAAGCTCCCCTGACATGACTGAGAAAGTCTCAATCAACAAATTCTCCATGTGCATGATGGATGGATCATGGAAAAGAAGCAGTTTTAATACAACTAAAGAGTTGGGACTGGTCATGAGTCTGCAGCATCTGCTGAATTCCCTTTATTACTCATTATTATAAAGTCACTCTTACTTGAAGTCACTTGTTTATAATGACAACATGGATTGTTATGTGATTTTATGGAAAGTCCTTTACTGTAAACTGTAGTCCTCTGTCTTATGTCCAAAGTTAGAGGCAGATATCTGCCCTAGGAAATTTGGCTGATTTGGGATAAATGTAGATGTGTAATGGAGTCCACCAGTTATGTTAGCTCATTGCATATATCTTCTTAATTTCATGTCTATGTGTTATCAAGTAAGTTGTTTTAATTCCATTATTGAATAAGACGCCTAAAATCTGTCAACTCTCTTTGTCTGCTGGAGTTGTAGTGCACCTGCAAATCATGTGCTATAAAACTTGAGGTTTCCTCAAGATAAATCCAAATAATATGTTTCCTGTCAGCTGTTATGACATTTTGAATTGTAATATCTGCAAATGCCTCCCAGGGCTGGTGTCGTTCTTCAGGGCCATAATTACAGCACAACTCCATGAGCTTCCTAATGTATTAAATTACTGAGCACATATTTGGCCTGTACATGATGCTTTGGTTTTTTTTCCCTGCAGGACATTATGTGTTTCCTGAGGATCATCCTGCAGAGAATCAACATGAGGTGAGGACAGTAGAGGAGGAGTCTCTGTTTCGTGTGGCCTTCCCAGAGGTGGTGGAGAGCTACCTGAGAGACAAAGCTCTGGCTGCAGAGAACAAGACCAAGAGTAAGGCAATACTTTATAAAATACTCTTAAAGAAATGCACAAAACATGTATAGTACTGCAGTTCATAGTTAACCATATCTGACTGTAAATGTCAATAATTTTTCACTTCAAAAATGCCAACCCCCTCCACAGACGTGTCAGGCTTGAAGACTTCCCACACTATGCTGACAAGGCTGTCCTGATCAAAGCCACCTGGAGCTTTGACTTGTTTTTCAAGTCTATTACAGCAGCTCTAACACCTGAAAATGTAGTTTGGCAGCTCAGTTAATTCACACCAAAGGCTTTGATGCTGAGAGGTGTCTGTCTCACAAGCTTCACTGTTACTTTATGCAGGTTGAGGGTGGTTATCAATGCTGTAGAGCTCCAATTCCTCACATGTAGAAAAACTAGTCACGGAAATTGAAGAGATTCCAGAGCAGCTGTGTTCAGAGTAACTATGAAGTCATCAAGATAATATCTGAGGGTCTAAAACCGTTAAACTTTTGACATTTCTGTCTTACTTTCCTTTGCAGAAAAGAAACCAAAGGGTAAACAAGAGAAGCCGTCTGATGTTTCCGATAGTATTTCCGACCTCTTGGCTCAGATGATCCTTGGGAGCTCCTCTTCAGCAGATGCTGCCACTCAACCACAAGCTCTGCTCCCTGTGATTTCAGACACAGAAAAAGCAGAAGTGGTGGTTTTAGAAACACCAGGGAACCATAAACGGCATCAGATGGCAGAAGAAGTCCAAAGCAGTCTGGGTGTTTGCCCCAGCACTCCTTTGTGTCCTTCAGAATCTGAGGCTGTTTCTTCGCCATCTGTCTCTGCTGTTATTGATGCTCTCCACCTGAGTGATATTGACTGGGATATTTCATCCTTCACGTCCTCTCCACCTCCACAGACAGCAACAAATCACACCACAGACCCCGGGCAAGATAAAACCACAGACAGTGAAAACACCAAGCAGAAAACCTCAAGTGACGACAAAGAAGCAGGCTCCAGATCTGCTGCCGAACTGTGTTACACAGAGTGTCCTCTAAGGGACAGGCTGCTCATGAGGAATACAGCCAAAGCTATCAGCCAGGGGAAGGTAGACCATAATGTGGTTTTAAAACAATTAAGCTATGAGTTAGCCTCTCCTATACAAATGTCTTCTCATAACTCAGACTCAGAACCCAACACACAGATCTCCACTGAGGGCAGAAAGGACAGTAAATTCACAGCAAAGGAATCTGATGTTAGCAAAAGTTCATATATAACAAATAAGACAGGAACAGAAAATAACACTTCAAAACAGACATTAATACCTGTAGTTCAGGATAAAGACAATAACACAAAGAACAAACGTAATGACCCCCAAAAGCCATTTCAGAAATATGAAATTTTCAGGACAGTTATTTCATCGTCTGCTGTCCCACCACAGAGGTGCCACTCTGACCCAGGTCGAGGTCAGGATGTGCAGCAGACCAACAAGAAGAGTGTTTGTATAAGTCTGTGTTCGTCCAGCGAGGACAGTGACACGGAGAACCAGCAGTTTAGACCTCAAATAAAAGCTAATACCAAGCCCTTAAAAAAGATCAAGGGTGCAGACTTTGCCCTGAAACCGGTTTCTGGACTTAAACCGACCAAACTACCTCAACCGTTAGGACCACAATCTCATAACACAACTGCATCGACTAAAAGCAAATGCCAGGAGGTCTCACCAGCTTCTGCAGACGGGGACGTGTTCCTTCAGAGTCCAGCATCACCTGTGACTGTGTTGGACAGTGATGATTCAGTGATTTGTAGTGAGAGTCCACTGCCACTGGCAGAAAGACTGAGGCTGAAATTCCTGAAGTGAGCAGGATGAGGGACAGGAACATGAATAAATGTGAACATTTATTAAAGTTAGTAAAATAGTTTCTTACACAAAGCCCATTTACTGTCTTTGTACAGTAGAGCTGCAACAACTAGTTGATTAATGCGTTGAAGATTAGTCAGCGGCTTTGTTGATAACCCAATAATCATTGAAGCAAGTATGGAGAATTTCTTTTGTTCCACTCTTAACGTAATAAAGTGAATGTCCTTAGGTTTTAGGCAGTTGATCAGAAAAAAGATAAATGTAGGGCTTTAGAAAACTGTGATCACTATTTTCTGAATAATTCATCATGAAAATAAAAGACCAAGCCTCAACCTGTAACAAGTGAGTGGAAACAGCTGCTTTTATTAAATGCACAGATGTTCTTATTAAAGATGTGTCATTCAATATTTTTTGGTGCACAAAACATGAAATTCTTTAAATAAATAAACGCTTTAAGAATATTTCATTGTACCTGTGTTAGCCTTGACACAGTGTTTATGCAAATCAGGTCAGAGTTATGTGGATTAGCACAGCTTTAGGTATTAAATGCCATTTAATATCACCAAATGTGCTCCGTTTCTCCCGTTTGACAAGCTCAATGTCACTTCACAGAGCTGCTGAAGCTGAGCCCCTGGTTTTACAGCCCACCAGTGTTGCTCCCCTTGATCACGAGTGAGGCCTTACACACCTTCCCAGACATGAAAGGTCTGGCAGGAGCTTGGTGACAGCTGCATCCTCTGCCCAAATAACAACTTATGCTGGCTCTTAGTTTTCTTAAAACAAGCGCTGACAGATTGGCCATTACAACCTGTTTCCCAGAGCACATCAACATTAGTGTTGGCCTGGGGTAGTTTTCCTGCTGAGGATATTTCCACGTGGTAAGAAAACTCATCAGAGGTAAAACAAGCAGCATTACTCCAAGTGGAAAGTGGGAAGGTGTGTTCACATTTAAAGGGAAAGAGGATTTTGAGATTAACTACACTGGAGAACCATTGTTGTTGCCTCTGGTTCTTTTGGGTACTCTGATATAGCCCACTGTATTGTTAGATTAGCTGTATGTGTAAGGCCACTTGTAATAAGTACTAATTATTTTGCCTCTATGTTTTTCTGGCTGAGACACACGCACTTTCCAGTGAGGTGCGAAGATCTCAATCCTTCATCTGACAGATCACATCAAACTGATAATTGTCGTCTTGCAGACTTTAAAGAGTAATTTCCCACAAAGTGAATCTAATTATTTTTCTTTCTATCACATTATCCGTCTATTTAGCCCTATTCACACCCCAGTGATAACGAACACATTTTGGCACTTCACATTTTCTTTGAACTTTTTTTTTTTTTCGCCTGAGCTGTGAACCCATAAAGCTCCGGAGATCTGCTTCTGTATAAAAACGCTTTGGCAAAAAACCACCTTCACAGAATCTGCCCTGAATGCCACCCTAACTGCAGGAGGGTCTGGAAGTCCCGGGATATTTCTAACATGGACCTGGATGTTACGACAGCCAAAATACTGTCTGACTGGAAGAGCCATGAGGGAAGTTTGGGAGAAGATCAGGAGTCCCTTCAGCCCACCTCCCCAGAGTTCATCATGGACTCCATGTGCTCTTCACCGGAGATGTGCTACTCTAGCGGCCATCAGGAGATCAAGGATTTCTCTTTTGGCTTCCCGGGATGCAAGACGGCCCCAAGAGCGCAGAGGCAGAGCAAGCCCAAGATGTCCACCAAAAGACGCGTAAAGGCCAGCGAGAGGGAGAAGATGCGCATGAGGTGTCTGGCAGAAGCTCTACATCAGCTCCGTGACTACCTGCCGCCGGACTACAGCAAGAAGGGCCAACCCATGACCAAGATCCAAACCCTCAAATACACCATTGAATACATCAACAAGCTCTCGGACATCCTGAGCCGCACGTAATGGACACAAAATGGACCACTTTTACGCACCAGGTTTACCATGATCCGCTCTTTTGATTAGTTGCTTAGGTTAGTATCTCTGATAAGTAATGCAGCGAGATAACTTAATAATTAAATTCCATCTATTAGTTTCCCTTCTCTTTCTGCCCTTCGCATGATGTAAATATTATTTTGAGGGCACTTGGCAATTATTTTTTTAATATATGAGGCTGCCTCTGTTGGAAATATGAAGTCAGTGTATTGAGATGTAAATGGGGTCTTGAATTTCAGCTTCACTGATAAAAAAAAATGTCTAGAGACCTCATTATACTCAATACTGTTTTTGTACTTGTGGTATGTTTTAGAATTAGCTGCATGAAATAGTGTCTGAAACCTAAACAATGTTTCCTGTTGGTGGAAAATCTGTCTGATTCTTCACATCGCCCATTCTAAACTATCAGGAGTGTGTTAGACTGTTAAATCAGACGCATGTTGTTTGTTTATCTATAATAAATGTGTGTTCTGTGTTGAACTTGTGGCCCAGTTAATTAATGAACCATCCTCATCCAATTGGTACGTGCGTCAGGCGATTCCTCCAATCAGAACACCAGAAGACAGAGCTCAGCCTGAGTGACAGCACTAACCGACCAATCAAACACCAGAATTCTCCCCGGTGGGCGTGTCTTTCACATAACGTGTTCCTCACAAAGAAATCCCAACCTGGGATGTATGTAGTCCGACGTCAAGCCGCCATTTCAAAAGCTAAAGAAGCAGCAGGAATTTTTGTACATTTTTTTTTAATTTTTCTAATATATTTTTTTATTTTTATTAGCGAGTAGGAAAATCATAGCACCTTCTGAATCTACCTCGCCTGCACCACCGACTGAAGTAAGTCATCAATTCTCCATTTCAACGAAGCGTTTGAAACCACAGGAACGCCCCTTTCAAACACGACCTAAACATGCCTGTTATTGATTTATGTGTATTGATCAGATTGGTTCTGCTAACGTTGAGTGTTTGTTTGAAGACTGTTTACAACAAAGAAACTGTTGTGGACACATTACGGTGTGTGTCACGTTTGCTCTGCGATGCTAATTCCAGGAATTAGTCCAGACCCATTAATAAAAATGTGAAAAAACCGTATTAAGTGGTATTTTTAGAGACCTGAGGTTTATTTTCTCCACAGGGCCTCTGTGCTGGATCTAGATAAATATTTAAGAGCTCATATAGCTCCAGACACCCCTCAGGATCAGTATAAAAATGTTTCCATGACGTGCAGGCTTCTTTACTTTAAAATATCATAGTGATAAAAAAAGTGTGGGATAGTCCTGCATGGCATGGTTTACAGGAACTATAATCCAAGCAATGTATGTGCTAAAAATAAAAAATCCTACCTCCTGATATTATCCAGTACACAGCATATAGATGCATATGTCCATACAGAGTCCAGGTATACCCACATCAGTACATGCATAAATTAAAACTGTGTATAAATGTGTTTAAACTGACAGTTCATTGTCCTTTGCAGAATAAATCAATAAAACTGAAAATGAAGCGTTTTACTGCATTTATGAATCAATAGATTAATACAATGAGAGAGCTAAAATGCAATTGTTTATAAAAGCTGTTATTTCTACAGGGACTTATGTGGCATTTTAAAAAGGTGTTTGTGCAGCTCTTACGTGTATTATCAGAATCGGTGAATTCATTGACAGTGTTCGGCCTGTGATTAAGGTAATATGTCTGTTAAAATCAATATATAAATACCTTTTCTCATTTGAAATGCATGGAAAAATAACGTCACCAAGTCTGATTTCATGATTGATTTCATACGTTGTCACTTGTCTTTTGCTGAAGGATTTACTAGTGATTAGAGTTTGAGATAAAACTTTGGGAATGTGCCTGCAATTTGTTCACATCATGCTTCATTACCTTTTAGCCACAAGGAACTTTCAATTTACTTCTGCATGAATTCATTTTTAAAAAATGATGAAATGTCCTAATTTTCTTTCCTGCAGCGCTTGAATATTATATTTTACATTTGGAGAATTCGTCTTTTTCTTGAGCAAGGTGTCTGTTCTAGGGTAGCTCTTTTTTGTTTTGTGTTTAAGAAATTAAATGTTACTTTTACCAAGTACTGATGTTGAATAAATTGCCATTTTAACATTGTTGTGTATGTAATTACTGGCCTGGATCATTTCAGATGGATGCAGACACAGGAGACACAGGAGAGAAGATGACAGAAACTTCCAAGGATGAGAAACCTGTAACCGAAAACAAAACCAGGTCTGGGCTGTTTTCTCTCAAAGCCTGGTATTATATTTGTGGATACATGATGGTTTTAATGTGTAGAACAAAAGCAAAGGCACTTTATCATTTGTCTCCTAAAAATCAGTTATAATTCAGCTTTTTCCTGTCTCATATCCTTGACATATTTTGACATAAAGCCATCATGGCAAGCTCAGATTGCCAAATGCAACGGTGCTATTTATAGTTCAGTGTTTCATTGCATGATTTCTGGATATTGGCGTTAAAGTTAAAGTTTTACATCCCTACTTTTGCAGAGTTGCATTTTTTTTTTTTTTTTTTAAATCTCCTCAGGGGTCGTGGGTCCAAAGGTCGTGGCCGGGGTGGTCGGATGAGTCGAGGAGGCATGCGTGGTGGGCGGGGCATGATGAAAGGGTTTGGGCCACCTGGACATGGGAGGGGTCGAATGAAGGATGGAGCCATGAATGGACTTCCACCCATGAGGTGCTTTAGAGTTCAGCAGCAGGCCTCTGAACAGTATCAGCTTCGCAAAGCGAGGGTTCACTGCATGACTGCTGAGTTCAGCTGCATTTGAAACTGAGTGTACTGTGTGTAGTGTGTGTTTAAAAGGCTAATCTCTTATTGGTCTGGGCAATTCACATTTTCTGCTTTTTCCTTGCAGAGGAATGGGGAGGATGCGACCATACCCAGACCTTAGAGGTCATCGAGGTAGGGGTGGACCAATGGGTATGCGCCCTCCTCCTCCACATCCTCCTCCTCCTCACCCCCCACCTCCTCCACACCTCAGAGGCCCCTTCCCACCCATCCCCAGGTAAGGGGGGTATTAACTCATTTGCTTTGACAGTGGTTCAGGTTGATCACTACATGATGTTTTCATGTGACAGAAAACGTACATAAAGTGAGTGCACTGTATTATTGTTACTTGTCTATAGACATGGGCCTCCCCCACCTCCTCCTCCTCATGGTCATCCTGGTTTCAGAGGGCGTCCTCCTCACCCTCGAGGCCGTGGCATCCCGCCCCCTGGACCTCCACGTCACTTCCAGCCTTGCGGCCCAAGAGGGTAAGAGCTGTTTAAGTATTAATATCCTACTTGAGCTGTGTGAGTCACAACTCTCTGCACTTTGTTTGCACACTTTTAACACTTTTAAAATGACTAAATGGATTTAAAATGTGTCTGGCAAGCATTTGAGATGTGCTTACACCACAAAGACTGAGGGTTGTGACACAGATGCACAGTCCTTTCTGTCCCTTTCTCTTTAGCCTCATTATAGGTTGATTTTACTTTAATAACTTGCTCTTTCTTTCTCAGTTTGTAGAGGAACTAATACAGCTTTAGTTTAAAAATAGTTTCTTCCTGTCACAAATGTTGACTCAAACAATGTTAAGTCAGTTAGTAAATAATAATAATTCCTAGTGTTCAGCTATGAGAAGCCAGACTCTTAAACAGTGCATGGAAGAATGAAACTGAAAGAGACACTTCACTGTATTTTGCCTTACAAAGGTACACAAGTAATGGAGAGGGGATGACATCCCTGACAAGAATAATTTAATGGCTGCTCTTATCAGAGTGTGCCCCCTATTGGCCAAAGCCAAGGATCCAATGTTTGATTTTATCCTTTTACACAGCTACCACAATGGACCAGTCTCTCCTCCGCCTCACCCACCACCTGGCAGAGGCCAGAGGTGGCCAGGGCCCCCTGGTGGCCGACGCTTTTAACACAGCCTCCCCTTAAAACAATAATCATGCACTGTCTAATGTAAAAGGGGCCTAAAGTGGTGCAGTGAATTATCTGTTATATAAAGTCTGAGTATCTTATTGACATACTCTGTGGCCAAATATCTGGTTATCGATATTGTCTACTGGCAAGGAAATAATGTGAAAATGATTAATGACGACCTAGGACACATAAAATGCCTCTCAACTTAATGTAAAGGCATACTTAGGTTCTGCTATTAGTAAATACTGTTGGAACTGTAGGAAGTATTTGACATTGTTGAGAAAAAGCTGGTCTCAAAGGGAAGATAAATCTTGTTAAAGTTCATTTAATGTTTTGTGGTTCTTGTTAGAGTCGCCCTCTGAGCCTTAAGAAATCTTCCTGATTCCTAATAAAGAATAAAAACTGGGTGACATTGTATGTTTGAGGTGGGGGATGAGGGAGCAAAAATAATGTAAGAGTGCACAGCGGCCCTCAGGCACCACTGTTGACTAGTTGAGTACACCTCCCTAACCTTTCCCTTTGTTACATGGAAACAGTTATGTATTATAACATCACTAAAGCAGTGCAGCAGATATTGTTGAACACTTACACATTTTGCAAGTGCTAAGAAAGTATTCCACTTGTCAAGTATTCATGAATATTTAATTTTATATCCTTAATGTGCAGCTATTTTAAGTTAGAAGTATTGCTGTTTGAAGCATTCATGTTTGTCTCCAGCAATCTACTGTGTAATGACAAGAAGGAAAAGATAATATAAATGAATAGTATACTGATAATATATATATATATATATATATATATATACACTAGCTTTTATAAATGAAAGCAAATTCCATTAGTATTTGCTTCAGTTAGTTACTCTTTACTGTGTTTAGTTTTCTGAAGTGTTACAAGTACTTTATTCACTGTAATTAAAATAACGTTTGTGAACCTGTGAATGTGTTTTATGAGAAACGTCGAGACATATGACGCAGTCGTGAAGAGAAAATAAAACTAACAATAAACTCAACTTCTCTTTTTTGTTTATTCACAGTCTGAGAGTTGTCATTATAATTTACAACATATCTGTAATAAATGAAAGCGAACGCATTGCAGTGCATAAACTAGTGCTGTACACAGTGGTGCAGGAAGTGTCACATATTTAAAAGTGAACATTTGATTTATGTATAGATGTTTATAATTATTGAATTACATAGACTTTTCTTTATTTTCTGTGGAGGAACAAAAGCCCTTAATAAACAACATAATCAGTGGATCTTATTGAATCATATCTTTTGGATTGCTGAGGGCTGAGATGTATTGCTGACCAGAAAACACAAGAAGTGTCCTAGTTTATCTTACCATGAAAATTTGACACGAGGACTTAGAACCGCTCCACTCCCAAGGCATTAAAATGCTCATGTCACAGTTGAAGTGGTAGCATGTCTAAAAGGAGGACATCAGCTGCAAAGGATAAGCACTCTGATATGACCACGGACTGGTTTTCTCTTCCTATAGTTCTCACAATTTCGTTTTCTGATTTCAATTTCTCCTTCATACCCATTTAGTTTAGCTCTCATGCCTGCACTTGTTTATAAAGCTGCAGGACCTCATGGCAGAGAGTCGTAACAGTTATGGATATCAAATCGATGATTTTACGAAATACAAACAGATTCGCTCATAAATCTGTGATATAACCACATCATCTTGTGAGAACTGGAATAAAGTGGAAACTAATTGAGTTTCACTAGCTGGTTTTCTAAAGAGCTAAGGAGTCAAAGTTAAAACAAAAGTGATGCACAATAAAAGCACAATCATATCAGTGTATATATGTTTGTACTCCTGGCACAAAGCAGGATTTGAAAATATTTCAGGAAAAGGCATTTAATTCCTAGAGCAACACAGATATTGCAGAATACGTCATACAGAAGTTAACACCTCAACAGGTGCTCATCAGATCAGTCCAGATCCGTAAATGAGCCACAGACAGGTGTTGCACTCTCCCCTTCTCTCTTTTTCCATTTTCACTATATTTTGCTGCCTCTACAGTTTCTGCAGCCCCTTTTTGATTTTCCCTTTTGGTTGATTATAACAGACTGACTGTTGTTGTCTCCTGAAGGGGGGGCACACAGTACAGTTAACCTCCCAGGCCCCAGGAACCCAGGCCCTCCCTCACATCTCTCCCCTCCTTCACCAGTGGCGTGATGCCTGAGGTCTGGCACTTCCCCTGAAAAGGTGAGCCTCCTCTTGTGTCTTTATCCCCAAAACCCTCTTGATCTGATGCAGTGAGATTCTCTCTTTCAGGGTGGAAGAAGAAACAAGCAGAGTCGTACCGAACTAGGTGAGACAAACAGGACTGTGGATTAAGGTACTTGTCTCTCAGTGGCAGAAAAAAGAAATTATTTTGCTTAATTTGTGAAAAACACCTGGTGTTAATGGAAGCAGGAAAATGTAAGTCTATAAATAACAAAATGATTGATTGTTGAATTCCATTTAGCTACTTCAGGTTCAGCATCCTGCTCCTGCTGACTCAGCTGTCAGGGCTGATTGGAAAATACTGGCCATACTTCACTTACTCTGGATGACAAAAGCACAATGTTGTTTTGCTGTATTTTAAGGTATTGACATGCAAGTATTAAAGTTCCCAAGATATGCCTACCTACATTTCCATAGCAGGTACGTGGTCAAGTAGGTACACTATTGGTCATGACTAGAGAAGGATTAAACATATGAGGCCAGTTTTTAATCAGACAGTAAACCTGCAGCCATAGACACAGGTCAGCCAGAAGCAAGCAGGAGCTAATTATGTGATGTTTAGCTGGAAATGTCAAACATTTCAGCAGAAATAAATGTTTAAAAACTGCTTCCTGTCCTGTATACCTGTATGACTGTATATACAGGAGGGGTGGGCGACAACAGTCTTTACATAGAGCCAGGGAGAAAAACATATTATAGTAAATACAACCACTTTTACCAGGAAACCTGCTCTGAATGATAAGACGTATAGAGAAGCCCTGACGTTTTTACTGTTGAACAGAAAATCAATACTGAATCAGGCTGATTTATGTTTTGCCTCATAAATTTGTGTCTAATGATTATTCAATAAATGGGAAAAATAAGTCTTGTGTGCAGGTCTTGTATTTTCAGTATGTTTATCTTTTAAATGTTCTTATAAATAATCTATAGGTGCTGAGGTTCTACCAACTAATTGAGTTTACAGTTTTTCCATAATTGTATTTTCATATATTTGTACACCTTAATACGATCAACATTAAAAATGACCCTGCTTTTTAACAAAACTGCCAATATATCATTCCAGTCTAATCAAGAAGACCGAACTTATTGTCAGAGGAGTCTGGCTTTATTTTTGTAACGTGGCACAAATATGCTGCTGTTAAACATGGTCACATTGACACAGAAGATGTGTTAGACTCAAAATTAAGTAAAGATGTAGATTTTTATTTGGAAAAAACACACAACAGACCCCAGTGTTTGCCAGAGAAAACAAACATTTTTAGTACATACACAGTGTTACATGGTGATATAATGAATGTAAGTTCTGCAGATGAAGAATTGTTTTCTCCCATTGCGTCTTCTTTTGTTTGTCTCTATTCAGTTATATAAGGAGGGCGTCACGAGCACGCTGTACAAATCAATACTGTATATTTAATGGTTTCCCAATTATTCACTGATGTCTGAGATAAACCACCAGCTTTCAGAACTCGTCGCTGCATTCACTGGCTGGGCTTGTCCTCAATGGGGTGGTCCTTCCACATGGGTTCAAGGATGTGATCTGGAACCTTCTCCATGGCAATCTGACAACACAAATAGAAAAAAACAGGAAGAAGTGAATTTATTTCCTCATTCGTGGTCCACAGGCCTGGTTAAATCCGCCTGTGTACAGAATCAGACATTAGGTAGTGCCTCACCTTTGTCACCTCCATGGCTACACCTTCGGGAAGGTTCCTCTGGATGTATTCCAGGTACACCTGTGCTGTGCTGCCTGTTAAATGAGACAACTGCAAACCAACAGAAGAGACACTTTAAACTAAACCTGTTCATCATGAACCCTTGTGAAGACTGAAGAAAAATTTTTGTCAGTCATTCAGTCTAGAACCCTAAGGACTTTTGTCCTGTATGCTCCTTTATCTGCTAAAAAAAAAAAAAAAATCAGAAGGGTTTAGACTGCTCACCTCAATGCACCGGTAGTGCGTCCTCATCTCGTACTGGACTCTGTGTTTTTTGAAGATGTGTACTGATTTCAGGAGAGTTAACCTCTCCATATGTTTGTTAGGTTCAAACCTGTTGCAGAGGAAGACATATTGAAAATCACAGCACTAGGAATATACTTTAAAAAGCATAAGGGCCAGATTAGGGCTGTTAAAACTCACACTTTGCTGATGTTGATGCCCAGCTCCTTAGCAGCTGTGGTGGCGAAGAACTCATAACTGTCCAACACAGCTCTGTCATGACCTTTAACCAAAACTGACACCTTCTGAAACAGGGTGTCAGGTTCATCTGCGACTGTGATCTGCAAGGAAACACAATAAAGAAGAAACCACATGCATGTGATACAGGTCTCCTTATATGTATTAAACAAGAACAGAGATTAATAAAGACTGATAAGTTACCGATGGTGCTGCAGATGAAAACGCTGTCGCTGTGTGGAAGGACGATGTCAATGGGAGACGGGAGCTGCAGAGACAAGGATGAAGACATTTCTGGCATATTATTTATTATTTATTATCAGCATGCACAAATATTTAATTGACAATAAGAAAACTTTATAGTTTAAAACCACTAAATACATTATAACTGTTGCAGATGTAAACATGTGGCATGTTGTTGACAAGGCAAACAAACAAACAAAAACACTGCATCTCCAAACTGATTTTAGGATCATTCAGCTTGTTTATGGATCAACTAACGACAAAACACTCTAAATGTGAGAGACAGACGTTGACCTATATGTTGCAGCCTTGGACACCTATGAATAAACATTTTATTAGTTTTATTATGCCATAAAAAAAGGTTGTTCCTACCTGATAACATTACATTTTCTGTGACCTGCACAGGCGCCCAGAGTCCTTGGTCCCTGGAAATAAATAAACGCACATGAACAGACATGTAGAAATGACATTCACTCTGCTGCGCCAAACTATGGGGTCTGCTGATCAACCACGCTTCATTTCCCTAATCTGAAGAACTGTCAGGTTCTCAAACGTGCAAAACAAAAACGTTAAAAGTTCGTTACTGTACCAAATGTGAGATTCCTGCCAGTATCCTTGCCAAAGACAACACCTCTCGCCGGAGAGCCATAGGAGCAGCCATGCTTGCGGAGAAGGTGGAACCAGAAGAAGCAGAAGAATTGAACAATACTGCCCTCATGTGTAGCGGAGGGTCAACTGGTACATTTACCTCAATTCAATTTTAAACCTACATTTTATTACTTTTTCATGGCAGGGTTAACCTCCTAGGCCTCCCTGCTGACACCAGCTCTTTAGGAACTAAGTATATTTACTGACATATTGTACGTAAGTACAGTTTTGAGGCACTGGTACTTTATTTGGGCATTTCTCTCCCTTCATATGTTGAAATATCAAGCCTACCTGACCTGTAATTAACATAAATATGATGCCATGCTGTTTTAAATGAGCCACTAATGTGTAAATGAATTCAAACTAGCTCCACCTTTACTTTTACCTACACATGATAATATACATCCATCCAACATCTATACCCTTTTATTCCTAACCAGGGTCACAGGGATCAGCTGGACCCTGTGACCCTGGACTCCCCTGTGACCCTGCCTTTCACCCAAAGAGTGAAAGGCAGGGGTCCACCCTGGACAGGTCACCAGTCATGTTTTTGTAATATTAATAATACAGTACTATACCCAAATAGAGGCCAGTTTGCTGCACTGAGTATTTTAACTTATCATAGTAGATTTTTTAAATAATACTTCAGTATTTCTTTTCTATTTTACTTAACCAAAACATAGTTCAATGTAGTTGCATAATTAATACCTTCACTTTAGACATTTTTGTGCAACACTTTTACTTTTGTGAAATGTGTTGATGAAATGTTGTTTTTCCATAAGTTTAGAAACGTCTAACACCAAATACTTGTCAATAAACAAGTGAATTATAATTGATAATAAAGGTGGCCTTGAGAGCTCAGTGATGATTTAACTTTAAAAAAAAAAAAATATTGATGATTTGACTAATTAATTTGTTTAGTCACGTGTCTGTCACGTGACACAGCTGTCGGGCCCTGGCAGTGCACAGTAGCAGGCTGCAGGCAGAGGTAAGTCCTGGTTGTTGATGTTTTTTGCCGCTGTGTTGATCACAGGTCTGACGTTATTTTGCCACTTTCTCCACTCTGCCGCTGAACTGTTGCTATTTTCAACAGCTGCATGCTAGTATTGTAAACAAAGCTAGCCTTAACGTTAGCGTGTTAGTGACGAGTGCCAGCGGCGGAGGTTCCGTTAGCTGGTCCGTTAGCTGGTCCGTTAGCCGGTTAGCTGTCACGCTGTTCTTTGTGGAGCAGACAACAGATTGACGTTACAACACAAAGAAGGCAGGTGGAGACAGAAAAGGTAAATTCAGCTGCGGACATGCTTGGGTCTGTGGAGCTCACTGAGCTCTGTGTTCAGCCAGCATTCAGGGGCTAGCTGTGGCTAACAGGCTATATTCGTGTCTCAGCTAATAAAACGTTAGTATCACCGGGTCTTTGTTTACGCGAACGTTACAACAGCCTCACGTATTTCACTGGGTTTCTTTGGCTGTGATGTCTTTTTTAGTTTGACTCTACTATACCGTAGCGTTAGATATTATCTTTTCCTCACAATGACAACAGCTTTAATCCAAATGTCTTGGTGTTTTATTATACACAATTTGTCTATCGGGTGTCATTTTATTGTCAGATGAGTTGTTTACGTTTACCTTTTATTGTCTATTTAACCGTTTAGCAGAGAGAGTGTAGTGCAGATTAGTAAACAAAAGCGAGAAATGATGCGTGGCTCCTTTAAATAATTCAGCAATTAGTCAAATATCCTTCCGCCGAGCAGGATAGTCCCAGAACTAACCGAAGGGCGCATTAATATTTAAATTAAAGGCGGTGGGAGGCAGGTGAGTGTTTTGTTGTTACATCACCTGTTCAATACCATAATTTAACCCCTCGTTTGTTTATCGATAGGTTTCTGTGTGATAACGGTACCTTCTTTTTTTCCTTTTTTTTTTAGTGCATGATCCAGCAACCCTCCATGGGATCCCCGAGGCGGGCTGAAAGGACGTGATGACGTTACCGGGAGAAGCGGCTCTCCTGCGGGCTGAGAGCTGATGGAGAGGAGTCCCTGCTCCTCCTCTCACACACGCAGCCGGGATCGTATGAGGAGGACACGGAGTCCAGAAATGACACGCTTACCTGGACTCAAACGTTTTCCCACATCACCTGGAAGCGCCGGGATGCGTTGAATGGTTTGGATTGGACCCGTGAAGGAGTTTACAGGATCAGTTTTTCTTTGTCTTTTTTTGTGGGTGTTTTTTTTTTGGTTCAGCTGGAATCTGAATAATTTCTTCTGTTGCCTTGTCGTAGAAAAAGCGTCAACAAGGCAGCTGAAATCCAACGCGTCAAAATGACTTGAATCAGTGCCTTTCTTTATGTCTGCAGCCCATTTACCTTCAGCCCTGCAATGTTGACTCGCCCAGTTCCTCTGACCTCACTTGATCACCTTTAATCAGTATTGCAAATCACCCAGATAGCCGAGAGAAGCGCAATTACTATGCACCGTTGTCGCTGTCTCACATCCCACACCGAACCAGTAACCTCAGCGGGGGCGAGGCGCTCATAACGGTACCGACCCCGCCGAAGAACCTCCCTCTCCAGCTGCCCTCCGGGGTACTGTCTTTTTTTACAAATTTATATTTAGGGGACCGTAGAGACCTGCAGGGATGTTCGCCGCCGTGGAGCATGGCCCGGTTCTGTGCAGTGACTCCAACATCTTGTGCCTGTCCTGGAAGGGCCGGGTGCCCAAGAGCGAGAAGGAGAAACCGGTGTGCAGGAAGCGCTACTACGAGGAAGGATGGCTGGCTACCGGGAACGGTCGAGGGGTTGTGGGGGTCACGTTCACATCCAGCCACTGCAGAAGGGACCGCCCGACCCCGCAGCGAGTAAACTTCAACCTCCGAGGACACAACAGCGAGGTAGGGGGACATTTAAGTTGATAATTAGTTAGAGGATGAAAGCAGACAACTCCAGACAACAGTGGCTTTAAAGGTGATATCCTGAAAGTTTCATGGAGCTTCTGAAAGTTGCTGTCACATTTGGTTCTTTTATATTTTTGTGATTCCTTAAATAGGTTATCTTTCCCATTAGGTGTCTCAAATGTAGGCTGCTGTTATTCCTGACCCCCCACAAGTAGTTTAGAAGTATTAATTAAGGAAAAAGTATTTTATATATTTATTGTATAAAGATAAAACCACTGCATTAACTCCAGTAACTCTGTAATACAACAGTTAGCACTTCTAATTAGTTAGTTTATGCATCCACACCCCTTCAAATTAAAATCATTAGTATAAAAAAAAATCTGCACCTTAAACTATAACCAGACATCAGTTTCCTCCATTTAACCTGGTGATTGATTATAGATCAGTCATGCCCCTAGAACAAGCTTCTCAAACCTCACTCCCTTACACCAGGAATGCTGGGAGAATCAAAGTGACTGCCAACTTGTTATCACTTGTCCCTGAGTCAAAGTGCATAGCCTTAGTTTTTCTATAGTTTTTTTTTTTTTCCCCAGTCGGTCAGAGTGTTGAGCAGGTGCAGATCAACGTCCTTGAAGCTGCTACAGTTTAGACTTATTTAGGAGGAGCCTTTGAATCCTACTCAACAGTTTCACTTTATTTGAAGTGTGTGCCAGGCTGTGCACTGGCAGGCTGAGAGTTTTGAGTTTTTCTGCAGTTGGATGAATAAAAACTAACATTTGTGGCAATTGTTTGAAAGTATAACATGTATTATCTCAGTGTCTCCCGGTGTGATACCCTTGAAGTAGCTCACCCTTCAGCTCCCCGGTCAAAACACTGCAGTGTCGCACTCCCTGGCGCTGCTGATTTCTCTCACAGTAGCAATACCCTCCAAAGTTTCCCACCATTACTGCCCTGAAGTCATTTATTTTGTTATTGGAAAGTTCTGCTGAGCAGTGTCCAGGGCTGTTGCACACCATGTGTATGAATATTCCTGTCAGAATATAGCAGTGCTGGCACAAGTGGAGATTGCACACAGGTTGCGTTTTTCTCCTTTTAGTGGGTGTAGCCGTTGGTCAGATGGAGCAAGTGGCTGTGTCAGCAATCCGTAAGGTGGCCGAGGGGAGAGTGGATGAATCCCTATAGAGAGTGACTGAAGCGCAACAGAAATGTCATTTAAATCTGCCCATTTGAATGTGGTCCAAGTACTGAAGTGTCCATTTATTGTTGTGGTGTCTGAAGCGTGGAGTGGATTAAACCTACCCAACTTTATTTTGCACACACATTTCTTATTTCATGGTGAATTTAACTTTTTTTTTTTTTTTTTTAAATTCACATGCAATCGTTGGCTCATCAAAATATAATATGTGTGTCACTATTCATGTCCAGCTGTCCTTGTTTTATTCACCAAATGTTGGTCTGTCTTCATTTTATCCTCATCAGGGTTTGGTAAAGAAAGAATGCTGCATTGGTGTAGAGATGTTTAGTTTTGATGGTCTGTTTTGACTTGAATTGAATTTCGCACTGGAGTGTACCTCGCTGTGTGTTTGCATTCTCAGTTACAAATTAAATTGTTGTATTTTTTAGAATTGTTTTCACATTTGTTTGATTTATTAGCATCCATCAAGTGTCTTTTCACACTAAATGCAGCTGCAACCAAGAGAAAAACTCACATTTCCCCACTGCCCTCTGTGCTCAGTCCAGCACCAGTAATGAAAGCAGTAATGTCCTCTCCATTTCCACTCTTGATTGAATATAAAGCAGTAAATAAATGCTTTGGAAGATGTGAAATCCATTACTCATCCATGCTATGCATAATTTGGGGTTCCTGACAGTGGTGGAAATCACACCATCTAATGAATTCTGTCAAGTTATGACAGATGTGTTCACTCACTTGCATCATTTTCTATCTCAGTTATGATGAGGAGGGCACAGAATGCTGTTTTGCAGTATAAAGCCCAAAAGACTTGATTTATTGTTTTCTAGTCCTGTCTAGTATTTGAAATATGTTTTAGAACAAGCAAAACTCTTCTCAAGGCAAAAAGACTGTAATTTGTTTTTAAAGAGCTGTGTTAGGACATCTAAGTCACCTTCCCAAGTCTTCAAAAGCTGCTAACTCAGCAGCCAAAGCCACCATGTCCCCTCACTGTCCTGACCTTTGAATGTCATTTTCATTAAACACTTGTCCTTGACAAGTGTCGTTTCATGCAAACGAGCTGAGGTCATGTTTTGTATGAACAGACTCAAAAAAAAAAAAAAGCCACATAAACTCTTTCTGTAGGAGTCAGGATCAATAACTATGCCAGTGTCTGTAGGTTTGGCCATTAAATCCTGTTGATGTATAGGCCTGAGTGTCCGGTGATCATTTTAAAGCAAGCGAGCGTCTGAATGGATGTGACTTTTGGACTTGGTCCAAAGTGGGCAATGTAGTAAAGTAAAGGGCGGACCTTAAGCTGTCAGACATCTGTTAAGAACAGGACCGATGGGTAGAGGACTATATTCCTGTGATTTACACTCAAGTTTCCTCACTCTAAAAAGTTGGAACACCACGTGGCACAGTGAATAAAAGCGTCTTATGTAGTGGTGAGGCTCAGCTGTTATCCTGCTGTGGCAGTAATTCTGAAAGCTCTCTTGATCGTCTTCAGATAATGAAAAGGTTTTCCAAGGCCTCCGGTTCATCCCTGATGAAGGTTTGTCCTCCTCTGTGTCTAACTCCCCTTCAGTCAAGGTGAGTGATAATTACAGGGCAAGAGCTTCAAAGGGAGCCCCCTGTTTGTGTACGGGACCATGCTCCTTTTGTTCCCACAGCCATCTTCTCACAGTGGGTGTCAGGAGCTCACTTCTCTGAATTCTGGCTTTGTGTTTTTCATTGAGCTTGGTTGCTTAGCAGAAATGCTCAGACTGAGCCTGTACACTGTGAAGTCAGCCCTGTTTTCTACCTCCTTATCAACAGAGTTACATCTCTACAAACAAAAGGTTGATGTGCTTATACACTGTGGTTTTGGTGACCATTACTTCTGTTGTGTTATTATAGACATGAACCTGTAACATTTCTTATTGATAATTAAAGAGTGTGTGGGGTTTATTTATAGTCACTGAGTAGTGGTGTCTTCAAACATTAGTCTGGTTTTAACTGGGGCTCCAGCTAAAATTATTTCTATTATCAACAAATTGACCATTTTTCTATGAAAATTTTTCAGTCTTTGAAATGTCAAACACGTGAAATAGTGAAAAATGTTTATCACAATCCCTCAGAGCCCATGGTGTCGTTTTTTAATAACATCATTTTCCAGCCAGCAAGTATTTTGTTAATATCTACGTAAAACAAAAGCAGTAAATTCTTTCACTTGGTGCTTGAACCAGTGAGTATCTGGCATTTCTGCTTGAAATTTGATGAATTAGTTATCAAAGCAGTTGCTTATTGAGCTTTTGCTGATTAAGGACAGTACTAGCCTTGTCATTAATTTAAAATGACTACTTTGTTGGTTTGTGTTTTTAAACAGATTTTAAGCTGATTGATCACTGAGTTGATGGAATTGAGCTCAACTGTCTCTATATTACAACAGCTTTTGTCTGTTTTCTTGAGTAAAACATCTTTTAAAACTAAAGTACATCTACAGAACAAGTCAAAAGTTGTGCTCAAAGAAAATTTGGCCTCAAATGTCCTGATACTATTTTTATGTTGTTATTTAAACAGAGCTGCTGACCTTTAGCAGCTGGCATGTCAGTTGCACCACACAAATCAAACTGAAACTAGATGAAAGCAGTAAGTTCTACGTCTTTTTGTGCGACTACACTTCTGATCCTGCAGAATAATCCCTCAGAGACAAGCATCAGAATAGATCAATGCCTCTTTTGACAATCCAGGGCCTTTTTTCTGTTACAGTGCTTTCAGATACTGAACAGAGCGAGCAGCTAGTCGCTAGGAGTCCATTCAGTCTCCATGAGAGCTGAACATCAGAGACAGTCATGACAATGACTGTCACCTTGCTGACAGTCAGGAAATCTTGGCTGCAGCACAGGTTGTGGCCAAATTGAATGTGCTGTTTGTCTTAAAGTAGAATCATACATACATATTTTACTAGGTGGGGGATGTTCTTTGCAGTGAAAATATTATCAACTAGTTCCGTTTAGTTCTTGTGATGTATTTGCTGTAACTGCTTATTAACTCATTTATTTATCTTCTCAAGGAAACTGAATATTGTGGAGTTAATTTTTAATGTTATTGAAACTATTGAAAATGGACTAAAAGTCATTTGGCAGCTTGTTTGCATTTCACAGTTTTGTTTCCATAAATGCATTTCACTATTTTTGCTACAGTAAGGAGTAGTTGCTTGGAGTCAGAATGCACAGACAGACTCCTATTTTTCTGGCTAGAAAGTAGAACATGAAGTGACAGTCTCAAGGGGCGATGTTTTCACTTTGGTAGCTAAAAATATGCATCCTAGTAAAGTCCTCAGCACAATGACACTGTTTATGAATCGTTGTCACTCTATTTTGCAGACAATAGACAATAAAAACATACGTTCTTATGCACCTTGCTGCCTTTCCCATGAGTCTTATGGGTGGATTCATTCCCAGAGGGGACCTGTTAGTTTTCACTTTCAGGGCTGGTTCAGGTTCTTTGCTAAGAACCCTAACCCAGCAGAGACAGAGCTCACCCCTGGGGCACCGGCTCATGTTTACCACTTCACGATGTAGGCTGAACTCAGTGTTGGTGTTGGTCACGATGATGCCTTTGCACGTCTTCAGTGACATGTCACTACTGTTGTCCTCGGAGCGCTCTTCTGTTCTCTCTCTGTCTGACCTTCTGACATTCAAAACCCTGTTCAGGATTGACAAGTACCTGACCCCTTCACTGCATTAAAATGGTCTCACTAAATGTGCTTAGTGAGAATGGCTTTAGTCTGCTAATCCATCCTTGGAGAGGACATGTTGCATAACACACAAGCTTGGCTTCTTTCTCAGATCCAGGTGTGCTTGGTTTCTTTTTGCTGTGAGGAATGTTTGTATCCAGCGTTAACACTGACATTTGTGTACACTTGGGTCCGTTACGACAAAAGATCCTCTTTTCAGCCTGCATAGCAAACGACTGTGACAAGAAATAGAAACCAGACTGCTCTTCGTCGTATTGCATATGCTGCTTTAAGTTTGCAGTTCTGTTTCAGAGAGGCTACTCATCAGTTTGGTTCAGCTCAACCCATTACGCTAACGTTTCCACAAGTTAATGCAGTCTGGAATCAGAATTTTCCCAAGAATTGGGGAAAAACTATAAAATACCACTGCAGACAGGTTATTAGCTTATGATGCTTTGGGTTTATGTATGCATGTCATCAGTCTTTCCACATCCTGTTGCATTACAACATGGACGCAGCCATCTTACAGTTTTTATAAATAAAGTTTCCAAGTACTGATGTTTTTATAGCTACACCATGTGAGCAATGTGCGGGGATGTGCAGTAAAACGTGAGCAACCGGACCTTAACACTACTGGCCATATACTCAACAGCAGTTGGCCTGTACTGAGAAAGTGTAATCAGGTCATCTCTGAAAATAATAAGTTATCAGATTATGAAAAACACTGTTTACATGGATTTAACTTTATAGACAATGCAGGGTGTCCACCTGGCCAATAACCACACACACACACACACACACACACACACAGTTTGCCTGCAGCTGCTATCCTCAAGCTGTATGTCACACACAGTAATAACAAATATATATTGGATATTAATATTGATAAAGGTTTTATCACATGCTTGCTGTACTCGTAAACATTTCAGATGGTCTTCCCCTGAAGGTCCTGTCCCAGTACCCTTTTTGTCATGCTGCAAATCACTTTGTCCATTCTGGCTTCTTTGCTTTTGTATCAGCACTGTACAGTGCTTTTCTTTAATTGAGTTTTGCATGTGATTTAATATCATGTCAGACCCAGAGTCAGAGAGGGTTGTGGAGGGAAGGGCGAGAGTCTCCTTCTCAGTTGCTTGTTCAGTGTCTATATTTATTGTTGACGTGGTGGTCTTTACTTTCTGTTGATTTTTCCCTCAATAGTTAAGAAATCTCTGCAGCTTTACATACAGGTGGTGGTGTGATCTAGCTGTCATTATACTTTCTCTTATTTGTGTCTTATTTCTATTTTTTATTGATGCTAATGTCTGTTTTTGATCTGTTATTGTCTCATGAACAACAGTATAGGCTAAACTAAACTGAACTAGATTTTTTTTCTGCATACTGATTCTACCAAAGCTACAATTTTGGCAAAGCACAAATCTGTGGGTTTGTCAGTTTGTGACAGAGCAACATTAAGGTCTTTGTTTGACCCTCTTGCAAGAAGAAAGTCCTCAGTGCCAAGGGGCTGGGCTCACGTCCACACGACTGCACCTCTGTGACACTGCACTGTCACAGTGTCCTCTCACTTCTGCTGACTCCAGTGCAACCCAAAGCTGTCCCTTGATTTGATTTGGTCTCTTCACTAAGGTTACTGGGGTCAGCCCAGCTCCCTCTGTCTCAGCCCCAGCAAGACGCAGAGCTGCATTGACAACATCAAAGCAGTAGCTGTCAATGTCTGTGTGCTGGCCAAAGGCAGAATTTAAGGGATCAGAAACGCATAATCTCTTCTTACCTTAGAAGGTATTGGTTGGGATGGGGGGGGGGGGGACAAAAATAATGCTTGCCCTGCTTGTCCTACATGTGGCTTCAGGATTTTTCAGTCTGTAAATTGCCAAATGTCACATTGTTATATTTCATTTTAAAATACTTTGAATGGATATTTCAGCATGTGGACACAAATCCAAATTGCATAGTGCTTTATCACTAGTTTTAACCATACAGCATGTGATAATTACGATTAAGATTTACATGTCTGCATGTTTTTGAATGTGCCTTTCCTGCCTGTGATCCCTCTGGGTGCTCACTGTCCTCTGGACTCTTACTCTTATTCTGTCTGTCTCCATCTGACGTCTGATCTCGCTGCGTCACATGGAGGTGCTCAGCTGTCCCCCCTTCCTGAATGCCTGACCAGCTCACACTAATCTTTACACAGAGCTAAATTTACGCACTCACACATACACAGATAATTCTCACCTCTGTGGGGTTGTACTATAAGTGTGCACACATGCAGGACACAGCATGTGAAAGAAACATGTGCAAATGTCTTCTTTTTTGTTTTCCTCCTGCCCTTCTCTGTCCATGATTGTGCAGTGTTTGAATGACATTAGAATTCTGTTTAACTGGAGCGCCTACTTAATCTAAAGTTGCATGTCTGCGCTGGCTGGAGCTGAATTATGTTGTATAATACCATCCGGAAAATCCATTTTGCTCACCAGAGGTTGCAGACAGTTCACGGGTGGAGTAACGCGGCCGATTTATATTCCCCCAGTGTGATCTTTTCTTATGGAAATGTGTTATCTTTGACAATCCTAGTGCTCAATGGGCAGCTGTGCACCCATTGAGCACTGCTGCGTCAGGTGACTGCTGTGTGGCTGAGTGATAGATGGCTGTTTTTATTGGTCCGTGAATATGGTCCACTCAGAATGACATAGCTGCAGACCTGCAACAGGCCGGGTCTCATTGGGTCCTGCTCCCTGCGGCGTGCCAGCTGAGACTCACCAGTAGAGCAACACTGAGTTTTATACCTCTGGGAATGGGAGTGAAAACACAGTAAATCTGGCTCCCAGGACACATTATTGCTGAGGGAGCAGTGCCAGGAGAGCAAGAGATGCTACCACACACTCAATACACTGGAGGGCTGTGTATGATGTATTTATATAAACATGTTTGTGTTAAGTTCACCTAGGATAACCCTGTCTTTTATCATTTACAGTACACAGGAGAAATTGTTGGGAAACCCTGCAGAATATGTGATTGGTTACCTTCAGCATTGCCGCTGTTACTGCACAAAAACATCTTTAATTTGGAACATTGCACATGAAATGTCTAGTACGTGACTTGCATTAAAAAATAGATTGAACGAAACTTCTTAACTTGATACATCACCACAACTGTGGTTGGTTTTTTTTTTATTTATTTGTTTCCCTGTCAGGTGTCAGGGCCCTGTGGATAGACAGGTGATCTGTCCAGGGTGCACCCTGCCTCTTGCCCAGTGCCAGTTGTGATTGGCTACAGACCCACTGTGACTCTGAATTGGACAAAGTGGTATAGAGAATGAATCACTGACGTTCTGCTTAGTGTATTTTACTGCAAAGCAAAATTATGGCATGATCAACACGTTTTCATTCACTTTTTTCATAAAATAAGTTTTGCATCACTTTACTCTCTCAAATTTTTGTGTTTACACTATTATTTGTTTATTTATCAAAAGACAGTTTCAACTGAGTAAGGTTTGTTCGTGCAGGCTGTAAAAGTTGGCATTGACAAAAGTAGATGTAGTATTCAGCTGCACAAATGTTTATTTTGGAGGAATATGAAATTGGTAAATGGAGACATAACTAATGACACCATCAAAAGATTAGCCTGTGTGTTTGTTTTCTGGGGTGAAGGGAGGATTGTGGTGTTTGTGGGGGAAAAAGAACAAGACTGGTTAGCTTATCCAACTTTCAGCCACTGATCTGGTGGATTTACACTCAAAGCGTAAGTCCCGCTAAAGCCTGCCCTGTGTTTGAGCGTGTACAGCCCACGTGCTTCGCACAGTGAGAGCAGAGCTGCTCCCTGTTTCGGATTATTCCTCTGGGAACAGGCTGAGTCATGCTACAGAAGACCAGACAGATGGGAGACACACACAGAGGAGGGGGCTGGTTCGAGATGGCGATTGGTGGCACTGACAAAGACACAAGTAGTGAACAGTTTGATCTATACTGCCAGTGATCAACACCTTCCACCTCTGTGACTCATTCCTCAGGCTGATGATGATCCATCTTTGATTCCCCTGAGCCATGGTCAAATACAGAAACTTTTGCATCTGTGAGTCAGTGTTTGTACAACTTACTGTATGTTAGATCTTTCAACCACAATAGAGGATTTTCAGTAAAGACATTAATGCATCGGTGCATTTCAAGTCTGCCTTCACTCACTCCCTTTTCCTTTCTTTGCATCTCTTACTTTCAAATTCACTGTAAAATTTAGTAAATATTTTAGGCATGTAACTCTAAGTTCTACTTTCTTGAAAATTCCCTTTTCTGCTAACCAAATGCTTTCAATGAAAAATGAAATGGAAACATAAAGGCCATCGGCTGCCCACTAGAATCGAGTGACACAATGATGAACTCTCAGAAATGTCCAGGAGAAGTGTGGTACAGAGGAATTGACACATAATTGAATCTCATTGTCTGAGATATTCAGGATATTCACAGCTCCTTAGCAACTTTCTCAAAATGAGGTTAACCCACTTTGTGATGTATTTTCATCTGGTTTGATGCTAAATTTAGCTCATTGAAAATGTAGAAATATGGATTTCACTTTCTGTGTTAAGGCATTCAGCTGATGCTCTTACTTATAAAGCCTTGTAATATCTGTGAAGGCAAGGCTTCAGTGCTTTGATCAAGGGCTCTTTGACAAGACACTGTGTTGTTAATTGTCTCACACTGTCTCTTATACTGTAGCTAAGAGGCCAAAGCCATAACACAGCTACATAATTTGACTGCTGGGCTATAGACAACACAATCTGGAAGGATTTTGTTGCATACATTCTATAAAAATAGGTGGTATTGTGTCTGAATCAGTGTGACTGACCCTTTGCGTTTCCTTTGGTGTGTGTCTTTAAGGTGGTGTTGGTGCGGTGGAATGAGCCCTTTCAGAAACTGGCCACCTGTGATACAGATGGAGGGATCTTTGTTTGGATCCAGTATGAAGGCCGCTGGTCCGTGGAGCTTGTCAATGACCGCGGGGCCCAGGTAAGATACATTTCACATGAACTAAATCAATAATTGAAAGTGCATTTTGGACTGCAATATATACAGAAATAAATGGGAACAAATATTTACACAGGAAAAATTGTGAATATGAATATAATAGCTTATAACAACCGAGATTTAAGCTGACACTTCATTCTTGCCCTTTGCCATCACACTGTTACTGTCTGAGCCATTTATCTTCCACATTTTCCAACTGGAGAAGAATCTCCCTGACACTGCACTCCCTGATTTTACATAATAACCGCAAAGCAAACGTATGATGCGTGGGTTCAATCGATCAATCACTGTCATCTGCTGAGCTGAGGCAGACACATCGTGATGGCTTTTGTGATCAATTTAGTGACTAGATGACAGCCTGTCACTCTTCAGATATACGACTTCTGCTCTTTGGAATAACGCCTCTGCCCTTTTCCCCCTGCAGGTTGAGATTCTATCTCGTACGTCTATGAATTTATACAGACATATGTCAATTGAAACAGGTCCTTTCACTATGAACAGTTCACAGAAAGCTATGTTTAATTTAGCTTACTAGTCTGACAGTACTGCTCATGGCTAGCACTGGGACAAAACTAGAACTTTCACAGTAACAAGTGTGACCTTGTGCAAAAGCTTTTCATCCAAAACCTCAATGTACTTTCATGTATGACAAAGAAAAGCAGTACATTTGAAATTGGACAATGATAAATTCACTACCCAAATAGTTTCCAATTATTTTCTTGTCAGCTTACTTATCCAGTAAGCATTAACATTTTATTCCTTACTGACATGTTCTCCTCTGTATGCAGGTGAGTGATTTCACCTGGTCCCACGATGGCACCCAGGCTCTCATCTCCTACCGTGATGGCTTTGTCCTGGTGGGCTCCGTTAGCGGGCAGAGACACTGGTCCTCGGAGATTAACCTGGAAAGCCAGATTACCTGTGGCATCTGGACCCCTGATGACCAGCAGGTAACACATGGGAATGATGTTTCCCATAAGCTCTATGTCGGCATTTCAATGCTAAGGTTTTCATTTGTCACTTGTAGTTTGTTGACTTGTCATTCATGAGGCAGAGACGGGCCCTGAGGAAGATCAGTTGTGAATGACAACAAGCATTCACTGCCTTGAATATGTTTTGTTCTGTTAGGCATGTTTTTGCTTTCATTTCATTTTGTTAAATTACCAGCTTATGTTGGACATTGTCTGTTCATCGCCTCTTTATGTCTGTGTCTCAATATAAGTTGTTTGTGATATGCATTTCTCCTAACTTTCTTTCTGTAAATAATCTTCTCTGTTTTAGGTGTTCCTTCATTTCACATCTTTGTTGTCTTTGTATCCAAACTAATTTTCTGTCGCTCTTTTTCTCTCTAATAACCCTTTACTTTTTCTTTCCCAGGTGTTGTTCGGTACTGCAGATGGACAGGTGATAGTAATGGACTGCCACGGGCGCATGCTGGCCCACATACTGCTGCATGAGTCGGATGGCATTGTCAGCATGTCCTGGAACTACCCCAGTTTCCTGGTGGAGGACAGCAGTGAGAGCGACACAGACTCTGATGACTACTCCCCACCACAAGGTCTGCTGCTGAGAAAACTCTAATAACTGTGACCAACTCGAGCCCCTCACCTTGAACCTTTAGTCTCCTCCTTGTGGCATAGAGATTAAGACAAGTACTACAGTATATGAAGTCAGTGCCCCAAGTTCAATTCTGACCAAGCATCTCTGCTGTAAACCTGGTATCTCTACACATATTTCCTGTCTAGCTCTCCACTGTGATCTAATTAAGGCAAAAGTAAAAACCATAAAGGCTATCCCCATTCAGAAGCTTGTACATAATGGTATAACCAGTCATACTTCCAAACTGTAAAAATGAAAGTTGTTCTAAAATGTAAGAGATTAATGACCTGAAACAATCCTATTTGACTAGCCACATGCAGTAGTGTCTTAATGCATTGACTGTGTATACGTGAGGCTTTTCTATGAAATCACACATTTATTTTCTTTTGAGTATAGTGTTGAGTCGAAGTGTAAAGGCAGTTTTTAAAGCTTATACTTTAAAAGATAAGTAATTTGTGACACTCATCTCACAGGCAATTCAACTCTTTCCTGTTCTGTGCCATTTGTGAAGACGGTAAGGAGAGGCACATTAAGACAAAAGAGTGTGACTAAACGGGTGGAGGGGCGGGGGTCTGCAGTGAAAGATGGAGGGGAGGAAATAAAGGAGGAATAGGGGGAAAGAGAGCTTTTCTGACATTGGGCTGACATTGGCATCGGACCTCCTGTTTTCTCTTAATGGTGCAGAGGCTATTGTCGTAACAGCAGCAGCTGTCACAGTGTAAGGGTGTGCATCAGCACGCTCTCAGTATACTCAAGTGGACAATCATGGCATCTACCTGCATGTTTTTTTTTTTATTTTGAATTAAGATGCAATACACGTCTCTTTAAAATGTCCAGAAACAACTCTTGCTGTTTGTACAGCAGTGGAACAAAGTCACATCAGTGTAAATAATATTTAAATAGTCTGTGCTTTTCTTCCCCAGGGCTCCCCTATAATGACTTTATCTGCAATGTCAGGGATCTAGTACTTGTACTTGCCAAAGTTGACTGCATGCTATTGTTAGTATTGAGGCCTGTTTTAGCCACAGCAGCCCTCATTACAGCAAAGTCCACACCTTAGAAAAAAGAGCCAGAGCAATTGCAAGGCAAACACCTTCTCCCTGCTTAACGATTCCTCTTAAACTGACTTGATTTTTAGGATGTAACATATTTTTGTTGATCATCTAATGATGCCGACTATGTCAGCTTGTTGTCATTAGCCTTCCTGTGCTGTCAACCTACAGATATAAACAATAATAGCAGTTTAGAAAAGCAATGACCCAGCGAGCATATCAGGTAAGTTTGCTGTCCATTGTAAATGCATAAATGGGCAGTGTGTCTCTGGTACACTGGGTCATGAGAGTCACACAAGGGAAGAGTAGCATGTGGTTAGTTTTCCTTACTGTGCTGCTGATTCACTGTCCACTTAACCAATGTTAACAGCTTTGTTTTTAGTTTTTGTTTTGTCCTGTTGCATCGTTTTGTCTTCAGCTTAATTGCTCCCGTTTGCTAAGACTCCATTGGTGAGGGTCTGACGTCCTCCCACTGTGTTGGCCCCCCCCCCCACTGGCCAAGTGGTAAAGCTGAGAAGTGCTTGGCTTAGCTGGAACACTGATTATGCTCTAACTCACTAATTAAACCAGTCAATAGGAATTGATTAGCACCAATAGAAATTCTCTCTGAAGTCGTCAAACTGACTTGAGACACCAGGTCGCTTCCTCCTCTGCTTGCAAGGTCTCTCTGCCATGATATATGGTGATGACCCATTATCACTGCACAGCACAACACGCTGCATTTACAGCAGCATCATATATCTGATTTAATGCAACACCTGTTGTAAACTGGGGACTGTGAGGGAGTAGGAACTGTTGCTGGGCTGGGAGTCAAAAACAGGGCTGGGTATTTTATTTGTTTTGGTATTTACGTCATTGCAGAACTACATGAAAGGACAGACTCAAGGATGGTTTAGCATATGGGTGGTTGTGTGAAGGTGTTTTATTTGTAGCTGTTTGCTCAGCGTGTGTCGGTGCCATTTCTCATGAGATACAGCAGCTATAGACCTACAGTAATCACATATAGCCTCACTAATAAACACACAGGCTCCCTCCCATCCAGTCTGTTTTTATAGCCCGCTGTGGAAATGTATTGATCACCCTCTCCTGTGCGATACTTCATTTACTGCTGTGACTAACAGTTCTTTTCATTGTCGATTAATCTGCTGATTATTTTCTCGATGACTCATTTTGTACATAAAAGTCATTAATTGCTTGTTTTGTCCAACAAATACTCCAAAACCTAAAGGTTCAACTTAAAATCAGTAAGAAAGAGAAAAGCAGTGAATCCTCATTGCTGAGGAAATGGAACCATTGCAGCTGAGGTTTATTATAAGTATTTGTTGTGTTTTGTTCCAGGCATAGGTGCGTTTAAATTAAGTACTAGTCCTCCCATGATAGACTTTTACTGACATCCACTGTCAGTGCCACATTTTTAAGTGTATTACCACTTATAGTTGTCTTCACTTAATGTCGTGCACTTTTAAAATAAAATCTTGTTGTGACATTTGTGTTGCCTCTCCTCAGTGCACAGCCAAAAACCAGTGCTGACAGTCAGTTTCACCTCTGGAGACATCAGCCTGATGAGCAACTACGATGACCTCTCTCCCACCCTCATCCGCACTGGTCTTAAGGGTAGGAGTGTGTCTCTTATATTTAACTACACAAATATTCCCCCAACTTTGTATTTGTGTTATTGCTTCTCTCAATTGTTGAAAACTATTTGCAGATAATGTCTCAAACAACGTTGATTTTCTTCCTTTTATCAAAAGTGGCTGCATATGTTAAAGTTGATAACATACCTTTTCCTTCTGTGACCTGTGCTGTAGATGTGGTGGTCCAGTGGTGCTCACAGGGGGACCTCCTTGCTGTGGCAGGGATGGAGAGGACACTGCTTTCCCCTGACCCATCCTGTCCTCAACCCATCAAGAACGCCGTTGTCAAGTTCTACAACGTTCGGGGTGAACACATCTACACACTGGACACACCAGCACAGGTGATCAACTTCAGCAGGGTTGTCTAAGTGCTCACATTCTTTATATGTGGTAAAATGTCAGACCCAACTGTGTACTGAATTGTGGTTTGGGTTCTCGGACTTGCTGTATTTTATTTGGGTTTGAACACTGACCTAAGATGAATTTGAAGAGCTAAGTCATCACTGGCCTCAAAGCCATTTTAGCAAAAAGTATTTAAACTTGGCTCTTTGTGAAGTAATTAGTAGAGTGGAGCTGCATTTGTAAATGTTTAAATTCAGAAACTCTTCTCTAGCATTTGCAAGTTTATTTCAACTCAGTTTGATAAAATAAAATAAGTTACCTCTTAAGAAAGAGTAATCACAGTCAAACACTAACACTGACCCATATTTCATGCTGCACTCATGCTACCTGACTGCTGGGAACAAGCACTTGGACATGAAACGTTTGATGTGCAGTATGTTTTAAATGTGACAAATCTTCCCGTGCTCTGGCAGCGCCCCATCACTACACTGTGCTGGGGTCACCGGGACTCTCGCCTGTTCTTGGCGTGTGGCCCGGCACTCTACATTGTTCGAGTGGAGCACCGTGTTGCCAGCCTGCAGCTCCTGTGCCAGCAGGGCATTGCCACAGCAGTGAAGGAGGAAAAAGATGTTGCTAAGCTCACCATGCCTTCCCGCCTCTGTTCTTACGTCACTGCCGCTTTCATCCCCACCATCAAGGTAATACAAGGCAGTAAGGTTTCAGCTGCGTCAAATGCATGAATGTAAGTGTGAAGAGGTTCCTCTATAAATGTTTGATGCATGCCAGTGTGGTAATAGATGCCGCCCTCCGAGATAGAAGACGTAATATGCCTAAAGAGGAGCGTCCTTTATATGTGAGCCCTGGCACTTTAACTCTTACCATGAAAACTTCAGTAGCCAGTCAGTTGGTTGTGGAGGAAAAGATGACATTTGCTATAACCTCCTGTTTGCTCTTCCAGCCTCCCATCCCAGATCCCAACAACATGCGTGATTTTGTGAGCTACCCGACAGCTGGGAACGAGCGGTTACACTGCACAATGAAGCGTACGGAGGATAACCCTGAGGTGGGGGGGCCATGCTACACTCTCTACCTGGAGTACCTAGGAGGTCTGGTGCCTATCCTCAAGGGAAGACGAATAAGTAAACTCCGTCCAGAGTTTGTTATTATGGACCCCAAGACAGATGGGAAAACAGGTAAAACTCCTCCATTTTTGACAACAGAACATGACTAGAAATTATTTCCCACATCTTTCTTGTTTAAACATTAAGAGGTGGGACATTCAAATCAGCTGTTCATTATAAATACAACATTTACATATAACAATATAAAGCGTTCAGACTGAACTCCTTGTTTATGTGAAGAAAATGTGAGGTGTTAGCTCATGTGCAGTGTTTGAATTAAATGGTAAATAAGTCTGTTGTTTTTCATAATACCAATATTTTTACTTTTTACAGCCATGAAATGGTTCCAGCCCATTCACAATTCATTGTCCATCAAATAAATTAGCTTGACCTCAAATGGATCAGCTGTGGTTCCCACAGGATGAAACTGTAAACTAGTAAAATGATGGTTTGGATCAAATGAGTCTAAAAGCTGATCTGGAGATATTGTGTAACAGTGCTGCAGCTC